>NC_064626.1:1196515488-1197140488 GCF_023864275.1 Schistocerca cancellata
GCCTTTTGTACTTCTTACACTAGAGGAATATCAGAGACGATGTGTGTTTCAACATGATAGCGCACCGTTTTAATGAAGCAGCGTGCGTGAGGTAACGGTTTGCGCAAAATAAAATTTCTGAAAGAGACTGGCTTGCTGAGAATCCCGAAGAGAATCCAGTGGAACAGCTTTGGAATGAGTTACAACGTCAACTTCACACATCCGCGTCCAACATCGCTACCAACACGGATATCGGCACTTGAAGAATGGGCTGCCATTCCTCAACACACATTCAGACACCTCACTGAAAATGTCCCCAGGGAGAGTTCAGACCATCTTAAAGGCAAAACAAGGACTAATCCCGTACCGATATCCATTAATAGATGTCTGGATAATTTTGAGCAGGCTGTGTACGCTCCGGCCATTTCCTTATCAACAGGATGGCGGCCTACTAGCTGTATATGGACTAGATGAATTAGAAGTGACCTTGGAAAGATGGCAGAGAATATAGTTTCAGCACTTCACGCTGGCATGTCTGCAGTATCCTCTCACACAGTTGGGAGCAAATGAAACTGAAACCTTACAAAGCAACGGTAGTGCAGCGACTGATCAATTCAGATTCTTTTCCTAGAAATCGGTACTGTCAAAGCGCGCATCGTTAGTAGATCTATTACACACATGATGATAAGGATAATGCTGATACATGGTGAAACAACGCTCTGGTGGGCGGTTTCCGGGTTTAAATCACCTCGGGGTATGACCATGCGGTGCATTTGACCTGCGGTCGTTGCAAGTTGGCGCTGGGAGCAGTCCACATACGCAGAGGTGTGTGTTGGTGCATGTCAGAGTGCGGTGCAGTGAGTAAGTGTGCAGACGTTTTCAGACGTGCTAATGGCGACTGTGTGTTGAAAATGGCTCAAAGAACACATAATGATGACTTACGAGGGGTAGAATACTAGGGCGACTGGAGGCTGGTCAAACACAGCAGGTCGTAGCACGAGTAATCCGTGTGCCACAAAGTGTGATCTCAAGACTATGGCAACGATTCCAGCAGACACGAAACGTGTCCAGGCACTACAGTACAGGACGTCCACAGTGCACAACACCACAAGAAGACCGATGTCTCACCATCAGTGACCGCAGGCGGCCACGGGGCACTGCAGGTAGCATTGCTCGGGACCTTACCGGAGCCACTGGAACAGTTGTCTCCTGACACACAGTCTACAGACGACTGAACAGACACGGTTTATTCGCCTGGAGACCTGCAAGGTGCATTCAACTGACCCTGGGTCACAGGAAAGCCCGTAAAGCCTGGTGTCAAGAACACAGCACATTGTCATCGGAACAGTGGTCCCAAGTTATGTTCACGGACGAGTCAAAGTATAGTCTGAACAGTGATACTCGCCGTTTTCCATCTGGCGTGAACCAGAAACCAGATACCAACGCCTTAATGTCCTTCAAAGGGACCTGTATGGAGGTTGTGGTTTGATGGTATAGGGTGGGTTTATGACTGTTGAACGTACACCCCTGTATGTCTTTGACAGAGGAACTGTAACAGGTCAGGTGTATCGGGACGTCATTTTGCACCGGTATGTCCGCCTGTTCAGGGGTACAGTGGGTCCCCTGATGGATGATAACGCACGGCCCCACTGAGCTGCCATCGTGGAGGAGTACCTTGAAACAGAAGATATCAGGTGAATGGAGTGGTCTGCCTGCTCTCCAGACTTAAACCCCATCGAGCCCGTCTAGGATGCTCTCGGTCGACGTATCGCTGCACGTCTTCAAGCCCCAAGGACACTACAGGAGCTCCGACAGGCACTGGTGCAAGAATAGGAGGCTGTACCCCAGCAGCTGCTCGACCACCTGAGTATGCCAACCCGTTGTGCGGCCTTTGCACGTGTGCATGGTTATCATATCCCATATTGATGTCGGGGTACATGCGCAGGAAACTGGCGTTTTGTAGCACATGTGTTTTGGGACGGTTTTCTCAACTTATCACCAATACCGTGGACTTACAGATCTATGTCGTGTGTGTTCCCTATGTGCTTATGCTATTGCTCCAGTTTTGTGCAGTGCCACGTTGTGTGGCACCACATTCTACAATTAACCTTAATTTCTGAGCATGAGTGTGGTTATGCGTGGGTAGTCCGTGTCATCAAAAGCAACTGCATCTGTCTTCCTCCACGGCTAAAAATTCTGCAGCTCCCTGTTGTACCATAAAAGTCATTCCCCTAAGCGTTAACAGACGTCCTATCATCCTGTCCCATTCTCTGGACAGTGTTTTTCATACATTACTTTCCTCGCGATTTCTGTGGAGAATCTCCTCATTCCATACCTTATCAGTTCATTCTTCTGTAGCACCACATCTCAAATGTTTCGACTATCATGTGTTCCTGTTTTCCCACAGTCCATGTTTCACTACCATGCAATGGTGTGCTCGAAATGTACATTCTGAGAAATTTCTTTCTCAAAATAAGGCATATGTTTGGTACTAGTAGATTTCTCTTGGCTGGGAATGCCCTTTCTTACCACTGCTTTTATGTAATCTTTACTCCATCCGTTATGGGTTATTTTGCTGCCTAGGTAACAGAATTCCTCAACTAGCTAAACTTCCTGGCAGATTAAAACTGTGTGCTGGACCGAGACTCGAACTCGGGACCTTTGCCTTTCGTGGGCAAGTACTCTACCAACTCACGACTCACGCCGAGTCCTCACAGCTTTACTTCTGCCAGTACCTCGTCTCCTACTTTCCAAACTTTACAGAAGCTCTCCTGCAAACCATCTACATCGCGGTCACCAGTCCTGATATTAAGTTCCTTGCTGTTCGCATTTCTGTCTCTTCTCATTTATTTCGTCTTTATTCGATTTACTCTCAAACCACATTCTCTCCTCATTAGACAGTTCATTTTAATCAGAAGGTACTGTAATTCTTCTTCACTTTTACTAAGAATAGCAGTGTCATCAGCGAATCTTATCATTGATATTGTAACTGGAAAACCTATTATAAAGGGGAGAGACACTCTATTATTAACCGAGCGAGGTGGCGCAGTGGTTAGACACTGGACTCGCATTCGGAAGGACGACGGTTCAATCCCGCGTCCGGCCATCCTGATTTAGGTTTTCCGTGATTTCCCTAAATCACTCCAGGCAAATGCCGGGATGGTTCCTCTGAAAGGGCACGGCCGACTTCCTTCCCCATCCTTCCCTAATCCGATGAGACCGATGACCACGCTGTCTGGTCTCCTTCCCCAAAAACCAACCAACCAACCACTCTATTAAACCACAAACACGCGACCGCGGACGCACAGGCGGAGGCTATTATCGGGCCACATTCCAGTTGACAGCTGAAAACAGATTGACGGCAGCACGTGGAGAGCCAGTTTCACACTATGCGCCACAGATGAGACTGTCTCTGGACTTTCACCGGCAGGTAAGATCCGCGTGCCCGGAAAAACCCATCCGTTGGCAGCACAATGGCTGTTCGTTTCTCATCGGCGCTTTTCTCGTCCAGTGCAAAATTAAAGCTGACGTCAAACTTAATGAATTTTGACAATGTGTGCCATTGAAATGTAATCCAATACATACACTCCTGTAAATAGAAATAAGAACACCGTGAATTCATTGTCCCAGGAAGGGGAAACTTTATTGACACATTCCTGGGCTCAGATACATCACATGATCACACTGACAGAACCACAGGCACATAGACACAGGCAACAGAGCATGCACAATGTCGGCACTAGTACAGTGTATATCCACCTTTCGCAGCAATGCAGGCTGCTATTCTCCCATGGAGACGATCGTAGAGATGCCGGATGTAGTCCTGTGGAACGGCTTGCCATGCCATTTCCACCTGGCGCCTCAGTTGGACCAGCGTTCGTGCTGGACGTGCAGACCGCGTGAGACGACGCTTCATCCAGTCCCAAACATGCTCAATGGGGGACAGATCCGGAGATCTTGCTGGCCAGGGTAGTTGACTTACACCTTCTAGAGCACGTTGGGTGGCACGGGATACATGCGGACGTGCATTGTCCTGTTGGAACAGCAAGTTCCCTTGCCGGTCTAGGAATGGTAGAACGATGGGTTCGATGACGGTTTGGATGTACCGTGCACTATTCAGTGTCCCCTCGACGATCACCAGTGGTGTACGGCCAGTGTAGGAGATCGCTCCCCACACCATGATGCCGGGTGTTGGACCTGTGTGCCTCGGTCGTATGCAGTCCTGATTGTGGCGCTCACCTGCACGGCGCCAAACACGCATACGACCATCATTGGCACCAAGGCAGAAGCGACTCTCATCGCTGAAGACGACACGTCTCCATTCGTCCCTCCATTCACGCCTGTCGCGACACCACTGGAGGCGGGCTGCACCATGTTGGGGCGTGAGCGGAAGACGGCCTAACGGTGTGCGGGACCGTAGCCCAGCTTCATGGAGACGGTTGCGAATGGTCCTCGCCGATACCCCAGGAGCAACAGTGTCCCTAATTTGCTGGGAAGTGGCGGTGCGGTCCCCTACGGCACTGCGTAGGATCCTACGGTCTTGGCGTGCATCCGTGCGTCGCTGCGGTCCGGTCCCAGGTCGACGGGCATGTGCACCTTCCGCCGACCACTGGCGACAACATCGATGTACTGGGGAGACCTCACGCCCCACGTGTTGAGCAATTCGGCGGTACGTCCACCCGGCCTCCCGCATGCCCACTATACGCCCTCGCTCAAAGTCCGTCAACTGCACATACGGTTCACGTCCACGCTGTCGCGGCATGCTACCAGTGTTAAAGACTGCGATGGAGCTCCGTATGCCACGGCAAACTGGCTGACACTGACGGCGGCGGTGCACAAATGCTGCGCAGCTAGCGCCATTCGACGGCCAACACCGCGGTTCCTGGTGTGTCCGCTGTGCCGTGCGTGTGATCATTGCTTGTACAGCACTCTCGCAGTGTCCGGAGTAAGTATGGTGGGTCTGACACACCGGTGTCAATGTGTTCTTTTTTCCATTTCCAGGAGTGTATTTTGGTTTAAATTTTTCCGTGTTAGTTAGGGGGCTCATTTTTTTTATCTACATTCCATCTGACTTCTATTCAGTTTGACTTCAAGGTTTGGCTTACCTTTCCTCTTCATTCGATCTGTTTTAGAGCGTTTGTTTATCTTTTGTCCAAGTAGTGGAAGAGAAGTGGGCCTGCGTACCAATTGTCCATATACCGCGCGTATTTACTAGGAAAACTTCGAAATGTATACAGCTTCCAGGCACACTCAGCTGTCATATATATATTACTACTGTGCGTGGATATACAGCTCATCATCATCATCATCATCATCATCATCAGTGTTCTGCCAAAAGGCAGGTTTTCACATGGTAGTTCTCCAGGCTGTCCGGTCTTCTGCCATCCTCTTCAGGTCTGCATAATTTCCTCTTCCCTTTATGTCGTCTATCATCTTGTATCTCCTTCTTCCTCTCAGTCTTCTTCCACAAACCAATCCTTCCAAAGCATCTGCTAGCAAGCACTCCCTTCTCAATGAATGTCCCAACCAGTTCTTTTTCCTTTCGCTTACAACCTTCAGCAGACATCTTCTCTCACCAACGCTTTCCAATACTCTTTTATTACTCATTCTTTCCATCCAGCTTATTCTCTCCATTCTCCTCCACATCCACATCTCAGATGCTTCTAACCTTTCTTCATCCTCTCGTCTCAGCCTCCATGTTTCTGCCCCATATAGTGCCACACTCCAGACCAAACATTTTCCCAGCCTTTTCCTTAGTCCTTTATCTAATTTGCCACATAAGAGACTCCTCTTTCTGTCGAATGCCTCCTTAGCTATGGCAATTCGAGTTTTCACCTCCTGGTGACATCTCAAGTCTTCAGTTATTGTGCTTCCAAGATATTTAAATTCACTTACTTGACTAATGGTGGATTGTCCTATTTTAATATTGGACCGCTGCGTCTTGTACTGATGACCATACTCTTTGTTTGTGCTGTGTTTATTTGCATCACATATTTCACACAAGCTTCATTCAGATCTTTCAGCATGTTATTCACTGTCCGCTCACTTTCTGCCACTATTACCATGTCATCAGCAAATCTTGTACATTCTATTCTCTTTCCACCAATACATTTTCCTTTTTTCCCATCTAAGCTTTTCGCAATAATCTCTTTAAGGTATACGTTAAACAACAGTGGGGAAAGGCAACAACCTTGTCTAACACTTCGTCCAGTGGTGCTTCCTTCTGACACTTCATTTCCAGTCCTTATCCTTATTTCTGGTGTAAATATAGGTTCTGTATCAGTCGTCTCTCTTTCCAATCTACTTCTTTCCTCTTCAAAATATCCATCAGCTTGTTCCATTGAACTCTGTCAAAAGCCTTTTCTAAATCTATATAACTCGCTACCACTTAAAGCACCCTTTATTATGGGGTAGGGTAGTACTTGTGGTCTAGTGGTAGCGTCTTCTGTATACAGAACACTGCTGCTACCCTTAAAGAAGGCCTGAGCATAAATAGCTTGTTTTGCACACAAGTAGAGTTACATTGTTTCTAAAATGATCGATTCATATTTATGACAGGGAACATTGTCGCTGAGTGCGGACACGCACAAGGCAGCTGAGTCCGGCGAGAGCTCTTGTGCAGTAGCGTGTGACAGAGGTGCTCAGCCGTAATGGTTGCTAGCGGCATGTGGTACTGCACATTGCAAGGTACCAGACTTCAAGAATTTTATGTTATGGCCAGGCATAATTACGGTGTTAGCTGGGTATATTGCGAAAGGCATGAAGAGGAATTAACGTGAAGACACTGTGGGCCCAACATTGTTTATTGCAAAGCGGCGCTAAGAAGAGCCTGTTGCCATGCATTGTCGGCGATTATTACCCTACGCAGCACCAGCAGTCGCTCACTGCAGTAAGACGAGACCAACTTTAATATTTAGAAGCGTATCAAGGCTAGTTAGTGTAGTACGTTCATTTTGTGAATAACTACCAACTTAAGGTAAACGCTGTGTTAGAAAGTAGTAGTAGAAGCAGTAGCTTTATTCATCCGTAGATCTCTTTTCACGAGGATATAGGACATGTCAAAGTATTTACAAATTTAGATCAACGTAAAATAAGCTAATTCGTATACACATATATGTACAGATTGTTGCTAGCATCATATTTAAAGTACCAGGGAAGCAGGTTGCTAGCCTTACTTGCCCCGGGTCCCATTGGGTTTTACCCCTAAAGGCTGAGGGACTAACCGGTGGATTTGGTAGTCTTTGCCGTATGAGAACAAAGGTGACCACGACTCAGAATATGTCCGAGATGCCCAGCCTTATTCCAAAGTAACTGGTATCTCGACTGTCGGGACCACTTACTTGGCCACTCACCGTTCAATCTTCCGACCAACTTTGTTGTATGGGAGCGAAAGCTGGGTGGATTCAGGTTACCTTATCAACAAGGTTGAGGTTACGGATATGAAAGTAGCTAGGATGATTGCAGGTACTAGTAGATGGGAACAATGGCAGAAGGGTGTCCACAATGAGGAAATCAAAGAAAAACTGGGAATGAACTCTACAGATGTAGCAGTCAGGGCGAACAGGCTTAGATGGTGGGGTCATGTTACACGCATGGGAGAAGCAAAGTTACCCAAGAGACTCATGGATTCAGCAGTAGAGGGTAGGAGGAGTCGGGGCAGACCGAGGAGAAAGTACCTGGATTCGGTTAAGAATGATTTTGAAGTAATAGGTTTAACATCAGAAGAGGCACCAATGTTAGCACTGAATAGGGGATCATGGAGGAACTGTATAAGGGGGGCTATGCTCCAGACTGAACGCTGAAAGGCCTAATCAGTCTTAAATGATGATGATGATGATGATGATATATTTACAGACTTCTACTTAGAGACAATCATTAGATTTACTCCTGGTATACAACACTTTTCTACAAATAACTTATTAAATAATGTAATACCACATTGTTCACTCATATCTCACTATCAGTCACTGCAAACACTATACACACATTGTCTGGGCCCTTTTCTGTGCCGCACCTTCCCATTTGCTACCCTGAGAAACAGACTCAGCATCCCACCATAATGAGTGAGATGTTGAGCTCAGAAGGAGGAAGAGGTGTTAGTACTGTGCCATGCATAGCTTGTGGGTAAGTACTTCTAGAAAGGAAAAAACAGAAGGAAAAAAACATAAAGTGATGGTGTTATGAGGAATGCTGGATATTTTATAATCATTAAAATTATTACTATTTACTTGTATAATATTTTTATCAAACTCCTGCTCTGTTTCAGCTAAGTAATCCTTCAATGATAAAATGTATTGCATAATAGGTACTTTTTTTTAGCTGCCTTTAAAAATAAGCGTATTTTTGCAATTTCTTTAATCTCTTTTCGTAATTTATTGTACAGTTTTAACCCTTGGTAGAAAATACTGTTTTGAGTTTCATGTTTATTTTTTCTTGATAAATGTAAGTTGTAAGTAAGGTGGTTCATGGTGTGGGTTCCTGTAGTCATGTCCTAGTTCATGAACCATGGGCAACGTATGAGTGGCCAAGTAAGTGGTCCCGAGAGTCGGGATACCAGTTACTTTGGAATAAGGCTGGGCATCTCGGACATATTCTGAGTCGTGGTCACCTTTGTGCTCATACGGCAAAGACTACCAAATCCACCGGTTAGTCCCTCAGCCGTTAGGGGTAAAACCCAATGGGACTCGGGGCAAGTAAGGCTAGCAACCTGCTTCCCTGGTACTTTAAATATGATGCTGGCAACAATCAAAGCAAAATGCCTCGGACCTTTGGAGGTGACGGAGTCCCACCTCTAACTGACAAACCAGGGACTCCTAAGATGCGACTTGGCAAACAAATGGTAATGAGATGGGGATCTGTTAGTATCAATGGGGGCTACTCTGGGAAGAAGGTAGAGCTGGCATAGGCTGCAAGTAAGATGAGGCTGGACGTTGTAGCTGTTAGTGACATTCGGCTAAGGGGTGAGAAAGAAGAGGAAGTGGGAGAATACAAGGTCTACCTGTCAGAAGTCAAAGCAGGAATAGCACAATGGGGTGTAGGGCTTTACATCAGGAAAGAAATGGAACCCAGCATAGTTGCAATAAGGTATGTAAACGAACGACTGATGTGGATAGATTTGACAGTGTCTAGCAAGAAAATTAGGATTGTGTCAGTATATTCGCATTGTGAAGGGACAGATCAAGATAAGATGGATAGCTTTTATGAGGCACTCAGTGATGTAGTTGTTAGAGTAAAGGACAAGGACAGTGTTCTGCTCATGGGTGATTTTAACGCCAGGATTGGAAATCGAACAGAAGGGTATGAAAAGGTTATGGGTAAATTTGGAGAGGAAATGGAGGCCAACAGGAACGGGAAACAACTCATGGATTTCTGTGCCAGTATAGGCTTAGTAATCACAAACTCCTTTTTTAAACATAAGAACATTCACCGGTATACTTGGGAAGGCAGGGGAACCAAATCTGTCATTGACTATATACTAACAGATCAGGAATTCAGGAAGTCTGTGAGGGACACACGTGTATTCAGGGGAATCTTTGATGACACTGATCATTATTTAATCTGCAGTGAAATTGGGATTGTGGGGCCGAAAGTGCAGAAGGTCAGGTCCATATGTAGGAGGATAAGAGTGGAGAAACTTCAGGATAAGGAAATCAGGCACAAGTACATAACAGCGATCTCAGAAAGGTACCAGTTAGTTGAATGTAGTCAATTACAGTCATTAGAAAAGGAATGGACAAGGTACAGGGACACAGTTCTAGAAGTGGCTAAAGAATGTCTTGGAACAGTAGTGTGTAAAAGTAGGATGAAGCAAACAGCTTGGTGGAATGATACAGTCAAGGCAGCCTGTAAAAGGAAAAAGAAGGCGTATCAAAAATGGCTACATACCAGAGCCCAGGTAGACAGAGAAAGTTATGTCGAAGAAAGAAACAAAGCCAAACAGATAATTGCAGCATCCAAGAAGAAATCGTGGGAAGACTTTGGAAACACGTTGGAGACTTTGGGTCAAGCTGCTGGAAAACCATTCTGGAGTGTAATTAGCAGTCTTCGAAAGGGAGGTAAGAAGGAAATGACAAGTATTTTGGACAGGTCAGGAAAACTGCTGGTGAATCCTGTGGATGCCTTGGGCAGATGGAGGGATTATTTTGAAGAGTTGCTCAATGTAGGTGAAAATGCGATCAGTAATGTTTCAGATTTCGAGGTAGAATGGGATAGGAAAGATGATGGAAATAGGATCACATTTGAGGAAGTGGAAAAAGTGGTCAATAGATTGCAGTGCAATAAAGCGGCTGGAGTGGATGAAATTAAGTCGGAACTCATCAAATACAGTGGAATGTCAGGTCTTAAATGGCTACACAGGATAATTGAAATGGCCTGGGAGTCGGGACAGGTTCCATCAGACTGGACAAAAGCAGTAATCACACCAATCTTTAAACATGGAAACAGAAAAGATTGTAACAACTACAGAGGTATCTCTTTAATCAGCGTTGTGGGTAAAATCTTCTCAGGTATTGTTGAAAGGAAAGTGCGAGTATTAGTTGAGGACCAATTGGATGAAAATCAGTGTGGGTTTAGGCCTCTTAGAGGTTGTCACGACCAGATCTTATGGTAAATAATGGAGAAGTGTTATGAGTGGAACAGGGAATTGTATCTATGCTTTATAGATCTAGAAAAGGCATATGACCGGGTTCCTAGGAGGAAGTTATTGTCTGTTCTACAAGATTATGGAATAGGAGGCAAACTTTTGCAAGCAATTTAAGGTCTTTACAAGGATAGTCAGGCAGCAGTTAGAGTTGACGGTAATTTGAGTTCATGGTTCAGAGTAGTTTCAGGGATAAGACAAGGCTGCAACCTGTCTCCACTGTTGTTCATATTATTTATGGATCATATGTTGAAAACAATAGACTGGCTGGGTGAGATTAAGATATGTGAACACAAAATAAGCAGTCTTGCATATGCGGATGACTTAGTTGTGATGGCAGATTCGATTGAAAGTTTGCAAACTAATATTTCAGAGCTAGATCAGAAATGTAAGGACTATGGTATGAAGATTAGCATCTCCAAAACGAAAGTAATGTCAGTGGGAAAGAAATATAAACGGATTGAGTGCCAAATAGGAGGAACAAAGTTAGAACAGGTGGACGGTTTCAAGTACTTAGGATGCATATTCTCACAGGATGGCAACATAGTGACAGAACTGGAAGCGAGGTGTAGCAAAGCTAATGCAGTGAGCGCTCAGCTACGATCTACTCTCTTCTGCAAGAAGGAAGTCAGTACCAAGACTAAGTTATCTGTACACCGTTCAATCTTTCGACCAACTTTGTTGTATGGGAGCGAAAGCTAGGTGGATTCAGGTTACCTTATCAACAAGGTTGAGGTTACGGATATGAAAGTAGCTAGGATGATTGCAGGTACTAGTAGATGGGAACAATGGCAGGAGGGTGTCCACAATGAGGAAATCAAAGAAAAACTGGAAATGAACTCTATAGATGTAGCAGTCAGGGCGAACAGGCTTAGATGATGGGGTCATGTTACACGCATGGGAGAAGCAAGGTTACCCAAGAGACTCATGGATTCAGCAGTAGAGGGTAGGAGTCTGGCAGACCGAGGAGAAGGTACCTGGATTCGGTTAAGAATGATTTTGAAGTAATAGGTTTAACATCAGAAGAGGCACCAATGTTAGCACTGAATAGGGGATCATGGAGGAACTGTATAAGGGGGCTATGCTCCAGACTGAACACTGAAAGGCATAATCAGTCTTAAATGATGATGATGTTGATGATGATGATGATGATGAATGTAAGTTGAATGTATCTCTTGCTGCATGATCATGCACTGAGCTGTTTGTGCAGTAATTGCCAACGTTATTTTTGATGTGTACAACTGACTGGTAAATGTATTCACATGGAGCAGTTAAAATCCCCTGTGTTCTGAACAGATCTTTACAATGAGCTCGACTAGTATTTTTGGTTATTATTCTTATGGCTCTTTTCTGGAATTTGAAAATTGTCTTCATATTTTGTGCATTTGGTCCCCAGAAAACAATGCCATATCTAAGAATTGAGTGTACATATGAATAATACGTAACTAAAAGGCACTGTATGTTACACACTAATGATAGGATTCTAATGGCATAACATGCTGATGACATTCTGTTAGTGCTTAAACCTGAACAATTACAAGTAGAGTTCTATCCTGCCATTATTAATTATAGCCAAGTGTCATTGTTGATTATAGAAAAGAATAAAATTGCCGATATAATTTAATTTTGATAATTAGTTTAAAAAATTGGAAATCATCAAATTCTTAAAAAATAATTGAGACCAATGGTTAAAGATAATCGACTTCGTTGCCCAGCGAAATATTCACTTAAAAACCAGTATCTGATTTTGTATTTTAGATCAGAACGTCTAATTTCTTTCTGTCATCAACAATTTCTGCTCTCGTCTCCAAAATACGTAACAATGTTATGCAAAATTTAGTCAGTAGTTATTTAATGGAAGTTAGGGACTATAAGAATATTTTTCTTCACAGAGAATATTTATTTAAGAAGAATTATAATAGTAGAGTTACTAGCATTAGACATTATGGTAGGCTGCACGAAATTATTTATTACACAAACTGAGTGCCGTTGTTCCCGTTCCGCCCGATTTTTTTTTTCAATGGTATTGAGCAACTAGGATCCTACTTTTCCAGTATTCCCTCATTTTCTCCCCATGAAGTCTCTTCCTTCCTTCTGTCCATGTTGTTCCCGATTTTCTATTTCTTCTGCTTTCAAAGCCTTCCAAATTTAGTATTTTGTTTTTAAAACGGTTTCTTTCTGCTATTTGTGATTCTTTGAAGTAGTTTGTTTCAAGATCTTTTCTTACTTCTGTAATCCATGCTATTGTCGATTTCTTCTTCCAGAAATATGAGAGTATTTCCATCCATTCGGTAGAGGTGTCCTAAAAAAGGTTAATCTTCGTTAGGTCATTACTTCAGATATTTTCTCTATATTTTTGTAGATCTCCTCATTGCTTCTTATTTTCCAGCCATCTGCAGTTTTCATTGCACCCATTATTTTTCTAATACTCCTTCTTTCCAGTACCTCTAGTTTGTCCATCTTATAGTTCGTCGTTAGGCATTCAGATCCATATAAACATTCTGGTCGTACCACTGTGGTGTAGTGTTTTAGTTTTGGTTTTCTAGATATACATTTCTTATTGTAAATATTTTTGGTCAAACCATATGCTCTTTCCGTTTTGTTAATTCTTACATCTACTGCAGATTTTTCTGGTCCATTCTGTTGTATAGTTCCTCCAAGATATAAATTTATTTACTCGCTCTATTTTACCAATTTGTGTTTCTATGTATTTTGGTGCATTTTTTATATTTGTCAATAATTTTTTTTCAGCTGAAATTTTGAGACCAATTCTGTTTGATAATTTTTCCAGAATGTTTATTTGGGTAACTGCTTCTGTCAGGTTTTCTGAAAGTATTGCGAAATCATCCGCAAAAGCCAAGCAGTTTATCTTAATTCCATTTGTTTTCCTTCCCAGAGTTATTGGTTCAATTTTGTGATTTTTTAGCTCCGAATTCCAGATCCTTACAATTTTTTCTAGAACACAGTTAAACAGTAAAGGCGATAAACCATCACATTGTCTAACACCAGTTTTTATTTCAAAAGGCTGAGATACTTCTCCCATAAATTTGACTTTAGATACTGTACCTGTTAGTGTTTCACGAATTATGTTTGGTAGTTTTGATTTAACACCAAATTCTCTAATGACCTTATCTATCGTTTCTCTGTCTATACAAACAAATGCTTTCTTGAAATCTATAAATGACACTAGTATTGGTTTGCTGGTTAACATTCTATGGCGAATTATTGACTTTAAGTTAAAAATTTCGAAAACCACCCTGATATTCCCCTAGTTGTTTGTCTAAAGTATCTACCACTCTGTTGAGGAGAATTTTTGATAATATTTTGTATGCCACTGGCAGAAGTGACACTCCTCTGTAATTACTGACATTTTGTTTGTCTCCCTTTTTATGTAGTGTGTGGATTAATGCTGTTTTCCATTCAACTGAAATCTTTTCTTAATTATTATTTACACATTTTTCCATTTTTTTAAGAAGATTTATGCAATATGGTTTTTTGTAAGCATTGTAATCTAAACTATAAAATATTTAACGTCATTATGTAAAATTTCACTAACTACTTTGTAATTTCTATTGTTTGTCAAAACTGTTCCGATTCTTATCGCGCATTAACGATTGAGTTTCTAGCTGGTTCTATTTTTTGTTTTTTTGTTTTTGTTTTTTAGGGGGGAGAGGGGATTTAATTTATCTTCAGAACCGATGCTTTTTCCCAGACAACAAGACGTTATTAGTACGTGTCTTTAGTCATTTCAATTATCATAAAGTGTAGATCCGTTCTAGTATCAGCTCAATGGGAATCGTGCCTTAGTTGCTGAAATCTGTGTGGTTGATTGCATGAGTCTCTTCAATTTGCCATTGATACAATAAACAAATTTTAATCTAACACAATGAATTCTTGGTTATTTGCACAGTTGTGTGAAGAAATTGATGGGAACATTAATCGATTGCGCCCTCACACTGAAGTATGCTGGCTGTAAAAAGGCCAAAATTTGACTAGATTTTTCTCACTTTTTGAGAATGTTTTAGAAATTTTTGATGCTAAATATCCAGTTTTAAAATAAAATTTAATCAAGTGGACACCAGACAGTGCTTATTTGAGAGATTTGTATGCTACATTTAATGTGGTTCTGATAAAAACGAAGCCCATCATTTCAGCTTTTCTTGCCAGAACTAAACTAAAGATGTAAAACTTAGAACGGTGCAATTTTTCTCAGTTTCCCAGTTTGTCATAACAATCTGCCAGAGTGGTGACGTTTCAATCTGTATTCAACATTTAAATGTTCGTCACACAAACTATGAGACTACGTTTGATGGTGTTTAAACTATGGGAATGCTACTGTGGATTATCAATCCATACAGTTATATTGAAGAAACTGATTGAATTACAAGAAAACTTAAGCTACAATCTAGAAAGGAATATTAGCAGTCGTGGCTTCTTATTAATGTGAGAATTCACAATATACATAAATGACCTGGTGGATGACATCGGAAGTTCACTGAGGCTTTTTGCAGATGATGCTGTGGTGTATCGAGAGGTTGTAACAATGGAAAATTGTACTGAAATGCAGGAGGATCTGCAGCGAATTGACGCATGGTGCAGGGAATGGCAACTGAATCTCAATGTAGACAAGTGTAATGTGCTGCGAATACACAGAAAGATAGATCCTTTATCATTTAGCTACAAAATAGCAGGTCAGCAACTGGAAGCAGTTAATACCATAAATTATCTGGGAGTACGCATTAGGAGTGATTTAAAATGGAATGATCATATAATGTTGATTGTCAGTAAAGCAGATGCCAGACTGAGATTCATTGGAAGAATCCTAAGGAAATGCAATCTGAAAACAAAGGAAGTAGGTTACAGTACGCTTGTTCGCCCACTGCTTGAATACTGCTCAGCAGTGTGGGATCCGTACCAGATAGGGTTGATACAAGACATAGAGAAGATCCAACGGAGAGCAGCGCGCTTCGTTACAGGATCATTTAGTAATCGCGAAAGCGTTACGGAGATGATAGATAAACTCCAGTGGAAGACTCTGCAGGAGAGACGCTCAGTAGCTCGGTACGGGCTTTTGTCAAAGTTTCGAGAACATACCTTCACCGAAGAGTCAAGCAGTATATTGCTCCCTCCTACGTATATCTCGCGAAGAGACCATGAGGATAAAATCAGAGAGATTAGAGCCCACACAGAGGCATACCGACAATCCTTCTTTCCACGAACAATACGAGACTGGAATAGAAGGGAGAACCGATAGAGGTAGTCAAGGTACCCTCCGCCACACACCGTCAGGTGGCTTGCGGAGTATGGATGTAGATGTAGATGTAGATGTAGAAAGTTTTTAATAGCTTTTTTTTTAAAGGAAGATTGACAACCGTGCTGGAACTCTATTCGGCCGGCAGTTGTGGCCGAGCGGTTCTAGGCGCTTCAGTTTGGAACCGCTCAACCGCAACGGTGGCAGGTTCGAATCCTGCCTCGGGCAAGGCTGTGTGTGATGTCCTTAGGTTAGTTAGGCTTAAATAGTTCTAAATTCTATAGGACTAATGACCTCACATGTTAAGTCACTTAGTGCTCAGAGCCATTTGAACCATTTGAACCAACTCTATTCCACGAGATATGAAGATGGAAAAAATATGAAATCTTTCTCACAACGAATCTGAAATTTTCAATAGAATTACCGGTTTCTGCTAGGTAACAGCTATCTTCAGAATTTACAATAGAAGTAAATGAAAATACATTAATAGTTACTTCATTAAGAGATTAAAAACAAATTTCCAGAAATTATAACAAAAGCATGACACATCTCTCATTCAACAAATCGGAAAAAAGTTAAATTTTCCTTGCATGCTTCAGTGCTTCAACCAGTAGTAATTATTCCGGATTTTTTTCCCTACACTATTGATGTTTGTTGTTGGTAAAGCCATCCCACGTAACTGTGAAGAATCTGCAAACTGAAAAGCCATGTATTTGAATCTGATGATGTCATATGCAGCCATAGATGGAATGGTAGGGCGCAATCTGTTCCATAGGCCATTAAGCAGAAGAATTAGTACGCTTGCCACAGAAAAGGAAATCACAACTTACAGTTCTTGTTCTTGCAACTCGCACCTACACCCCTAACCATATCACAGCATTATAAGCCCATACTTTCAACTGTAAATTAATGGAACAAAACTGCATGACTATATATATTCACAAATATTTCACATCTAAAAGTTATATTAGTAACGAAGCAACATTGGCGACTGTTCTAAGCAACTCTGCCGATGTTGGAATTTTACCTCTGGCGCTGTGATTATTGGAGGACGGCACCCCGTCATTTGCTATTAGCAGTTAACTCTTTCAGCAACTGCGATGGCATACCGGTGTCGGCATGCAGTGACATCACTGCCGCGTTACGTATGCACTACGCACTCGTTTTCGATCCGTGCTTCACACTCAATAATTCCTTCCCCTGCCACGCGCCTGCAGTTGAACGACCGACGGCGAGCAAAAACGCGCTCCCATCACGTTGGCATCGTTTAATAGTACGAGAATGTATCCATAACTTGATGTTCAGTTAGCGCCTTTGTTCTCGAACGTCTTTCTGTACATGAAATCAATAAGTTCCAGCTTGTATTAGTTGTCCTAAATGTGCAATAACGAATTCTGCAACACCCTGAGCTGTTAAAACAAACGGAAAATATTGCCATTCTGTCCACTGTGGCACACATGTCAAGTTCCATGAAGTTTGCGTACTATAATTAACCTCGCTTTTAACAGTAATTTACCGTTCAACTCTCTATTGGAATGTAGTTCCCACCACTTGAATTACAAAAGAGATCACCCATGTCTACGAGAACAGCAGGATAACCTATCCACGGAATTACTGTGGCATGTTGCTCCAATGTATGAAGCTACTATGATATCGTCGCCGTCTGCTGTCGATAGCATTGTTGCTATTGGGGGTGGGGGAAGCGGATACAGTGATCGGCTTGAATGGTGCAGTTTGGAAGCCGTCATTCGTGGTTGTAGGCTCTTAAGGACAGCCGGATGCCTAAAGTGAATAGAGAACAAGTTTGCTTGTGTGGCCATCCTCCGCAACAAGCATATAAATACTTGTTTTGCAAATCAGACTGCCTTTTCCTGCTGCTAGTTACTTTATTTATCCAATACGCGTTTCGGCTTCTCCTGTTCTAAGGCATCATTAGTGGGATCTGTAACGATACAGTATCGTTACTGATGATGCCTTAGAACAGGAGAAGGCGAAACGCGTATGGGATAAATAAAGTAACTAGCAGCAGGAAAAGGCAGTCTGATCTGCGAAACAAGTATGAACAGAGAACGTATAACAACACACGATCGATGGCTAAATTATTTAATGGCAGATGAGTTAGTTAAACATCTCATGTTTCGCTGTAAAAGCTATAGTTAAGTACGAGTCACTAACTATAACTACATAATGAGTCTCATGTTCCAACACTCATTTGCGAAAGTGTGAAACTATTGTTACCAAAGTGTCTATTTTTTACCAAAGTGTGTATTTTAAAGCGGAGAAGGGAAAAAACTATGATACGAATCCATTGTGCTTTAGAAATGGGCAAGGTACTAGCCGTGAACCAATTTATGGAATGCACCGATTAGTAAGTGTAAACATTTTCTTTGGATTTCATAGCTAATCAGACAGTTTTTGACTCAGTTGGCACAAAATCTTTATTAACAGTTGTAAAATAAGCTACTGATTTAATCATCATCACAATCAGTCACATGATATTCATTAACAGTATACCGCTGCGATAGTTCACTGAATAATATATACGTCAAATGTACGGCTTCCTTTAGGTATTCTGAATAGAAAGAGGAATCACGCATGATGATTTCATAATTATAGTGAAATCTACTCTCGGCAACACTACTGAAAATGCTAAAATGGGAAAACGAAAACGGAACACGTATTAATAAAACATGTCTGCACCATATTCGTTTGGCTTGTGGCACTGTATCGCTTCCTTCCACTGAAGCTAAACTACACGTAAGGAATAGATCGTCACATTAAATCAATAATGAAACAAAGCCTGATTAAGAGTTATCATAATAATAAAAGAGCGTACAATCAACACATCTAGAAGAAAGTAGATCAAATTAACAATTGTGTCTTAGGAAAAGTTGACGAGTTTTATGTTTAGGGTACTTGAAGAGAAGTCACAAATGTCCGGAAAGTTAGTAAACGGAAGAGTCAAAATGTCTTGAAGTGCTTTAACTAAATTAAAGCTTTCTGTTTCAGTAATATGAGAAATTGAGTCCGCCTTGCTGCAAAACACCTCGTTATTCGTTTATTTCTTTATTCTCCCAAACTAGTTTCGGCGACAAGTATCACCATCATCAGTGGGGTTTTACAATCTGAAACGTGCAGAAATTAGCATGCTTTTTACACACACAGTAGCACATTATTACATTTTTTTTCTATTCGTTTTTTTTTAAAATATAGTTTACTATGGATACTTACATACTACCTTATTTATTGTATGTTACAGCGTGTTTTAAGCAATTATTGTCGCAGTTTGCGACAAATTTTCTGTGCGCTTTTTTTTTCTGTTGCCGTTTCCTACTTAGCGAACATCATGTCATCCGTAACCATGTGAGGGGCTCTTGGTAAACAAAATACTAAAAGGTGAACTTCGTATGTCAGCAATTTATACTTGGGGTTGTGGAAACTAGTTATTTGGTGTGTACTGAGCTGTTACTTAGCTATTCGTGTACTCACGTTCGTTGGATGGTATGTAGCTGCATTTACACACAGAAAAACAAAACTTTCGCACTTTGTTTCTGATTCAGAATATTACGCAATCTTGCTGTTCGCGTGTGTCGCGAGAGGTGTATCGCACGTGGCGAGAAAGGCTACGAAAAACTGTAGCGCGAATTACGGCGACTTCTGTTCATTATTTTTGTCTCTGTGTGTGATGGGGAAGTGGTTCTTTTGCGTGTGTATGCTTTCTGTTCTGCGTCCTTGGTCAGTTCTCTCAGAGCGGTAAAGAGTGTGTTGTTTCAAAGTGTTGTGTTTTCGTTTATTACATTTTTCCTTCAACTATAGCCTTTTGTATGTAGTAATTTTCATCTATTGTTAGTAGTCGGTAGAGACTGTTGCTGTTTCTCAGAATGTGTAGATCGTTTTCGATATTAGTGGTGTTATGGTTTTTGTTCATTAGATGTTCTGCAAAAGTTGAATGTGTGCTGTCACTCTTTAGAGCTCTCATGTGCTCTGTGTACCTGGTTCGGAAGTTTCTGCTCGTTTGTCCTATGTATTGGGCCTGACAGGAGTTGCAAGTGAGTTACTATATTCCAGCGTTGCTGAATTTGTCTGAGGTTTTTCTGACTGGTCTTAGTCTTTTCTGAACTGTATTGTTTGTTCTGAATGTTATTGGGGTCCCTTGCTTTTTCAAGATGTTTCCTATTCTGTGTGATATTTTGTTGTTGTAGGTTAGTGTGTACCATCTCTCTCTTCTTTCTGAGGTGGTGTGGACTGCTGTGTTGTCTGTGTGTATTGCATGTTTCTGTTTTACCTTGTTGTCAAGTTTGTTTATGATGTCTGTTTTGTAGTCGTTTTCAACAGCAATTTGTTTGATTATATTTAGTTCCTGTACGTAGTTTTCTGGTTTAAGAGGTGTTCTGTTTATCCTGTGGAGCATGTGTGTGAAACTGGCATATTTATGCACTGTTGGGTGGTTGGATGAGCTGTGGATAACAGTGCTTGTGGATGTAGGTTTTCTGTAGATGGAGAATGCATGTTGGTGGTTGTTTCTTGTGATTGTAAGATAATAAATTTAGTTTCTTGTTGTTTTCTATTTCCATTGTGAAGTGGATTTGTCAGTGTACTGTGTTGATGTTACTGTGTAGCTCTTCTCTGCTGTTATGTGTTTCATCTACAAGACATATTATGTCATCCACATATGTACCAGTGAATTATGTACCGTGATTTGTCACTCCACACAACGTTTTTCTACTGTTCAATCGTCCAATGCTTAAAGCTCGTTACACCAAGCGAGGCATCGTTTGGCATTAACCAGCGTGATGTGTGGCTTAAGAGCAGCCGTTTCACCATGAAATCGAAGTTTTCTCAACTCCCGCCTAAATTTCATAGTATTTGCTATGGATCCTGGTGCAGTTTGGAATGCCTGTGTGATGGTCTGGGTAGTTGTTTGCCTATTACACATAACGATCCTCTTCAACTGCCGGCCGTCTCTGTCAGTCAACAGACGAGGTCGGCCTGTACGCTTTTGTGCCGTACGTGTCCCTTCACAATTCCACTTCACCATCACATCGGAAACAGTGTACCTACGCATGTTTAGGAGTGTGGAAATCTCGCTTACAGACGTATGTTACAAGTGACACCCAATTACCTGACCACATTCGAAGTCCGTGAGTTTCGCTGAGCGCCCCATTCTGCTCGATCACGATGTCTAATGACTACTGAGGTCGCTGATGTGCAGTACCTGGCAGTAGGTGGCAGCACAATGCACCTAGTATGAAAAACGTATTTTTTGGGTGTGTCCGGATACTATTGATCACATAGTCTATATACATGTCATGGACATAGTACTTTGTTAACGGTATTAAAGAAATTTTTACCGGAAATTTTTAAAACAGCTATTGTAGAGCAAAGTAAGTAACGAAACAATGTTCAAGACTGAATTTACTCGCAAAACCGTGTGTTTTGAGGCATATTTTGTTGGAGTGGCGTGTCGGGAAGTGACTGCCATTGACATCGGTGGGTTACCCTGCAGGCATTAGCACTCGGAGTGCTGTTTTAGTGTTACGTGATGAGACGGCCCCTGAGCTGAAGTAAGGATGTGAATCATCCCCACGGGTCACTAAATGTTGGGAATGACAGGTGTGCAGCAAGATTTTACTCCCAAACACGTATAACACGCAAAATCATGCAGGCAAAACTGAATGGACTCGATCTCACACAGAAGCATACTAACAGTCCCTCTTCCCGCAGACCAATAGAGAATAGGTAAGTGACACTAGTAATTTCATACCATTAGGTAGCCTGGGATGTATACATAGTGGTGACAAAAATCATGGAACAGCGATACGCACGTTTACAGATTGCGGTAGTACCGCTTGTACAACTTGTAAAAAGACAGTGCATTGGCGGATCTCTCAGTTGTGCTCAGATGATGCGTGTGAAAAAGATTCCGTCATGAATACGGCCGCACGACGCAAAGTATGAGATTTTGAATGCAGCATGGTAATTGGAGCTAGAAGCATGGAACATTGCATCGTTAGGGAATTCAACATTCCGACATCCGCAGTGACAAGTGTGTGCCAGACAAGGAATGCTGCTTGAAATAGCAGCAGAAATGAGCGTGCAACGTACCACAAACCTAGCTGTTAGGATAGTGCGCCGAATTTTGCTGTGAATGGACTATGGCAGCAGAGGATGGACGCGAGTGCCTTTGCTAACAGCACGACATCGCCAGCAGCGCCTCCTCTGGGCTCGTGACCAGATCAGCTGGACCCTGGACGACTGGAAAAGCCATGGCCTCGTCAGATGATTCCCGATGTCTGTTGGTAAGAGCTGATGGTAGGGTTCGAGAGTGGCGCCGACTCCACGACATCATGGACCCAGGTTATCGACAATGTACTGCCCACGATGGTGCCTGGCTCTGTAGTGATGTGGGCTGTATTTATATGGAATGGACTGGGTCGTCTGGTCGAACTGAAGCGATCATTTGAGAATCGTTGGGTTCTGAATGTGGTTAGCTTCGGCTCCTTGGAAACCATTTGTAGACATTTATGGACTTTATGTTCCCAAATAACGATGTCATGTCACCAGGCCACGATTATTCACTGGCCGGCCGGAGTGGTCGAGCGTTTCTTGGCGCTTCAGTCTGGAACCGCGCGACCGCTACCGACCGCTACGGTCGCAGGTTCGAATCCTGCCTCGGGCATGGGTGTGTGTGATGTCCTTAGGTTAGTTAGGTTTAAGTAGTTCTAAGTTCTAGGGGACTGATGACCTCTGGAGTTAAGTCCCATAGTGCTCAGAGCCATTTGAACCATTTGATTATTCGCGATTGGTTTGACGAGCATTCTGGACAATTAGAGCGAATGATTGGGCCACCAAGGACCACCGACATGAATCCCATCGAAAATTTGTCGGACTTTAGTCAGTTAATACACTACATCCAGCATGGGCTACACCACTGAAATTATGGTTGGTTGGTTGGTTTGGGGAAGGAGACCAGACAGCGAGGTCATCGGTATCATCGGATTAGGGAGGGACGGGGAAGGAAGTCGGCCGTGCCCTTTCAAAGGAACCATCCCGGCATTTGCCTGGAGCGATATAGGGAAATCACGGGAAACGTAAATCAGGATGGCCGGACGCGGGGCTGAAATTATGAATGGCTACAGAGGCAGCATGGCTCAGTATTTCTGTAGAAAAATTCCAACGACTTTTCGAATCCATGGGAAGTCGAGTTGCTGCACTATGTCTGTCTGACACGATGCTAGAAGGTATCCCATGACTTTTGTCACCTCATTGTAGATCTAGAAAGGGAGGCAGTTGTAATTGGCCAGGCCACGGTTTTCCACTAGTCCAGGGTCCAACTGATGTGGTCACGAGCCCAGGGCAGGCGCTGCAGGCGATGTCGTGCTGTTAGCAAAGGCGCTCGAGTCCATCCTCTGCTGCCATAGTCCATTCACACCAAAATGAGAGTTTTAAACTAAGAAGGACACAATATACACTCCTGGAAATGGTAAAAAGAACACATTGACACCGGTGTCAGACCCACCATACTTGCTCCGGACACTGCGAGAGGGCTGTACAAGCAATGATCACACGCACGGCACAGCAGACACACCAGGAACCGCGGTGTTGGCCGTCGAATGGCGCTAGCTGCGCAGCATTTGTGCACCGCCACCGTCAGTGTCAGCCAGTTTGCCGTGGAATACGGAGCTCCATCGCAGTCTTTAACACTGGTAGCATGCCGCGACAGCGTGAACGTGAACCGTATGTGCAGTTGACGGACTTTGAGCGAGGGCGTATAGTGGGCATGCGGGAGGCCGGGTGGACGTACCGCCGAATTGCTCAACACGTGGGGCGTGAGGTCTCCACAGTACATCGATGTTGTCGCCAGTGGTCGGCGGAAGGTGCACGTGCCCGTCGACCTGGGACTGGACCGCAGCGACGCACGGATGCACGCCAAGACCGTAGGATCCTACGCAGTGCCGTAGGGGACCGCACCGCCACTTCCCAGCAAATTAGGGACACTGTTGCTCCTGGGGTATCGGCGAGGACCATTCGCAACCGTCTCCATGAAGCTGGGCTACGGTCCCGCACACCGTTAGGCCGTCTTCCGCTCACGCCCCAACATCGTGCAGCCCGCCTCCAGTGGTGTCACGACATGCATGAATGGAGGGACGAATGGAGACGTGTCGTCTTCAGCGATGAGAGTCGCTTCTGCCTTGGTGCCAATAATGGTCGTATGCGTGTTTGGCGCCGTGCAGGTGAGCGCCACAATCAGGACTGCATACGACCGAGGCACACAGGGCCAACACCTGGCATCGTGGTGTGGGGAGCGATCTCCTACACTGGCCGTACACCACTGGTGATCGTCGAGGGGACACTGAATAGTGCACGGTACATCCAAACCGTCATCGAACCCATCGTTCTACCATTCCTAGACCGGCAAGGGAACTTGCTGTTCCAACAGGACAATGCACGTCCGCATGTATCCCGTGCCACCCAACGTGCTCTAGAAGGTGTAAGTCAACTACCCTGGCCAGCAAGATCTCCGGATCTGTCCCCCATTGAGCATGTTTGGGACTGGATGAAGCGTCGTCTCACGCGGTCTGCACGTCCAGCACGAACGCTGGTCCAACTGAGGCGCCAGGTGGAAATGGCATGGCAAGCCGTTCCACAGGACTACATCCAGCATCTCTACGATCGTCTCCATGGGAGAATAGCAGCCTGCATTGCTGCGAAAGGTGGATATACACTGTACTAGTGCCGACATTGTGCATGCTCTGTTGCCTGTGTCTATGTGTCTGTGGTCCTGTCAGTGTGATCATGTGATGTATCTGACCCCAGGAATGTGTCAATAAAGTTTCCCCTTCCTGGGACAATGAATTCACGGTGTTCTTATTTCAATTTCCAGGAGTGTAGATCTCTATGGTATTCGTCGCTTGCGTGCTTCCGGTTGAGACCGCCAGTCGCTGTACTTGTAGCAGAGATGGACTAAAGGAATTTTATTCCCAGAGGTAAACAATACGAGCAGGAGTCGTGGTCGGCCGTTCGACGACCCTGCTTGACCGGTCGCGCTGGGAGGCGTCGGCCTTTTGAGTTCCGGGAAGAGCGCACCGGGGCGATCTGGTGCCCATCTGCGGCCGTAAATCCTGTGCCCGGCCGAGGCAGCGCGCCCGCGGAACGCAGGCGAATGACCCGGCCGGGCCTAAGTGAGGCAAATTAGAGTACTCGCGCACACAATGGCCTCCCGGCAGGTTCTCGGGTTCACGACCACCGGCCGCGTCCCGCCGCCGCTGGCGTGGGCGCACACTGGCGCTCTCTGCCGGGCTGCGAGGTGGGGGCGGGCGGCCGCGGCCACAGGGCCGAGGTTCGCCTCCCGCCACAGCGGAAGGTTCCACTGACCGGCGGCGGTCTTCCGCGGCTCAGCATTTAAAAGTCATCTGCGCTGTGAAATCCACTTTGTGGTGTGTGGCGGTGAACACTTCTGATACTACACTACTTGCCATTAAAATTGCTACACCAAGAAGAAATGCAGATGATAAACGGATATTCATTGGACAAATGTATTATACTAGAACTGACATGTGACTACATTTTCACGCAATTTGGGTGCATAGATCCTGAGAAATCAGTACCCAAAACAACCAGGTCTCGCCGTAATAACGGCCGCCATACGCCTGGGCATTGAGTCAAACAGAGCTTGGATAGCGTGTACAGGCAGAGCAGACCATGAAGCTTCAACACAATACCACAGTTCATCAACAGTAGTGACTGGCGTATTGTGACGAGCCAGTTGCTCGGTCACCATTGACAAGACGTTTTCAATTGGTGAGAGATCTGGAGAATGTGCTGGCCAGGGCAGCAGTCGAACATTTTCTGTATCCAGAAAGGCCCGTACAGGACCTGCAACATGCGGTCGTGCATTATCCTGCTGAAATGTATGATTTCGCAGGGATCGAATGAAGGGTAGAGCCACGGGTCGTAACACATTTGAATTGTTACATCCGCTGTTCAAAGTGCCGTCAATGCGAACACGAGATCACCGAGACGTGTAACCAATGGCACCCCATACCATCACGCCGGATGATACGCCAGTATGGCGATGACGAATACACGCTTCCAATGTGCGTTCACCGCGATGTCGCCAAACACGGATGTGACCATCATGATGTTATAAACAGAACCTGAATTCATCCGAAAAAATTACGTTTTGCCATTCGTGCACCCAGGTTCGTCGTTGAGTACACCATCGCAGGCGCTTCTATCTGTGATGCAGCGTCAAGGGTAACCGCAGCCATGGTCTCTAAGCTGATGTACCATGCTGCTACAAATGTCGTCGAGCTGCTCGTGCAGATAGTTTTTGTCTTGCAAATGTCCCCATCTGTTGACTCAGGGATCGAGATATGGGTCCACGATCCGTTACAGCTATGCGGATAAGATGCCTGTCATCTCGACTGCTAGTGATACGAGGCCGTTGGGATCCAGCATGACGTTCCGTATTACCCTCCTGAAACCACCAATTCCATATTCTGCTAACAGTCATTGGATCTCGACCAACGCGAGCAGCAATGTCGCGATACGATAAACCGCAATCGCGATAGGCTACAATCCACCCTTAATCGAAGTCGGAAACGTGATGGTACGCATTTCTCCTTCTTACACGAGGCATCACAACAACGTTTCACCAGGCAACGCTGGTGTATGTGTGTGAGAAATCAGTTGGAAACTTTCCTGATGTCAGCACCTTGTAGGTGTCGCCACCGGCGCCAACCTTGTGTGAAAGCTCTGAAAAGCTAACCATTTGCAAATCACAGCATCTTCTTCCTGTCGGTTAAATTTCGCGCCATCAATTTTTATGGCCAGTAGTGCACTATCTTGTTTACATCTCAACTTTCCTGTCCCATTATCGAAGTATGGGAAGTATGTCGTTAAGCTCCATATGAGCGTAATTGCTGTCATTTTCTCGTCGTAATCATTACAGGAGACGTGTGTGGGCCTCGCACAGGCAAATCATTCTCAGACTATATCTTCACTACTACAAACTAATGGAAAAGGACATTGAATGTACCAACTTTCCTTAACTTCATCTGTTTTAGTAAGTAACTATCCTGGAACCCAAAAACCGAAAACGAGCCGCAGGCTGCCTGTCTAGATGCTTCCGTAAGCAACTAAACTTATGTTTTCAGTATTTCATATAATTGCACAGCAGAATAAAAATGTTAAATGCTATCATAATCTACTCATTAAGAGGTGTAATCTTACGTTAAGGCTTTTAACACAACGAGCCTAGTATCACAGTTAGAAACTGTGTGTTTGTTTTTAGGAAGACTGACAGCGTGCAAATCAGTTGGTTGTAATTGAGCTGATGGTGTTCGCAGTACTGCATTGCGGGCTGTATACATCGCAGGATGCTAAAGCATCGTAGGTTATGTTCGTTAATCAGCGTGCACGTCGAGTGAAAAAGTAATAGTTCCACTTTCTGCGACCAGGCGATAATATTTTGCTTTAACTAATCACAATATGGTGTGGGTGAAGGAAAAGGGGAGAAACTATCGAATACATGAGAACGGTGGTTCTGGCACGTTTATTACGGCACGATCACAAGTTACATGTGTTCGGTATTGTCTCCCGACTCAGCAGCACGCTGTATCCACAACATGACATGGTCAACAGTTGCTCGGAGCATGGACAGCGTGATCACAGTGATATGTCACATGCCACGCTTCAATTCAGGAAGAGTCCAGATACATCCCTGATAGACACGGTCTTTCAAATTTCCACACAGTCAGATGTCACATTGGGTGAGAACGGGGGGGGGGGGGGGGGGTCGCTACCAAACGATTCTCGAAGCACATTTTTTCTCCTGGCAAGCGACATCTGGTGTCGTTCCATCCTGCATAAAAGTAGTGGTGTGGACACAATTGGAAAACTGGAATCACATATTGCCCAAAGAGGTCCTTATAATTTGCAGTTTTCACTGTATACCTCACATGCCCTCGAGGTGTTATCTGTTCGAAGAAGAACGGACCGAGAATTATGGAGCTTGTACAACGAGAACACATAGTCTCATAAGCTGAGTGCTGTGGATATCCCCGCCGGAGCAGAACCCCATAAGCGGCAGTCCGGTGAATATGCGAGGTGCCAGTGCTAGTAGTGTATTTAAGCCAAGTATATTTAAGTATATTAGACAGCCAACGGAAGCCAGGCTGTCCAGAGCAGCGAGAGCTCAGTCTTGTAACCTACTCCGACCGAAAGGCGAGAGCCGACTGCCACAAGAGCACCCGTACAAACTGGACACAGAACATTCCCGCCCCCACAACAGTGGCCCTGGTCAAACGTTCCAATCAGCAACTCGAAAACCAGCGGAAAATTCCACTTTATTGCCGAAGCACTTCCATTCCACCAATGGAGATTCTTGGCGCCAATTTATGCGCCGATTTTGCTACGTCACGGAGCTATGTCCTGAGCAAGCCAATCACAGTTACGATTTGGCAGAAAACGCGGGAATTTGCCCGCCAAGACTGCCTGGGGACACAAGTCATTCCCACGCCTCGCTGGTAGCCCGCCAGAAAGTGTTTTCGCTAAGTTTCTGCGAAGTAACGGAATCTCTAGCCCAGCCGCTCCTTCAGGCCCCTGCGGGCGTGTCTCCGCCGCTCTACTGACAATGTTGGCGTCTGGAAAGCATTCACTCGACTCCCTCACACCTGGCGGCTTAATCTTTTCAATATCAGCAGAGCCCGCCTGTTACCGGACCACCCGGGTGACGAGAGATGCTGTGTGGGAAGTCCGCGTGTGAAGGAATAGCAACTTTTCACCGCATGCAATTAGAGAGGAAATTCGAATTACTCAGAGTAAGATGGAAATATGAGAGGGGGCTTCTGCCACCTCTCAAATACACAGCAACGTGCAGAGTAAAATGTACCTCGTCCGTCCGAAAAACGTTCCCCAGTCACATGTTATCCGTTTCCATGCATGCCAAAAAACGAAGATTGTAGTCATGGCATTGTAACCTATCTGGGGGCTTCATTTGGTGCAAATTCTGATATGCATGTAAAATGTGCCACACAATCTTTTGAACTGTTTGGTAGTGGAAAGACAACATCTGTGATATAGCTCGAGTACTGGCTGCAGAATTTGAGGCATGTGCTCCACAGTCGTCTATAGCTACAGTAACTGCAACAAGTGCTATGGGAGTAGGCCCTCCCTCTCTCACTAGCACCACCTAATTTACATGTTTCTTCAAATTACTTCATCATATCCATTAGCTGTCAGTTTAATTGTATAACCAATATTTGAGAATGAGGGCACTTAGTGACTACTACAATACTTTATTTGCAATTTCAAACCTTTTCGAAACCTCCTACCTAATGACGACTACAATTTGGCTGTTCATGCAGTAAGACTGCCGCATCAGGCATGGAGTTCAAATTTATTTCTTCTTTACTACTAACTCTATGCCCAATGTGTTGTGCAGACGTATACACTACAGAACATACCTGCAAAATGATATCACTGTGTGACACACAGTTCAGGAGATATAAAGTCATAAACATTTAGATATGTGAAAACCAGTGTTCGCTTACAACAGCGTGCAGTATAATTTCAACATAGTGCATGACGTTTTAAATTATTACTTCTTTACTACTAACACTATTGGAAACACAGTCTACATGATCTACAAGTAACACTGAAGGCATATGCCAAATTATATTATCACATGACACATACTTTTTTAATTTTTTTATTTACATTATGAATCTTTGAGGTACATATATTATACCCTAGAAGTTGGGCTAACTTTCGTTAATTAAACGTTGTCACATGGAATATTATTTGCTGGGGTCATTTTTATGTTTGTACAAGCATACTGTACAACAAGAAAATACTTATCATGAACACTTTACATCACTTTCTTTTGTTGAGTGGGATATGTTTAGCATATAATAAAATGCTATGCAATACAAAACACTTAATGCAGTTTGGCACTTTTGAACTCTCCTTTTTACAATACTTGTACATACATATTTTTCAGGAGAGAACTTCTTGGCATCAGCAAAATTCAGTTTGTAAGGTGTTGTGACATTGAGTAGAAACAGTTTTCAGGAAGATATAGAAGAGCCGTTTTTACAACAGAAATTCTTAACATAAGCATTTTTCACAATTTTCTTTTGTTAAATAGGATATGTTTAAAATATAATACAATTCGGTAGAATACCCTTACTGCAATTAGGCACTTTTGCACTCTCATTTTACAATACTTGTATGTACATATTTTCCAGGCATGAGATGTCCAGTATAACTGTAAATTCAGTTTTTAGGAAACTGTGATACTTAGTAAAAACAGAGTTCCGGAAGATATAAAGTTACAGCGTTTTAAATATAAGTATTTTGTTAATGGTCTTTAAGTGACATGGCAGCCTATGAAACAATAGTGATCCTCAGTGTTATACACCTTTCTTGCATAGTTTGGTAAAACTATGATTTCTGTATATGTCACTACTTGACCTTGTATGGTATTCATATCTCGTTTTATTTTGAATTAATACATTTTCCTTTATTAAATTGCTCTTGTTTGCAAACATGACAACCTTCATATTTCATACATGATAGGGGTAGGCTCTTAAGTTCTTTATAGAATGGTTTACATGATTTTCGGTTGTTTGCATTTTTCGTTGTCATCACAATCTTCTTTTGTTTCCGGAAAGTTACGCTGTGGGGGAATTTCCCTAGAATATGATGTCATATGTAAACAGGGAATATATGCGAGTATAGTACACTGTTCTAACTATTTCAGCACTTGTTTCATATAGTTCTCATTGTATGGGTCATTTTTAATAGTTTAGAATTTAAGAATACGATGTGGGGGTTCTATTTAAGATTGTCTTGTAAATAAATGCCAAGAAAATGGAAATGAGCGTATATCATGGGTGACAGGGAGGCCCCAATCAGAGTTCAGCTCCCAAGTGCAAGTCTTATTTAAGTCGACGCCACATTAGGTGACTTGCATGCCGGTGACGAGGATGAAATGATGATGAGGACAACACAACAACCAGTTTACAAGTGAAGAAAATCTCCCAACCCGGCAGCGAACCAGACCCAGACCCACTTGCATGGGAGGCAAGTACGTTACCAGCCAGCTAAGCAGGCGGACTAAATGCCAAGAAATTTTGTTTCAGAGGCACTTAATTTTATACACGAGAAATGACATCATAAAAATCGAGACGTATGAAAAGCTAGCTCTCGCTTAAAATGGAGCACAAATTACTCAGCCTATATTCATTCAGTGTTTGATAATGAGAGAACTTAGCGACTTACAAAAAAATTGATACATAATCTGAAACATTTCTTAAACTTTTTCTCGCTTACATGCTTAAAGCCAAATATTTAACACATTAAGTCAGTTGTAAAGCAATCAAATGTTTGAAGCTGACTCATACGTGGAAGTTCGATTCTTTAAATAGTGCAAGTTTACTAATTGACAATAGAAACGCGTTTGATAAACGAAGTGGAAAAAACTTGTGGAAATTTTAGGAAACAAATGTAACCAATTTCATAAGAGATGTACATGGTTTATATGTCAATAATAAAATACAAATAAAATCAGCGGACTGTAGACATATGGTAGAAATAAACTATGAAGTTAGAGATGGGTGTTTCCTGTCATCCGCTGTTTTTAATATAGTATACAGACGATGTAAGCAAAAGATAGGTATATACAATACAACATTTTAAAATTGATAATATGGATGTTAGTATCCAGTTCTTTTTTTACGATCAAATAACTGGTAGAATGTAAACGACCAATAAACGAGCAACAAGAAGCTGCTTTTAATTATATTAAATGTACAGAGAATATCATCTGAACATCTCCGTTACGAAGACAAAATCAGTATCATTTTCTAGGAGAGTAACATAGCTTACAGCAGGTTCACATCTATTGTAGTTCTTGAAGAAATACCGCAGATCCAAATTGCATTTAAGTATTTATTTTGAACTGATGACCGGTTTTAACAGTAGTTTGCTGTCCTCTTCGGATTTGCAATACAAAACAGACATGCACTGGACCCATAGAAACATTTTCTACACTACCAGCAACGAAACACATAAATATAATACTTTACATGAAGGTAACATCGTCTTCAAAATTATGCCACATATTTTGACAATGCTAAAAATTTAGATAGATCAGAAATGCAAGCTTTACCACAAATAGATCGCAACCAATCAGTATGTTATTAACAAAAATACTATGTACGGTACAATCATGTTGCCATGCAACTGTGGTTGATTACGTGCGACCACACAGTTGCTCATCTGCAGCTGTACGGAGTGGGCGCTGTGACAGGCAATTTACCTCCTACGTATGCTAAATGGCAGCGTGATAAACGAAGTTACTGTTTGCATGACATTACATAAATTATATATTTCGGTTATCATAAATTTGTAAAGTAATTACAGCAGTCCAGATCTGAAGTTAAAGGAAACTACAGACGTCTTATAAGGACTGTACAGTAGAAGTAAGTGTCTAGGTATCACAATGAGCAATGACACCATTTAAGTAACGCACGGCTAAAAATTATTTCATTCTGCTATGTGCATGTCATATTCATAGGATTTAAAAACAAACCAACAAAATTTTTCTACTTTTTTTTTTATTTTTAAATTTTGTTCTCACTGCACGTCGCAAGTTCTGTACGAAATTCTTTTAAAAAAAATAAATGACCACTACAGTATAGGGCAGACAACATTTATACTCATAATTTCTTAGTTTGAACAATTCACCCATTTATGTGTAACGGTATTACAGGTTATATCGCCATTTTTATTACGCTACCTAGCAGTACAAGTCACTAACGTAGTAACACCAGTGTACAATTACAAAATTAAGATTTCAAATCATACAGTATGCAATTATTCAACGAACAGTCTTCAAGACTACATGTCACACCACGAGTAGATGGCATCATAAAACCCGTAAAAATTATTTTCTTAATATTACCTTATCATAGAATTTTTACACGAATCCCATGTTTTCACATTTATTTGTATATTTACTTTTTTAAAGAACTTCCAAACTACACGGATGAAAACCATATTTAAATATGAGGCAGTCGAACTACCACACAACTTTCCTTGTCGCTAACTAAAAAACATCCGGACTAACAGAGACATCAAGCAGCTTATACCAACATAATAATAAAACATTTTATTTGTACGCTGCGTGAATTGCTGTGAAGAATGTTAATCTAAAACCTCATGCCACTCAATCTCTAGTTAAAATTAACTAAATTTACAATGTGAGTGACAAATAGCTGTAAGTGGAATTATCTCGTCAGGCCGCAACAAGGTTTCTAAGGCTAATTATGTAGAATGAGTTCGCTATGGCACAGGTGAAGCCATAATTTGTAAGCCACACCTTGTCAAATAATCATGAAGCTCCTTACCATACGCCTAGGTGGCATAGGCATAGTTTTATGAACTGTATATTCTTTTCCTAATAGCACCCAGATAAGGATTTTTGTACTGATGTACGGCTACGCAGTATAAAGTACGATGCGTTAAAAGGGCCATGAACACATTTATAAAATCCACGCAATTCTCATTATTTCGAGAATCGTCTACAGCCGTCTGGGTGAGAGAAAGAGACTACTCATGAACCAGCTTTTGTAATGTATCTAACCATAATTTCATGTTCAGCGAAAAAGAGGACACAGATAATTGGAATATAGTATAAAAGAGCACCCAGTGGTTGATGTCTACACGAAAATTGCAATGTACAGCACTACCACATCGCAGTAAAAATATTGTGTTTATATGGCAGTTGTGGGGCAAATAATGAAATACAAAATAAATTAGACCTATTTAAGTACTTTTGTGGAATCGCACACAGAACGTTTGAAAAGAAAATTCGTAGAAATATTATACAGACGTTCTGTAAGTTTATTAATACACCTACACATCTCTAAGGATAAGAAAAGAGAGCTGAAAAGAGAGTAGAAGCATGTGAAACGAACTTCCTTAGCTACATGATCGAATGTAGTTTAATGGGAAAAAAGAGACATGAGGATATTCGAATAGTAATCGTATTTACTATTCCGCGAAGTGAACCACGACGGATAAGATGACTTCAGCTGTATGAGAACTCTTTATTTCTGATCCAACTAGTTTCGCGGCTTTAGAGCCACGTTTTCAGAAATACAGATTTATTTCATAATTGATTCAAAACGATAAGCAGTAGATGAGTCAACGGTCCTTGTCCAGATGTGTAAAACTACTTAACCGTCAAGAGGTCGGTAATCCAGTTTAAAAATAGAGCAGAGTGCAGGGGACATCATCCTGATACAGGGAAACTAGTCGTGACAAAATGAGGACCGCAGTGACCACCTAGACGAACTGAGTTGAACCGGCGCCGTCTGTAAACTGTCTCGTAATTTCGATAAACTTTGGAGTTATCTATACAACATGTAGCTAACCAACTAACCGGTTAAGACTGTCCCAATGAGTCTCGGTCTGGTATCTCTGCCTTGCAACCCACTATTTATTCTATGCGGTCTTTGTACATCAGGTCACTCCGCAATTTTAAAGTTGCCTTTATACCCAATACATTACACAAACTTACGATCATGGTCATCTTCTTGTCCCTCCACTAAACTTCGTTTCTCTGCACGTTTCCCTGCGTTCCTGGTCTCTCCCTTGTGATACTCTCAAAAATTATCTTTACGTACTTCGATTTTGTTACACTAAGAGAGACGTGTCGAGGTCTTGACTTTTATGTAGTTATAGGCAGCCAGTTGCTTTTCTAACGTGATAAGATTTATTATACCATTAACTAGTTTCAGAGACACTTTAGGTTCATCATCAGATGAAGGTGTTGCGGAAATTCTGGACCATGTACAGCGAGACCACAGCGTCACGTTGTTAGCGAAAGTAATGAAATTTCGGGCAGAAGTTACTGAAATGTTTACGAAACGAAAAGATCGTTATCACTGCCTCGTGGTATCCATGAAAAATTCCTTCCGATAACGTACACTTCTGTCAGCTTACACACACACACACACACACGTATATATATATACACAAAAGTGGTTGCATGAAAATTACATATACTACCAATGTAAGTGAAAGTCGCGGTACGTCAGTTGGACATCCACAATGGATATAATGGGAGTGCTGAGTTCTGCCTACAAGGAAATCCTGTACCCGTCACAAATCTGGTGCGGTGCTCAGTAAGCTATATGCAAAATTCTACCAGGCGGGTTCCTCTTTCTTTCATTTTCCCCAGTTAACATCCTCCTACAATTTTTCATTCTCTTACTTTTCCTACTATCGAATTCCAGTCTCCAATCACAATTAAATTTTCGACTCCCTTAACTACCTAAATAATTTCTTTTATCTCTTCATTCAAATCTTCGATCTTTTCATCACCTGCTTAGCTAGTTGGTTACACAAATTTGTACTACTGCGGTGGGTGTTGGTTTTGTGTCTATCTTAGCTAAACAGAGATTTCGGAAACAGATTTTAAATTGTAAGGTATTTCCAGAGGCAGATGCAGAATACGACCACAATTTACTGGTTATGAAATATAGATTGAAACGAAAGAAATTGCAAAAAGGTAGGAACCTGGATAGGTTGAAAGAACGAGAGGTTGTTGAGAGTTTCAGAGGGAGCATTAGGCAACGACTGACTGGAACAGAGGAAGGGTAGCTTTGAGAGATGAAATAGTGCAGCATGCAGAGCATCAAATAGGTAAAAAGACAAAGCCTTGTAGAAATACTTGGATACTGCATTGTATTGATGAAAGGAGAAAATATAAAAATACAGTAAATAAAGCAGGCGAAAGGGAACATAAACGTTTAAAATATGAGACAGATAGGAAGTGTAAAATGGCTGAGCAGGAGTGGCTAGAAGACATATGTAATAATTTAGAAGCGTATTTCACTAGGGAAAAATAAAAGAGGTCCATAGAAAAGAGAAAAGGAACTCCATGAATTTCAGAAGCTTACCTGGAAAACCAGTCCTAAACAAAGAAGGGAAAGCTGAAAGGTGGACTATATAGAGGGTCTATACATGGGCAATGAAACTGAAAACAGTATTCTAGAAGTGGAAGAGAAAGTAGATGAAGATGAATCGGGAGGCATGATACTGCGGGAGGACATTGACAGCACTCTGAAAGATCTTAGTCGAAACAAGGCCCAGGGAGTAGATGACATTCCAACAGACCTACTTACTGCCTTGGGAGAGCCAGCCATGACAACAATGCTCCATCTGGGGTGCAAGATGTATGAGACAGCTGAGATAAGCCCAGACCTCAAGAAGAATGTGATAATTTCTATTCCAAAGAAAGCAGGTGCTGAGAGTGGTGATTAATACCGAACTATCAGTTTAGTAAGTCAAGGTAGCAAAGTACGAGGTGCATTCAAGTTCTAAGGCCTCCGATTTTTTTTCTAATTAACTACTCACCCGATATCGATGAAACTGGCGTTACTTCTCGACGTAATCGCCCTGCAGACGTACAAATTTTTCACAACGCTGACGCCATGATTCCATGGCAGCAGCGAAGGCTTCTTTAGGAGTCTGTTTTGACCACTGGAAAATTGCTGAGGGAATAGCAGTAGGCTGGTGAATGTGCAGCCACGGAGAGTGTCTTTCATTGTTGGAAAAAGCCAAAAGTCACTAGGAGCCAGGTCAGGTGAGTCGGGAGCATGAGGAATCACTTCAAAGTTGTTATCACGAAGAAACTGTTGCGTAACGTTAGCTCGATGTGCGGGTGCGTTGTCTTGGTGAAACAGCACACGCGCAGCCCTTCCCGGTCGTATTTGTTGCAGTGCAGGAAGGAATTTGTTCTTCAAAACATTTTCGTACGATGCACCTGTTACCGTAGTGCCCTTTGGAACGCAATGGGTAAGGGACGCCTCGCTGTCCCAGAACATGGACACCATCATTTTTTCAGCATTGGCGGTTACCCGAATTTTTTTTGGTGGCGGTGAATCTGTGTGCTTCCATTGAGCTGACTGGCGCTTTATTTTCTGGATTGAAAAGTGGCATCCACATCTCATCCATTGTCACAACCGACGAAAACTCATCCATTGTCACAACCGACGAAAAGAAAGTCCCACTCATGCTGTCGTTGCACGTCAACATTGCTTGGCAACATGCCACACGGGCAGCCATGTGGTCGTCCGTCAGCATTCGTGGCACCCACCTGGATGACACTTTTCGCATTTTCAAGTCGTCATGCAGGATTGTGTGCACAGAACCCACAGAAATGCCAACTCTGGAGGCGAACTGTTCAACAGTCATTCGGCGATCCCCCAAAACAAATCTCTCCACTTTCTCCATCATGTCGTCAGACCGGCTTGTGCGACCCTGAGGTTTCGGTTTGTTGTCACACGATGTTCTGCCTTCATTAAACTGTCGCACCCACGAAGCACTTTCGACACATCCACAACTCCATCACCACATGTCTCCTTCAACTGTCGATGAGTTTCAATTGGTTTCAAACCACGCAAATTCAGAAAACGAATGATTGCACGCTGTTCAAGCAAGGAAAACGTCGCCATTTTAAGTATTTAAAACAGTTCTCATTCTCGCCACTGACGGTAAAATTCCATCTGCCATACGGTGCTGCCATCTCTGGGACGTATTGACAATGGACGCGGCCTCATTTTAAAACAATGCGCATGTTTCTATCTCTTTCCAGTCCGGAGAAAAAAAATCGGAGGCCTTAGAACTTGAATGCACCTCGTACTAACACGAATTCTTTACTGGTTGAAGCCGACCTCAGGGAAGACCAGTCTGGATTAGGGGGAAATTTAGGAATACGTGAGGCAAAACTGATCCTACGACTTATCTTAGAAGATAGAGAAAGCAAAGGCCAGCCTACGTTTATGGAACTTGGTGACCTAGAGAAAGCTTTTGACATGGTTGACTAGAATGTTCTCTTTGAAATTATGATGGTAGCAGCGTTGAAATAAAGAGATTGAAAGAGTATTTAAAACTTGTACAGAAACCAGACGGCTTAAGAGATCGAGGGGCAAGAAAAGAAGCTGTGGTTGACATGGGAATGAGACAGGGTTGTAACATGTCACCACCGTGTTTGAATCTCACATTGAGCAAGCAGTAAAGGAAACCAAAGAAAAATGTGTAGTATGAATGTTAGTTTTGGGAGAAGGAATAAAATCTTTGAGGTTTTCCGATGATATTGTAACTCTGTCAGAAACAGTAAATGATTTGGAAGAGCAATTGAATGTAATGGACAATGTCTTGAAAGGAGGATATGAGATGAATATCAATAAAAGCAGAACAATGGTAATGAACTGTAGTCGAATTAAATCAGATGGTGCTGGGAGTACTGGATTAGGAAACTAGGCAGTTAAAGTTGTAGATGAGTTCTGTTATTTGGGCAGAAAAATATCTGATGAAGGTCAAAATAGAAAGGATATAAAAAATAGATTGGCAATGGCAAGAAAGCGTTTCTTAAAAGGAGAGATTAGTTAACATTGAATAAAAAGTCTTTTCTGAAAGTACACTCCTGGAAATTGAAATAAGAACACCGTGAATTCATTGTCCCAGGAAGGGGAAACTTTATTGACACATTCCTGGGGTCAGATACATCACATGATCACACTGACAGAACCACAGGCACATAGACAAAGGCAACAGAGCATGCACAATGTCGGCACTAGTACAGTGTATATCCACCTTTCGCAGCAATGCAGGCTGCTATTCTCCCATGGAGACGATCGTAGAGATGCTGGATGTAGTCCTGTGGAACGGCTTGCCATGCCATTTCCACCTGGCGCCTCAGTTGGACCAGCGTTCGTGCTCGACGTGCAGACCGCGTGAGACGACGCTTCATCCAGTCCCAAACATGCTCAATGGGGGACAGATCCGGAGATCTTGCTGGCCAGGGTAGTTGACTTACACCTTCTAGAGCACGTTGGGTGGCACGGGATACATGCGGACGTGCATTGTCCTGTTGGAACAGCAAGTTCCCTTGCCGGTCTAGGAATGGTAGAACGATGGGTTCGATGACGGTTTGGATGTACCGTGCACTATTCAGTGTCCCCTCGACGATCACCAGTGGTGTACGGCCAGTGTAGGAGATCGCTCCCCACACCATGATGCCGGGTGTTGGCCCTGTGTGCCTCGGTCGTATGCAGTCCTGATTGTGGCGCTCACCTGCACGGCGCCAAACACGCATACGACCATCATTGGCACCAGGGCAGAAGCGACTCTCATCGCTGAAGACGTCACGTCTCCATTCGTCTCTCCATTCACGCCTGTCGCGACACCACTGGAGGCGGGCTGCACGATGTTGGGGCGTGAGCGGAAGACGGCCTAACGGTGTGCGGGACCGTAGCCCAGCTTCATGGAGACGGTTGCGAATGGTCCTCGTCGATACCCCAGGAGCAACAGTGTCCCTAATTTGCTGGGAAGTGGCGGTGCCGTCCCCTGCGGCACTGTGTAGGATCCTACGGTCTTGGCGTGCATCCGTGCGTCGCTGCGGTCCGGTCCCAGGTCGACGGGCACGTGCACCTTCCGCCGACCACTGGCGACAACATCGATGTATTGTGGAGACCTCACGCCCCACGTGTTGAGCAATTCGGCGGTACGTCCCACCCGGCCTCCCGCATGCCCACTATACGCCCTCGCTCAAAGTCCGTCAACTGCACATACGGTTCACGTCCACGCTGTCGCGGCATGCTACCAGTGTTAAAGACTGCGATGGAGCTCCGTATGCCACGGCAAACTGGCTGACACTGACGGCGGCGGTGCACAAATGCTGCGCAGCTAGCGCCATTCGACGGCCAACACCGCGGTTCCTGGTGTGTCCGCTGTGCCGTGCGTGTGATCATTGCTTGTACAGCCCTCTCGCAGTGTCCGGAGCAAGTATGGTGGGTCTGACACACCGGTGTCAATGTGTTCTTTTTTCCATTTCCAGGAGTGTATTTGTGTGGAGTGTAGCCATGTGTGGAAGTGAAACATGGATGATAAATAATTTACACAGGAAGAATTTCTTTTGAAATGTGGTTTTATAGAAGAAGGCTGAATATTGGGTGTGTAGATCCTATAGCTAATGATGAGGTACTGAATACAATTGGAGAAAAGAGCAGTTTGTGCAACAAGTCTTGAAGGGATCACCACCAATTTGGCATTGGAGGGAAGTGCTGGTGGAGTGGATGGGAGGGGGGGGGGGGGCGGAGATCGTAGAGGGAGACCAACAGATGAGTACAGTTAACAGATTCAGATGGATGTGAGTTGTAGTAATTACTCGGAGGCTTCCGTAGGATAGCTGCATCAAACCATATTTCGGAATGAAGACTACAACAACAACACTCGCTAAGCTCGCATTACGTTCACTAAACGACAGTGCGGCAGTATACGGAATGCCTCCTGAAACTCAAGCAACACGAACCTAGGCACTTTTGTCTATGGCGTTACGGACTGGATGGCCCAACGGACTTGGCTGTATTTCGCAAGATCTCTGTTAACCAAATCCGTGTCGATTTTTATACTGGAGCTTTCATTCTCTAGAGACATCGTAATGTGTGAGCATAGAACGTGTTCCACAATTCTACAACACATTAACGACAGCGATATAGGCTGTCCTTTGACTCTTGCCGAGAAAAGAGAATGGCCTGCGCTTTCTTTCAGTCGCTAGGTACTTTTCGTTTCTCCAACGACCTTCGATAAACTACTGCTACGAGAGGAACTTGCAAGTGGATAGAAGATAGACAGGTGCCGTCGTCCATGCGATGGGGCTGTCGTGGTGAGCACCCGCCATTCTAAATGCCATGCTGCTGATAACGATCACCGGAAACGTTCAACGGAAACAAACGTAACATTATGTACGTCCCAATAAAGCTTAATGGAACAGCTAATTTGTCTATATGGAATGTCTTTTCATTGTATGTGTGTGCATGTGTAAATAGAGAAAAAAAGCACAGGTAATGGCAGAAGGAACCGAAAAGTCATGTTCCATTTGTCAAGCAACGACTGTTTACGGAGCTATTTATGTGGCTTCGGCCCAAGAGAATTCGTAGTAACCTTGCAGTCCGTTTACACACGCCATGGGGAAACGAACTGTTATGTTTCCACGAATTCCCTTGGGTCGAAGCGACACAAGTTCAGACAGGCTACCCCAGATTTTTTATCAAATATAATACTCAGAATCGAATACGGTAATGAGAGTTAAATGAAGTGAGGCGAATCATGTGTCCCCAGTAAGACAACTTGTAACCTTTCGCAATCAACCTAGACAAGATAGAGCTGGTCTTGGAAAGGAAGTCTGTATAATTCATTGCTCCATTTAACATCTCCCATTGGTTTCGCAGTAGTATCTGCTCACGGAGCTGTGTACAACCTCGAAAAGAAACGCAGCAACGTGTCGGCAGAGCATCGACCCAGTTACAGTACTGTTGCTCGTTGTCAGTACTACAATTCGCAATTGCAGTCTTTGCATAAAGGAGAGTTGGATCCTCAAATTTTGTTGATGACTTATGGAAGAATTTACCTCAGTAAACTCACAGAAGAATCGACATTGTTTTCCAACATTATCAGTTACACGAGGAGTCTTCACATCACACAGGAAGAGTATTACACGGGCGGGGCGAATAGAAGAGGTCTCGTAGTAGCTTCATAAACTCGTTTGTGCTGTGTGCTTGTGTACTGTGCTGTAGAAATACTTTTCTTTGCTTTTCATGTTAATGGAAAGAAAATGTTGGAATATGTTGTTCACATACACAATGAATTTTCCCTTTTCAGCGAAGTATGCGCTGATTTACAACTTCTTGGCAGATCAAAATTGTGTTCCGTACCAGAATTCGAACCTTGGACATAGTGGAAGCAAAGCTGTGAGGGAAAGTGTAACTCTTGAGGATTTTCAGAATTCCAACGTCTGCTGTCTTACGACTTCACGTACTGTCACAAATACAGCCACGTTTCATCAGACGAAATTAGCATCGCATGATGAACGTCATATGTACATGGTATGCCACTGTAAATTACAAAGTAATCGGTGACAGAACTATTTATTGATATACGTCCACATAGATACGTTACACTTCCTGCAGGATTATGAAGACAGTTTATTGAGCTATTTTTCATAGAGGTACAGCAACGAGATACAATTTTTTAAATAAAACATAAGGTTTTTTTTCTGTCGTGTAGCTGATGTATTTAAATCATCTATGTACAAATCAATTTAAATCACATTTTTATCACTTTTCGTTTGGGAACTATAATCCTTCGTAATGTTACGGGTGGATGCACATACTGTACGTAATACGTGGCTGTGTGCAGATCGATGTTCTGGCGCGGTAATGTTGATGTACGGGACGTGTTCAAATGCGTACCCATGTTCCAGAACGCACAGCGCGAAGCACATTCTGAACTACCTGGAAAGGAGATGTAACATCGTCGCTGGTGTCACAGACCGACAAGCCTCTTCGATGTGGTTTTAGATGTAAAGTTCGGCTACACCGCCGACCATCCTCTTATACCGCCGTATACACTATAGTTTGCACTCCACAAACAAATAGCGCTCAATGTGCGGCGGAAACTGACGTTCGAATAAAGATGGCATTCACGTTCAAAGAGTATATTGACATGTCGTTGATCCTCGGGGAATGGCGACACGATGGCAATGAAGCAGCCATTGAGTACTTGGTGAGAAGATCTCCGGCAGCCATTAAGCTCATACGTTCTGAACAATGGCTTCGTGAAACAGTAGTTTGAGAAGGCATGGTGAGAAGTGAGGAGATGGAGACGTCTGTTTTAGATGTGATAAACCATGTCATGATTTCAGCTTGTGTGAGGTTGCTGCTGTGATCGGTATCAGCCTTAAATCTGTTGCACATAGTATAGGTCACAGGTTTCACACGACCCAGCCAACACAGGAGCGGCGTGGGGACGGTTTCAATCGGAAAGTTACTGTCTTCAGACTGGCCTTTCGTAATTTCACTCAGGATGCTTAACACAGTGTCTGGTATGAATCCGCATTCACAAATTATGGTGCTGTGAGCCACGTTACTGGGCCACAGGAAGTCCTAGGCGCGTATTTCCTGTCGATCGTCAATGCAGGTGGTGCATTAATGTGCGTTGTAGAATCCTTGGGGATGAAATCGTCGGTCCATATCACTTCGCAGTTTCACTGACAGGTGAGATGTATCGAGCTTTTATCATTGGCAGTTGAAATAGTCACTGTAATGGCACTGCCGTTTAGGATAGGGAAAGTTAGTTTTATGCAATATTCTGAACACAAGTTACAGCCAAGTGCAATGAGTTAGCATACCAACAGTTGCAAAGTAGAATAGAGACCACAGGGCCGTCAAATTTCTGAGAGAGTGTAAGTAGCGGTTTTGCATGTCGCAAATCACTGGCAGAAAGGGGCCCACTGGCCAACCTAGCATGTTATGAGTAGGGGATGCGAAGTGGTGTGTATGGCAAAACAGAGGCACACAGCCACGTATAAATAGATGCGGGTTTCTAATGAGATTCATTCAAGTGTGGCAGCTCTCCTGGATGGCGGGGCGTGTCACACCACGAGCTACACGCACCAGCAGATGGGGCGCCAGCGTCCCAGTCCACAGCTAGACGTTGGTTCGACCCTCCGAGCCCGATGCTGGGTCCGTAGGCAGCCAGCCAGCAGTGGCCCACTCTTTGGCTCACTACCACGGGCAGTCTTCGGGGCTCCAACATCCACTGGTGACATCCAGGGCGAGAGTCGCAGATTCGGCTGCGGATTGCAGGCGCTTGTTGTCGCCGCGTCCGAGGCCACGCTGGCGAGGAAACATGGTGCAGACCATTTTGCAGTTGTCAGCACGCTGCTCAATGGCTCCTCTGAGCAGCTCGGAGGCAAGGAGGATGGGGACAGCTGAGTTAGCAGCTGGCACATTCTGACGCCATTGGAACTCCGTGGCTGGCCAAGGCCGGCTCGACGCAGTATTGCATCGCACGAGCTGCTGGGGTGCTTCCTCAGCATTGGGGGCCCTGTGACGCAGACCGAGGTGTACGAGGGCGCTGTGGTTCGAAACAATAAATCATTTGGAAAGCTCAGGCGAGTCTTAATACGGTGCCTTCTACCTCTTCTCACTACATTTGGTCATCCTGATCATTCAGTGGCAAAAGTTGCCACTACAGTGACCTTGAGAACAACAGTCTGGAAATTAGAGGCCACATGTCGAAGTACCATATGGTCACCCAGCCCATGTTTTGGAAGAACTGCATAACAGATTCTCCTGTGGTCCTCAGGAATGGCTTGCACGGTCGCCACACGTACCAGCACTACCTTTTTTTGGCGATACCCAAAGAATCATGTTTCTGTTACTGAACACACGACACCAGATGACTTCAAACGAAAACTTGTTGCTCCATGACACTGGAGACGTCACATCTCATCTGTAGGTAGTTCAGAAGGTGCATTGCGTTGTGTATTCAGGAACATGGGCACACATTTGAACAGTTCCCATACTTCAACATTTCGCCACCAGAACATCCATCCACACACAGCCAACTATTATGTACATCATGTTGCATCCACACATAATACTTTGAAGTTTTCTAGCTCTCTCACAAAAAGTGATAGAAATGTGATATAAATTGATTTGTACATTCCTGCTTTAAATAAATCAGCTAAATGTCAGAAAAAAACTTATGTTCCGTTTTAAAAATTGTATCTCTTTGCTGTAACTGAGGCGTGCCGGCTTTCATCCTATCGATTCTCCTCCGGATATCATACTCTTTCGGCGCTCGTGATGTGTTCGCGAGGTGGGGTGCATGAAAGAGGTGATCGACCGAGCGAACATGCGATGTGAGGGGCAGTCACTAACAGCCTGTGGTTGGTAGTAGACACGAGAGGCAACCTTGCCAGCGAATACTGTCGCTATGGAAACTTTTATTCGGGTCGGCGCCGGCTGTACTGGGCGCGTTTTGGGATATGCTGCATAGCGCTGAAGTTTGGTGATATGCTTTTGGACACAAACTTCAACTGACGTAATCAGGTGATATATTTGTACTTACTTACGTCATTCGTTGGAGACACATTTTCTGCCATCCGTATTGCAAGTGTAATGAATCTGAGAAGACAGTTTACCAGTTGTTTCTCAGTCACGAAACTCCGTGCACAATTTATCTTGTGGTTCGCCGCTACGAAACTTGTTGTGCCAGTCTGACTGTAGTAATGCGTTTTGGCGTCTGATTGCGTCAATATTCTGATTTACCATCTAAACCTCGGGGCTTATTTCTTAATTTTAGTGTTTAGTCTGTGTCAGTAATCACTGTGTATCATTGAACAGACCGATGCACCGATGTATGATTATTTCGCCAGATCTTTTTTCTGAGTCATGAATGTTTGGACCTATGAAGGACGTGGAATTATATAAAGGCTAATTCAACAATTTGTGCTTTTCCTTGAGGTAACCTCATGTTAGTGTGAGTTGAATTGCTTGTTTAAAATACCTGGCGTTTGAGTGCGATTTGGTTACCATTAGGAGGCAGTGACAATTTATTTAAAGTGTTTTGGAACTATTTTGATGTTGTTTTATCTAATGTTGCTCTAAATGCAACGCATTTGGTTTGTTAGGATAGGATTATTTATTTAAGTAGTTAAAGTTGAATCGTGTTCGTTACCGAATGGGGACGCGTCGTAATTTCTTACAATTTGTTGTATCTCTGAGCCTGGGTTGTGGGTTTGACCTACCCCTTCGGGCCCTTGTGTGTCTTTCTTATTTAGTGGACTCTAACGCTCCTTTTACGCGCCAGGTACACCCAGTAGCAGCTGCCTGTTCTGAAGTTAATCTTGTGTGGAGAGTATGTGTGAATCAAAATCGGTCCGAAACTTGTATACCTACAACTGACCATCGTACACGCTTTCTGTTGTGTACGACGTTCATCTCCGTACCTGGCTGTCGCCTGGAGTCTAGTGGTCCAAGGTTCACAAACTTAAAAGCAATTCCTGTATATATAATTATTGTAATTTCTGTATATGTCATTATTGCCTGTCCATTTCAGGCATTAGCTTAGTTGTGTTTCAGATTAAAGACTTGCATGTATAATGTTGCTTATTCTATTTCTTCAGTTACGAATGCATTTGCCAAGCGTGTCATTTATTGTCTGTAAGTCAATTTGGCACTGTTCTGTTTGTCTTCAGTCTCGTCCTCGAGATGCTTAACATTGAAAGCATTTTATTGTAATCGAATTACTATAATCCCATGAAATTTGCATTAACGTAAATTTACTTTTGCCTTTTGATCTGTACCGATTGATCCCTATCATTCTACTGTAAAATAATCTAATGAAAGTTGCATTAGCGCCGGCCTGGGTGGCCGTGCTGTTCTAGGCACTACAGTCTGGAACCGCGCGACCGCTTCGGTCGCAGGTTCGAATCCTGCCGCGGGTATGGATGTGTGTGGTGTCCTTAGGTTAGTTAGGTTTAATTAGTTCTAAGTTCTAGAGGACTCATGACCTCAGAAGTTAAGTCCCATAGTGCTCAGAGCCATTTGAACCATTTGAACAAAGTTGCATTAGCGTAAATCAGATACTGCCGTCTGATGTGTAACTACTAATCACTACAGCGACAAGCTGCTAAGGTAATTGTTGCTTTCACTAACTCAAGGGCAAACTTGTGCCTGTTTAGATATCTGGTAACTATTCGTTTGACAGAATTTTTTATTATAATTGTTTTTTGAATTAATTGTTTACATGAATAAAGTATTGTGTACAATAGTTGAATAAAGTTCTCCAAAAGGACCAGTTCTTCCACTTAGCCCTATGAGGCGCCGATGCATCCCATTATCAGTAACTCTGAAAGATAACTCAATAAACTGCCTTCATAATCTTGCATGAACTGTAACGTATCTTATGTGGACCTATCTCAATACATATTCCAGTCATTTACTATTTTGTAAGTTACAGAGGCGTACACATTATCTGAAACACCCCGTATATACGAGGTTCAACCTTCAATGCTTCTTCTAATTAAACGTGGCTCTATTTGTGAGGGCACGAGAAGTCGTAAAACGGTCGACGTTGGAATTCTGAAAATCCACATGAGCTACACGCAGGGAGTCTGGTGTGCAATTAGTGTGATATTAGTTACGGGACATATCTTTTTCAAAACCGTAAGTTTTGATAATGAAATGAATAATACTGTGTGGCGTACTGGGATACGAACCTGGGAATTTTCTCTTTTGGATGCAAGTGCTCTACTAACGGAGCTATCTTTCTGCATTTTTTCCCCTTTTTTGTTACTAGTTTTTTACTTTTTATTTTTATTTTTTAGTTTTTAGATACTTTTTGGGCACCATTCTTCTCTCACAGCCCCACCTTATACTCGCCAATTACGATTTAGCCGGCGACGCTTCAGACTTCTTCTTTCATTTAACGCTACAGTCGCAGGTTCGAGTCCTGCCTCAGGCAAGGATGTGTGTGATAGGTTAGTTAGGTTTAAGTAGTTCTAAGTATTAGCGGACTGAAGACCTCAGAAGTTAAATCCCATAATGCTCATAGCCCTTCATTTTAAGAAAAAAAAACCACTGTCGTATTTTCTTGAACGTCCTCTTCTTCGTTCTTGGGTATGTGAGTGTATGGAGAAACATCACTTCCGAATATCAAAGAAAAGTAAGTTTGTGATTGCAAATAAGATTTAGATAAATGAAGGAAAAACAACATCCTTATTTTCGGATCTCCGCCCGTTGCAGGACAACCTGTCCAAGTACGATTCACGACCCACTCTCACAGCTTTACTTCCACCAGTTCCCAGGTTCGAGTCCTGTTATGGCACACAGTTGTAATCTGCCAGGAAGTTTGTGGGTGTGTGGCCTTGTCACTCTAGCGGCGAGGTTTGGAGTCTTATCGCTCTTGTAGGGGCCACAACTTCTTCCGTAGGCAGTCACACTGATCTCTTCAGTCACCTTTTGGATGAGCCTAATATAAGCCCACAATACAGGGTACCTATAAATTATCTTTACGATTTCAGACTGTAATACCTTTAAAACTATACTAGGTGTTAACAAATAGTTTTCAACATGTGATAACTCAAAAAGTTTTGTTTCCTCGTCCATACAAATCAATGTGTGCGTCCTTAATGGCACGGATAATGTCTAATCGAAATTTCTTTTCTCTCCACGTGTAGTTCAAAATCTCCTCGAAGATATGTTCAAATACATTATGAATGCGTGCATTCAAGACCTGAAGGTCTCTAAACTTGGTTCGGTACACCAGTTCCTTTACAGGGAGTAGTCTAGTGTTGTGAGGTCAGGCGATCATGGCGGACATCGAATTGTGTCATCTCGTCCTATCGACCTATGCGGAAATTTTTCATCTAGAAACCGACAGAGGTTTAGGGAACTGTGGGGTGGTGTCCACCTGCTGAATGTGACTACAGATGGCAGGTTGTGTTGTGGTACAGAAACCAGGTAATCACCAACGTTGACTACAGACTCGAGGAAAATAATGGAACAAGAATCAATTGTGCATTAATCCGCACTAAACATTGACCTTGGAACTGCCTCTTTCCATTTCACGTGTAACATGGGGATGCTGTGAACCTCGTACACGAACATTGATGATGATTGAGTTTGCCACATACATGAGACGTTGCCTCATCGTCAGTTTCGCCTAGTATATTCACTGTAAACTGTTCGCTCTGAAGTTTGTCCGTAGGTTTTAATGCCTGGATCAGTTCCACCTTGTAGTAATATAGCCGTAACGTCTTATGCAAGACGTGCACTTTTGATTGTCTCGTTTCCAACTCTCCAGCCTCCATATGCACAGATTTTGTCGGGCTCCCTCTAAACGTCTGCCGTAACTTATCCGCGCTGAGTCTGAAACAGATGGGCGACCTGCTCCCTTTTCTATGGAGATCACTACCTATTTTCATAAACGACGTATTCCAAGCCCGAATGCTACGGTCGCAGGTTCGAATCCTGCCTCGGGGATGGATGTGTGTGATGTCCTTAGGTTAGTAAGGTTTAGGTAGTTCTAAGTCTAGGGGACTGATGACCGCAGATACGAAGTCCCATAATGCTTAGAGCCATTTGAACCATTTTTTAACCAAGCCCGAACAGTTTCTCGAGACAGCGGTTGCCTTCCACACCGTGTTCGAAAGCTTCGTTGCATTTATGTGTCGGACGTCTTGCATATGAACTAGGCCACACACTGAGCTTCCTCCCGTGGTGGCCACAATTTATTAGTTTTTCGATTTCAATATTACATCAAAATGTAGTCACGTGGAAGGCAAAAAAGCGGAACTTATGAGCTATCTTGTCACATGCTGAAAACTATTTGTTAATATACAGTATAGTTTGAAAGTTATTAAAGTGTATAATGCCAATTTATGGACATCATGTATAACTTGGGGGGCAGATGAATCGTTTTAAGTATGACGATTTCGCCCCCGGTACTGATTTTATCCGCCCGTTGCCTATCTTGTCTCGAAAAACAACATCGTCGGAATGTTAAATGCTTTACTATTTAGTATTTCAAGTATTTTATTCGATGAATTTTAGTGAGACAAAGCTACGATGAGTTCTGTACATTTGGTACTCCGAAGAAATTTCATACAAGACAAATTGATAATTACGTATTTGACGTAAACTGACTTTCGTGGCAGATTATATTATCGGATTGGTTTCGGATGTTCTCCTATCATTGGCGGTATCTTATACATATACTGCTTTTTTGCTTATGTCAACAACATTGTTTCGTAATAATCAGAAAATAATACGATTGTATGATTTATATATACATACAAATCAACTCAGCATAATAAATTTCAATTTCTTGTACTGACTGCATATATATACATACATGTTCACTATGGAACATCATCACTGCCATATGCTAAGAAGCACTAAGTAAAAAGATACCTCTGAAGATGGGAGAACGGCCGAAACTGACTCCATAAAACTAACTTCCATCAGAAAACAGGTTACAGGAAATACATGATTATTGAAAATTCGTGGCAGATTAAAACTGTGTGCCATACCGAGACTCGAACTCGGGACCTTTGCCTTTCGTGGGCAAGTACTCTACTGTCTCAGCTACCCAAGCACGACTCACGCCCCCTCCTCACAGCTTTACTTCGGCCAGTACCTCGTCTCCTACTTTCCAAACTTCACAGAAGGTCTCCTGCGAACCTAGCTGAACTAACACTCCTGGAAGAAAAGATATTGCGGAGACATGGCTTAGCCACAGCCTGGGAGATGTTTCCAGAATGAGGAGAGCAGGAGAGCTTCTGTGAAGTTAGGAAAGTAGGAGAGGATGTACTGGCCGAAGTAAAGCTGTGAGGAAGGGGTCTGAGTTGTGGTTCGGGTAGCTCAGACGGTAGAGCACTTGCCCGCGAAAGGTAAAGTTCCCGAGTTCGAGTCTACGTCCGGCGCACAGTTTTAGTCTGCCAGGAAGTTTCATATCAGCGCATACTCTGCTGCAGAGTGAAAATCTCATATGAGTACTTCTGTAAAGTTTGGAAAGTAGGAGACGAGGTACTGGCGGAAGTTAAGCAGTGAGGACGTTTCGTGAGTCGTGCTTGGGTAGTGTAGTGGGACGCGAAATTGAAGCGTCACCCATCCACCAGTGTCAACCCAGTTTGCAGGTGAATATAAGTTTAATTTAGTGTTTTGTTTATGTATTTTGTAATATTTGTAATGTTTGTGAATTATCTAAAGTTTTGTATTTATTTTTATGTTTCATGTACGGAGAGGGCGGCGCAACGAACGGAGACAGCATCTTTACTGCCGCGACCAGAGAGAAAATTGCTGGCCACTATACGTCGCGCGTCGACAGCCAAAGAGCAACAGAAGATCCTGAAACCGAGTTGTTGTGTCGTGCTTCTAAAAACTGAAAAAAATAAGAATTTGTAATGTTTCTACAACAATGACGTCATAGAAAGTTTAATCGTCTTGTAAATGTTCAGTCCCATCTTGTCAAGGCTCATGTTCACGTCTATATGTAGTATTCATGAAGATAATAAACTAGTGTATTCTGCAAAAGTTTAAACACGTGTACCGAGAATTTATTTATGAAGAATTATATTAAGGAGGAAGTATTACTGATTTATTTGACAAGATTATTAATTTTTGAGAACGTTCATCGCGAGTTTGAGTCTTACAACTTTATTCAATGTGGTTTTAATATTTATTGAAGCAGATAACTTGCATTGATACAATTTCTGAGAAGAAACAAACATCTAAATTGAAAAAAAGTTTCCGCAAACCAATTGGGCTGAGTGACTTAATTCTGCGCATACGACTCAAATGATGATGTTTTAATTACAGTTTCGTTCAAGAACCATTCGGAGACAACTTTTAAAAGTATTTAAATAATTTTGACGTGTTTTGCAACTGACGTAGGTGACGAAGTCTGCACATGGTCATATGTCAAAAGAAAATCATTTATACAAAACTTACGTCGTTACACTACAGTAGCTCAGACGGCAGAGCACTTGCCCGCGAAAGGCAAAGGTCCCGAGTTCGAGTCTCGGTCCGGCACACAGTTTTAATCGGCCAGGAAGTTTCATATCAGCGCACACTCCGCTGCGAAGTGAAAATCTGATTCTGGAAACATGATTATTAATATTAGGGCCCACCCATTTTCAAAATCTACGCTAATATTGCTTTCATTTTGCAGCAGATGTGTAGAAGACATGCATCTGCAAAGCTGTTATAGCACCTCCGCTCTTGAACTCTACGCACTGCATGCTTGCCGTGAATAACAGACGCGCGATAGAGCACGCTCGCTCGCCGTTGTTTCTGGCAGGCAGTTTTGCGCTGTCTTCGGGGGCAACATAGCGATGCGTATCTGGCGCTGGCTCCCCTGTCCGCATCGACTGCTGAGAGCAGTCAGCCGCCTCCGCCGCCCCCGTCGCGGTGATCTGCGCGGCCCCTCTGCCCCCCCCCCCCACCCCGCGGCCACCGTCGCTGCCACCCCCACCGCCTCCGCGCGCCGCTCGATCACATGAATTCCCCCGGCGGGGGCATCCACCGTGCTGCCGTAATATCCGCGCTCCTTCCTAACTCTGTTTCCTCGGCTGCGGGCGAAAAGACGTTGTAAGCGTCCTCCCCCCCTCTCGACATCGTTAGCTACCGCCGACGTATTTGCGCATCTCGAGAGCTGTTCCTATGCCAGCTTACCCGCTTCTGCGACACGCGGCCGCGCGCACCTAATACACTGTTCTGCCGGATGGAGCGGAATTTCCTGCAACCTGCCGCCACTGAAGTCGCCATAGATTCCTGTCCAGCGACAACGGACATCAAAATGAAAGCTCACTGCTTACGAAGGACAAAGCAGTGTTGTATTTACACCTCACATCTAGTAAATACAATAAATAACTTGGTATCACGAAATCATCCTTTCAGGAATAACAGCGCAGAACAACGATCGGTTCAAAATGGTTCAAATGGCTCTGAGCACTTTGCGACTTAACTTCTGAGGTCATCAGTCGCCTAGAACTTGGAGCTAATTAAACCTAACTAACCTAAGGATATCACACACAACCATGCCCGAGGCAGGATTCGAACCTGCGACCGTAGCGGTCGCCCGGTTCCAGACTGTAGCGCCTAGAACCGCACGGCCACTCCGGCCGGAGCAGAACAACGACCACTCTATAAAAGCTAACGGATGAATTGAAATACTCAGCTCTCTGGTTGGATGCAGCCACCGCGACTTTCTGTCCTTAGTTGATCTCTTCATCTCGGAGTAGCACTTACACTGTATTTCGTCACTGTCCGATTCATCAGCCCACCTAATATTTCACATACTTCAATAGCATCACTATTAGCGTGGTTCGATTCTGTTCTTTCCTGGTTTTCTCACTGTCCATGTTCCACTAACATACAATCAATCCCCCAAACGGACCGAGCGACTTCGCGCAGTGGCTAGCACACTGGACTCGCATTCGGGAGGACGATGGTTCAACCCGCGTCCGGCCATCCTGATTTAGGTTTTCTGTGACTTCCCTAAATCGCTCCAGGAAAATGCCGGGATGATTCCTTTGAAAGGGCACGGCCGACTTCGTTCCCCGTCCTTCCCTAATCTGATGAGACTGATGACCTCGCTGTCTCGTCTCCTCCCCCAAACCATCCATCCATCCCCCAAACGGAAATTTTCAGATATTTCGTCCTCAAATTAACGCCGGCAGAAAATACTAGCAGACTTCGTTTGACCTGGAGAGCTCCCGTTGCGTGTGCTACTGTGCTTTTTATCCCACCTTGCTCCATCCGTAATGGGTTATTTTACCTCGGAAGCAGTAGAATTCCTTCACTTCGTTCACTTCGTACTCACCAATTTTATCGCGTTTCTCCTAATCCTTATTACTTTCGTGATTCTCTAGCTTACTCTCAATTCATATTCTGTACTCATTAGATCATTGCATTCAGTCCACCTCCTATAATTCTTCTCCAACTTCACTGAGGATAGTGATGTCAGCAGAGAATTTACGTATAATTGACATATTTGCGCTCTTAATTTTATTCTTACTCTTGAACCTCTCTTTCAGTTCCCTCATTGTTTCTCGATGTACAGATTGGTCAGTTGGGGCGAAAGACAACATCCCTGTTTAACCCCCTTTTTAATCCGATCAATACCTTATTAGTCGTCCATTAAAATTGCTACACCACGAAGATGCCGTGCTACAGACGCGAAATTTAACCGACAGGAAGAAGATGCTGTGATATGCAAATGATTAGCTTTTCAGAGCATTCACACAAAGTTGGCACCGGTGGCGACACCTACAACGTGCTGACATGAGGAAAGTTTCCAACCGATTTCTCATACACAAGCAGCAGTTGTCCGGCGTTACCTGGTGAAACGTTGTTGTGATGCCTCGTGTAAGGAGGAGAAATGCGTACCATCACGTTTCCGACTTTGATAAAGGTCGAATTAAAGCCTATCACGATTCCGATTTATCGTATCGCGACATTGCTGCTCGCGTTGGTGGAGATCCAATGACTGTTAGCAGAATACGGAATCGGTGGGTTCAGGAGGGTAATACGGAACGCCGTGCTGGATTCCAACGGCTTCGTATCACTAGCAGTCGAGATGACAGGCATCTTATCCGCATGGCTGTAACGGATCGTGCAGCCACGTCTCGATCCCTGAGTCAACAGATGGGGACGTTTGCTAGACAACAACCATCTGCACGAACAGTTCGACGACGTTTGCAGCAGCATGGACTATCAGCTCGGAGATCATTGCTACGGTTACCCTTAACGCTGCATCACGGACAGGAGCGCCTGCGATGGTGTACTCAACCACGAACCTGGGTGCAGGAATGGCAAAACGACATTTTTTCGGATGAATCCGAGTTCTGTTAACAGCATCATGACGGTCGCATCCGTGTTTGGCCACATCGCGGTGAACGCACATTGGAAGCGTGTATTCGTGATCGCCATACTGGCGTATCACCCGACGTGATGGTATGGGGTACCATTGGTTACACGTCTCGGTCACCTCTTGTTCGCATTGACGGCACTTTCAACGGTGGACATTACATTTCAGATGTGTTACGACCCTTTTCTCTACCCTTCATTCGATCCCTGCGAAACCCTACATTTCAGCAGGATAATGCACGACCGCACGATGCAGGTCCTGTACGGGCCTTTCTGGATACAAAAAATGTTCGACTGCTGCCCTGGCCAGCACATTTTCCAGATCTCTCACCAATTGAAAACGTCTGGTCAATGGTGGCCGAGCAACTGGCTCGTCACAATACGCCAGTCACTACTCTTGATGAACTGTGGTACCGTGTTGAAGCTGCATGGGCAGTTGTACCTGTACACGCCATCTAAGCTCTGTTTGACTCAATGCCCAGGCGTATGAAGGTCGTTATTACGGCCAGAGGTGGTTGTTCTGGGTACTGATTTCTCAGGATCTATGCATCCAAATTGCGTGAAATGGTAATCACACGTCAGTTCTAGTATAATACATTTCTCCAATGAATACCCGTTTATCATCTGCATTTCTTCTTGGTGTAGCAATTTTAATGGCGAGTAGTATATCTTCCACTGTACGTTTCTACTCATACAGTATATTACAAGTCTTTCCCTAATGCCGGCTCTCCGATTTGAGATGAGTGATCGCCGAACTGATCACAGCTTGGGCTAACTTTCCAACAGTCAGACTCATTTAACCCAACGGAAGACATTATATGTAAATTTAATATCCTACCAAATTATTATCGAATACTTAGGGATAAGTTTAAAAAATCAGGGGTAATATTGCATGACACTCGTCAGTTATGCATCAGTGTCGGCTAGGATGCCTTATGTTCAAAAATGGTTCATACGGCTCTGAGCACTATGGGACTTAACTTCTAAGGTCATCAGTCCCCTAGAACTTAGAACTACTTAAACCTAACTAACCTAAGGACATCACACACATCCATGCCCGAGGCAGGATTCGAACCTGCGACCGTAGCGGTCACGCGGTTCCAGACTGAAGCGCCTAGAACCGCACGGCCACATCGGCCGGCGCCTTATGTTCAATTAATGCTGCAGATACATCACTTTAAGTGACTAGCTCTGTGGAAAAAAGGGGGAGGGAGGGTTGCAGAGAGGGGGACAAATAATCATATTTAGCCACGCAACTGCGTTAGCACACCTACTCAACACACACACACATACACACACACACACACACACACACACACACACGGAGATATATATATATATATATATATATATATATATATATATATATATATATCTTACAAAATATCGTAATTTCAATCAATATTATTAAACAATAACATGCGCAATGATCCAATCCTGCTGTGTCATTTCGCATTTGAAAAGGACAAATGCTCATTATCAGAGGCCTATATCATTTGCAGCTATCTGTTGCAGAATTATGTAACATGTTTGAAGCTCAACATGGATTCCGCAAACAGAGATATTGCGAAGCTCATGTTGCTCTGGTCCTCCTTGAGATCCATGACGCCATAGACAATGGCGCTCAGTTTGATGTCGTGTTCATCGACTTCAAGAAGGTACTTGATACCGTCCCGTACTGCCGTTTAGTGAAAAGAATTCGAACTTACCGAGTATAGGACCAGATTTGTTACTGGACTTTAGACCTCCTTACAGATAGAATGCAGTAGGTCGCTCTTAAAGGATCAAAATCGACAAATGTAAAGATTATTTCCTGATTACCCCCAGGAGGTGTGATAGGACCATTGTTGTTTGCAACGTATATAAGTGATCCAGTAGTAAGAGTCGGAGGCTCTTTAAGACTGTTCGCAGATGATGCAAGTGGTTATAAAAAAGTATGAAAGCCAGACGACAGAATTGATTTGCAGAATCACCTACGTAGGATTGATGAATGGAACAGTGTGCCTTGAATACTGATAAATGTAACATATTGGGCATACACAGGAAAAGAAATTCGCTACTGTACAACTAAGCAATTGATGACAAATTCCTGAGAAACGGTATCTACCGTAGAATACCTAGGAGAACTGTCCAGGGCGCCCTTCAGTGGAGTAATCACATAAAACAAATAGTAGGAAAACTGATGCGAGACGGAGATTCATTGGAAAAATCTTAAGAAAATGTAACTGATTCACCAGAGAAATGGCTTACAAAGCGCGAGACACTGTTCATCGGTCTAGGACCTTTACAAGGTACGACTGTTAGGAGAGAGAGGAAAGATCTAACGAAGTGCGGTGCGTTTCGTTACGGGATCAAGAGAGCGTCAAAAAGTTGCTCAGCAAACTCCATTGGCAGACGCTACAAGAGAGGCGCCGTGCGTCACGGAGAGGTTTACCACTGGGTTTAGGGAAAGCACTTTCCTGGAAGAGTCATACAACATATTATTCCTCCCTCGTACATCTCGCGAAATGACCGTGACGAGAAAATTCGAAATTAGAGCTAATACAGATGATTGCCGGCTAATTCGTTAGTGGAACAGAAGAGGTTCCATCCGTTAGTGGTACGAAACATACCCTCTGCCACACAAAGCCAAGTGACTTGTGTAGTATTGATGCAAATGTAGATGTAGAAGCTGCTCAGTGCAATGTAACACGAAACACACTCCTGGAAATTGAAATAAGAACACCGTGAATTCATTGTCCCAGGAAGGGGAAACTTTATTGACACATTCCTGGGGTCAGATAAATCACATGATGACACTGACAAAACCAGAGGCACATAGACACAGGCAACAGAGCATGCACAATGTCGGCACTACTACAGTGTATATCCACCTTTCGCAGCAATGCAGGCTGCTATTCTCCCATGGAGACGATCGTAGAGATGCTGGATGTAGTCCTGTGGAACGGCTTGCCATGCCATTTCCACCTGGCGCCTCAGTTGGACCAGCTTTCGTGCTGGACGTGCAGACCGCGTGAGACGACGCTTCATCCAGTCCCAAACATGCTCAATGGGGGACAGATCCGGAGATCTTGCTGGCCAGGGTAGTTGACTTACACCTTCTAGAGCACGTTGGGTGGCACGGGATACATGCGGACGTGCATTGTCCTGTTGGAACAGCAAGTTCCCTTGCCGGTCTAGGAATGGTAGAACGATGGGTTCGATGACGGTTTGGATGTACCGTGCACTATTCAGTGTCCCCTCGACGATCACCAGTGGTGTGCGGCCAGTGTAGGAGATCGCTCCCCACACCATGATGCCGGATGTTGGCCCTGTGTGCCTCGGTCGTATGCAGTCCTGATTGTGGCGCTCACCTGCACGGCGCCAAACACGCATACGACCATCATTGGCACCAAGGCAGAAGCGACTCTCATCGCTGAAGACGACACGTCTCCATTCGTCCCTCCATTCACGCCTGTCGCGACACCACTGGAGGCGGGCTACACGATGTTGGGGCGTGAGCGGAAGACGGCCTAACGGTGTGCGGGACCGTAGCCCAGCTTCATGGAGACGGTTGCGAATGGTCCTCGCCGATACCCCAGGAGCAACAGTGTCCCTACTTTGCTGGGAAGTGGCGGTGCGGTCCCCTACGGCACTGCGTAGGATCCTACGGTCTTGGCGTGCATCCGTGCGTCGCTGCGGTCCGGTCCCAGGTCGACGGGCACGTGCACCTTCCGCCGACCACTGGCGACAACATCGATGTACTGTGGAGACCTCACGCCCCACGTGTTGAGCAATTCGGCGGTACGTCCACCCGGCCTCCCGCATGCCCACTATACGCCCTCGCTCAAAGTCCGTCAACTGCACATACGGTTCACGTCCACGCTGTCGCGGCATGCTACCAGTGTTAAAGACTGCGATCGAGCTCCGTATGCCACGGCAAACTGGCTGACACTGACGGCGGCGGTGCACAAATGCTGCGCAGCTAGCGCCATTCGACGGCCAACACCGCGGTTCCTGGTGTGTCCGCTGTGCCGTGCGTGTGATCATTGCTTGTACAGCCCTCTCGCAGTGTCCGGAGCAAGTATGGTGGGTCTGACACACCGGTGTCAATGTGTTCTTTTTTCCATTTCCAGGAGTGTATTACTCAGGCATTTTACGAATTTGATCACCGGAAAGAATTGCCTCTTATATAAACTTTCTATTTTATACCTTTTCACTGAAGTTGCTGCTTTAAAGTTACTTTTCATCACAGACGTACTATTTGTTGCGTTACATCTTCATCTACATGTACGTGGATACTCTGCAAATCACATTTAAGTGCCTGGCAGAGGGTTCATTGTACCACCTTCACAATTCTCTATTATTCCAATCTCATATAGCACACGGAAAGATCGAACACCTATATCTTTCCGTACGAGCTCTGATTTCCCTTATTTTACTATGGTGATCGTTTCTAACTATGCAAGTCGGCGTCAAAAAAATATTTTCGCTTTCGGAGGAGAAAGTTCGTGATTGGAACTTCGTGAGAAGAATCCTCCGCAACGAAAAACGCCTTTGTTTTAATTATGTCCGTTCCAGATCCTGTATCATTTCAGTGACACTCTCTCTCCTATTTCGCAATAATACAAAATATGCTGCCCTTCTTTGAACTTTTTCGATGTACTCCGATTACCCCACACCGCGCAGCAGTGTTCTAAAAGAGGGCGGACAAACATGGTGTAGGCAATCTCCGTATATCGTTTATATTTTCTGTGTCCTGCCAACGAAAACCAGTCTTTGGTTAGCCTTTTCCACAACATTTTCTATGCGTTCCTTCCAATTTAAGTTGTTAGTAACTGTGATTCTTAGGTATTTAGTTGAATTTACGGCCTTTAGATTTGATTGATTTATCGTGTAACCGAAGTTTAACGGATTCCTTTTAGTACTCATGCGGATGACCTCATATTTTTCGTTTTTTTAGGGTCAACTGCCAATTTTGGCACGATACAGATATCTTTTCTAAATCGTTTTGCAATTTGTTTCGATTTTCTGATGACTTTATTAGTCGATAAACGACAACGTCAGCTGCAAACAGCCTAAGACGGCTGCTCAGATTGTCTCCCAGATCATTTATGTAGTTAAGGAACAGCAAAGATCCTACCACACTATCTTGGGGAACAACAGAAATCACTTCTGTTTTACTCGATGACTTTCCGTCAATTACTACGAACTGTGTCCTGTCTCACAGGAAATCACTAATCCAGGCACTTATCTGAGACGATATTCCATAAGCACGCAATTTCCCTACAAGCCGCTTGTGTGGTACAGTGTACAAAGGCTTCCGGAGTCGATCTGAAATCCCTTGTCAATAGTACTCAACCCTTCAAGCGACTAAACAGCTAGTTGAGTTGCACAAAAACGATATTTTCTAAATTCGTGTTGACTGTGTGTCTATACACCATTTTCTTCGAGGTAATTCATAATGTTCCAACACAATATATGTTCTAAAATTCTGCTGCATATCGACGTTAACGATGTTGTTGTTGTTGTGGTCTTCAGTCCTGAGACTGGTTTGATGCAACTCTCCATGCTACTCTATCCTGTGCAAGCTTCTTCATCTCCCAGTACCTACTGCAACCTACATCCTTCTGAATCTGCTCAGTGTATTCATCTCTTGGTCTCCCTCTACGATTTTTACCCTCCACGCTGCCCTCCAATTCTAAATTGGTGATCCCTTGATGCCTCAGAACATGACCTACCAACCGATCCCTTCTTCTGGTCAAGTTGTGCCACAAACTTCTCTTCTCCCCAATCCAATTCAATACTTCCTCATTAGTTATGTGATCTACCCATCTAATCTTCAGCATTCTTCTGTAGCACCACATTTCCAAAGCTTCTATTCTCTTCTTGTCCAAACTACACTCCTGGAAATTGAAATAGAACACCGTGAATTCATTACCCAGGAAGGGGAAACTTTATTGACACATTCCTGGGGTCAGATACATCACATGATCACACTGACAGAACCACAGGCACATAGACACAGGCAACAGAGCATGCACAATGTCGGCACTAGTACAGTGTATATCCACCTTTCGCAGCAATGCAGGCTGCTATTCTCCCATGGAGACGATCGTAGAGATGCTGGATGTAGTCCTGTGGAACGGCTTGCCATGCCATTTCCACCTGGCGCCTCAGTTGGACCAGCGTTCGTGCTGGACGTGCAGACCGCGTGAGACGACGCTTCATCCAGTCCCAAACATGCTCAATGGGGGACAGATCCGGAGATCTTGCTGGCCAGGGTAGTTGAATTACACCTTCTAGAGCACGTTGGGTGGCACGGGATACATGCGGACGTGCACTGTCCTGTTGGAACAGCAAGTTCCCTTGCCGGTCTAGGAATGGTAGAACGATGGGTCCGATGACGGTTTGGATGTACCGTGCACTATTCAGTGTCCCCTCGACGATCACCAGTGGTGTACGGCCAGTGTAGGAGATCGCTCCCCACACCATGATGCCGGGTGTTGGCCCTGTGTGCCTCGGTCGTATGCAGTCCTGATTGTGGCGCTCACCTGCAAGGCGCCAAACACGCATACGACCATCATTGGCACCAAGGCAGAAGCGACTCTCATCGCTGAAGACGACACGTCTCCATTCGTCCCTCCATTCACGCCTGTCACGACACCACTGGAGGCGGGCTGCACGATGTTGGGGCGTGAGCGGAAGACGGCCTAACGGTGTGCGGGACCGTAGCCCAGCTTCATGGAGACGTTTGCGAATGGTCCTCGCCGATACCCCAGGAGCAACAGTGTCCCTAATTTGCTGGGAAGTGGCGGTGCGGTCCCCTACGGCACTGCGTAGGATCCTACGGTCTTGGCGTGCATCCGTGCGTCGCTGCGGTCCGGTCCCAGGTCGACGGGCACGTGCACCTTCCGCCGACTGGCGACAACATCGATGTACTGTGGAGACCTCACGCCCCACGTGTTGAGCAATTCGGCGGTACGTCCACCCGGCCTCCCGCATGCCCACTATACGCCCTCGCTCAAAGTCCGTCAACTGCACATACGGTTCACGTCCACGCTGTCGCGGCATGCTACCAGTGTTAAAGACTGCGATCGAGCTCCGTATGCCACGGCAAACTGGCTGACACTGACGGCGGCGGTGCACAAATGCTGCGCAGCTAGCGCCATTCGACGGCCAACACCGCGGTTCCTGGTGTGTCCGCTGTGCCGTGCGTGTGATCATTGCTTGTACAGCCCTCTCGCAGTGTCCGGAGCAAGTATGGTGGGTCTGACACACCGGTGTCAATGTGTTCTTTTTTCCATTTCCAGGAGTTTATTTATCGTCCATGTTTCACTTCCATACATGGCTACACTCCATACAAATACTTTCAGAAATTACTTCCTGACACTTAAATCTATACTCGATGTTAACAAATTTCTCTTCTTCGGAAACGCTTTCCTTGCCATTGCGTCTACATTTTATATCCTCTCTACTTCGACCATCATCAGTTATTTAGCTCCCCAAATTGCAAAACTCCTTTACTACTTTAAGTGTCTCATTTCCTAATCTAATTCCCTCAGCATCGCCCGAGTTAATCAGACTACATTCCATTATCATCGTTTTGCTTATGTTGATGTTCATCTTATATCCTCCTTTCAAGACACCATCCATTCCGTTCAACTGCTCTTCCAAGTCCTTTGATGTCTCTGACAGAATTACAATGTCATCGGCAAACCTCAAAGTTTTTATTTCTTCTCCATGGGTTTTAATACCTACTCGAATTTTTTTTTTTGTTTCCTTTACTGATTGCTCAATATACAGATTGAATAACATCAGGGAGAGGCTACAACCCTGTCTTACTCCCTTCCCAACCACTGCTTCCCTTTCATGCCCCTCTATTCGTATAACTGCCATCTGGTTTCTGTACAATTTGTGAATAGCCTTTCGTTCCGTGTATTTTACCCCTGCCACCTTTAGAATTTGAAAGAGAGTATTCCGTCAAAATTGTCAAAAGCTTTCTCTAAGTCTACAAATGCTATAAACGTAGGTTTGCCTTTCCTTATTCTTTCTTCTAAGATAAGTCGTAAGGTCAGTATTGCCTCACGCGTTGCATTGTTTCTACGGAATCCAAACTGATCTTCCCCGAGGACGGCTTCTACTAGTTTTTCCATTCGTCTGTAAAGAATTCGTGTTAGTATTTTGCAGCTGTGGCTTATTAAACTGATTGTTCGGTAATTTTCACATCTGTCAACACCTGCTTTCTTTGGGATTGGAATTATTATATTCTTCTTGAAGTCTGAGGGTATTTCGCCTGTTTCACACATCTTGCTCACCAGATGGTAGAGTTTTGTCAGGACTGGCTCTCCCAACCGTCAGTAGTTCCAATGGAATGTTGTCTACTCCGTTACTACTATCTACTACTACGTTATCGATACGGGTCTGTAATTTAGTGTATTACTCCTACTACCTTTCTTGAGTATTGAAGTGACCTGTGCAACTTTCCAGTCTTTCGGCACGCATCTTTTGTCAACAGAACGGTTCTATATGATTGTTAAGTATGGAGCTGTTGTATCAGCATACTCTGAAAGAAACCTAACTGTTTTACAGTCTGGACCAGAAGACTTGCTTTTGTGAAGTGATTTAAGTAGCTTCACTACTCCGAGGATATATACTTATAACGTTCCTCATGTTGGCAGCTGTTCTTGATTCGAATTCTGGAATATTTACTTCTTCTTCATTTGTGAAGGCATTTTGGAAGGCTGTCTTTAGTAACTTTGCTTTGGCAGCACTGTCTTAGATGGTATCTCCATTGCTATTGCACAGAAAAGGCATTGATTGTGTCTTGACGCTAGCGTACTTCACATACGATCAGAATCTATTTGGACTTTCTGCCAGGTTTCGAGACAAAGTTTCGTTGTGGAAAATATTATAAGCATCTCGCACTCAAGTCCGCGCTAAATTTTGAGCTTCTAGATCGGCAATCTTGGAGATTTTGCTTTTGATTATATTTGGCATGTTTTCTTTCATTCTATTGTAAGTAACTAAATTACTAAGAAAAAATTTGTGTATTGTTCAACAAAAAAAAAAATGGTTCAAATAGCTCTGAGCACTATGGGACTCAACTTCTAAGGTCATCAGTCCCCTAGAACTTAGAACCACTTAAACCTAACTAATCTAAGGACATCACACACACCCATGCCCGAGGCAGGATTGGAACCTGCGAACGTAGCGGTCGCGCGGTTCCAGACTGTAGTGCCTAGAACCGTTCGGCCATCCCTGGCCGGCGTGTACTGTTCAACATTCTGTACTAATGATTAGTTTTATATATAATGCAAATCTATTCCTTCTGTAGGAATTACTAATTAGTCCGATTACTGGAAGGTTGTAGTGATGAAGTTCCAGTTTACGCTGACAGCCACGCAATGATGAATAGAGAACTCCTATACACCTTCATCTGGCATGACCTGTAAACAGTGCTAATCTCAGTATTCTAGCCAGTCCAGGTTTCAGGACGGCTACGGGCGAGCGCTAAGCATTTTACGTCACAAATGTAGTCCAACTGTACTGCCCAGTTTGCAGTGACTGACTTCACTTGCGTGCAGCGCATTAGTAATGATGCTTTGAAATTGAGAATACTATTTTATCGTATCAACATCGATAGTCTGCAAACCGCTGTGAAGAAATTACCATAGAGTACTTCACGCTGTACCACTTAGTAGGGGTATTTTCCGTTCCATTCGTGAAAGAGGTGATGAAGGGAATATCATTTAGGCGCCAGTGTGTTCGCTGTAATTAGTGTAATCATACGAATTGGTCCCATGCTGCTACTACCCGTAAGAGGCGCGGGGAGGAGCCGTTCTTCAGGTTATCAAGATGGCGTCCTCGCTCCCCTACTCGGGTGTTGAAAGTTCGTTGGGTTGGCGAGGGAGACAGTGAGAATGGCTGCAGCAACGTAGTCGGATCAGCAATCAAAATGTTACGCAGCAATCGTCAAATGTGTGACATACATTCTAAGACAACAAAAAATAGCGACGCACAACGAAGGAATTAACCGATTGCGATGGAAATCAGTAGACGTGATGTACATATACTGACAAATAAATAGTTTCGGAAGAACTGGATGATTTATTTGGAAGAACTGGATGATTTATTTGAGAGAAAGGCTTCATAAACTAGTAAAGTCAGTTATGTGCTGGTCTACCTGTGGCCCTTACGCAAGCAGTTACTTGGTTTGGCATTGACTGGTAGAGTTGTAGGGTGTCCTCCTGAGGGACATCGTACCAATTTCTGTCCAACTGCCAAATTATATCGGAAAATATCGAGCTGGTTGCAGGGCCCTGCCCATAGGGCTCCAGACGTTCTCAATTGGGGGGAGATCCAGCAAACAAGCTGGCCTAGGTTGGGTTTGGGAATCACGAATATACCACTCGTGCCGTGTGCGAGCGGACATTATCTTGCTGAAATGTAAGCCCAGAATGGCTTGCCTTGAAAGACAACAGAACGGGCCGTATAATATGTAAGGATGCTGCGGACGACAACCAGACCACCACTCCTGCTTGTCGGGCGGTACGTCGGACGACAGTTGGATTGGTATCCCACCACTGTCTAGTTCGTCTACAGACGCGTCTTCGGCTTAGAATCTCATTGACTGTAGTACAGTTGTCTTCAGATCAACAAGATTGTAACATTTGTTGCTCTGGACGCCATAAGATGCATTCCCACACTTCAAATCAAGCTGAGAAAAAATGAATTAGTTGACGCAAGACGTCAGAAAGTGAAGTGAGATGCACAGAACATATTCTAAAATTAGTACAGTGTCCGTGAAAAATTAAGCCAACTTAATAATATGGTAATCTGATTGCCTGCCGTGATAGTACGACTGCCGTCAGGACAGCGAGCCACGATTCACATTTTCATTGATTGGATATTACTCATATCAATCAATGAATACTTATTGCTGCAGAAACACAATAATATCAATAAAATATAGAAAATTGTCACCGGGAACTAGGAACTGCGTACACTTTCTTCAGAATATAGCGATCGTAGTGTTGTTTGAATTTAGATCGATAGGAAGTAGCAGCGGCTGAGCCATGGGAATTGTGACAACCAGCACGATGGCATCTAGAATATACTGTTTTAATGTTATTTTATCCACGCTGGATCTCGTAAACTCTGCGGCCGTTAATCGTAGTTGGTGAATTACGCAACCAGCCACAAAAAATTTTTAAACGTTTTAAATAGGTGTTTAGATCAACAGCGTCTCGTCTGCTCCACGAATAAACGAGTATTTAGTGCCACATCGTAAGTTGTTTCGTTAACAGAAACACGCTATAGTACTTGCATTTATTTAGATATAATGTGAAATAGATTTATTGACTTACACTTACAGTTATATCTACCGGGTGATCAAAGAGTCAGTATAAATTTGCAAACTGAATAAATCAAGGAATAATGTAGACAGAGAGGTAAAACTTGACAAACATGCTTGGAATGACATGGGGTTTTATTAGAACCAAAAAAATACAAACGTTCAAAAAATGTCCGACAGATGGCGCTTCATCTGATCAGAATAGCAGTAATTAACATAACAAAGTAAGACAAAGCAAAGATGATGTTCTTCACAGGAAATGCTCAACATGTGCACCATCATTCCTCAACAATAGCTGTAGTCGAGGAATAATGTTGTGAACAGCACTGTAAAGCATGTCCGAAGTTGGCGTCGGATGTTGTCTTTCAGCATCCCTAGAGATGTCGGTCAATCACGATACACTTGCGACTTCAGGTAACCCCAAAGCCAAGAATCGCACGGACTGAGGTCTGGGGACCTGGGAGGCCAAGCATGACGAAAGTGGCGGCTGAGCACACGATCATCACCAAACGACGCGCGCAAGAGATCTTCCACGCGTCTAGCAATATGTGGTGTTTTTTTTTTCTTTTTGTTCTAATAAAACCCTATGTCATTCCAAGCATGTGTGTCAATTTTTACCTCTCTGTCTACATTATTCCGTGGTTTATTAATTTTTCAAATTTATTCTGACCTTTTGATCACCCGGTAAATAAATGTAAGCACATTAGCGTGTTTTATTAATGGGGGTAGGACGTCAAATAGGCCGACTTGGAGCAGATGAGGCACCATAGGACATTTTAATTTCCACTGTCTATGCTTTTACAAATAAATTCATAAAACTTTCTCAGCATGACCAGGAAGGATTCAGGATTCACGCTCACAGTAGCTGAAGTTCAAAAACATAACAAAACAATTTTTTTACGTGTGAAATTTCATCATTTTTTTCACTTACTGCAGGCTGCATTTGTTGCTATACGTACACTTTCCTTCATAAGTAAGATTCTGTGACAAATTTTCACGGTATACAAACTATACTTACAGGTGTATGAAACTCCCGAATTTTCCAAATCTATTAGAAACTGTGGTAAAAATTGAGATAATTAACTATAAGGTTTGAGTTTTTTCTAAACACGAAATTTTAAATTTAACACCTCATTCATTTTTTCGTAAATAAAATAAATTCTAGAGTATCACATACCTGTAAATATGGTTTGTATGATGTGTAAAATTCATTAAAGAATCTATCTCACTTATGAAGAAAAGTGTACCTTAGCAATTAATGCAGCCAATAGTAAGTGAAAAAATTATGAAATTTCAGGTGTAAAGAAAAAGTATTTTGTCATGTTTTTGGACTTCCACTGCTATCTGTGTGAATCCTGAAGCCTTCCTGATCATGCTAACAAAGTTTTATGTATTTATTTGTAAAAGTATAGACAGCAGAAATTAAAATGTCCCGTGGTGCCTCTCTTGCACCGAGTAGGCCAGTTTGAAGTTCTTCCCCCCTTAAAGAAACATAATGCCGTACTAAAGATCTCAGTATTCTTTTGCAGTGTGGGGACAGACGACATGCTGTAGATCAAAACTTCTAACTGAAAATATTTGCCGCCTTAAAATGGACATTGTAACCCGAAACCGGTTATGATACTAGAGAAAAACATTTATAAAGTATTTGTGGCTGGTTTCATCATTCTCCACCTGCATACTATCTTGACCAGGTGTCACAGGGATCTCTCGGACGCGAATCATTATCAAATCTTTCGAAAACTATGAATGTGGTGTAGTGAAACCCATTTTTATGGTTGGCTTCTATAAGTCTGTGGTGTGCTCATGTTACAGTTACGCCTGAAGCAGGAAGAATTGCTGTATTAAACAATGGAATCTACACTATTGGCAATTAAAATTGCTACACCAAAAAGAAATGCAGATGATAAACGGGTATTCATAGGACAAATAAATTATACTAGAACTGACATGTGATTACCATTTCACGCAATTTAGGTGCACATATCCTGAGAAATCAGTACCCAGAACGACCATCTCTGGCCGTAATAACGCCCTTCATACGCCTGGGCATTGAGTCAAACAGAGCCTGGATGGCGTTTACAGGTACAGCTGCCCATGCAGCTTCAACACGATACCACAGTTCATCAATAGTAGTGACTGGCGTATTAAGACGAGCCAGTTGTTCGGCCACCATTGACCAGACGTTTTCAATTGGTGAGAGATCTGGAGAATGTGCTGGCCGGGGCAGCAGTCGAACATTTTCTGTATCCAGAAAGGCCCGTACAGAACCTGAAACATGCGGTCGTGCATTATGCTACTGAAATGCAGGGTTTCGCAGGGATCGAATGAAGGGTAGAGCCACGGGTCGTAACACATGTGAAATGTAACGTCCACTGTTCAAAGTGCCGTCAATGCGAACAAGAGGTGATCGAGACGTGTAACCAATGGCACCGCATACCATCACGCTAGGTGATACGCCAGTATGGCGATGACGAATACACGCTTCCAATGAGTGTTCACCGCGATGTCGCCAAACATGGATGCGACCATCATGATGCAGTAAATAGAACCTGGATTCATCCGAAAAAATGACGTTTTGCCATTCGTGCACCCAGGTTCGTAGTTGAGTAGACCATCGCAGGCGCTCCTGTCTGTGATGCAACGTCAAGAGTAACCGCAGCCATGGTCTGCGAGCTGATATTCCATGTTGCTGCAAACGTCGTCGAACTGTTCGTGCACATGGTTGTTGTCTTGCAAACGTCCCCGTCTGTTGACTCAGGGATCGAGACGTGGCTGCACGATCCGTTACGTCTATGCGGATAAGATGCCTGTCATCTAGACTGCTAGTGATACGAGGTCGTTGGGATACAGCACGGCGTTCCGTATTACCCTCCTGAACCCATCGATTCCATATTCTGCTCACAGTCATTGGATCTCGATCAACGCGAGCAGCAATGTCGCGATACGATAAACCGCAATCGCGATACGCTACAATCCGACCTTTATCAAAGTCGGAAACGTGATGGTACGCATTTCTCCTCCTTACACGAGGCATCAGAACAACGTTTCACCAGGCAACGCCGGTCAATTGCTGTTTGTGTATGAGAAATCGGTTGAAAACTTTCCTCATGTCAGCACCTTGTAGGTGTCGCCACCGGCGCCATCCTTGTGTGAATGCTCTGGAAAGCTAATCATCTGTATGTCACAGCATCTTCTTCCTGTCGGTTAAATTTCGCGTCTGTAGCACGTCATCTTCGTGGTGTAGCAATTTTAGTGGCCAGTAGTGTATATAGGATTGAATGGTTGAATTGCTAGTCACTTTTGTTCTAATCGCAACTTTTCCGTTGTGAAAATGGTTTTGTTTAAGCTGCGCAGTGACGAGCGCTCGACCCCAGGCACGTGTGTGCTGTCGGCAGCAGCCGAACGCGAGAGCTTGTCGCCGCTAACAGCATAGCATAGCGGAGCAGGTAGGCGCTCCCGGGCACAGTAACTGCAGAGAGAGGGCCGCTGCGGGCTGCGGAATGATTCATGGCGGCGGGCCGGCGGCTTTCAGCCACTGCTGCCGTGATTTGCACTGCGTCAGCCCCAACGGCCGCCGTCGCCTGCCGGAAAGGCTGGCTGGCTCTGACTCAACGCAGCGGGCGCCACCAGCGCTGTGCACTGCTCTGCACCGCTCCACGCACTTCTCTCTTCAACTCCTCTTCATCTACTTCTTGTTTTGTCAACCATTCGGCCTTACTCGCTTGTTGCAGTTGCATTGACCCGGATATGATTTCAAGGCTACCCCATTTCTTTTTTATTAAATACACTCCTGGAAATTCAAATAAGAACACCGTGAATTCATTGTCCCAGGAAGGGGAAACTTTATTGACACATTCCTGGGGTCAGATACATCACATGATCACACTGACAGAACCACAGGCACATAGACACAGGCAACAGAGCATGCACAATGTCGGCACTAGTACAGTGTATATCCACCTTTCGCAGCAATGCAGGCTGCTATTCTCCCATGGAGACGATCGTAGAGATGCTGGATGTAGTCCTGTGGAACGGCTTGCCATGCCATTTCCACCTGGCGCCTCAGTTGGACCAGCGTTCGTGCTGGACGTGCAGACCGCGTGAGACGACGCTTCATCCAGTCCCAAACATGCTCAATGGGGGACAGATCCGGAGATCTTGCTGGCCAGGGTAGTTGACTTACACCTTCTAGAGCACGTTGGGTGGCACGGGATACATGCGGACGTGCATTGTCCTGTTGGAACATCAAGTTCCCTTGCCGGTCTAGGAATGGTAGAACGATGGGTTCGATGACGGTTTGGATGTACCGTGCACTATTCAGTGTCCCCTCGACGATCACCAGTGGTGTGCGGCCAGTGTAGGAGATCGCTCCGCACACCATGATGCCGGGTGTTGGCCCTGTGTGCCTCGGTCGTATGCAGTCCTGATTGTGGCGCTCACCTGCACGGCGCCAAACACGCATACGACCATCATTGGCACCAAGGCAGAAGCGACTCTCATCGCTGAAGACGACACGTCTCCATTCGTCCCTCCATTCACGCCTGTCGCGACACCACTGGAGGCGGGCTGCACGATGTTGGGGCGTGAGCGGAAGACGGCCTAACGGTGTGCGGGACCGTAGCCCAGCTTCATGAAGACGGTTGCGAATGGTCCTCGCCGATACCCCAGGAGCAACAGTGTCCCTAATTTGCTGGGAAGTGGCGGTGCGGTCCCCTACGGCACTGCGTAGGATCCTACGGTCTTGGCGTGCATCCGTGCGTCGCTGCGGTCCTCACGCCCGACGTGTTGAGCAATTCGGCGGTACGTCCACCCGGCCTCCCGCATGCCCACTATACGCCCTCGCTCAAAGTCCGTCAACTGCACATACGGTTCACGTCCACGCTGTCGCGGCATGCTACCAGTGTTAAAGACTGCGATGGAGCTCCGTATGCCACGGCAAACTGGCTGACACTGACGGCGGCGGTGCACAAATGCTGCGCAGCTAGCGCCATTCGACGGCCAACACCGCGGTTCCTGGTGTGTCCGCTGTGCCGTGCGTGTGATCATTGCTTGTACAGCCCTCTCGCAGTGTCCGGAGCAAGTATGGTGGGTCTGACACACCGGTGTCAATGTGTTCTTTTTTCCATTTCCATGAGTGTGATAACACTTTACCGTCCGCAGGTCTCTTACGAATTTATCCACTTGGCGCCGGCAGCGCTAATTCGGATTGCTTGGCTTGTCGCCGACCGCTTCATCTACATCTACATACATACTCCGCAGTTCACCATACGGTGCGTGGCGGAGGGTACCTCGTACCACAACTAGCATCTTCTCTCCCTGTTCCACTCCCAAACAGAACGAGGGAAAAATGACTGCCTATATGCCTCTGTACAGTAAAGCTGCATGCACTCGAGAAAAATTAGGCTGTAGTTTCCCCTTGCTTTCAGACGTTTGCAGCACCAAAACAGCAAGGCCGTTTTGGTTAGTGTTACAGGGCCAGATCAGTCAATCATCCAGTCGGGAATTAGATTAGGAAATGAGACACTTAAAGTAGTAAAGGAGTTTTGCTATTTGGGGAGAAAAATAACTGATGATGGCCGAAGTAGAAAGGATATAAAATGTAGACTGCCAATTGCAAGGAAAGCGTTTCTGAAGAAGAGAAATTTGTTAACATCGAGTATTGATTTAAGTGTCAGGAAGCCGTTTCTGAAAGTATTTGTATGGAGTGTAGCCGTGTATGAAAGTGAAACATGGACGATAATTAGTTTGGACAAGAAGAGAATAGAAGCTTTCGAAATGTGGTGCTACAGATGAATGCTGAAGATTAGATGGGTAGATCACATAACTAATGATGAGGTATTGAATAGAATTGGGGAGAAGAGGAGTTTGTGGCACAACTGGACGAGAAGAAGGGACCGGTTGGTAGGACATGTTCTGAGGCATCAAGGGATCACCAATTTAGTACTGGAGGGCAGCGTGGAGGGTAAAAATCGTAGAGGGAGACCAAGAGATGAATACACTAAGCAGATTCAGAAGGATGTAGGCTGCAGTAGGTACTGGGAGATGAAGAGGCTTGCACAGGATAGAGTAGCATGGAGAGCTGCATCAAACCAGTCTCAGGACTGAAGACCACAACAACAACATGCCTCTGTACGAACCCTAATCTCTCTTATCTTATCTTTGTGGTCTTTCCGCGAAATGTAAGTTGCCGCCAGTAAAATCGTACTGTAGTCGGCCTCTAATGCTGGTTCTCTAAATTTCCTCAGTAGCGATTCATGAAAAGAACGGCTCCTTTCCTCTAGAGACTCCCACTCGTGTTCCTGAAGCATTTCTGTAACACTCGCGTGATGATGAAACCTACCAGTAACAAATCTAGCAGCCCGCCTCTGAATTGCTTCTATGTCTGCCTCAATACGACCTGATAGGGATCCCAAACGCTCGAGCAGTACTCATGAATAGGTCGTATTAGTGTTTTATAAGCGGTCTCCTTTATAGATGAACCACATCTTCCCAAAACTCTACCAATGAACCGAAGACGACTATCCGCCTTCCCCACAATTGCCATTACATGCTTGTCCCACTTCATATCGCTCTGCAATGTTACGCACAAATATTTAATCGACGTGACTGTGTCAAGCGCTACACTACTAATGTAGTATTCAAACATTACAGGATTCTTTTTCGTATTCATCTGCATTAATTTACATTTATCTATATTTAGAGTTAGCTGGCATTCCTTACACCAATCACAAATCCTGTCCAAGTCGTCTTGTATCCTCCTACAGTCACTCGACGACCACACCTTCCCGTACACCACAGCATCACCAGCAAACAGCCGCACATTGCTATCTACCCTGTCCAAAAGATCATTTATGTAGACAGAAAACAACAGCGGACCTACCACACTTCCCTGGGGCACTCCAAATGGTACCCTCACCTCCGATGAACACTCACCATCGAGGACAACGTACTGGGTTCTGTTACTATTGTCACCTTTCCGTTAATGACAATCTTCAAACAAAGTGACTTTTGCGCGCTTTAGTTTTCCGGAAATCCTCTATTTTGTCGTATCGTTCCACAAACTCGACTTTTCTTTTCAAGTAACTTCTCCGCAAGTTCTACACTGTTATAACAATTATCCATGCAGAGGTGATGCCATTTTCCATAAGAAGGTGTCAATAGTTCCATCACTGTTTTTGCTAAAGCTTGTCCAGCGCTGGAATATATCTTGAATGAGGAAATGTATCCCGTACTCGAATCACACAGCATCCGAATGCGTACGCCGTATCTCGTAATTTTCGACGGATTGTAAACTTTAAAATTTAACCGTCCGCGCTAGGGTATCATTCTTCATCAGTTGATATGTTTTGACTTAGATGAAACGTTTCTTCAAGCTTCTTGGAAAAATAATCAGTTACGAATTGCTCTTTGACAAGCCGGTCGGCATTATTCGGTTTCTTGTTGCTGTCGGAAAAATGTAAAAATGATAATATTTGTCTGAATCGATTGCGGGACATCGTTTTGCGAAATATCCGTGTGTCTATCAACGGGTTCGTTGACCAATATTCGTCGATCCTTGCTTTCTTTTACAGTTCCCATTAGGGTAACAAGCCCAAACCATTTGCTAAGTTCGGGTCCCGTAACGTCAACAAATTTGGCATTTTTTTAAACCCAGTTTCCTTCTATTGCAATTTTGACTGTAGTACTTGAGTACTTGATGGTTTCGTTGCTAATACACTCCTGGAAGTGGAAAAAAGAACACATTGACACCGGTGTGTCAGACCCACCATACTTGCTCCGGACACTGCGAGAGGGCTGTACAAGCAATGATCACACGCACAGCACAGCGGACACACCAGGAACCGCGGTGTTGGCCGTCGAATGGCGCTAGCTGCGCAGCATTTGTGCACCGCCGCCGTCAGTGTCAGCCAGTTTGCCGTGGCATACGGAGCTCCATCGCAGTCTTTAACACTGGTAGCATGCCGCGACAGCGTGGACGTGAACCGTATGTGCAGTTGACGGACTTTGAGCGAGGGCGTATAGTGGGCATGCGGGAGGCCGGGTGGACGTACCGCCGAATTGCTCAACACGTGGGGCGTGAGGTCTCCACAGTACATCGATGTTGTCGCCAGTGGTCGGCGGAAGGTGCACGTGCCCGTCGACCTGGGACCGGACCGCAGCGACGCACGGATGCACGCCAAGACCGTAGGATCCTACGCAGTGCCGTAGGGGACCGCACCGCCACTTCCCAGCAAATTAGGGACACTGTTGCTCCTGGGGTATCGGCGAGGACCATTCGCAGCCGTCTCCATGAAGCTGGGCTACGGTCCCGCACACCGTTAGGCCGTCTTCCGCTCACGCCCCAACATCGTGCAGCCCGCCTCCAGTGGTGTCGCGACAGGCGTGAATGGAGGGACGAATGGAGGCGTGTCGTCTTCAGCGATGAGAGTCACTTCTGCCTTGGTGCCAATGATGGTCGTATGCGTGTTTGGCGCCGTGCAGGTGAGCGCCACAATCAGGACTGCATACGACCGAGGCACACAGGGCCAACACCCGGCATCATGGTGTGGGGAGCGATCTCCTACACTGGCCGTACACCACTGGTGACCGTCGAGGGGACACTGAATAGTGCACGGTACATCCAAACCGTCATCGAACCCATCGTTCTACCATTCCTAGACCGGCAAGGGAACTTGCTGTTCCAACACGACAATGCACGTCCGCATGTATCCCGTGCCACCCAACGTGCTCTAGAAGGTGTAAGTCAACTACCCTGGCCAGCAAGATCTCCGGATCTGTCCCCCATTGAGCATGTTTGGGACTGGATGAAGCGTCGTCTCACGCGGTCTGCACGTCCAGCACGAACGCTGGTCCAAGTGAGGCGCCAGGTGGAAATGGCATGGCAAGCCGTTCCACAGGACTACATCCAGCATCTCTACGATCGTCTCCATGGGAGAATAGCAGCCTGCATTGCTGCGAAAGGTGGATATACACTGTACTAGTGCCGACATTGTGCATGCTCTGTTGCCTGTGTCTATGTGCCTGTGGTTCTGTCAGTGTGATCATGTGATGTATCTGACCCCAGGAATGTGTCAATAAAGTTTCCCCTTCCTGGGACAATGAATTCACGGTGTTCTTATTTCAATTTCCAGGAGTGTATATTCAAATAGATCGTTGCCAGTATATAATTCTATGATATCCTCGACGCTCTGTGTATCTTTGGGAAATATGTTTGGACCCGGGGATGCTTCAAATTTATTATTGGTTCTTCGTAAATCAAATTCTGACCACTGTGCACTGTCTTCTTCGTCCGATTCAGCCGTATCAGTTGGCACCCGTAGCGTTCGCTGAATTCTTCGTGGACGTATTTCACTATCTTCCTACAATTCTGGTTCACTTTCATTTTTTTTATATCCAATTTCTTCTTCCCAATCGGCCAAGTCGTCCGGAACGTCAGTCAAGACGTCCGCGTATTCATCGTAAATAATCCTATTGTCTCTTTCGTCCGCCATGATGAAAGGGCACAAGTACTTACAAAATGACGTTGTTGTTTGGAAACGCGAAGTCCATGAAAGGCTGCAAATGGTCTCCAAGTAGCCGAACAGATCAATTTCAAGTCAACGATCCGTTCTGTTGCACCAGAGGATGCAGTCGATTCCATGTAAACACATCCCATGCTGTTACGGTCCAAGAAGCTATTCCAGGTGGGTTTAAAAATGAATGTGCGCAACAGAAAATAATAAACGCTCAAATGATGATTTGGCCCTGTCTGACTACCCCCTGAAGCAGATCTTAGGATCTCTTATTTCTCTTTTTAACATATAAATTACAATCTAAACATAAATGAATGATGAAGGCAAGTAATACTACTAAATGATAAACATTGCTTCTTATAGATTAAAATCAAACCTTTAAGTACAGTTGTCTATATTTCCTAAATACAATTATTAATCAATTGCCCAACTCTGCCCCTTATTATGACTGCGCGGTCTAATATCAATAACGCGAAATGACTAACATCATCCACGCACCAAACACTAGCAGACACTACTTTTAAAGTTGATCTAAAGTGGTGTGGAACCTCAGTGGATATATAATAACGTGATCACAGCTGTTTAGCTTTTATAGCCCTAATAAGCAAAGCAATTTGCGATATCACCGTATGTACTGCGTCCCGTGCGGCGAAGTGATGGTCCTCGTACTCGTCTGCGACGATGGAAGAACTCCAGCCACAAATAAACTCTTTCAAACACTAGGACGGCAGAAGGCGGTCCTCTGACTAATATACTCTAATACTGTCTTCTCCTCTCTGTGTTCTACAGACGAGAAACGCGAACTCCCAGCCACAAGGACGGAGCCCAGATAATGTCTGAACGTAAGTATAGGCAGAAGAAGTGTTCTCAATTACTGAATGCTGCGTACACGACTACTTCCAACCCAGATGTGAAGTCCAGAATTGTATAGGTTTGCAACAGTGCAGTGCCTAACTGTTCTAACTATAAACTCTACTGAGAGCAAAGACAGCAAGTCCATCTGTACCAACAAAGCTGATAATGGGCGACCGTCACACACGGGTGCTCACAATGGAAGACCATGTCTCTCCACCGCTGGCTTCCCAGCAAGGCTCGGCTCCCCACCCTCGTAATTCCGAAAACGAATCATATTCCCGAAACCACGGAATATTCTCCCTCTCTACAGATTCTTCCGAACGCCGACCAACCATATTTTAGTCTTTTGTCGTCCAGCACGGAAAGTTTGCGAGGAAATACCTGTACTTGTACAATGGTACACTTCTGAGTAAAAATCCTTGGAAATAACCCAGCCTGCGTAGTTTCCGGGGTGCCGCTTCTTCGTTCCTCTCACCTGCGTCCAAAATGTGCAGAGTTTCCGGTTATCCCTCCGGTCCTGCTACAATAGCCGCCGGCCTTCACCCTATTGTGCTCCAGAGTTCAGGTGCCACGACGTCTGTCTCGCTACTTCCTGTGTTTAAGCAGGACCAACAGCTTAGCGGGCATTCCACCCAGAGCTTGAGTTCTGCCTGCCGTTTCACCTCCACTGGCGTTCCAACCTCTACTAATATAGGCAATCATTCACTACGCCGTTCTGATAATAAAGACAATCCTTCCCCTTTCGTGTGATAAGCGTTAACAATTATTTACCAGGCTTATGAAACAGGCGAAATACCCTCAGACTTCAAGAAGAATATAATAATTCCAATCCAAACGAAAGCACGTGTTGACAGATGTGAAAATTACCGAACAATCAGTTTAATAAGACACAGCTGCAAAATACTAACACGAATTCTTTACAGACGAATGGAAAAACTTGTAGAAGCCGACCTCGGGGAAGATCAGTTTGGATTCCGTAGAAATACTGGAACACGTGAGGCAATACTGACCTTACGACTTATCTTAGAAGAAAGGCAAACCTACGTTTCTAGCATTTGTAGACTTAGGGAAAGCTTTTGACAATGTTGACTGGAATACTCACTTTCAAATTCTAAAGGTGGCAGGGGTAAAACACAGGGAGCGAAAGGCTATTTACAATTTGTACAGGAACCAGATGGCAGTTATAAGAGTCGAGGGACATGAAAGGGAATCAGTGGTTGGGAAGGGAGTAAGACAGGGTTGTAACTCTCCCCGATGTTATTCAATCTGTATATTGAGCAAGCAGTAAAGGAAACAAAAGAAAAAGTCGGAATAGGTATCAAAATCCATGGAGAAGAAATAAAAGCCTTGGGGTTTGCCGATGACATTGTAATTCTGTCAGAGACAGCAAAGGACCTGGAAGAGCAGTTGAATGGAATGGACAGTGTCTTGAAAGGAGGATATAAGATGAACATCAACAAAAGCAAAACTATGATAATGGAATGTAGTCGAATTAAGTCGGGTGTTGCTGAGGGAATTAGATTAGGAAATGAGACACTTAAAAGTAGTAAAGGAGTTTTGCTATTTGGGGAGCAAAATAACTGATGATAGTCGAAGTAGAGAGGATATAAAATGTAGACTGCCAATGGCAAGGAAAGCGTTTCTGAAGAAGAGAAATTTGTTAACATCGAGTATAGATTTAAGTGTCAGGAAGTCATTTCTGAAAGTATTTGTATGGAGTGTAGCCATGTATGGAAGTGAAACATGGACGATAAATAGTTTGGACAAGAAGAGAATAGAAGCTTTCGAAATGTGGTGCTACAGAATGCTGAAGATTAGATGGGTAGATCACATAAGTAATGAGGAAGTATTGAATAGGATTGGGGAGAAGAGAAGTTTGTGGCACAACTTGACCAGAAGAAGGGATCGGTTGGTAGGACATGTTCTGAGGCATCAAGGGATCACCAATTTAGTGTTGGAGGGCAGCGCGGAGGGTAAAAATTGTAGGGGGAGACCAAGAGATGAATACACTAAGCAGATTCAGAAGGATGTAGGTTGCAGTAGGTACTGAGAGATGAAGAAGCCTGCACAGGATAGAGTAGCATGGAGAGCTGCATCAAACCAGTCTCAGGACTGAAGACCACAACAACAACATGTGACAATGTCAGTCACCTTTAAATATTCATATATACGATGTACAACCTATCAAATGATACCTAATTGTGGTTGCAGTTCACGGAAAAGTATGTGTATGAGTGCTTGTAAGGTGCGAAATTATAGCCACGTTACAATGGAGCCACCACCAGTTTTCATAGTGCCTTGTTGACAAATTGGGTCCATGGCTTCATGGGGTCTGTGCCACACTCGAACGCTGCCATCAGCTCTTACCAACTGAAATCTGGGCTCGTCTGACCAGGCTACTGTTTTCCAGTCTTCTAGGTTCCAACAGATACGGTCACAAGCGCTGGAGAGGCGCTGCAGGCGATATCGTGCTGTTAGTAAAGACATTCGTGCCGGTAGTCTGTTACCGTAGCCCATTAACTCCAAATTTCGCGGCACTGTCCTGACCGATGCCAACGGCCTTGCAGCAATGGTAACACTGGTTCTCGTCAGATCACCGTAGTTAAGCGCTGTAGGGCTGGGCAAACACTGGGATGGGTGACCATCCGGTCTGCCGAGCTTTGTTGGCAAGCGGGATGCACTCAGCCCTTGTGAGGCAAACTGAGGAGCTACTTGGCTGATAAGTATTGGCTCCGGTCTCGTAAATTGACGTAAGGCCGGGAGAGCGTTGTGCTGACCACATGCCTCTCCATGTCCGCATCCAGCGACGCCCGTGAGCTGAGGAAGACACGGCGGACGGTTGGTACCACTGGGCGTTCATGGCCTGTTCGGACGGAGTTTTTAGTTTACCCTAACCGATATGCTAGTCATACGTCACACATTGACTTCTCCAGTTATTTTTTGCAGTGTTACTTCTCCGTCACCGACAGCTCTACGCAGAAGCTGCTGCTCTCGGCCGTTTAATGAAAGCCGTTGCTGCGTTGTCCGTGGTGAGTGTTAATGCCTGAAATTTGATATTCTTGGCATACCCTTCACTATTTGGACCTCGGAATATTGAATTCCCTAACTATTTCCGAAATGGAGTGACCCATGCATCCAGCTACAACTACTATTCCGCGTTCAGAGTCTGTTAATTGCCAAAACGTGCGGACATAAACAAGTCGGAAGTATTTCCACATGAATCACTTAAGTAAAAATGACAGCCCCGCCAACGCATGCCCCTTTATGCTTCGTATACATGATAATATCGCTATTTATACAGACATCAAAAAAAGTTTTGAATTGCCTTTTTTCCAAGAATTCCGGAACCTGTACAGACAACTGGAATAGAGATCAACATAAACATAGCTCCCGCCCTTTTTATTGCACATGAGAACCACACATTGCATCTTGTAGCACCATACAGCGAGACTCTCAGAGGTGGTGGTCCAGGTTGCTGTACACACCGGTACCTCCAATACCCAGTACCACGTTCTCTTGCATTGATGCATGCCTGTATTCGTTGTGGCATACTATCCACAAGTTCATCAAGTGACTGTTGGTCGAGATTTTTCCCACTCCTCAACGACGATTATGCGTAGATCCCTCAAAGTAGCTGGTGGTGCATAAACAGCCCATTTCAGTTATGAAACGTCCCCTTAAGAACAATTTATACACGACTGTGCTGATAAACCTCTACCACTATTTGCTTTTCAAACAGCTGAGCATAATTAAACGTACTCAGACATACACTAAAGTGACACACAATATTTTTAGCGCAACGCAATCTGACTATCAAAGATCCCTGCAAAAGAATGGCCCTGAGTAACATTAAACTACACCTTTCAGAAATCACTTACCTCACAAAAATCTTCATTACTCGAACTACTGCAATACAGCGAGCACCACTACTGCCAGGTAAATAAAAGATTCAAACTACGGAAGGCACTAACTACTTATAGGGATAGTTAGCAAATGAAAGATATTAATAGACAACAAACAATGTATTTACCTTAATAATCATAATATATATAGCAGTTCAATTTCAAAACTTCCGCCATCTCTCTCCCCACATCCACCACCGCTGGCGGCTCACCTCTAACTGCCCAACGCTACGCGCTGTTAACATCCAGCTGCCCCTCTACAATGGCAGACAACAATGCAAACTAGCCACAGACTGCACACAGCACAGCCAGTGATTTTCGTACAGAGCGCTACGTAACGTTGCCAATAAGAAACATAAACTGCCTACTTACATTAAAGAAAGCATAAACAGCCTACTTACATAGCCCCCATGCTCCCCACAAAAAATTTTTACAAATGGTGTTGGGCACTGGCCGATACAGATTTGAAAAAAAATTTCACAATTACAGTAACAATGATATAAAATGCACACACTTATTGATACAATGTTGGTCAAAAGCTAAAATTTTCTCACAGTCCATAAAAATGGTCCTGATCATTCATCATAAAAGTAATTACAGTTTTTTTTCACAAAGTCTCGTTAGTAAAAGAAATTGCACACAGAAGTAGTGGATTTCCATGCAGTCTTGAAGAAGTAGTGTTGTCCTTCCAACGGAAAGACTGTGCTGACTCTTGACATGCAGACAGGTAATGGGCCACAACAAAGCAAACCCACTGCGGAGTCATTCGAAGTTCTGAAGATTGGTAGGTAGGTCATCACAGAGTAGACCCACTGTAGTCCTGGTAGAGAGTATGGTATTGGTGGGCCACCAGAGGTGCAGACCCACTGCAGTCCTTGTAGAGAGAATGGTGTTGGTGAGCCATCAAAGATGCAGACCCACTGTAGTCCTTGTAGAGATGGCCAGCAGCCATCTGTTGTGACTGTGCAGGTGCACAATCACCATTGAAGAGTCTTGCGGAGAATATAGCAAGTCCATAAACCACCACTCGTGCACTCACAAAGTTTTTTGGAAGTGTCCTTAGAACCAGCAATGCTGTTATCCAGTCCCTTGCTGAATAATTAACACATGTGCAAACACTAACAGTCCCTACTTCTCACATATTGTCCATATACTATGACCAACAGAAATGTGTGCAGTGAAATGTAACGTACAAGTTACTTAATTAGATGAACTGGTGTCAATTACAATTTTATAAAATAAAAACACAATAACAAAGGTAAAAAATACATCATTAAAAAACATAACAATGCAGATAACGTTTGTAGTAATAGGGGCTTTACAAAAGAAAAGAAATAAACATATACATCAGTGTTACAGGAATTATGACATAAGTACATACATAAAAGATCAGAAGAACGTTTGAAACATCAACTTCACACATGAGCATTAAAACAAAACAGAATAAATAATGTCTAAACATCTTTACAAAGTAAATAACATAGTATTAATGCCAATTATATTCGAGGATAACAGTATTCCTCAACATAGTCAATGTAGCTCAGTATTAGAAGAAGAAAAAATTCTATGAAACTACACAGAGACAGGAAGAAAACAAATACGCAAGGGTACACAAACACATAGTGGGATAACACAAAAGGAAAGGACAAGGTTTGTTTCATTGCAGTATTTTGCTAACAAAACTTTCTTTGCTTCTTGGAGATCTCCCTTCATTCATCATTATTCCCAAAAAGTCCTATCTAAGCCTGCTTTCTGTATTCTGTTCACCTCCTCTGTCAAAAATAGTTTTTCTCCACTGTACACTACTTTTTTTTGCCAAACCTTTTTCGTATAGCTTCTCAATGCATTTCTTCCAAATCATCATAACTCATTGTCCTTTAGGCTACCCCCTCTTAAGCTAACTTAAATCTACTGAGCTCAGATGCTAAACTAAGGGACGAGGATATGCAGCAGCACATAACAAATTAACACAAACAGCAATGCAAAAAAAAAATGGAAAATTGCAAAGCAAGCTACAGTAAATCTAAATTACCAAGCAATGCAACATTACAAATAATATGAGCCAATGTGCAGCAACAATAAAAATAAATCAATAGTAAAACTAGCTTAACAGAGTAATACAAAGTGAAATTTAGTAGCACTATGCCTGGCAAACAGCAGCAGAAATAACTTATATCTAAACATGACATAGCTCAAGCAGAAAAAATATTACAGTAAAAACAACAATGCAGATAAGGGAAATGTATATTCACATCTTAATGTCTATGTAATTAAAGTGGTGCACCACAAAAATTAATGCTACAAAAGAAATTACCAAGTACTTGAAAAGAAAATTATGTATGCAAGTCCTGTGAAGGGAAATGTCTTTTTGTGCTCCTTCGTTTTTTTTCTTTAAAGTTATTGTTTACTGGATCTGTAGGCATAAAATATCTATATTAGTACATTCATCAAATTTTATTTTAAACAATGCTGCAGTGCAGCTAGAAACTTGACATTAAATAAATACATAAAGCAAGCCATATGGCATTTTTCTCAACTAGCAAGACAATAGCCGTGAAATGTTTCTCATCGATTCATTAGGCATTTCAGTAAATATCATAAATTACGAGCTCCACAGTATGCTTTCAACAAGGAAATATCAGTAGCGCTAAATATGCATCTTGCTGTAAGATAATCTCTGTGGAAGTGTCGTAGTTATCGTCCTCCGAAAGCTAAGTTCTGCAGAAGACAATGTACTTACCTCATGATAAACAAAAGTGAAATGCTTTGCGTATAGATATCTTAGTTATTACGCTTATTGTCGTGGTGAAGAACGTACTGTGCTGTAACGTATTGTTGTGCTACGAAAGAGGCTCTCTCATTGTAGCTATACCACAAAAGTTACTACTAAAACATGTTTTACTTCCCAGAATAATACAGAAAAACTGTGCAGATATGAAACAGAAACACCGCAAACAGATTCTAAGTCTGACAAAGCATACTAGTAATGTAAAGTGAAAAGTTATATGGCAAAGACAAAGTTAAAAAGCAGATTATTTTTCAATAAACGGTTTTACATGTGAAATGTGATGTAACCCTTTGCTCTTCCTAGTATGCAGAGTTTCAACTTGAATGCAATCATCATGCGGTATTCGTCCGTAAAGAATACTGGAATTTGTCTCAAGGTTAGCGTCAACGTTATTTTTCCCTGAGCCAGCGGGCGCACGTGGCTACCTGCGGTGTGAGTCATTGTCTGTTTCTTTGTTGGCGCGCGTCGTTACTGGGATTAGGAGGCCTAACTTCCACAAATTCGCCTTGCCGAGAGGGCCCAGCTGTGTTTAAAGCTCGCCAGGTCTGATGGAATTCAGTTCTGTCGTTTTGTTGGTAGTTTACACAGTTTCTTTCCTGTCGGTCACATGGTGGAGAATTTCTCCCTGAATCGTAACTGCGCGCTGGACCGTTGCATCTGAAGTTATTCTGTCTCCCGTGATAATAATTATTTTGGTTTCCATATTGTCTGTTTCTCTGATTGTCTCTGTGATAATTTCCGAAGTGCCCTGTGTTATTAATTTGTGGCTGTTCCGTATTTCTATGTCCCTCTTCCATTATTGGAGCGTGAGTGTCCTCTGAAATATGAAATTTTTGTATTACTTGTGCCAACTGATCTTGTACTTCCCGCATTTCTCTTTTGTATTGCATATTAATTTGATTCTGATTTTGTTTGAATTTCTTAATTTGTTCATACTCTTCTGTCTCAGTGAAGGCTACGGGTCTTGTGTCATTCAGATCATCATCTACCTTTGTAGATAAGTTAGTGACCTGATCCGAAAGTTCGGCTACTTTTTCCGATAGTGAACACATTTCCTCCGTGTGTTTATCTGAACCAAGTTTCAGAGTATCTACTGTGTCCTTTAAGTTTTCCTGAGTTTTTGCAAGTTGCGTAACCGAATCAGTAGATGCAACTGAGTCCATTTTAGCTTGCAAGGTCTCATGATTTTCATGAACAATAGTTTGCAGTTCTTTTATGGCTGCTTCGTGATTCTGTAATGCATTTTCATGCCGTGAAAAAATAGGCTGAAAATGCTCACAAATTTGTGTTTTTACGTCATTACAGACTTTTTGACATTTCGATTCAATGTTATGTAACTCAGTAGTTAAATCTTCACGTGTTTGTTCAAGTGTGGTGTCTAACTTCCGAAGATTTTGTTCCATTGTGTCTAACTTTTGATGATTTTGTCCCATTGTGTCTAACTGTTGCTGTGTTTGTCTCTGATTTTGTTCCATTTGTTGCATTAGTTGTAATAACAATGCATTAGTGTCTGGAATCTGTTCCTCTACGCTTTTCGGCAGTGCATTTGCACCGGCAACATTCACATTTTGACAAGCTGAAAATGTGTCTTGACTCATTTGAGAAAACGGTGAGGACGCAAAACCTAAGTGTACAGTACTTGCAATATGGTGTTCTGTCATTTCAGATTCCTGAGGCGAGCTGTTGCTGACCGATCGATCGATAATGCTTCCCCGTTCACTACCTGTTTGACTGTCTACACCATTATTTGCCGCCCGCTCCATATCCCTATGCACAGTTACCAAATTACTACTTCGAATGTCTGTTAATTCACTACCCAGTGGTGCTGATAAGCTACGCTCGTCGTCACTATTATTTCTCAGTTTACTTTGGAGCCGAGTGTTACGTTTTTCACACGCCATTATTGTCACAATATTTCACACGATAACACAGAAAAGCACAATTTGAAGTGCAAAAATAAGAGAACACATTAACATAGCACTGAACCTAATATCTAGTTAATTGCAAGCGTAGCTGCGAAATACTTGGTGCAAATCTACATGCATGCCACAACTGTTTTACTGTGCAACAATGAAAAACCACAACTACCAAGGAAATTCTCTCTATAATTACGCGCTAGCAATAAACAAAATCTACACTAATTACACAAACTACAAGAAAAAATCAGAAGATTCCAGTGAGATATCCTTGGCTAAGGGTCGACATATGGAACGTCCCCTTAAGAACAATTTATACACGACTGTGCTGATAAACCTCTTACACTATTTGCTTTTCAAACACCTGAGCATAACTGAACGTACTCAAACATACACTAAAGTGACACACAATATTTTTAGCGCAACGCAATCTGACTATCAAAGATCCCTGCAAAAGAATGGCCCTGAGTAACATTAAACTACACCTTTCAGAAATCACTTACCTCACAAAAATCTTCATTACTCGAACTACTGCAATATAGCGAGCGCCACTAATGCCAGCTAAATAAAAGATTCAAACTACGGAAGGCACTAACTACTGATGGGGATAGTTAGCAAATGAAAGATATTAATAGACAACAAACAATATATTTACCTTAATAATCTTAATATATATAGCAGTTCAATTTCGAAACTTCCGCCATCTCTCTCCCCACATCCACCACTGCTGGGGGCTCACCTCTAACTGCCCAACGCTACGCGCTGTTAACATCCAGCTGCCCCTCTACAATGGCAGACAACAATGCAAACTAGCCACAGACTGCACACAGCACAGCCAGTGAATTTCGTACAGAGCGCTACGTAACGTTGCCAATAAGAAACATAAACTGCCTATTTACATTAAAGAAAGCATAAACAGCCTACTTACACAGTCTATCCCAGGCATGGTCGATACGGTTCACGTCTGAGGGACATGCTGCCACTCTAGTTGAGCGATGTCGTTATTCTGAAGAAAGTTATTCACAATATGTTCACAACAGAGGCGCGAATTTTCGTCCATGGAGACGACCGTCTCACCAGTATGCTGCCCATAAGTTTGCACTATCGGTCGGAGGATGGCATTCACGTATCGTTCAGCCGTTACGGCACCTTCCATAACCACCAGAGGCGTACGTCGGCTCCAAATAATGCCACCCCAAAGCAGCAGGGAACCTTCACGTTGCTGCACTCACTGGACAGGTTGCCTCCAAACACGTCTCCGACGATTGTCTTGTTGAAAGCATGAACGACACTTATCGGTGAAGAGAACGTGGTGCCAATCCTGAGAGGTCCATTCGGCATGTTGTTGGGCCCATTTGTACCGCGCTACATCGTGTCGTGGCTACAAAGGTGGACCTCGCCATGGGCGTCGGGAGTGAAGTTGCGCATCATACAGCCTATTGCATACTGTTTAAGTCGTAACACGACGTCCTGTGGCTGCACGAAAAGCATTATTCAACATGGCGCCGTTGCTGTCAGGGTTCCTCCGAGCCATAATCCGTAGGTAGCGGTCATCCACTGCAGTAGTAGCCCTTGGGCGACCCGAGCGAGGCATGTCATCGTTAGTTCCTGTCTGTCTGTATCTCCTCCATGTCCGAACAACATCGCTTTGGTTCACTCTGAGACGCCTGGAAACTTCGCTTGTTGAGAGCCATTCGTGGCACAAAGTAAGAATGCGGACTATATCGAACCTCGGTATTGACTGTCTAGGCATGGTTCAACTACAGACAACACGAGACGTGTACCTCCTTCCTGGTGGAGTGACTCGAACTGATCCACAGTCTAATAGGCGCTGCTCATGCGTGGTTGTTTACATCTTTGGGCGTGTTTAGTGGCATCTCTGAAGAGTCAAAGGGACTGTGACTGTGATACAACATCCACAGTCAACGTCTATCTACAGGAGTTCTGGGAACCGGGGTGATGGAAAACTTTTTTTGATGTGTGTATATGAGCACACTGCTATCCCATGAGTTTTCTCAGCTCAATGTATACCCAATGTAGAGCGACTGCGATTTCGGTAATAGAAACAGCGACATGGAGGCCAGATATTAGTGTGGCATTCGTGTATTTCCAACGCACTTGCGGTAAATGTGGAAACATGCACTATGGCGCCGTTATCACTGTTTGCACGAAGAAAGAACTGTTATTCTTTTCTTGGCTGCCGAAGGACAAATACAGGTACATCGGAGAATGAAGAGAGCGTATGTCGAAAAACACAGTTGTGAAGAGGTACGCACTTCCCAATATCGCAAGAGTCGTAAAGCAAACGTTACTCCAGCTCAAGTGCGAGGCACTCGAGTACCCGCCATATAGTCCTGATCTGTCCCCGTGCGATTATGTCGCCTTCTGGACCTTAAAGAAAAACGCCTTGGAGGGTCGAAGTTTACTGTCGGACGAGGCCGTGGAGTAGGCATTTACGGAGCTATTCACGCAGCAGTTTTGCCAAACTGGTATCTTCAGCAGGGTGCGTCGGTGGGTGTGATTGCTCAATGGTCACGGCGACGTCGCCTAATTAGCATACCGACTCTCAATTGTACGGCCTTCGCCTGGAACTTTATGATCGCCTCTTATATAGTACCTGCCACATCTTTCTCTACTTATTCAGCTGTCTTACTATTTTATACGCAACTGTTTACTTCCCGCTAGCATATTTTCCAGTCGTGGCTACAAAGTTATAACATCCATCTTGATGCAGATTCCTGCTTGCCTGTTTCATCTTCACTGTTTGATTCAAGCATGTTTCCTTATACTCCTGAATTGGGTGCTGCAGGCACTTGGCATATAGTTTTCTCTTTATATCGACTGTTTTCTACGTTTATTTTGTCTAAAAGACGTTTCATTTCCCACTTTTGCTTTTTTCGGTTTACTTAACACATTACTCAAAAATGGTTCAAATGGCTCTGAGCACTACGGAACGTAATTTCTGCCGCTTGGGTTTAGCCGAGCGGTGTAGGGCGCTGCAGTCGTGGACTGTGCGGCTGGTCCCGGCGGAGGTTCGAGTCCTCCCTCGGGCATGGGTGTGTGTGTTTGTCCTTAGGTTAATTTAGGTTAAGTAGTGTGTAAGCTTAGGGACTGATGACCTTAGCAGTTAAGTCCCATACGATTTCACACACATTTGAACAACTTAACTTCTCAGGTCATCAGTCCCCTAGAACTTAGAACTACTTAAACCTAACTAACCTAATGACAACACACACATGCATGTCCGAGGCAGGATTCGAACCCGCGACCGTAGCGGTAGCGCGATTCCAGACTGTAGCGCCTAGAACCGCCCGGCTATTTTTAATGTTTTCCCATTCACGTTCAATACTGTCTGATTCTTGGAGTCTATATATTATTTTTATACTGATTCGTGGTACATTCATGTTCTAATAAGCATACATACACATTATAAAAGTGTATGTCTGTACATATGTATCCCTAGCAAAGGGATGGGAGTGGGGGTGAAAATAAGTAAAGCCCACGACTAGCGAATACCCAGAATTTATTCATCCAATATTTGAAACTATTTCTCCATGTATGACTTCTTCATCCTTGAAACGTTTTCATATTCAGAATGAATCTAACTTATTAGTATTTGAATAAACTACTTTACCAAATAATTTACTGCTTTATTTCTTAACTTATAGATCATTCTGTTAGATACATATCAGTCTTAGTTACAGAAGGATATAATTTGAGATCATCATTTTAATAATACAAAAAGGTGTTTGCTGAAGATAAGTATCAAACTAGGTTTACATATTATCAAAGTAATCTACCTGTAACAAATATCGTGTGTATAACCGTCAGTCCTCTGGTATACAATAAGTTTTCTGTGTCACCAATAATAAGAGTACTATGAAAATGGGTGCTATAGATCGAGGTAATCGATTAAAAAAGGCGTACAAAATACATTGAGAAACAGGGACGGAAATAATAGTTTCAAGAGTAAGAATAAAATTCGGGGTGAAAGGCTATCAATGATAAGATTTGTTGATGACATTGCTATCCTCAGCGCAAGTAATACGAGTTACAGGACGTGTTGAATGGTATGAAGAGTCTAGTGAGAACAGAATACAACTGAGAGTAAAGCGAAGAAAAATGAAAGAAATGACGAGTAGCAGAAAAGAGATTGGCAATAACCTTAAATTATGGACAATGAGGTAGACGAGGTTAAGGAATTATGCTACCTCGGAAGCGAAATAACTCTTGACTTTGCGAGGAGGACGTGAAAAGCGGACTAGCACAGACAATGGGGGCCCTCCTAGCCAAGGTATCAAGTATCAGACACGGCCCTTATCTGAAGAAGAGGTTTATGATAATGTGAGTTTGGAGCAAAGCGTTGTATGATAGTGAATCGTGAACTGTGGGAGCCGGCAGTACTCCACAAAACGAGTGTTTGTGTTAGAATACGTTACTGGAAATGAATGCAGTAGCTTTGTCCATTATTTCAGGCAATGTTGTGAGAAATCATAAAAAAAAGACAAATCGAGGAAACGCTGCTCCAGACATCGTGCTTGCAACAGAGAGAAAGGTAAAACGTAGGGATTATAAATTCGTAAACATGTAGCTGGTTATCAGATCACTTGTAGAATTTTAGCACGATATTATAATAACATTCCCCAAAACGGAATTAACGATGAAAACGTTATTATACCTCTGACTACAACTGATTGTTTCCAAAATGAAAAAAAAAATTATTTATATTCTGTTGAAGACTTCACGGAATGACGGCAGTATCTTCTTTCTCCAGGTAGCCCACGTTAACTAAAGTTAAAAGCCAAGAGAAATCAAATTATGGCTTATGATCATTTGGTGGCATATTCTATTAAATGTCCTAAATCTTGGCGAGGTAATGAGTCTGCCGGAGATGACTGGTTTGATGATTTTGTCCGGAACCGTGTGACTGCTACGGTCGCAGGTTCGAATCCTGCCTCGGGCATGGATGTGTGTGATGTCCTTAGGTTAGTTAGGTTTAAGTAGTTCTAAGTTCTAGGGGACTGATGACCACAGCTGTTAAGTCCCATAGTGCTCAGAGCCATTTGAACCATTTTTCTGGTGATTTTTTTGGTGACGTTAACCTACTCTTTCAGTAACAAAACAAAAGCGACCAGCTTAGCCCGAGCCTCTAACCACAAAGAAAAAATGTGGTATCCTCTTTCAATAAGTTGACAACAGCTGTTGCAAAACTTAACTTTTAACCTTGTGATATTTGGATCAGGGAGGAAACTTAAGTGCAGACACCGGACAGAACTGCTGCTAACAGTATAGCTTAGAAAAAGTGGATTCAGTGTACAGGCTGTAAGAAGTGGGTTCACTAATTGTGTGCTTCAACGACAAATAACTTCTATAAATGTGAAATTTATGACAGTGCGCTGGAAAGGGCCTAGGTTAGTGTAAGACATTTTGTTAAGTACTTGGTGAAATTACTTCTTTTAGTGTCTGCGTTGGTGTTCAATATGTGCCATATTCTTATATTCTCAGTATAATTTTTTGACAAATAATTTCTTTTTTTCGGGGGTAGGTTGCTGAAAAAAATTTGTTCCCACCGAATTATTTCCCTGAACATCGATGCGGCTATGCCCTACAATTTATGGGAAAATATAGTCAAGGAAACGTGTTACGATATACACTGACAGAAATGAAAATGTAAACACCGCCTCATCAAAAATTAAAAATCAGAAATTGTGACAAGCTGCCTTGGTATCTCTTGTTTTAGAGCGCTTTGATAAGAAAATTGTGCATTCCAGGATCTGTTTCTGCATCACCGTATCTTACATGGAGGTATAAGCGTCTCCATGTTCTTGACGCACTGCACTCTTCGGAAGCCTTCCTAAAAACTTCTTCGCAATTCGTTTTGTGTCTTATACCGTTGAGCCAAGTGTTAATACATTATTCCCCGTAATGACGTGTCTCCTTGGTTCGGTTCGGGCTTTCCAGTGACCATTTCCACTGAGTGCAAGATGCTGCTAAACCACACGCACTCCAATGGCCTCGAAACTATTTATCAAGGAATTCACGTGCTTGAACATCAAGGTTTGCAGGATTTCCGTTCTGCTGTCATCATACATGATACATGATACCTTGTCTCAGACCTGAGGCAGTATCCGCGTTTGCAGCACATCCAAATAAGTACACTACTGGCAATTAAAATTGCTACACCATGAAGAAATGCAGATGATAAACAGGTATTCATTGGATTATACTAGAACTGATATGTGATTAAATTTTAATGCAATTTGGGAGCATAGATCCTGAGAAATCAGTACCCAGAACAACCACCTCTGGCCGTAATAACGGCCTTCATACGCCTGGCCATTCAGTCAAACAGAGTTTGGATGGCATGTACAGGTTCAGCTGCCCATGAAGCTTCAACACGATACCACAGTTCATCAAGAGTAGTGACTGGCGTATTGTGACGAGCCAGTTACTCGGCCACCATTGACCAGACGTTTTCAGTTGGTGAGAGATGAGGAGAATGTGCTGGCCAGGGCAGCAGTCGAACATTTTCTGTATCCAGAAAGGCCCGTACAGGACCTGCAACATGCGGGCGTGCATTATCCTGCTGAAATGTAGATTTTTGCAGGGATCGAATGAAGGGTAGAGCCACGGGTCGTAACACATATGAAATGTAACGTCCACTGTTCAAAGTGCCGTCAATGCGAACAAGAGGTGACCGAGATGTGTAACCAATGACACCCCATACCATCACGCTGGGTGATACACCAGTATGGCGATGACGGATACAGGCTTCCAATGTGCGTTCATCGCGATGTCGCCAAACACGGGTGCGACCATCATGATGCTGTAAACAGAACGTGGATTCATCCGAAAAAAAAATGAAGTTTTGCCGTTCGTGCACCCTTGTTCGTCGCAGAGTACACCATCGCAGTCGCTCCGTGATGCAGCGTCAAGGGTAACCGCAGCCATGGTCTCCTAGCGTGATAGTCCACGCTGCTGCAAACGTCGTCGAACTGTTCGTGCAGATAGTTGTTGTCTTGCAAACGCCCCCATCTGTTGACGCAGGGATCGAGACGTGGCTGCACGATGCGTTACAGCAATGCGGATAAGATGCCTGTCATCTCGACTGCTAGTGATACGAGGCCGTTGGGATCCAGCACGGCGTTCCGTATTACCCTCCTGAACCCATAGATTCGATATTCTGCTAACAGTCATTAGATCTCCACCAACGCGAGCAGCAATGTCGTGATACGATAAATCGGAATCGTGATAGGCTTTAATTCGACCTTTATCAAAGTCGGAAATGTGATGGTACGCATTTGTCCTCCTTGCATGAGGCACCACAACAACGTTTCACCAGGTAACGCCGGTCAACTGCTGTTTGTGTATGAGAAATCGGTTGGAAACTTTTCTCGTGTCAGCACGTTGTAGGCGTCGCCACCGGCGCCAATCTTGTGTGAATGCTCTGAAGAGCTGATCATTTTCATATCACAGCATCTTCTTCCTGTCGGTTAAATTTTTCGCGTCTGTAGCACGTCATCTTCGGGTGTAGCAATTTTAATGGCCTGTAGTGTATTTGCGTTTACGTACCTTTCAAAAAAATGTTGTTCGAGAAGTTACTGTCTAATACAGAATTTCATGATACACTAAAACCAACAGAAAGGGAATCAAACCTGCTAGTTTGCCTCACTCGGGCAAAGGCTCCACCGATCGAGCAAGCTAAGTACGAATCACTACCCGACCTCAGCCCTTCACTTCTGCCAGTACCTCATCTCCTACCTTACAAACTTTACAGAAGTTCTCCTGCGTACCTTGAAGGACAAGCACTCCTGGAAGAAATGATATTTCGGCAAGTGAAAATCCATTCTGGATTAATAAGTTTGTTCATGTGGAGGCATGTCACAACAAAGCAATTACATTTGAAAGGGGACAAAAAAACTTACTGTGTCGCAGAGAAGTGATACTGCAAGGAGGTGTTAAAGTGAACCCCTCCCCCCACCCCTCCTCTTTCTCATCCTAGTGGGTGTCTATGCTCCCATCCACTCTCATCGTATTTGATAGATTCTAGCGATAATTCGACGATTGTATGATTCTCTTTGAGAGAAACTCTGATGGCTGAGAGAATGGGTATTTATGCGCTTTATGAAGTAGAATAGGGGCGACACTCGTTTGGATTGAAATCTGTTGTTATAATGTCAAACAGAACAGTCATATCGTGAAGAAACATAGGCCCCTTTTACGGGAAAGAGAAACACTTTCTATTTTCTGACAAGTTTCATCTCCATCTGACAAGTTTCACTGCATCAGTTGTGATGTCAGAAGCTCAGCATTTGATTTACTGAGGCCAAAGTATCTGTTAAGTCATGGAGCGATTATCTGTCCTCGCCTGGAAGATCTGAATCTGCATCTTCCCATTATATGTATAAGCTTTCTTCTGAATATAGCCGCTATCGCTGCTAAAGTGTGGGCCCAGGGAGCTGCGGGTAATGAGCCTCAGGAGCAATCGATGGGGGAATACTCGCGTAAATAACAGCTGGTATAGTTCTCCTCTCCCACACCTGGGTCCATGACATCGAAATAACAGACCGCTTGGTTCCCTCCAAAATCTTGAGAGAGGAAATGCCATGGAACTGTTTCTTTTCCTGTCTCCTGATGAAGAAAAAAAAGCTGTTATTTTTTTTATTTCACTTACGGATGTCGTCGCCTTTATCTATTATATACTTGAAAAATGTCATAATACCGCCCTGAGTTGCCAAGTCTGACCATCATCAGGTTACTATATACCAAATGAAATAATACATACGTAACATTACAGGTTTAAACTGTCACGAATCCCTTAACTGATATAAATGTTAATACCATCACAAACGTAATGAAATCTCGCATACTCACGTAAATGTATTCACAACATCGTGTTGGATGAAATATAAAATCGTTATCGTCATGTGACAAAACCGTGAATAATACACTAAAAATAAAAGTATTTCATAACGCATTGATGTGATTCCTTACGAAAACCACATACCATATATGTACAAAGTTACCTATCATCATATCGTAATATAAATTACGTCGTCAGTCTATAAGAACTATGCTGTGGATTCTACACATTCATGTTAAAACTGTAATCGGCGTTAACGCTGTGTACAGACTTATACCACGCCGAGGTGACTCAACGCTGATCACTGTTGTGCTGTTAGCGCCAAAGATGGTCATAGAGGTCCATAAATATCGACCGTGACTAGAATCGTAAGACTGCTAAGCTGTGTATTGTCTGCTACAAATGACAGTCCTAACAGGTGTTCTATATGTTGCATCTAAATAGCAATTTGTGCTTGTCATAATCACAGTTGCGATGACAGAAAACAAAATGAATAGGAGTAATGGCTTAATTTACTCATAGGCACCAGCATGAAATGAGTTACAGTCCCATTCATACGTGCAGTGCCTCCATCGTACGTTACCTTTTATGAGACAGGCCGTACAAATACATACAATGTACAAATAGACGAATCGTCTAAATATATACTGTATAACAAACGTAGTACGCTCAGTTCCGTGGAAAAATAGTTATATGGGCACCTCACATAGCGCGCACTCTCAATTTTTTGTTATTGCATTGGCAAACTGCAAATATATTCTTAATATCATAAATATTTATAAAGTTCACTCCTGTAAATGCCATCTAAAGTGGACATACATAAATCAAGAAAAATAGTAATTGAATACTGACAAAAATACGTGTAAAAAGGTAAAATAATGTAATAATAAATGAAAAGCACCAGTTTGCTTTTGTTCTACAATATTATTTTTATTGCTAACCGGTTTTCGGCTTACAAGGCCATCTTCAGGCATTTACTGAGCATTATCACCAAAGAAGTTAAATGTTAGCAGACAATATTGGAAGAGAAGTAACACATCTAGAGTGAAGTAGAAACATACAGCGAGTAACATCTTTGCAATGAAAAAGTAAAAACTGAACAGTACATAAATAACAATGGAGTTGACAGGGAAACCTTTAGCACAAAATAAGAATAGCATGCCTACATAACAGTTTCTATTGATAAACAAAACTATTGAAATAAGATAAAATTAGTACTAGGCAAGGCTACATCAAGAGGTATGAAACATGGAGAGTGATACACAACCAATTAAAAAAGAAGAGACAGTTGTCGATGTAAATACAGAATACTGTATTTTTACTATTTCATTGCAAAGATATTACTCACTGTATGTTTCTACTTCACTCTAGATGTGTTACTTCTCTTCCAATGTTGTCTGCTAACATTTAACTTCTTTGGTGATAATACTCAGTAAATGCCTCAAGATGGCCTTGTAAGCCGAAAACCGGTTAGCAATAAAAATAATATTGTAGAACAAAATCAAACTGGTGCTTTTCATTTATTATTATAATGTTGTTCTACCAAGAACCGACGGAAGATTATGTTAATATGGTAAAATAATGTACAACAGCACCAAACAAAATAAAGTAATAAAGAATTAATAAAAGTAATGTCACATAATGCTGTCCTGTAGACCAAAATAACTAGAATTTCGGGAGACGCATGTGGGAGAGACTGACATGATGCTAACTATTTTTGGTAAGTGTTCACAGAAATTTAATCTTACATCTCCCTCTGACAAGCAACGCCTATGTTACACCTTCTTCCACCGGAAATGAGAGAGCATCTCTATAACAGCCTAAGGCATATTCAACCAAACTGAGACCAAACGCAATTCCAAAGAAAGCAGGTGTTGACAGATGTTAAAATTACCGAACTATCAGTTTAATAAGTCACAGCTGCAAAATACTAACTCGAATTCTTTGCAGTCGAATGTAAAAACTGGTAGAAGCCGACCTCGGGGAAGATCAGTTTGGATTCCGTAAAAATGTTGGAACACGTGACGCAATACTGACCTTACGACGTATCTTAGAAAGGCAAACCTACGTTTCTAGCATTTGTAGACTTAGAGAAAGCTTTTGACAATGTTCACTGGAGTACTCTCTTTCAAATTCTAAAGGTGGCAGGGGTAATATACAGGGAGCGAAAAGCTATTTACAATTTGTACAGAAACCAGTTATAAGAGTCGAGGGGCATGAAAGGGAAGCAGTGTTTGGGAAGGGAGTGAGACAAGGTTGTAGACTCTCCCCCAAGTTATTCAATCTGTATATTGAGCAAGCAGTAAAGGAAACAATAGAAAAATTCGGAGTAGGAATTAAAATCCGTGGAGAAGAAATACAAACTATGAGGTTCGCCGATGACATTGTAATTCTGTCAGACACAGCAAAGGAATTGGAAGAGCAGTTGAACGGAATGGACAGTGACTTGAGGATATAAGATGAACATCAACAAAAGCAAAACGAGGATAACGGAATGTAGTTAACTCGGGTGAAGCTGAGGGAATTAGATTAGGAAATGAGGCACTCAAAGTAGTAAAGGAGCTTTGCTATTTGGGGAGCAAAGTAACAGATGCTGGTCGAAGTAGAGAGGATATAAAATGTAGACTGACAATGGCAAGGAAAGCGTTTCTGAAGAAGAGAAATTTGTTTACATTGAGTATAGATTTAAGTGTCCGGAAGTCGTTTCTGAAAGTTTTTGTCTGGAGTGTAGCCTTGTATGGAAGTGAAACATGGAAGACAAATAGTGTGGACAAAAAGAGAATAGAAGCTTTCGAAATGTGGTGCTACAGAAGAATGCTGAAGATTAGATGGGTAGATCACATAACTAATGAGGAGGTATTGAATAGAATTGGGGAGAAGAGGAGTTTGTGGCACAACTTGACAAAAAGAAGGGACCGGTTGGTAGGACATGTTCTAAGGCATCAGGGGATCACAAATTTAGCATTGGAGGGCAGCATGGAGGGTAAAAATCGTAGAGGGAGACCAAGAGATGAATAGACTAAGCAGATTCAGAAGGATGCAGGTTGCAGTAAGTACTGGGAGATGAAGCAGCTTGCACAGGATAGAGTAGCATGGATCGTTCCATCAAACCAGTCTCAGGACTGAAGACCACAACAACAACGAGACCAAACGGACCTTTGTTCTTTGGGTCTTCTGCACCTCTTCTATTAACCCACCTAGTCAATGCCCAAGACAGACGAGTAATACTGAAGAACTGGTAGACAGAGGGATTTTCAAGCATCTATTTTCGTGGGTAAATTACAGTAGGATTCTTCCGCTGAAGCTCAGCCTGCAAACTGCTTTTCCTACAACTAGTCTAATGTAACCACTCCCTGTGAGGGTGACGACGGGCGCGTATTACGAAAGTCTACACGACAGTAGCTGTCTGCGGTGAGCTATCGCCTGTTACTTACGTCAGTGTTTTATTAGGAATTGTCTTATTAGCAACGGTACATCATTGTCTTCCTCCAACCTTTGAACTGACTCACTCAGCCAGTTACAGGCAAATCTACAGTTTAACTTGGATTTCGAACCATCATTTGATCAAACAGTTCTGGGACCATGCTCTCCTAAAGTTAATAGTTAGCTTACAATCAGTGTGACACGTTCATTTGACAATGTTTCTTAAATCAATGCACCATAATGGCTTCCCGTGTAACAATTATTTGCACAAAATAACTTCTTCCCTCTTCATTACGTAAAATATAGACAGTAATGCACATTCAGAATCCGACGCCGCTGCTATAGCTCTGCAATGGGACATAAATCCACGAGAGCCTCTCTGCATAGCGGCCAGGAAGAATTCCTACAAGGCGGCTCACTAGGTCAGTTCAAGGACGAAGTGGCTTAATTATAGTTAAGCTCGGTTGGGAAATGATGGCACGTTATACTGTACGACGACAGTACCACCACATACGGACTCACCAGCTAAACTGAGACATTGTTTCTGGAAATCTGTGGTGAGATCTCATGGGATCAAACTGCTGGGGTCATCGGTCCCTAAGCTTATACATTACTGAATGTAACTTAAACTAACTTACACTAAGGGTAACACACACACACCCATGCCCCACGGAGGACTCGAACCTCTGACTGGGTAGCCGCGCGAACCGTGAAAAGTCGCTCCTGACCGCACGGCTACCCAGCGCAGCAAACTGAGACATTTCTGCAGGTTTAGTACGAGTGGGGGATTCTTGCAGTACATAGATACATATATTTTTATAACATCCGTGGATTCATAAACAAACAGACGGCATGCCCGAATTTCTCTCTTGCGATTGAGTTCGGTCGCCAGCAACGATTTCACACTCCTTTTGTATCCCTGAACTCTTTTATAAACTTCTTGTTTAGTCGATTCATTATTTTCTCTTGTATCAAAATGTTAGTAAGTCTCCCCAGACTATAGATGTCTAATATGGTATCTACATTCAAGTAGTAGAAACGTAACAGTACAACTTTCAGCTCGATACCAATAATTTTTTCTCCTGATAGTTTTCACTAGACACTTTTACTTGTATCAGTACTGTATAGCGCATCGATAGATTCTAGTAACAATTTCTTACATTTTTTATTATTCACCCAAAGATCTCTCTATTTGATGCAGTTCCAAAATTTTCAACATGTTAATGCGCGAGCATCCCGTGCAACGCCTCATAGTTTTTGGCAGCTTTTCATCCGTATTGTTCCCACGAATCGACTTCATCTTTTTCTATTGATAAAGAGTTTAAATGCAAGAATTCCTGAATCAGCAGACAGGATGACGCCTTCCAAAAGCGAAGTAACAGTATTTAGATGACCCAGAAAATAATGAAATCAGGTACAAAACCAGTTTAAGAAATTAGAATTATTTAGGCTATGAAATATAGGAAAATACCCCACAATGGGGTGAAATTATTTAACTAATAAGATAATAAGTGAGTCAGTGGAGGGTTACATGTTCGTAAGTATAAATACAAGAGGTCAGGGATAGAAGGAAGTCGTATCTATCTTCTCTAGAATAGAATATGATTTTCTAAGTCATTAAACGACATAAGTACACAGCAAACAAAAGGAATAAAGATGGATCTATAGCCCCTTTTGAATCCCCCGCTCTATCTGGTCAAAAAGATAGAATAACCTTTTACCTGACAACATGTGTGTCACCACTATATGCTATTCTCTCAGAGTAGTGGAAAAACATGAAATTTTACGCCCCAGTTGTATAAGTTAGTTAACGAATACCTGACAGTTACAGCGATACAGTGATCTTCGAACGTTTATTCTCAAAGTCAGGTAGCTTATTGCCAAAGTTATGTTACAGATTATGAGCGAAATATGTGCATAAAATATAGTTTTCGTATGACTGTACGGAGGAAGAATGTTAAGCTTAGGTAACATTTAACTGAATTATTTTCAGTAGCATTCATCTGTTTTTCTGATGATCTGTTTCATAATTTCATATTTCATGTTCAAAATTTTTAGAAACTGCAGTCTGTAACGCAAATAAAATCTGTGCTTGGTTTTTAGCTAATAATATTATTTTTTAAACTTACGAGGACCGATTATCCCTCCCTGTTACAGATATTTTTTTAAAAACGGTTGTGTAGAGATTGGAGCCAACAGAGATTACCTATTCAAACCTCTCTGTCAAAGCTAAGTATCGATATGTAAGCTGTCGATAATTTACTTTCGATACTTTTATGAGCATGATGTTTCCGAATATTTCACCCACAAGGGACGGCATTATGAGGGTTGCGACTGTTGTTAAACACAAGTAAAACAGTCCTGCGTCAGTCACTTGGTTAATTTGGTACTACGCTTTTCGAAGCTTCATGGCGTCATCTTCAAGTAGAGACTTGTTTGTTTACATCACTACTGTTGGTGAAGATTACAGACGTCTTTTCACAGTAGCAGACCAAAGGCAGTGTATGTTATGTTGCGCGTATTGAGGTGCGATAGAGTCGTAAAAAGTGCATACAGCTGTCTTCTCCACTGTACATTATGTCTATACTGTCGACGGTAGAGAGACATACACCAGACAGCAGTATGCTAATTTTTACGACTCTACCGTCCCTAAAAAGACGCAAGATAACCTACAATGTTATCGGGTGTGTGGAATCTCATGGGACTTAACTGCTAAGGTCATCAGTCCCTAAGCTTACGCACTACTTAACCTAAATTATCTTAAGAATAAACACACACACCCATGCCCGAGGGAGGACTCGAACCTCCGCAGGGACCAGACGCACAGTCCATGCCTACAGCGCCTGAGACCGCTCAGCTAATCCCGCGCGGTGACAATATTATTGGTCTGCTGTTGTGAAAATATGCCTGTACTCTTCACCAACACCAGCTCAGGTCTCCATCTGAAGATGATAAGGTAAACCATCGAAACTCGCAGTGCTAAAATAAACAAGTCACTGACCGAGAAACTGTTTTCTTGTGTGATGCAGGGTTATTACAAATGATTGAAGCGATTTCACAGCTCTACAATAACTTTATTATTTGAGATATTTTCACAATGCTTTGCACACACATACAAAAACTCAAAAAAATTTTTTAGGCATTCACAAATGTTCGATATGTGCCCCTTTAGTGATTCGGCTGACATCAAGCCGATAATCAAGTTCTTCCGACACTCGGCGCAGCAAGTCCCCATCAATGAGTTCGCAAGCATCGTTAATGCGAGCTCACAGTTCTGGCACGTTTCTTGGTAGAGGAGGTTTAAACACTGAATCTTTCACATAACCCCACAGAAAGAAATCGCATGGGGTTAAGTCGGGAGAGCGTGGAGGCCATGACATGAATTGCTGATCATGATCTCCACCACGACCGATCCATCGGTTTTCCAATCTCCTCTTTAAGAAATGCCGAACATCATGATGGAAGTGCGGTGGCGCACCATCTTGTTGAAAGATGAAGTCGGCGCTGTCGGTCTCCAGTTGTGGCATGAACCAATTTTCCAACATGTCCAGATACACGTGTCCTGTAACGTTTTTTTCGCAGAAGAAAAAGGGCCGTAAACTTTAAACCGTGAGATTGCACAAAACACGTTAACTTTTGGTCAATTGCGAATTTGCCGCCGAGATTCGCACATTGTGCCTGTTCACTTCATCATTAAGAAAAAAATGTTGCTTCATCACTGAAAACAAGTTTCGCTCTGAACGCATCCTCTTCCATGAGCTGTTGCAACCGCGCCGAAAATTTAAAGCGTTTGACTTCGTCCCCGGGTGTCAGGTCTTGTAGCAATTGTAAACGGTAAGGCTTCTGCTTTAGCCTTTTCCGTAAGATTTTCCAAACCGTCGGCTGTGGTACGTTTAGCTCCCTGCTTGCTTTATTCGTCGACTTCCGCGGGCTACGCGTGAAAACTGCCCGCACGCGTTCAACCGTTTCTTCGCTCACTGCAGGCCGACCCGTTGATTTCCCCTTACAGAGGCACCCAGAAGCTTTAAACTGCGCATACCATCGCCGAATGGAGTTAGCAGTTGGTGGATCTTTGTTGAACTTCGTCCTGAAGTGTCGTTGCACTGTTATGGCTGACCGATGTGAGTGCATTTCAAGCACGACATACGCTTTCTCGGATCCTGTCGCCATTTTGTGTCACTGCGCTCTCGATCGCTCTGGCGGCAGAAATCTGAAGTGCGGCTTCAGCCGAACAAAACTTTATGAGTTTTTCTACGTATCTGTAGTGTGTCGTGACCATATGTCAATGAATGGAGCTACAATGAATTTATGAAATCGCTTCAATCATTTGTAATAGCCCTGTACTTTTGTTAAGATACGAGGTGTGGCCAGAAAAAAACCGGACTAGTACTGGTGAAACAATAAAACGAATGCAATAAGGCTGAAAGTCGCGTGGCCTGTCAAGTGACTCTCGCTCCGCCTACTGCTCGAGTTTCATCTGCCTCCTGCACTCAGTCTGCCTGTGGCATCTGTTTTAAGTAGTTGACGTTTTGTCTGTGCGTCAGAAAATGTTGAGTGTACAGAAAGAACAGCGTGTTAACATCAAATTTTGTTTCAAACTAGGAAAATCTGCAAGTGAAACGTTTATAATGTTACAACAAGTGTACGGCGATGATTGTTTATCGCGAACACAAGTGTTAGAGTGGTTTAAACGATTTAAAGATGGCCGCGAAGACACCAGTGATGACACTCGCACACTTTGTTCATGTTGAAACTTTCATGAAGAATCTGCCTAACACTTTCCTTGTCAACTCCTGTTAACTAAGACACTGCTCTGATTGTTAAACGGCGATCCTGTCGAACAAGTTTACCGATTTTTTCAATGTTTGCATCAGTTTTTGCTGACAATGGTCTGCCAGTGCGAGTGTCATCACTGGTGTCTTCGCGGCCATCTTTAAATCGTTTAAACCACTCTAACACTTGTCTTCGCGATAAACAATCATCGCCGTACACTTGTTGTAACATTACAAACGTTTCACTTGCAGATTTTCCTAGTTTGAAACAAAATTTGATGTTAACACGCTGTTCTTTCTGTACACTCAACATTTTCCAACGTACAGACAAAACGTCAACTACTTAAAACAGACGCCACGGGCAGACTGAGTGCAGGAGGCAGATGAAACTCGAGCAGTAGGCGGAGCGAGAGTCACTTCACAGGCCACGCGACTTTCAGCCTTATTGCATTCGTTTTATTGTTTCATCAGTACTAGTCCGGTTTTTTTCTAGCCACACCTCGTAATACTCATGAGTGAAGTATCAGTAGTTTCGTTCGTACCCGTGTGTCTGTCCCGAATTTACTTTTATCTCTGACGATTTCTGCCAGTCAAAAACGGTTGCGCTATATCTGCCAGCAATATTCAGCACTTGGATGGTGATGGGCAAAGGAGAGAAGACAACCCTCGCTCAGCAGTTCTCAGTCCCGTCATCTGTGGGCGGCTTCCCTCTGCGAATTACCACACGAGATCTCCACCCTCGGGACCCAACAACATGGCGGGGGTTGCGTGAACTGCATCACCAGTCCCTCTGTGAAGAGGGCAGTTCGTTAGCGCTCTAATTGTGACAATACCTGCAAGCGCCGTCACGCAATTATTCCTGGCCATCCTGAGCGGGTGAGCTCTGCCTCGGTGGGGGCTAATGAGCCGAACTGATGATTAACCGGCGAGTGGTCGCGCCTAATGACGGGACGATGCAGGGAGTCTGGCGAGTTGCTGATCCGGCCTCCCTGCGTGACCCGCAGGGCCCCTTCCTGACGCCTACCCTCTGCACGTCCACCCCTCGGTGCTACTTGAGAGCTCAAGACCATTCATAGCGATCCAATTAACCTAGCGAAACCTCCCGTTCATTATTTACCTATAGGCCCAGACAAGGATGGTTCCATCCAGGAAATTACTTCATTGTCGCTGAGGATACCACTCCCTTCTTGCAGGAGACTTTCGATGCTGTTCCGTACTGCTACCCAATTATTAAAATAAGAGCGTACGGAATATCAGAGCAGCTATGAGAGCGGACTGAAGAGCTCCTAGTAAACGTAGCATAGCATATAGTTGTTAACGGAGAGAGATCTGCAAAAAAAAAAAAAAAAAAAAAAAAAGGTTCAAATGGCTCTGAGCACTATGGGACTTAACTTCTATGGTCATCAGTCCCCTAGAACTTATAACTACTTAAACGTAACTAACCTAAGGACATCACACACAACCATGCCCAAGGCAGGATTCGAACCTGCGACCGCAACGGTCGCGCGGTTCCAGACTGTAGCGCCTTTAACCGCTTGGCCACCCCGGCCGGTAGAGATCTGCAGATATAAAAGTAAATTACGAAAGGGAGTATTTTAAGACCATTACTTTGTGAGCTGTGCGTGTCATCTTGGTTGTTACAGGACTGTTAAATTCTAACTTTAATACATCGATATGCCATTTTGATTCGCGAACTTTTGTTGTGTGTTGTGTTGTTACTCCTTTTCCGCCTGAAAGTGCTCGCACAGAGAGAGATTATTATTACGTAGTTGCGGTGCGTTGGGAAGCGGACGTGGAACTGAATGGTCGAGAAATTTTTATCTGGAATTGAGTTGCTATGCACTGAATACAGATTTTCTGGCAATATCTGAATAAAATGACAATGATAAAATTAACGAATTTTGAAAAGAGTTTTTGTAAACACTTGTGATTCAATGTAAATGCGCAGCTTTGCATACTTGTGCGTAATTAGCACTGTCTTGTTAAATTGTGATCCGAAATTTGGTTGCAGCATTAATATCGTACACTGCTCTCACCTAGAGAAGTTAATTCCCCTCCCCAAAATACGAATTTTGTGTAGGAATAGAGATGATTTTGTTAAAGTAAAATTTTGAATAATCGATCAGAATTGTTTCTAAAAATGGGTCAAATGGCCCTAAGCACTATGGGACTAAAAACCTGAGGTCATCAGTCCTCTAGACTTAGAACTACTTAAACCTACTAACCAAAGGACATCACACACATCCATGGCGGAGGCAGGATTCGAACCTGCGACCGTAGCAGCCGCGTGGTTCCGGACTGAAGCGCCTAGAACCGCTCGGCCACCACGGCCGGCAATTGTTTCTAAAACCAGTCATATTTGTATAACATCAATATTGTTCACTATATTGAATGTGAAGTCATAAAGCAATTCTTTTCTGTAAAATTATTTTCGAGAAATAATTTGTAGAATGTTAGTACCCAAAATTATTGCCATGTAAGAAATTCTGTGCTACTTACGTCCGTGTTGCACGTGACGGTACACACGCTTTTGAATGTCATTTTTTGCTTATCATTTTAATTTAGCTTTGCTGCGGCGCTGTTTACTGTGCTCCACATTCGAGAAAAAACTTTTACCGTACCAAGTGCAAGAATACTTCAGGTCCACAGTTACACAGTTACACTGCACATACAGACCAATGTGATTACACTGTTGATTAGCCATTAGATCATATAGGTTACATTCAGTTTGGAAGTTATTTTCTTTTTACACAAAGTACGTTTCTGTGAACACTTTGATACATTCCTATGTGAAACATTTTTCGTATTCTGAGTTTGATTCTTAAGTTAGCTACATAAATCAGCACTGGACATTTAAGTAATTTGGTTAAGTTATTCAAACATAATTTAGCAGCTCATTTGATGAGTAATTTTGATTGGTTTTATCTTAGCTTATTTTTGAGATGTTGAAAACTGTGTACTGTGACGCCTACAGAGCTTAAGTAACTACATTTTTATTGATTAGTTTCGTGCACTTACACAGTACATTAACGCACAAAGTTTAAAGCAGGAAAATTACAACTTCCACTGTAAATGTAAATGACCTAGTGGGCATCGTCCAATTTTCGTAGACGATGCTGTTGTATTCCGACAAGCAACGTTAGAAATGTGTAGCGAAGTTGAGGAAGATCTGAAGACCATCGACGCTTGGCACAGTGACTGGCAGTTGACTGTCAACGTATCGTGCACACATAGGGAGAAAAACTCATTACTGTGTGACTATACGGTTGGAGAACAATCAATGTGAATAGTTACAACCATTACATATACAGGGTGTTTCAAAAATGACCGGTATATTTGAAACGGCAATAAAAACTAAACGAGCAGCGATAGAAATACACCGTTTGTTGCAATATGCTTGGGACAACAGTACATTTTCAGGCGGACAAACTTTCGAAATTACAGTAGTTACAATTTTCAACAACAGATGGCGCTGCAAGTGATGTGAAAGATATAGAAGACAACGCAGTCTGTGGGTGCGCCATTCTGTACGTCGTCTTTCTGCTGTAAGCGTGTGCTGTTCACAACGTGCAAGTGTGCTGTAGACAACATGGTTTATTCCTTAGAACATAGGATTTTTCTGGTGTTGGAATTCCACCGCCTAGAACACAGTGTTGTTGCAACAAGACGAAGTTTTCAACGGAGGTTTAATGTAACCAAAGGACCGAAAAGCGATACAATAAAGGATCTGTTTGAAAAATTTCAACGGACTGGGAACGTGACGGATGAGCGTGCTAGAAAGGTAGGGCGACCGCGTACGGCAACCACAGAGGGCAATGCGCAGCTAGTGCAGCAGGTGATCCAACAGCGGCCTCGGGTTTCCGTTCGCCGTGTTGCAGCTGCGGTCCAAATGACGCCAACGTCCACGTATTGTCTCATGCGCCAGAGTTTACACCTCTATCCATACAAAATTCAAACGTGGCAACCCCTCAGCGCCGCTACCATTGCTGCACGAGAGACATTCGCTAACGATATAGTGCACAGGATTGATGACGGCGATATGCATGTGGGCAGCATTTGGTTTACTGACGAAGCTTATTTTTACCTGGACAGCTTCGTCAATAAACAGAACTGGCGCATATGGGGAACCGAAAAGCCCCATGTTGCAGTCCCATCGTCCCTGCATCCTCAAAAAGTACTGGTCTGGGCAGCCATTTCTTCCAAAGGAATCATTGGCCCATTTTTCAGATCCGAAACGATTACTGCATCACGCTATCTGGACATTCTTCGTGAATTTGTGGCGGTACAAACTGCCTTAGACGACACTGCGAACACCTCGTGGTTTATGCAAGATGGTGCCCGGCCACATCGCACGGCCGACGTCTTTAATTTCCTGAATGAATATTTCGATGATCGTGTGATTGCTTTGGGCTATCCGAAACATACAGGAGGCGGCGTGGATTGGCCTCCCTATTCGCCAGACATGAACCCCTGTGACTTCTTTCTGTGGGGACACTTGAAAGACCAGGTGTACCGCCAGAATCCAGAAACAATTGAACAGCTGAAGCAGTACATCTCATCTGCATGTGAAGCCATTCCGCCAGACACGTTGTCAAAGGTTTCGGGTAATTTCATTCAGAGACTACGCCATATTATTACTACGCATGGTGGATATGTGGAAAATAGAGTTTCCCAGACCGCAGCGCCATCTGTTGTTGAAAATTGTAACTACTGTAATTTCGAAAGTTTGTCTGCCTGAAAATGTACTGTTGTCCCAAGCATATTGCAACAAACGGTGTATTTCTATCGCTGCTCGTTTAGTTTTTATTGCCGTTTCAAATATACCGGTCATTTTTGAAACACCCTGTATATGAGTATGTGCATGAAGCGATTTAAAAGTGGAACGACCACATAAAGCTAATAGCAGAATAGGGCAAATGACAGACTGCGATTCATTGGAAGTACTCTTAGACAGTATAATCTACCAGCAAAGAAGGTTAGAGGTAACTTACAAACTGGTTTTTTGACAATTACTTGAATATTGCTCATTAGTTTGGCGTCTGAACCAGATAGGGTTGGTGGAGGAAGTATAGAACATCTAAAGAAGACAAGGGTGTTCTGCTACAGGATGCTTTAGGAAGCGCGGAAATGTCTCATAGTTGTTCAACAACGCCAGTACCTGATGCTATATAGCGGTCAGAATTTTGTGGACGAGGAAGCTGAGCAGGTGACGTGGTGGCGCTATACGTGCAGAAGGCCGAGTTCAGGACCTGGTGTGGGCTGCTGTCGTACGCCCTAAGCCGTTTGTGAAACAGTGCTGGCTGCTAATATGTTCATTTCTCGTGATTTTACGGTATGTATTGTCTTGTCTGGCGCAATAGAACACATGCTGATTCGCACTCACAAGTGTGCGGCAAGGAATGCGGACGCAGCGCTTCGCCAGCTGCGGTCGTTGTGCAAGCGGCGATGTCGTGCGGGTAGTCACAGAAGCAGTCTGTAGCTGCAAGCCTACCATGGCTCACTAGCAGCTGATGTGGCCCACTCCACTGCTCTGGAAGACGGCTGTACGGTTACATGGGTGCCAACAGTTTATGATGATGGCGGGTATTATGGAGGTGGAAGCCCTGGACTCAAACTAGCAACTGAGTCACTAGGTCTTCCCCGGTTTCTGTAGGGTATTCAATGTTTTTTTTGGAAAAAAAGTGTAAATAAAATAATGGGATCAGATCCAAAATGAAGGAGCTACAACAAGTGAAAAACTCTGAAAAATCACAGAAAAAACTTTTATTGTAGAATTTCACTTTCAAAAATGTACATCAGCATCATCATCATCATCATTTAAGACTGATTATGCCTTTCAGCGTTCAGTCTGGAGCATAGCCCCCCTTATACAATTCCTCCATGATCCCCTATTCAGTGCTAACATTGGTGCCTCTTCTGATGTTAAACCTATTACTTCAAAATCATTCTTAACCGAATCCAGGTACCTTCTCCTCGGTCTGCCCCGACTCCTCCTACCCTCTACTGCTGCATCCATGAGTCTCTCGGGTAACCTTACTTCTCCCATGCGTGTAACATGACCCCACCATCTAAGCCTGTTTGCCCTGACTGCTACATCTATAGAGTTCATTCCCAGTTTTTCCTTGATTTCCTCATTGTGGACACCCTCCTGCCATTGTTCCCATCTACTAGTACCTGCAATCATCCTAGCTACTTTCATATCCGTAACCTCAACCTTGTTGATAAGGTAACCTGAATCCACCCAGCTTTCGTTCCCATACAACAAAGTTGGTCGAAAGATTGAACGGTGCACAGATAACTTAGTCTTGGTACTGACTTCCTTCTTGCAGAAGAGAGTAGATCGTAGCTGAGCGCTCACTGCATTAGCTTTGCTACACCTCGCTTCCAGTTCTTACATAATAAAAATTTCCTCCCGGCATTTGAAGCTAAAGTTTCGCACGGGAGTGAACCGCCCGAGTAGCATTTCGTAATTTCACAAGCTCGTTCCTTATTGACGTTGCGGCATCGAAAATGCGATGTATCAATTGTTCTTGTGTTTCCACCTTAACTTCGTACACGATGTCTTTCATCCACCCCCAGATGCAGTAATCTGGGGGTGTTAAATCTGGGGGTCTGACAGGACAGTTGGTAGGCCCCCGCGACCTGTCCATCGACGTGGGAATTGCTAAGATAAGCTGTTGCCATATGGTGGAAATGTGCAGGTGCCCCGTCATGTTGGACGTACATGTGGCATCTTGTTTCCAGAGGAACACTTCAAGAAGCTGCGGTAAGTCTTCTCGTAAAAAGTTACCGTACATCTGACCATTTAAATTTCCCGGGAGAATAAACGGCCCCAGTAACGGGTCAAACACAACACTATACCACACCAGACATTGACAATGAATCTGCGTTGAAAATGAGGTACTACCGTGGCATGGGGATTTTAGTCTGCCCAGACATGCATGTTACGCATGTCGTTCAAAAATGGCTCTGAGCACTATTGGACTTAACATCTTAGGTCATCAGTCCCCTAGAACTTAGAACTGCCTAAACCTAACTAACCTAAGGACATCATACACATCCATGCCCGAGGCAGGATTCGAACCTGCGACCGCAGCAGTCCCGCGGTTCCGGACTGCAGCGCCTAGAACCGCACGGCCACCGCGGCCGAGGCATGTAGTTGATGCCATATCTTAAAAAGGTTGCCTCATCACTGAACATTAAGAAGCGATAGAGCTGCCGATTTCCATTTAACCAGTTACAAAAGTGTACACGGTTGGCACAATCATGTGGCTCTAAATGGTGAACTTTCTGCACATGAAAAGGGTACAGTCCATTCTCATGAAGAAACCTACATACCTTAGATTGTGAAACGTTCAATCGGGTAGCTAGGCGTCTTGTACTTGAATGAGGACTACGCTCTAATGAATTAAGAATGTTTTCCTCTTCTTGAACGTCACGATGTCTTTCGGAGTGAAGACGAATACTGGGAAGAGTACCAGTTTCTAGGAATGTGCGGTATATTCCACTAAATGTTTTGGCACTCATAATCCTTCGATTAGGATACCGACGGTTACATACGGCAACAGCAGCTTTCGCATTACCATCACGGAAGCCCAGAATGTACACCACCTCTCCATACTTCTGCGGTGAAAACTTGTACGACATCGCAAAGTGTACTGTACACAGGAGACAATAATAGTAAAGAGTGACTGCAGTATCAACAACGTGGTTGTTGTGCGAACGTACCACTCGCTGCACTTGTCTACCTAAGACTGATCGTGTGTCCTGTGAACACAAATGTAGCAAGCCATACTCTCTGGAATGTTTCGGAACCCTGTTGTAGCTCCTTAATTATGGATCGGATCACATTACTGTATTTACATTTTTTGTTCCAATTAACCTAAGGAATAACCTCCAGCAACTGGGGGAAAACCTTGTGACTCAGCCTTTATGGCCAACGAGCCACTACAATGTAGAGCCATGGAGGCGATACGCACGTGGTAGTTTGTAGTCGGCTAGTACACCGCTCTCACCAGGGGAGGGCCCAGGGTCATCGACATTTTCTTCACTCTAGACAGTAAAGCCGTCGGCACACGGACCGTGTCTCGGCACACGGACCGTGCTGTCGAACGTTAACGTTGAGCGTGCCAAGTTCAACGTGCTGCTGAACGCTCAGGAATGATGCGACTTGTGCATACGGTACGTGGGCCCCAACGTGGTATACGCGATCGCAACGCACTCCAGCGGCAGTTGAGCGATGTTTCTAGTTCGTAAATCACACTGTTTACTCAACGGGTGCGCGTAAAATTCCCACGTTAGCACTATTAAAACGCACATTTCCTCCATCGTCCACGAAAAGGAAAGTACCATGTCCAATCAATAAGGACAGAGACATATAAAAGTTCCATTACAAAGAGTGCGGTACAAATTTGGAATACTTCTCCGCATAAGATAAACATTATTTCATCATTCCCACATTTTATTAAAACCCCAAGGTCAGTCTTACTCAATCACTGTTCCTACCCAATAGCAGAATCTTTGCAACATGTGAATTAGAAAAGGAGCAAAATATCTTTATGGAAGTAGCGCAAGCTGTCGTGTAGATTAAGCCAATCGAATAAAGGCACCCCTCAAAAAAAGGTGAACTTATATTTACATAATATCAAATATCATAGTATATATTTATATTAAACCAATAATAAAGTATCAGAACCTAATAAAAACGCTAATGTTAAGAAATAAACGGAAGTGTCAAGACGCGAACCACCGCACCAACTATGAACTAAATACGACACAGTTACGCTACTCATTACGCTAATCCAACAACACGCGGACACATCTCGCAAGTAATCCAAGTATGTTACCCGTTGCAGAAAACGTTATCGTAGATACGTTACTAATTGAAATTTAATTATAACAAATTGTACAAGAACAATGCGTTTTGGGTGGATCATCCTTGTGTCACAGCCTTGAAATAGCCTACTCTCATAAGACGCAAGTTACAATAATTCTTTTGCCATGAATATGATGTTTCTCGTTATTTTATTGGAACGAATCACAGAATTAACAATGTGTTTTCCAATGATTCTCAATTTGCTGGTGCTCAGAAACGGCATATATACATATAGGCTTGAAATGAACGCCAATATGGCGCCTCACAACTCTGTACCGAAGGGAGACGGCGTGCGTGTGACGTAGGTGACGTTGTGACATCTCATTGGTCAACGCACAGACGCACGCTCAGAATATCTGGCATGCCAGATATTGCTCTGCACGTTCGGAAAGACTCCCGAACGTGCTATTCCACGCTATGACGTCAGAAACTCGGCACGCTCAACGTTCAACGTTCGGATGCACGGTCCGTGTGCCGACGGCTTAAGCAAGCGAAAGTGGCAGCTTGCAGTGGCTAAGTGCCACTGAAACTGGCTGGATGTGTTCTCAGAGGTAAAGTCTTCTCTCGGCAGCAGAGAGCACACCAGAAGCCGCCAACCAATCTATCATCTAATTAATTAGAATGTCATTCTGTTGAAAGCAGAGATGCAAATGGGACGATCAGATACTGAGGCTTCTAAAATGGTTCTATTTACCATGGACGTAATACCATCACAATTAGGGATGTAGTTATTTGCCCTTGTGACACAGAGGTGTCAGCAGACTTGTCCCCACTGACCTGAATAGTTACTGTCATTTCCCCTTTTCTCTACTCTTCCCATTAGTCCTAGGACATTGTGGAGCAGTTAAGCTCGGAGATTACATTTTTGGCATGTCTTCTGAGTGGTTTGATGCGGACCGCCACAAAAAGTCCTCTGCTGTGCCAACCTCTTCATCTCCGAGTAGCACTTGCAACGTGGTGACTGTCTTCCTCTACAGTCTTTGCCCCCTGCTACTCCCTCTAGTCCCGTGGAAATCATTAGGCGGCAGACCGGAACTGTATCGAACGCCTTCCGGAAGTCGACGAACACAGCGTCTACCTGGGCGCCTGTATCTACTCTTTTTTGGGTCTCGTGGACAAAGAGAGCTAGCTGGATTTCACACCATCTTTCTTATTGGAACCCATGTTAATTCCTGCAGTGGAGATTTTCGGTCTTCAGAAATGTCTCCTGGGTCTATGTTTGGTACACTAGCGAGAGCAGTAATAAGAAACAAAAAGTACTCCCCGTACATATCTTCAGGTAAATATGTATTTCATTAGAACTGTTTCTCCTGATGGCTATCAGGGCCAACAGAGCACAGTAGTGATTTTTGATCAAATTCTTTTGCATTTTACGCTACATCATTATGGAAAAATTATTCTTCTCGTTAGTGTTTACCTCCCTAGAGCGGGCAGTCCTCTGCTCCAAGTTTGTCAAATTTATTTAATTTAATTATACAGGGCTATTACAAATGATTAAAGCGATTTCATAAATTCACTGTAGCTCCATTCATTGACATATGGTCACGACACACTACAGATACGTAGAAAAACTCATAAAGTTTTGTTCGGCTGAAGCCGCACTTCAGGTTTCTGCCGTCAGAGCGCTCGAGAGCGCAGTGAGACAAAATGGCGACAGGAGCCGAGAAAGCGTATGTCGTGCTTGAAATGCACTCACATCAGTCAGTCATAACAGTGCAACGACACTTCAGGACGAAGTTCAACAAAGATCCACCAACTGCTAACTCCATTCGGCGATGGTATGCGCAGTTTAAAGCTTCTGGGTGCCTCTGTAAGGGGAAATCAACGGGTCGGCCTGCAATGAGCGAAGAAACGGTTGAACGCGTGCGGGCAAGTTTCACGCGTAGCCCGCGGAAAATTGGCTCATGCCACAACTCGAGACCGACAGCGCCGACTTCATCTTTCAACAGGATGGTGCTCCACCGCACTTCCATCATGACGTTAGGCATTTCTTAAACAGGAGATTGGAAAACCGATGGACCGGTCGTGGTGGAGATCATGATCAGCAATTCATGTCATGGCCTCCACGCTCTCCCGACTTAACCCCATGCGATTTCTTTCTGTGGGGTTATGTGAAAGATTCAGTGTTTAAACCTCCTCTACCAAGAAACGTGCCAGAACTGCGAGCTCGCATCAACGATGCTTTCGAACTCATTGATGGGGACATGCTGTGCCGAGTGTGGGAGGAACTTGATTATCGGCTTAATGTCTGCCGAATCACTAAAGGGGCACATATCGAACATTTGTGAATGCCTAAAAAAACTTTTTGAGTTTTTGTATGTGTGTGCAAACCATTGTGAAAATATCTCAAATAATAAAGTTATTGTAGAGCTGTGAAATCGCTTCAATCATTTGTAATAACCATGTATAATCAGCTGCGCTCCCTACTGCCGCAGTCGTGACTTACCTTAGGGAGGGAAGTCGTGTGTACAACCCGTGTGTGAAATGTTAATGTTCCGTGTGTGATTGTATTTTAACTGGTTGCGTATCGCAGTTTCTGTGGGAAACCACCTAAAATCCTCATAGAGTGGCCGGTGCACCAGCCATGGTCGATATTCCGCTGCGGGGACTCGATCCTGGTGTGGTCCACCATCCCGTCTAGCATGATAGCGCGCTGCGCGTTACGCTATACGAACAGGCCCACCTATGTTTCGATGGTCTTTGCAGCGGTTCTCTTCAGAGCGACTAACAAAGAAAATTTTTTTTTTCAGACTGACATTGACTGTGAACACCTCTGCATTTACATATTAGTGCTCTCACTATGTAATTATTTCCTCAAGTCTGCAGGATGCAGAAAAACAGCCTGATAATAAGGTTGGACAAGGACAAGGAACGTCGAATCGAGCTAAATTTTCCGGATAAGAAAAGGTCGCAAATAGAGCTTTGTGGAGCAAGGGGAATATAACGACAGCGCATCACCGAACAGGACGCGAAACTGTGTGCACTTAATATAATTTGAACCATCTGAGATAATGCTTTCAATAGTACGGCGTGAGAATAAACAAGATAAAAACTAAAGCGATGCTATGCAGTACTGGAGAATAATATAAACTCAGACGGTGAGAAGTGGAAGAGTCAGGAGTGACAGGGGAATTTACCTATACGGAAAAGAGAATCGTATGCGAAAGCGAAACTAAATACTGCAATACTGCGTTTAACTTGGAATAAAAAGACCTTGTTCACCAATAAGAACGTAAGTCTAGAAGTAAGAAAACAGACCATGAAAGCATTTGTATCGGGTATGGACCTACGAGTATGGGCGTGAAACTAGGACAATAGGAAAAGAAGTCGGCTAGAAGCTCTGGAGATCTGGAGGTACCGAAGGATGCTGAAGATCATTTGAAGAGATTAAACAGCGAAGATAATGGTTTCAGTATTACTCTGTGAGATACTGAGAAGATTGGTGGAAACGTGGTATCTTTGGATATACATCCGAACAACAAGAGACAAACTCGTAGGACGCTGTTTAAAACACAGTAGCAACACTGGAGCTATGGCAAAAAGAGCTATAAAGAATCGAAGGACGACAGTAAAAACATCAACTACCCTCTACACACTAAGGTTGTCATTAATATGCTGATCTAGTGAAGATGCTGGATGAAGGCCAGGAAAAAAGCTAAAAAACTGTAATAATCCATTGAATACTCCGAAGCTCCGACAATGGGCTTGCACTTGGCCGGAATTTTCATCTGCCAAAGTCGGTTTCTTGGAACATTTCTGTAATACTGGGGAGTAAAATGAAGTCAAGTTACCAACTGACGTACTGTCTTGTATACTGTTAAATATTAGTCACGTAGTACGTTTATAAAATTTATGTTAATTCAACACAATGTTAACTAATTTTAACGGGCTACGCATATCCATCGTTTGCGTTGTGTGCGTTCACATCTATATACGAGTAAGAGAAACGTCGATAAACTCACTGAATTCATACTGAATGCTACTTTTGTGAATCTAATGTAAATAAATGCCAATCATAACATCGATACAGTCCTTTATCAATTAAGCACAAATTAATTAATGCTGCCGATATTCACGTTTACATCCGCGGATATCAGCATCGGTGCATAACCTTTATCCGAAAAGTACTCATTACTGTGGGTTATTTTCCTCTTATTATTCCTCTCACGGGTTTGGTGCAGCCCGTCGCCAATAAATCTCGTGTGTCGACCTCTTCAATTTACTGTAGACCACCACCCACCAGTTCTCAATTGTTTGTTGCATATATTCCAATCGCTGTCTTCCCCAAGAGTTTTGCGCTTTACACGTCCCTCAAGTGTAACGTTAGTATTGCCTTTACGCCATTTCACGTGTTTTATCATCCTGACCCTTCTCCTTGGTAATGTTTCCCACATGTTCTTCTCCTCGCCGATTCTGCAGAGAACCTCATCTCCACATTTGCTATGTGACTTTTCCATTTTTATTTTTTAAGCACATAGTCCCCCCCCCCCCCCCCCATGAACCATAGACCTTGCCGTTGGTGGGGAGGCTTGCGTGCCTCAGCGATACAGGTAGCCGTACCGTAGGTACAACCACCACGGAGGGGTATCTGTTGAGAGGCCAGACAAACGTGTGGTTCCTGAAGAGGGGCAGCAGCCTTTTCAGTAGTTGCAAGGGCAACAGTCTGGATGATTGACTGATCTGGCCTTGTAACAATAACCAAAACGGCCTTGCTGTGCTGGTACTGCGAACGGCTGAAAGCAAGGGGAAACTACGGCCGTAATTTTTCCCGAGGGCATGCAGCTTTACTGTATGATTAAATGATGATGGCGTCCTCTTGGGTAAAATATTCCGGAGGTAAAATAGTCCCCCATTCGGATACCGGGCGGGGACTACTCAAGAGGATGTCGTTATCAGGAGAAAGAAAACTGGCGTTCTACGGATCGGAGCGTGGAATGTCAGATCCCTTAATCGGGCAGGTAGGTTAGAAAATTTAAAAAGGGAAATGGATAGATTAAAGTTAGATATAGTGGGAATTAGTGAAGTTCGGTGGCAGGAGGAACAAGACTTCTGGTCAGGTGACTACAGGGTTATAAACACAAAGTCAAATAGGGGTAATGCAGGAGTAGGTTTAATAATGAATAGGAAAATAGGAATGCGGGTAAGCTACTACAAACAGCATAGTGAACGCATTATTGTGGCCAAGATAGATACGAAGCCCACACCTACTACAGTAGTACAAGTTTATATGCCAACTAGCTCTGCAGATGACGAAGAAATTGAAGAAATGTATGATGAAATAAAAGAAATTATTCAGATTGTGAAGGGAGACGAAAATTTAATAGTCATGGGTGACTGGAATTCGAGTGTAGGAAAAGGGAGAGAAGGAAACGTAGTAGGTGAATATGGAATGGGGCTAAGAAATGAAAGAGGAAGCCGCCTGGTAGAATTTTGCACAGAGCACAACTTAATCATAGCTAACACTTGGTTTAAGAATCATGATAGAAGGTTGTATACATGGAAGAACCCTTTATGAGCTGTAGATTAAAACTGAAGAAACTGCAAAAAGGTGGGAATTTAAGGAGATGGGACCTGGATAAACTGAAAGAACCAGAGGTTGTACAGAGTTTCAGGGAGAGCATAAGGGAACAATTGACAGGAATGGGGGAAAGAAATACAGTAGAAGAAGAATGGGTAGCTTTGAGGGATGCAGTAGTGAAGGCAGCAGAGGATCAGGTAGGTAAAAAGACGAGGGCTATTAGAAACCTTGGGTAACAGAAGAAATATTGAATTTAATTGATGAAAGGAGAAAATATAAAAATGCAGTAATTGAAGCAGGCAAAAAGGAATACAAACGTCTCAAAAATGAGATCGACGGGAAGTGCAAAATGGCTAAGCAGGGATGGCTAGAGGACAAGTGTAAGGATGTAGAGGCTTATCTCACTAGGGGTAAGATAGATACGGCCTACAGGAAAATTAAAGAGACCTTTGGAGATAAGAGAACCACTTGTATGAACATCAAGAGCTCAGATGGAAACCCAGTTCTAAGCAAAGAAGGGAAAGCAGAAAGGTGGAAGGTGTATATAGAGGGTCTATACCAGGGCGATGTACTTAAGGACAATATTATGGAAATGGAAGAGGATGTAGATGAAGATGAAATGGGAGATACGATACTGCGTGAAGAGTTTGACAGAGCACTGAAGGACCTGAGTCGAAACAAGGCCCCCGGAGTAGACAACATTCCATTGGAACTACTGACGGCCTTGGGAGAGCCAGTCCCGACAAAACTCTACCATCTGGTGAGCAAGATGTATGAGACAGGTGAAATACCTCAGACTTCAAGAAGAATATAATAATTCCAATCCCAAAGAAAGCACGTGTTGACAGATGTGAAAATTACCGAACAATCAGTTTAATAAGCCACAGCTGCAAAATACTAACACGAATTCTTTACAGACGAATGGAAAAACTAGTAGAAGCCGACCTCGGGGAAGATCAGTTTGGATTCCGTAGAAATACTGGAACACGTGAGGCAATACTGACCTTACGACTTATCTTAGAAGAAAGATTAAGGAAACGCAAACCTACGTTTCTAGCATTTGTAGACTTAGAGAAAGCTTTTGACAATGTTGACTGGAATACTCTCTTTCAAATTCTAAAGGTGGCAGGGGTAAAATACAGGGAGCGAAAGGCTATTTACAATTTGTACAGAAACCAGATGGCAGTTATAAGAGTCGAGGGACATGAAAGGGAAGCAGTGGTTGGGAAGGGAGTAAGACAGGGTTGTAGCCTCTCCCCGATGTTATTGAATCTGTATACTGAGCAAGCAGTAAAGGAAACAAAAGAAAATTTCGGAGTAGGTATTAAAATCCATGGAGAAGAAACAAAAACTTTGAGGTTTGCCGATGACATTGTAATTCTGTCAGAGACAGCAAAGGACTTGGAAGAGCAGTTGAACGGAATGGATGGTATCTTGAAGGGAGGATGTAAGATGAACATCAACAAAAGCAAAACGAGGATAATGGAATGTAGTGGTCTTAAGTCGGGTGATGCTGAGTGAATTAGATTAGGAAATGAGACACTTAAAGTAGGAAAGGAGTTTTGCTATTTGGGGAGCAAAATAACTGAAGATGGTCGAAGTAGAGAGGATATAAAATGTAGACTGTCAATAGCAAGGAAAGCGTTTCTGAAGAAGAGAAATTTGTTAACATCGAGTATAGATTTAAGTGTCAGGAAGTCATTTCTGAAAGTATTTGTATGGAGTGTAGCCATGTATGGAAGTGAAACATGGACGGTAAATAGTTTGGACAAGAAGAGAATAGAAGCTTTCGAAATGTGGTGCTACAGAATAATGCCGAAGATTAGATGGGTAGATCACATAACTAATGAGGAAGTATTGAATAGGATTGGGGAGAAGAGAAGTTTGTGGCACAACTTGACCAGAAGAAGGGATCGGTTGGTAGGACATGTTCTGAGGCATCAAGGGATCACCAATTTAGTATTGGAGGGCAGTGTGGAGGGTAAAAATCGTAGGGGGAGACCAAGAGATGAATACACTAAGCTGATTCTGAAGGATGTAGGTTGCAGTAGGTACTGGGAGATGAAGAAGCTTGCACAGGGATTCCGTAGAAATACTGGAACACGTGAGGCAATACTGAGCTGCATCAAACCAGTCTCAGGACTGAAGACCACAACAACAACAACAAGCACATAGTTCTTTGTCCTCCATTCTTCTTGTTCCCCCCTGATTATACTATATATTACCCGTGTTTTCCCATAGCGTACACCTACTTTCCTGAGAATTTCGATCATGTTTCACCATTGTACATCGACGAACGTATTTTCTATGTCGATAAATCTTGAGGTATCTTGATTTTTCTTAACTCTTGCACCCATTATCTAGCGCAACGTCGACTCTCTGGTGTCTTTGTCTTTCCTAAACCCAAATTGCTCGAATAGAAAAGGAAATCCAGAAGTTCGTAGATGTATTAACTTCTAGATTTTCTTTCCCTTCTTCAGAAAGTTATTCTTGTTAGCAGACTGGATGTGTGCAATGTTAAGCTGATTGTACGGTAGTATCCTTTCCAACCAATTGCATTACGAAACGGCGTCATGATCGTAGAAAATATCTTTACGGATTTTTCTCTCGTTGACTGGTACTATGTGTGATAAATCAGTAGCCGGCCGATGTGGTCGAGCGGTTCTAGGCGCTACAGTCTGGAACCGTGCGACCGCTACGATCGCAGGTTCGAATCCTGCCTGTGGCATGGATGTGTGTGATGTCCTTAGGTTAGTTAGGTTTAAGTAGTTCTAAGTTCTAGGAGACTGATGACCTCAGAAGTTAAGTCCCATAGTGTTCAGAACCATTTTTTTGATAAATCAGTTGTTGACTGTCGGACCATGTGTCACAGATAGTAATACTGTAAAGACTGAAGGTAGAGTCATATCCCAAAATAGTATATCACGGATTTAGAGATATCAGACCACCTACAACACAGATATTTGAAGCCAGTCACGAAGAGGAAGCTTGGCGAAAGTCTACATATACAATCAACTCAAAAGGACAAACACATGGTATCTGGAAACTCGCGTTATAAACCTCTGCGGTTTTTAGAGGGAAGTGAGTACATAAAATTTTGAAAAGGAACCCATATCCGGAAGTGTACTGTTTCCGTTCTATGACTGTTTCATTTCATATGGGTAATGCGTCTGTGTCCACTGAGGGAAAGAGAAAACTCTCAGAGTTGTTTGCTTGGATATGCAATGGGGTAGACAAGATGACGTGTGTTACAACAGTCACCTGATTTCCCGTAATGTCTTCCTCCCGGAAAGAGAGGAAGATGTGCTGGGACGAGTTCTGGCCACTGAAATACAAACTGAAGACACACGAGGCAGGATGGAGAGCATGTACCAGAACATGCTTCCGAAGTCCTAGATACAATATCTGTAACAATATGGGTGGTCGCCACATCAAGCCACTGTTATAATACATATGTACTGCTCTGTATGTGCAATATGCTGGGCTCTTTTTTATTTTGGAATAATGTAATCATGAGTGGGACAAAGAGTAAGCTTATTTTGTTAGTACAGGTTACCTACATCAAGGGCAGGTATGCAATCAGGGGCAAACCTATTGTTCTGCTTTGATTGAAAGGTCATTAACCTACGGTTCTCCTTTGACTGACAGGTCCTTAACCTATTGTTCTGCTAAATGGAACAATAGGTTAAGGACCTGTCAATCAAAGGAGAACAATGGGTTAATGACCTGTCAATCAAAGCAGATCAATAGGTTTGCCCTGAGTGCATACCTGCCCCTGATGTAGGCGACCTACACTAACAAAATGTGGTTCAAAGGTTCAAATGGCTCTGAGCACTATGGGACTCAACTGCTGAGGTCATTAGTCCCCTAGAACTTAGAACTAGTTAAACCTAACTAACCTAAGGACATTACACACATCCATGCCCAAGGCAGGATTCGAACCTGCGACCGGAGCGGTCTCGCAGAACAAAATGTGGTCGCTCTCTCTTTGTCCCACTACTGGCGAGTATATGGTTAAGGAGTGGAAGGTTAGATTTATTTGACTGACACGTTTGAAATTAACTTTCTTGTTCATATCCGTAAGAACGGTAGAACAGATGTCGGAGCTTCTGGCCCATCCTCTTTCTAGAAGAGAGGATGTGACTGCTCCACATGAAATCAGGTATAACAGATTCTAGCGACAAGGACCAGCAGTGTGTACTGAAATAGAGATCTGTGTAAGTCACAGGCCCTTAACTGTCAGTGTCATCCAGTCTGCATTTTCTGGCACGTGCAATAGATGGCAGGAGGCAAGCTAGTCCTCTACCAAAGGCGCTGTGACACACAAACTCTCGAGTATTTGGCAACAACTGTCTCTTCATTTTAAAACAACTCACTTTTTTTTTTTTTGGTCGTCAGTCTACTGACTGGTTTGATGCGGCCCGCCACGAATTCCTTTCCTGTGCTAACCTATTCATCTCAGAGTAGCACTTGCAACCTACGTCCTCAATTATTTGCTTGACGTATTCCAATCTCTGTCTTCCTCTACAGTTTTTGCCCTCTACAGCTCCCTCTAGTACAATGGAAATCATTCCCTCATGTCTTAGCAGATGTCCTATCATCCTGTCTCTTCTTCTTATCAGTGTTTTCCACATATTCCTTTCCTCTACGATTCTGCGTACAACCTCCACATTCCTTACCTTATCAGTCCACCTAATTTTCAACATTCGTCTATAGCACCACATCTCAAATGCTTCGATTCTCTTCTGTTCCGGTTTTCCCACAGTCCATGTTTCACTACCATACAATGCTGTACTCCAGACGTACATCCACAGAAATTTCTTCCTCAAATTAAGGCCGGTATTTGATATTAGTAGACTTCTCTTGGCCAGAAATGCCTTTTTTGCCGTAGCGAGACTGCTTTTGATGTCCTCCTTGCTCCGTCCGTCATTGGTTATTTTACTGCCTAGGTAGCAGACTTCCTAAACTTCATTGACTTCGTGACCATCAATCATGATGTTAAGTTTCTCGCTGTTCTCATTTCTACTACTTCTCATTACCTTCGTCTTTCTCCGATTTACTCTCAAACCATACTGTGTACTCATTAGACTGTTCATTCCGTTCAGCAGATCATTTAATTCTTCTTCACTTTCACTCAGGATAGCAATGTCACCAGCGAATCGTATCATTGATATCCTTTCACCTTGTATTTTAATTCCACTCCTGAACCTTTCTTTTATTTCCATCATTGCTTCCTCGATGTACAGATTGAAGAGTAGGGGCGAAAGGCTACAGCCTTGTCTTACACCCTTCTTAATACGAGCACTTCGTTCTTGATCGTCCACTCTTATTATTCCCTCTTGGTTGTTGTACATCTTGTCTATGACCCGTCTCTCCCTATAGCTTACCCCTACTTTTTTCAGAATCTCGAACAGGTTGCACCATTTTATATTGTCGAACGCTTTTTCCAGGTCGACAAATCCTATGGAAGTGTCTTGATTTTTCTTTAGCCTTGCTTCCATTATTAGTCGTAACGTCAGAATTGCCTCTCTCGTCCCTTTACTTTTCCTAAAGCCAAACTGATCGTCACCTAGCGCATTCTCAATTTTCTTTTCCATTCTTCTGTATATTATTCTTGTAAGCAGCTTCGATGCATGAGCTGTTAAGCTGATTGTGCGATAATTCTCGCACTTGTCAGCTCTTGCCGTCTTCGGAATTGTGTGGATGATGCTTTTCCGAAAGTCAGATGGTATATCGTCAGACTCATGTATTCTACACACCAACGTGAATAGTCGTTTTGTTGCCACTTCCCCCAACTCACTAATACAGCTATAATAATTCAGAATTCTAAACAGACTGAGATATTCAAATCGTAATTTATGGTCTTAAAAAAATTTGTTACTTTAGAATGAACTCCAAATCTAAAAATGTTTCGATAATTTTGAAAGAAACACTATGACTTGAAAGCATGTAATAACAAGGTCTCCAATCGATTTTAATCACTTTAAATTTGATAGGGCTTGAAACTTGGCACGCAAACCGAAATGATAATAGGTCACAACTTAAAAGCTATATATAATGCTGATCGTCATTGGGCATAAAGGCACGTACAAAACAGCATCACGACGTAACACACACGTGACTGAGCCGCTAGTATGTGCAGCGATAATGAAGAAGCACTACTTATACTGGGTAGCGTGCCTTACGATTAACTTAGTACTAGCTCTATGTTTTTATCACTAGATTTGGTATTAATATTAATTTAAGTGGGTAGTAACCTGTCTTGTAATTTATAATCCCTTAATTAGTAGTTAAGGTCTAGCCCTATTCACCATCCATGTCTTACACCGATAATTAGCCTTAGCCTAGAACCACAGAGCTCACTCAACGTATTTGAGTGTGGCCATGCTGCTAGTAGCTACCACTAAGGAACCAGAAGCCTGGCACATTTTTTTGAGTATAACCAAATCAACAACCATGAATATGGCCACTAACGCGGTTCGCAATAGCCAGTACTGAGTACACAAACCAACGTTCGGGCACATCCATAAATTAGCCTCTACAGTAATGATCAACACAATGTTCTGCTTACAGATGTCATAATAAAGCCGGCCGGTGTGGCCGTGCGGTTCTAGGCGCTTCAGTCTGTAACCGCGTGACCGCTACGGTCGCAGGTTCGAATCCTGCCGCGGGCATGGATGTGTGTGATGTCCTTAGGTTAGTTAGGTTTAAGTAGTTCTAAGTTCTAGGGGACTGATGACCACAGATTTTAAGTCCCATAGTGCTCAGAGCCATTTGAACCATTTGTCTTAATAAATTTCAGCCAGAAGCAAGCAGTACTGACTTCACTCTCCAAACATGAACACGACAGGTTAAATCACTTGTCGTTCATCAAACGGAGCACCACGAGCAAGTCGCATCAACAGCCCCTCGAGGGCAGACTAGGGTAAAGGCACTAACACAGGAGCAACCTAGAAGCGACTGCTTCGTAGCCAGGCTAGCAAAACAATTCCAGCGCAAGGGGAAATAGTTTACCTAGTGCTCAGGCAACTTAGCGTGCTTAAGTGGTCCGTACTAATGGCATCGTGCCGTAATAAATAATACACAACCTTATCTGCGGGCCCGTGATCGGCACTCAACTACAGTCACTTAAGTCTGTAGTTATACCGTTGCCTGAGTAGAACAAAGGTTTACGCTGAACATCAATTACCATAACCGTGCGGGGTAACCGTGCGGTCTAAGGCGCCTTGTCACGGTCCGAGCGGCTCTCCCCGTCGGAGGTTCGAGTCCTCCCTCGGGCATGGGTGTGTGTGTTGTCCTTGGCGTAAGTTGGTTTCAGTTAGATTAACTAGTGTGTAAGCTTAGGGACCGATGACCTCAGTTGTTTGGTCCCATAGAACTTACCACAAATTTCCAAATTTTCAGTTACCATACTTGTAACATCCCCAGCAACCCCATTGTTCACAACAAGACTACGCCAACTTGTAGCAGGAATATACCGGCACACAGAGCAACCAACATAATTAACAGATAAATAAGGAACTGCCTAAAGCAACTGCCTAAAGGAATTGCTCAGTGCTGAAACGTCCTCAGCACGATATCCACAAATATAGCTGCAGACATGGTGCCTGAACCTAAGCGAGTATAAACCACGTAACCAAAGCGTTGACTCGGATCCTCAGTTGAATGATGTAATAAGGACCATAGCAACCTACAGTGATAAATCGAGGTGAAAGACAGGCAGTGTAAAACAACGTCAGTGATTCAGTTTCGCAGTTACCCCTATTCATCAACGAAGTGACTGCAAGATCCAATTTTCCACCGTGTTCCATAAATGCAGAAATCCAACAGCCTGTGCTACATCCGAACTGGAAAGACGTGTAAGTCCAACGAAACCGCCTCTGACACACAACTACAAAACTTTCGCTGTCGTGTATGAACTGCACGCCCTGTCACATCATGCGACGAACAGACAGGGATGCCGGTTATCGCCGAAACAACCGGTTTCCGTTTGTATCGTTTTTTTCAAACGCCAGTTTAACCGGAGTATTAAAACCGCTCAAAATAACTGATTCCTGAAATACCCGATTTTCGGATGTTTTATTTCTATTATTTCCTGTAATAAACGTAGAAATCGAACAAAACTCGGAAAACTTTAACTCCCTCAATTTCAAGATATATATAGAATCACAATATTAAACATACAAATATAGGAATACAGCATGTCAACCGTTCACCACTTTTCCCGAAAACTGGTAGTTGTTTTAATGCTAGGAAAGATTACCAGTATTCCCCTATCGATTCGAATTATTTTTAAACCCTGCTCAAAAATGATGCTGTAATCGAAATCTTGCCATTATTCGGGCACTACGAATAGTCAGTGCTAAAGAGTAATAACTGTAGCTGAAGAACTCTATTTTTCGTGTTAATTTGTGCATTTTCAAGGCGACAAGCAGATAAAGGCATATTACGTAGACTAAGGCATCAGATCGGCTGCTTTCTAGTTCCATTTTAAATTATGAGTGATTTGTTAAGTTTTAAATTTTCTCCCGGTATGATGTCGCAAGTTAGCTGTACTACATTCCATTTTTAGTCATTTAAATCAAATGGAGCATTGTATTTCTTTGACAATGTGCTTCGTCAAACACTTCCAGACGAGGAATGGTGCCATTCTGTAATACAACTAATGTCCAACCACGACACTCAGAACCACTACATGTTACAGACAAGCTAGGGAAAATCTGACACATTGAATGTACACACTTGCCATCTAATAGGTCCCACCACATGTTCACAGGTACATTGCCTCAACAGTGCTGTACCAGTTCTTACGCGATATGCCTGTTGCTCATTTTTGTCCGCATTGCTATTAACATCTGATCGCTTTCCCATTTTCTACAGTAATGAAATTGCTAGGCAATGGAAATTTTACGAGAAAAATTAATCGTTTCTTAAAGAAAATGTTTATTTAAAAACCAAAAATTAGAGCACTGCTGCTATGGCTAACTGGTTTTTCTGTTTTTTAACTGGATGTTAAAAAAAATTAAAGAGACCTGTTACAATCGAGACCAAACACCGAAAAGTTCTGGTTATTCTGAACGAAAATACCGGTATCCGTTTTAACCGGGCGGTTTTTCGCATTCCTGCAAACAGAGACTGCCACGTCGGCCGAGAGTACCTCCTCAGTCCGATGCGCTCACGAGGTAACATGGAACACGGCCGCGTGAGAACAACGGCACAGAAATGTCTCCACACTCCATAAACACGGCGATTCAAACTGCCAGCCGGATTAACACCTCTCGCATTAATGGCATATGACCTCAGAAGGAAACGGGACCTGTATCATGATTTGAAGGGTAGTCGGAGCCCAGTAAAAGAAGTTTACTCCAGATAATAAGGCCAAGTGCTGAGAAATATCATGTGACAGGCTAAAACAATGAATTACACCAAGAGTCTAGAAAGCTCTCAGAAACTCAGTTGTAAAAGGAGTATAGGCAAGAAAGTGACTGCTTTTCATATTACAGCTATATTGTGTGGGGATGAAACTCTTGGTGGTCCACCAGATTTATGTAAAATGTTCAATGATAACAAAAACGTTTAACTGTGTGGACCACAGAAAAGTTTTATGTAAGTTGGAACATTACGAGATTCGAGGAAAAGCTCAACAGTGGCTTATTTTATGTGTGGAAAGCAGGAAGCAGAAGGTTGTCCTCCAGTTTCTACAAACGGGGAAGAGATCTGAATCTACCTGGGACAATGTACAGTTGGGGAAGAGTGTCTCAGGTTTCTGTTCTGCATCCATTGGTGTGCATGATTTTTCAGGACCATTTGTGTATTGTTTATTACAGGTGACACATGACAAGCTACCTGTAATAAATAATACGTAAGTGGTCTTGAAAAATCACTCACACCAAGTGTAAAGGTGTTAACAAAAAGAAACGAACTATTGTTTAAACTAAATATTCACATGATTATTTGAAATGTTCACATTACAGCTTAAATAAAACGGAAACCCACTGTTGATGGCACAGTAGTGCTGAAACATGTTTGGGTACTGAGAAAAAACGGTGTTTTGCATAACTGGCGGACCTTGCATCCTACATCTTGAATCTTTCCATGTCTCCGGACCTTTTCCTGGTAAACCTCTTCCACTTGTAAAATGTGAACTGTGTATTCAATGTTACTAGCAGAAATTGTAGAGTTCAACGGGTCTCCCTCCTCTGGCATTCCTACTATCTAGCCCATATTCTCCAATAATACTTGCTTCTACATCTTACCCTACTACTACAACGTTTCAGTCACCTATGATTATTAGATTATCAACTCCCTTTACGTGTTGCGTTACTCGTTCAGTACCCTCATATAAGTTTCAAGTCTTCGATGTGTCGCTTCCGCAGAGACTGTGGAAACAGGATCAGGGTAATTGCAGTACGTACAGATGTGTTTAAGAAATCATCAACACTTCACACGTGCATGGAACACGAAGAACTTCTTATGTATAATAGCTAGGGAAGTATCCCCTGCAATGCACTCCACAGTGGTTTGGCTGAACACAGATATACGTAACTGCATACGTAGGTGATCTACAGCGAACTGGAAAATCATTTCTGTCACTGTATACGTGTATCTAGTACAGCCATGCTATGATACAACGAATCACACGTTTTAGTAACGTACTCGGATAAAAGTAAAGCAGTAATTATTAGCTTACCTGTTTATTATCTGTCTGCTGAAAGTGCAGGAAACTATCCAATTTTATTTGTCCCAGACTGAAGCATTCCACAGCTCAAATGAGGCCTGTCCAGTTGCTCCGTTAACTATTCACTCAGAAGAGGGCAGCACCAGTCGGAAGATGTCACGTTTATCGCAAATTTCAAACAATGAAGCGTACAACTGTCCGCTGTTCTCAGTGACCCAAATCTCCACTATTGCACTATACAGAGTGAACCAGAAATCCGCGGATACACTTGCAGAGGTTCTTCAGCGATACCTTCTGAGTATTTTGGTATAACGGACCGAAAATCACCAGTGGCTTATTACAGAGTAATGATGTAATTACGCTTGACTCAGTTAAATACACCAATCACCCCTGTTCCTGAGAAAATACGCTGAGGTGACATAAGTCATGGGATACCTCCTAATATTGTGGCGGACTTCGTTTTGCCCGGCGTAGTGCAGCAAGTTGACGTCGTGTGGACTGACCAAATCGTTGGAAGTCCCCTGCACAAATGTTGAACCATGCTGCCTTTAAAACCTTTCGTAATTACGAAAGTGTTGGCAGTGCATGATTTTGTGCAACAACTGACCTCAACATTACGTCCCATAAATGTTCGATGGGATTCACGTCGGGCGATCTGGGTAGTCATATCATTCACTCGACTTGTCACGAATGTTCCTCAAACCAATCGCGAACAAATGTGGCCCGGTGACATGGCGCGTTATCATCCATAAAAATTTCGTCGTTGTTTGAGAGCCTGAGATCCATGAATGGCTGTAAATGGTCTCCACGTAGCCGTACATAAGCATTTCCAGTCAATGATCGCTTCAGCTGGACCAGAATATCCAGTCCACTCCGTGTAAACAAAGCCCACACCATTATGGAGCCACCATCGGCTTGCACAGTGCTCGTTGACAGCATGGGACCATGGCTTCGTGGGCTCTACACTAGTATCAGCTCTCACCAACTGAAATCGGGATTAATCACACCAGACCACGGTTTTCCAGTCGCGTGGGGCCCAACCGATATGGTCACGAGCCCAGGAATGGGGCTGCGGGAGATGTCGTACTGTTGGCAAAGACAATTTTTTACCTACGACTTCTAATTATTTTAGTCATTGCAGATCCAGACCATGCAGCCAGCACCTTATCCACGTTACTGACAAACCTGCTGTGATTTATATATTTCTACTTAGCATTGGCCACCAGTCAATATTGGCACCGACTGGTTCGTCGTCATCATAACAGTCTTTCCATCCATTCTCTGTACATTAGATGCTCATGCCGCATCACCAGGTAGCCTTTTTCCACAAGTGAGTTACTAGTTATTCACGAGGTCGTCTCTTTCCTCAAGTGAGTTACTAGTTATTGCAGCAGAATCACATCTGAAACGTTTAAATACTTCAGGAAAATGCCGGGATGGTTCCCTCATTGCGGTCACTTTCCTTTTCCTCCTTCGTCTTTGTTGTCTCGAGGTCTTGAGATGTTGTTGTTGTTGTGGTCTTCAGTCCTGAGACTGGTTTGATGCAGCTCTCCATGCTACTCTATCCTGTGCAAGCTTCTTCATCTCCCAGTATCTACTGCAACCTACATCCTTCTGAATCTGCTTAGTGTATTCATCTCTTGGTCTCCCTCTACGATTTTTACCCTCCACACTGCCCTCCAATGCTAAATTTGTGATCCCTTGATGCCTCAAAACATGTCCTACCAACCGATCCCTTCTTCTAGTCAAGTTGTGCCACAAACTTCTCTTCTCCCCAGTCCTATTCAATACCTCCTCATTAGATACGTGATCTACCCACCTTATCTTCAGCATTCTTCTGTAGCACCACATTTCGAAAGCTTCTATTCTCTTCTTGTCCAAACTAGTTATCGTCCATGTTTCACTTCCATACATGGCTACACTCCATACAAATACTTTCAGAAACGACTTCCTGACACTTAAATCTATACTCGATGTTAACAAATTCCTCTTCTTGAGAAACGCTTTCCTTGCCATTGCCAGTCTACATTTTATATCCTCTCTACTTCGACCATCATCGGTTATTTTACTCCCTAAATAGCAAAACTCCTTTACTACTTTAAGTGTCTCATTTCCTAATCTAATTCCCTCAGCATCACCCGACTTAATTTGACTACATTCCATTATCCTCGTTTTGCTTTTGTTGATGTTCATCTTATATCCTCCCTTCAAGACACCGTCCATTCCGTTCAACTGCTCTTCCAAGTCCTTTGCTGTCTCTGACAGAATTACAATGTCATCGGCGAACCTCAAAGTTTTTACTTCTTCTCCATGAATTTTAATACCTACTCCGAATTTTTCTTTTGTTTCCTTTACTGCTTGCTCAATATACAGATTGAATAACATCGGGGAGAGGCTACAACCCTGTCTTACTCCTTTCCCAACCACTGCTTCCCTTTCGTGCCCCTCGACTCTTCCGTGTTAGGCAGCAAAGAACTGGTATTAACTATATTACAATGAAATGAATACCCCTAGCTGCATAGAGGCGTTGACATAAGTTGACGGGGACAGTTGAAAATGTGTGCCCCCACCGGGATCTCCTGCTTGCATGGCAGATGCTCTATCCAGCTGAGCCACCGAGGGCACAGAGGATAGTGTGACTGCAGGGACTTATCTATGGCACTCTTCCCGTGAGACCCCCATTCGCAAGTTATTGTGCCGCACTGTATTCATAGTGCCCCTCCCCGTTATACTCATTACTCGCGGCTGTACTGCCGATTCCAAAAAATGGCTCTGAGCACTATGGGACGTAACATCTATGGTCGTCAGTCCCCTAGAACTTAGAACTACTTAAACCTAACTAACCTAAGGACAGCACATAACACCCAGTCATCACGAGGCAGAGAAACGGCCGATTCCCTTAAGAGTTCGGGCACTGTGGATCCGCACAAAAGATGATGGGCAAATGACCGGTGAACCTTATATTATATATATATATATATATATATATATATATATATATATATATATATATATATATATATATATATATATATATAAGGTTCACCGGTCATTATATTATCTGTTCTTTCGGACATATAAACTTCATTAATTGATTGTGAATCAGTTAAGCACTTTCGTTAGAAATGTCTTCTTCGTTTAAAATATGCCGTCAAGCATCTAGAAGAACTGCATGTTAAAACTGATGCCTTTCATAGTGCGCGTTATTTTAGTTCTTCAATCACTTTTTTACCGCCACTGAACAAATAAATTGTCCTGCCATATCCCCATTAATGCCAAATTTTGCTGCAGTACCCAAAAGGATACGTTCGTTGCACGTACCACATTGATTTCTGCGGTTATTTAACGCAGTGCTGCTAGTCTGTCAGCACTGACACCTCCATGCCATCGCTCTCAGTAGTTAAGTGAAGGCCGTCGGCCACTACGTTGTCGATGGTGAGAGGTAATACCTGAAATTCGGTATTCTCGGCACACTCTTGACACTGTGGATCGCAGAATATTGAATTCCCTGACGATTTCCGAAGTGGAATGTCCCATGTGCATAGCTGCAGCTACCATTACGCGTTCAGAGGCTGATAATTTCCGTCGTGAGGGGATAAGCACGTCGGAAAAGCGCTCACAATGAATCACCCGAGTACAAGTGACAGCACAGCAATGCTCCACGATACACACGCATCGCGGACCTACACCGGGAATACCGACTTGAGGCTCTCACGGAGGTAATCCACAAACTCACCACAAGACTATACAGAAACTCCAGACATTCGCAGAACCCGTTTATTCTGAATCTGGGGAACTACGATCACAACCATAGATGGAAACATAAAAGACCAAAAGACATACTTGCAAGGACATAACATCTATGGCCAAGCTTACGCAAACATAACGGCACAGGCGAGCCCCTGTTAATCAGACGCATTTACTGGATATCCAGCTGAAATACACTGCCGAATAACTGGCACCACACAGGGAAGCCGTTCCGTACACTGCATGCAAACAAGCTCCACACATCCCCCACACAGTGAGATGATCTATGGCCGATCTCCCGCTACTGTATAACGATCTTGATTGTTCCAGGAAAGTAGCAGCCGCAGCAACTGGGACACATCGCCATCGCCTGTCACGGTAATGATGCATGATACCTATACTAACAAATCCAACCTTGCATGAGCTATCGCAGCTAGTAAGCCACTACTGCTCTTACTACCCATCCCACTGTCGCAGAGGTTTTTTTCCCACGGCACGAGCCATGGCACTTTTTGCCCTCTGCTCTTCAAATCGCTACCCTCACTCGCGTTTCGTCCACTATCTATCACCTGATGGACCGTGTTAATGCGTAGCCTTACCCAGACGCACGGACAACATCACAGCCCAGCATCCTGTGATCCACCTACTAGATAATTAACATGTTTACGGAGGTGACAGTAGAACTTTTGGTTTGGTCACCACGTTGGTGCGGGCGTGGAGGGGCCCCATCTCTTTTCAAAAGCCAACACAGTGTCCTTTTTTATTCTGTATACGCGATACTACCACCATGTGCATATTGCTATCGCATGACTTTTGCCACCTCATGGTAACTTCGGCGCAGTGAGGAAGCCTGTAATATACAATAACCAAAACGTACAACTTACAACAAACAGTAATGCAACAATCGTCAAGGACATGCAAAAGTGCTGCGATGTGGTTGCCGTCTCGGCGTAGCGTTATTGTACGGTTCTTCCACCCATACCAGTATACAAGGTGCTTAAAGGCCGACCCCTCATCAGTAAATGTACCCATAATAATTCCACTGACATCGAGTTTTGTCCACTATTTTATGTGCAACAGATATTCGAAGCTAACTGTGGCAAGCGCATAACTGCGTAACGGGCCAACGACAGGTGCATGTCCCTTGTATAAAAATATTCAGAAGGTGTTACACACAACTTAAATCGCGTCACATAGAAAATGTTAAGGGAGTGTGTACCAAGGTTGCGTTTTACTGGCAGAACACTTGGAACAAATCCAATAAAGAGACTGCTTACGCTACGCTTGTCCCTCCTCTGCTAGAGTATTGCTGTGCGTCACGGGATCCTTACCAGATAGGATTTATGGAAGGCATCGAAAAAGTTCAAAGAAGAGCAACTCGTTTTGCAGTATCATGAAATAGCGGAGAGAGGGTCACGGATATGATATGCCATAAGGCTCACAGAATTAGAGAACGAAAGTAGTAGGGGAAAAAAAGACATCACTACAAAGTAGAACAAGATAACATCAGTTATAAAAGAGGCAGCGCAGGAAATATTAGGAGATAACAACAACCGCAATATCAAGTGCAATTCACGGTTCAATGAAACATATAGAAAAGCCTTCAAAATTTCGTGGCCCTGTCAGCAACTGTATAAATATTAATTTTAATTTTAATAATCAACAGCCTCAGTTGCACCGTTTACCTAGAATTTACCTAGGTTTCAGTCGGGATAATCCAACTTTCTTCAGAATAACAGTAACTACGGTTGGCCCATAGTGGACATCGTACAGCACCCATGGCTGCCACATCGAGGTCGCGAAGTGGGACCGAGGCAGTTTCAGATAAGTTTTTACAGTCTGACGATATTTTATGGCTTTGTAGTTTTCGCTTGACGTTGTCCACTATGGAAAAACAGTAGTTACTGTTATTCTGAAGAAGGTTGGGTTATCCCGACTGAAACCTAGATAAATTCTAGGTAAACGGTGCAACTGAGGCTCTTGGTTATTAAAATTAAAAATATAGAAAAGCAGTTCAGCCCAGGAGGACAGCCAGACAGGCAATGATGAGCAGTAACGAATATCAAAACGAAATAAAATACAACCGCGAGAGATATGAAAAGAACAATCAGGCGAGAGAAAAGATTATTCACCAATAAACCGATAGAGAAGGCAGAGGAAGACTACAGCCTGACCAATAATGAACGGTTTTACAGGACAATGAGGCGCTATAGAAAGGAGTACAGAGCTAAGCTCATAATGAAGGATGAGAAAGGAAAACTGATTGCTACAAACGAAGGGAATCTAAAGAACTGGAGGAGATACTTCAGAAAACTGCTGAAGAACCCGGTGGACACCTCCGTCAACGAAAACAGTGCAGAAAACAACCAGAACGTATAACCATTAGTAGAAGAACAAAGGCAATGGAAAGACTGAAAAATGGGAAGCCCCAGGCATATGATTTCAGTAGAGCTCATCAACGAAGGGGGACGCAAGGTATATGAATCGTTAAACGAACTGATAAAAGAGAAAAGAAGTAATGCTGGAGATATGGAAAGCTGCTGCTGTATATCCCATGCACAAGAAGGGAGACAAAATGTTGACACATAACTACACAGGATATCTCAGCTATGCACGTGTTACAAAATAACTTCAAGAGTTATACTGAACAGGCAATGAAGAAATATTCAACATAGCATAAGCGGGGTTCAGAAAGGGTAAGTCAACAACCAACCAAACATTCATACAAAGACAAATACTAGATAAGAACTGGGGGCACAATCAGAATGCCTTCAGTGTATTTATAGTCTTCAAATATGCATATGACCGCATAGTGATACGGGAGTGTGGAGGGTAATGGCAGAGTATGGGATACTGGACAAGCTAATAAAGCTAACAAAAACGTGCGTGATGGAATCAAAGTGTAGGGTGAAAGTACAGGGGGAGTTAGGGATAAAAACAGGAGTGAGGCAGGGAGATGATATATTACCAACCCTGTTCAATTTGGCACTCAACACCCTGAGGAGAATAACCCAAGAATGTGCAGGAGTCACCATATTTAAAAAGAAAAATATTCTGGCTTTCCCGGATCATATTTTCACGTAGAGGAAGGTGTAAGTAGACGAATGACGAACACTAACTTCACTTAACGAAGGTTTATTCATCACTTGCACATACAAGAGCGCAGAGCGAACTGCCTCCGACCAGAACACATACGGTATATATACAGAACATTCCAGTATAATAATACTTGCCATTTGTGGATACTTCTAGAATGTATTCGAACCGAATATAGAAATTAAAATTTTACAGTTCAAGGGAGTTCTGAACTCACGACCGTCCAACAAACACTCCGGTATCATAACCACTACCCAACGGCGACTGTGCTATTGCGCTTCTTCTGCGACAATGTCGTTGAGATAGGAAAGAGCATGCAAGACGTGGAGAAAATGGGAACTCTACTGATGGAAAAAGCCGAGAAAGTAGGTCTAGATATAAATGAAAATAAAACAAAGTAGGTGGTAACAGGAAGAAGAGCTCAGAAAGGACCAAACCATCTCACAATCAGGAACTTAACAATACAGAAGACAGACACATAAACGTATCTCGGTGTCAGCATCAAACAACAAAACCTTATTAAACAAGAGATCGTAATGAGAATTCAAGCCGGTGAAACGAGACAAAAGACATGCACCCACACACAAAAAAAGACACTCGTCACTTTTGAAAATGAAGTAGTGAGAAAAATATAGTATGGACCAATGAAAGAAAATGAACAGTGGAGAGTAAAAAAAAAAAAAAAAAAAGATAGGGACTCAGACGGTTATACATACTATTAGCTGAAACCGTAGCGAGTGTGAAAAATAAAAGACTCAGGTGGCACGGCCATGCGAAGAGGAGAGATGACAAGACGATAATAAAGGGAGTGATGGATGGAGACGTTGAAGGAAAGAGACCACTGGGAAGGCCGATAATGAGATGGAAGGATAATACAGGGGGAGACATGCAGCTACTGGGTCTGGGAGACGAAAATGCAGCTGACAGGACAGTGTGGAAGGCTGGAATGTCTGAGGCCAAGGACCGGCTGCTGTTTGTGTCGCCAGAATAAGTACGTAAGTATGGTGTTGCAATTATTTAAAAGAAATGCATTTCTCTATGCGGCGGTACGCCACATAACGTGAAAAAATAATATTGAAGAATTCCGAAAATTTAACGAAACTGACGTCGTAATGAAATAAATATTATTGCAGAAAAAGCGCAGAGACTATATAAATTAATATGATCTGCAAATGTAATTGTAATCTTTGTTCTTTTGAAAAAGGATCACATACTCTTCCGTAGTGTAAGAAGCCATTTTCTGACGAGGCACGAATACGTGTAAGTTTCATGTAATATTTAGACTAAATGTAATCAAATATTACTCAAAAGTGTCTCCAACGTTTTACTGTAACAACTCCTATGTTCATGAAGATTTATGCAAATTTTATAGGGTTACACTCGCGCAGAGGTCAACGCCATTGTTCTAAATGATGACGGCCTAGAGTCGTAATAAATATTTTAATATTTGCTTATTTTGACAAATAATTAAAAATAAATGTAAAAGTAGGAGATTTCTCTGGATTAGTGGTTCTTCTTTTCAAACAGCAATAGTTGTCAGTTTTTCTAATATTGAAACATATTCATTTAACGTGATTTCAGTAAATGTTTTTCCTGATTTCCGCTTAACGGATATTGGGAGAATCTTATCAGCATTGTCTCGTCACGGTAATAAATAATGCAATTAATGAAGGTAATACTGCAGCTGTATGTCTGAAACACTGTCCGTTGGAACAGCCTGTCGGGCAAACTAACTGCGAGAAGTACCATAACTGAGTCCGTGGCGTAAAAAATCTTCCAGTTGTGTAGCAGGCAGAATAATACTAACTCCAACTTTACGTAACAAACAAATACCAACAACACACCTATACGTAAAAAGAACCACCACAGCGACATCTTTTCACGAAATTTCAGTCTCCATCTTTGTCCGTTTGTCTGTCTGTTTGTCTGTCTGACCGAATGTTAAGAACGCTATTTCTCAGGAACGGGTAGACATTTCAAGTTCAAGTTTATGTCACACATTAAGGTCTATGCTCCATTGGCGACATAAAAATCATGAGCTCCTCATTTCAGTCAAAATATACTGCCATTTATGTCACCTAGTTTGATACTTCAAAACGCACTCACCAAAATCTATAGCATACTTCCCGTTGACTAGAATCATGAGCCCGCATCTCGTGGTCGTGTGGTAGCGTTGTCGCTTCCCACGCCCGGGTTCCCGGGTTCGATTCCCGGCGGGGTCAGGGATTTTCTCTGCCTCGTGATGGCTGGGTGTTGTGTGCTGTCCTTAGGTTAGTTAGGTTTAAGTAGTTCTAAGTTCTAGGGGACTGATGACCATAGATGTTAAGTCCCATAGTGCTCAGAGCCAGAGCCAGAGAGAGAATCATGAAATTTTGCAAGAAGCAACGCTCCACAGTATAAGTAATGGAAAAATTCCGAAAATGTTAATTTGTAATTATATTACCTTGGTGCATAATTTCGTAGCGTTTTTCCCTAAGTTTAATAAACACAACAGATACACATAACACAGACTGTAGACATCAGTAATACATTCTCTCTCACCATCTACAAGTCTGTCAACAAGGGGTTAATTTTTCGAACCACGATCGTAGAAGTTACGTGGTTTTGAGGCAAAGAACTCGTCGAAGCATGTTCGATAGCATTTTTATGCAGAAGTTCCTTGAAAGCTGTTCGAATGAAGGTGGAAAAGGTGAAAATTTTAGGGTGCAAGTTCAGGTGAGTAAGGTGGGTGCGGAATAACTTCCCAGTCCAACTCCTGTATAATTAAAAATATGGTTCAGATGGCTCTGAGCACTATGGGATTTAACATCTGTGGTCGTCAGTACCGTAGAACTTAGAACTACTTAAACCTAAGTACCCTAAGGACATCACACACATCCATGCCCGATGCAGGATTCGAACCTGCGACAATAGCAGCCGTGTGGTTACAGACTGAAGCGCCTAGAACCGCTCGGCCACAACGGTCGGCCCTGTATAATGTTTTTTGTCAGTGTAACAGAGTGCTGGCGGGCGCTTTCGTGGAATAACAACACTTCACGCAATCTTGCTAGTCTTTGTTCCTGGATTGCGCATGCGGAATGTCTCTATTTTTGACAATAAATGTCAGCAGTCATGGTTACAACTCCGGGAAGCAATTCTTAGTCCACCAAACCGTCGCTGTTGCACCAGATGCATAACTTCATCTTTTGGCCGCGCGGACTAGCCGAGCGGTATGAGGCGCCTTGTCATGAATTGCGCGACCCCTCCCGCCGGAGGTTCGAGTCCTCCCTCGGGCATGGGTATGTGTGTTGTTCTTAGCATAAGTTAATTTAAGTTACTTTAAGTAGGACCGATAACCTCAGCATTTTGGTCCCTTAGGAATACATACACATTTTGAACGTTTTTTAATCTTTTGTGGACGCGCGGCGGTGTTTGTACGGGGATGTGCTGTTTTGTTTCGGCTCCACGATTCCTTTATTTTCATTTTGTTAGCATAAAGACGCCAGTTTTCGTCATCAGTAACGACAAAGGATTGGAATGGTCAGTGCTCAAGTGCCAGTTGCCGACGAGCTAGCAGAGATGCACGTATGACCATCTGCTGATTTTTGTAATTACAGCATGCGGTACCCACAAAATCCGATTTTTGATCCGTCCCCAGAGCATGCAAATGTCGCACAATGGTGGACTGATCACAGCTCAGCACATTTGCTAATTCTCGAGAACATTCACGTGCATCATTGTGGATTTACGCGTGTAAACGATCTTTATCAAATCCAGTAGGTCTTCCTGAACCTGGAGAGTCACTAATGCCAAAACCGTCCTCCTTAACCCTGTGGTGCATGAATTTCACTGCAGTTGACAACTTATAATGGTCAATTTTCTGGCGTTTTCAATCCGTGACGAGGCTGCAAATGACATCAGTAGGGAGTGCCCTCTACAGTGAACTGTGTGCATTTGCAGCCTCAGAACTGATTGAAAATGCCAAAGAAGCGGTCATTAACAGCTGTCCACTGTAGTGGAAGCCATGTGCCACAGGGTTAAGACGAGAAACCCTTTTTCTAACCGTGCTCCGTCCATCGGCATTATCCCCATATACGATGCAAATGTTTGTGCCTGCCTTTACTGCCATCCCCTGTGTAATGAAAGCAAGGAGAACACTATGTCGGAAGTGGCACTCCATCTTCGAGCGTCCACGTCTCCACTCACTATCTCCAAATGACAAAATGACAATACGTAAACTAAAGTAGCAAAAGTGCACTACAAACAAAAAATGACAGTCAATAATTGAACCCATAGCAACCGGAATACCAACATGCAAAACAAAAACGCTACGAACTTATGCACCAACCTAACATAACATGAAAAATATGTTTTTACCATTATTTATCCTTTTGTCTGTCTTTTAAGACCCCGTTTTTTCTCTGGAACAGGTTAGCGTATCAAGTTCAAGTTCGTGTCTCATACTACAAACTGCGGTCCCTTGTCGGTGTACACAATTTAAGCTTTCAAGTAAATGCAATCAAAAGATTTGGTCATTTAGTTCATGTATTTTTGTATTGCATAACTCATTCATTAAAACATGTAGGGTACTTACCGTTGACCTAGAATCATGAAATTCGGCAAGAAGCATGGTTCCACACTAAAAGTAAAGTCGGAAACCTGTTAAACCTTCATTACATCACATAAAAAAATATCATTTGCCATTTGAACATTCATTTTATTCATTATCCGTGAAAAGCGTAATCGACAGACATGACTGCATGCAAACATAAAATGTTAGTTGTAGGCATGTTTCAGTAAGTAAATAAAAATGTTTTATTAAAACCTATTTAAAAACTGAAGTCCCCTACTCGCTTCTTTATGTATGTCCGGGCTAGTGTAGACATTTTGATATGGCAGAAATAGCCGAGATCCTCGATTCCCGCAGTGGACGAGCTATATATATATATATATATATATATATATATATATATATATATATATATATATATCACGAAATAAGAGTCAAACGAAAAAACTACAAAGAACGAAACTCGTTTAGCTTGAAGGGGGAAATCAGATGGCGATATGGTTGGCCCACTATTGGCGCTGTCATAGGTCAAACGGATATCAACTGCGTTTTTTGAAAGTAGGAACCCCCACTTTTATTACATATTCGTGTAGTATGTAAAGAAATACGAAGGTTTTACTTGGACCACTTTTCTTGCTTTGTGATAGATGGCGCTGTAATAGTCACAAACGTATAAGTACGTGGAATCACGTAACATTCCGCCAGTGCGGACGGCATTTGCTTCGTGATACATCACCTGTGTTAAAATGGACTGTTTACCAATTGCGGAAACTATCGATATCGTGTTGATTAATGGCTATTGTGATCAAATTGCCCGTATGCAATGTATGCTGCTCGGTATCCTGGACGACATCATCCAAGTGTCCGGACCGTTCGCAGGATAGTTACGTTATTAAAGGAAACAGCAAGTGTTCAGCCACATGTGAAAAGTCAACCACGACCTGAAACAAATTATGATGCCCAAGTAGGTGTTTTATCTGCTGTCGCGGCTAATCCGCACATCAGTAGCAGACAAACTGCGCAAGAATAGGGAATCTCAAAACGTCGCTGTTGAGAATGCTACATCAGCATCGATTGCACCCGTACCATATTTCTATGCACCAGGAATTGCATTGCGGCGACTTTGAATGTCGTGTACAGTTCTGCCACTGGGCACAAGAGAAATTACGGGACAATGACAGATTCTTTGCATGCATTCTATTTAGTGACAAAGCGTCATTCACCAACAGCGGTAATGTAAACCGGAATAATATGCACTATTGGGAAACAGAAAATCCACGATGGCTGTGACAAGTGGAACATCAGCGATGTTGGATGGGTTAATGTGTGGTGCGGCATTATGGGAGGAAGGATAATTGGCCCCCACGTTATTGATGGCAATCTAAATGGTGCAATGTATGCTGCTTTCCTACCGATGTTACCACAATATGTTTCACTGCGTAACAGAATGGCGATGTACTTGCAACATGATGGATTTCCGGCACATAGCTCGCGTGCGGCTGAAGAAGTACTGAATAGCATATTTCATGACAGGTGGATTGGTTGTCGAAGCACCATACCACGGCCCGCACGTTCACCGGATCTAACGTCCCCGGATTTCTTTCCGTGGGGAAAGTTGAAGGATATTTGCTATCGTGATCCACCGACAACGCCTGACAACATGCGTCAGCGCATTGTCAATGCATGTGCGAACATTACGGAAGGCGAACTACTCGCTGTTGAGAGGAATCTCGTTACACGTATTGCCAAATGCATTGAGGTTAACGGACATCATTCTGAGCATTTATTGCATTAATGTGGTATTTACAGGTAATCACGCTGTAACAACATGCGTTCTCAGAAATGATAAGTTCACAAAGGTACATGTATCACATTGGAACAACCGAAATAAAATGTTCAAACGTACCTACGTTCTGTATTTTAATTTAAAAAATCTACTTGTTACCAACCGTTCGTCTAAAATTTTGAGCCATACGTTTGTGACTGTTACAGCGCCATCTATCACAAAGCGAAAAAAGTGGTCCAACTAAAACATTCATATTTCTTTACGTACTACACGAATATGTAATAAAAAATCGAGACGCACGCAAGTGGAACGGCTGCGTGATCCCTGGCAAGTCGAGCCGTCTGCAGCTCTCCGTTCCGTCTCACAGGATGAATCAGCCACTTAGCGTCATCCGCGGCCATCACGCAGGCCAAGCGCCAGCGGTGCGTGAGCAGTCGAACCGTCTGTGTACTCACCGCCCGAGGACGCAACGCGTCACTCCAAGGTTCCTGTGTCACTGGCCACCTGGGCTCTCACGTTTACTAGCTCTGGCTCTAGCGCGACGTTTCCATATACACGCAACAGAACTGCTGAGCCGAAGACAATAGGTGTCCCACAAGGTTCCATATTAGGACCCTTACTCTTTTGATTTATGTGCAAATGACCTTTCAAGGGAAGCATTACCAGCTTCTAAAACTGTTACGTTGCAACAGGATACAAACAATGCGATAATGGGATATAAAAGTTAGTTTTAGAAATAACTGCAAATGAAATTTTCATGGACGTTGGTAAATGATTCCAGAATGAGATTTTCACTCTGCAGCGGAGTGTGCGCTGATATGAAACTTCCCGACAGATTAAAACTGTGTGCCACGAAGTTTCATACCAGAGCACACTCCTCTGCAGTGTGAAAATCTCATTCTGGAAACATCCCCCAGGCTGTGGCTAAGCCATGTCTCCGCAATACCCTTTCATTCAGGAGTGCTAGTTCTGCAAGGTTCGCAGAAGAGCTTCTGTAAGGTTTGGAAGGTAGGAGACTAGATACAGGCAGAAGTAAAGCTGTGAGGACGGGGCGTGAGTCGTGCTTGGGTAGCTCAGATGGTAGAGCACTTGCCCGCGAAAGGCATAGGCCCCGATTTCGAGTCTCGGTCCGGCAAACAGTTTTAATTTCCCAGGAAGTTTCATTAATAAATGATTTCTCCTCAATTCACTGTCATTAAACTTTGCGCAAGAAAAACGCTTTTCAGAACAGTGCGAGTTTTCCATCCGACAAATGTATAAAACATGATTACATGTGTAGAGAAGAATGTGATAACGTTAAATTCTTTACGATTAAAATTTGATAACAAGTGAATCGGTCAGTTGGAAAAGGGGCCACATCCCACGAAGCAAACTTGCAGAAGACACAAAAAATCTGTTTTTGCAGGGTTGGTATGTAGCAATTGGCCCGAGGGTGAAACACCATTTTAAAAAATGTTCAAATGTGTGTGAAATCTTATAGGACTTAACTGCTAAGGTCATCCGTCCCTAAGCGTACACACTACTTAACCTAAATTATCCTAAGGACAAACACAAACACCCGTGCCCGAGGGAGAACTTGAACCTCCGCCGGGACCAGCTGCGCAGTCCATGACTGCAGCGCCTGAGACCGCTCGGCTAATCCCGCGCGGCGAAACACCATTAGAAACATACTTTAGCCATCGGGTGTGGTCGCTAATCCAGTTCAAATGTTCTTCCAACCTGATGATGTTGACGACACAATTAGCGTTCTGTATGCAGCGATAGGATTGTGTTTTGCAAGTGTATATTATTCGTATTTCTTGTACAATTAAAGAGGGTGTTATTGCTAATGTCCACAGCCATAGTCAAAATACGGCGCAACACACATTGCATTGTATGCTTCACTCATCTTTATCTTGTCCATCTTTCGGTGGCCAGTATCAGATACTCTTATAATATGGTTTCTGCTCATTAGTTACGTATTTGCAATGCTCTATTTACATCGTCTACTCTGTTCTCGTTTATTGAAAAATGTGTACCAAATGCTTATTTATCTTTACATGGCCCCTTCTCTAACTGAACATCCATACAACGCCACTTCTTTTGATAAGACACGACCCCTTGTTACGCCAAACGATGAGTACAGGTATAAAGATCAGGTAGCTCTGGTGAAATTAATTTGAGAAATAAGTGGAAATGACCCCTTTTCCAACTCATCGATTCAACTGTAGTTTGGAGCATCATACAACAGAACGTCTGAAACACCAAACAAGTCTTCGTCTGGAACGTGGATGCTGTGAAGCACAACACGTGTAAAACAAAAATCCACGTACTTTGCTTGTTTTCATTCGAGAATGTTACGCAGTGTTGGCCGTCGGTATTGGAAGGAGAATACTTTGCAGTACCAGCCACTCGTGCTGGCGAAAAGTCACAAAAATCATTAAACGATGGCTTCTGCGCCAATTTATTACTTACCGTCCGTAACACACGTGAAATCGTCCTTGAAACATGCTTTAAACATTCTTGCTCATGCTGCAGCTGCCTTTAAATCAATGTGCACCGGCTGTGCGTGTTAATTGGTGTCACATGGGAATGCTCACATTTTAACCGGATCAAGCAACTAAACGTACACTGCTGTCTTGTGCCCGTGGAAGATTACAACCTGTTCCTGTCGGTACTGTAGTCGGCTATGCAAGATATCGCTACAACTTTCTTATTGATAGGCTTATCTCTACTATGTAGAAATACATTTGAAATCACAAAAATTGAGTCATACTAACAGACGTATTTAAGTAAAATAAAAAAGAAAAATTCCAAAAGCGTGACATCGCTACATAATTACATATGAAGACCAAATCCTAGGACAGTCCGGCGGCGTTGTATGTTGTTGGAAACTTTATTTATCTTGTCCTTCACTCTGCAGTTCATGATGATGCAGAACTGGTATTTGTTGTCACATACATCAATGAGACTTTCATACCGGTCGGAAGGAACAACAATATATTCTGTAAAATTAGAACAATAATTTATGGCCGAAAATTTTATCTGCCTTGGAGTTCCAAAATGGTTCAAATGGCTCTGAGCGCTATGGGACAACATCTGAGGTCATCAGTCCCCTAGAACTTAGAACTACTTAAACCTAACTAACCTAAGGACATCACGCACACCCATGCCCGAGGCAGGATTCGAACCTGCGACAGCAGCGGCCGTGCGGTTCCACACTGAAGAGCCTAGAACCGCTCGGCCACAACGGCCGACTAGACACATTTCCCCCTGCAGCTAAATGAAGTCGCACTACATTAACCGACACAAAATCCCTGGACTCAAGACATAAGAGCGTCTCTTTGTTTTACTAAGTTAGTCAGGGCATGTGACAAAACTTTGGTTACTCGGAGGTAACTGGCACTTGGTCCTTTCCTGGTGAATCCGAGACAGGGTGGGAGCTGTTACGGATGTACTGCGCTGCAGGCTGTGGGTAATGAAACGTCAATTATTCTTATACATGTTTCGCAAAAGGTCTTTCCTCGTTATTATTATTTGTGTTTTCATTCAGAATAAAAGCCACGTTCTAGTCGTTTTAAAGTCGCAGAATTTCAAATAGTTTGACTTCGTGAGTCTTATCGTCCAAAACAACCAATCGGTAACTCGACACGTGTTTCGGCCCCTGTGGACGTTCTTGCTTCTTGTATTCATTCTTTGTATTCTTTTACAATTGATGTATCCGTAGAGGTCTGCCTTTTCGATGACACGGGGTGTGCATCGTAGCTGGCCACGTGCATTGTTTCATTATTATGGTAACTTGCATTGCTTTCCCACTTTCGTCTCATTATAGATTTATATTGTACGAAACCGCTGTTCCCGATTTACACACTCTCTGTGTAACCTTCTATAATCCGCGGTCTGTTTCCCATGTTCATAATCTCAACTTTTTGTAACAGACTAAGCCACGTACACTATATGATCAAAATATCCGGAAACCCACAAAAAACATACGTTTTTCACATTAGGTGCATTTTGCTGCCATCTACTGCCAGGTACTCCACACTACCGACCTCAGTTGTCATTAGACATCGTGAGAGAGCAGAATGGGGTACTCCGCGGAACTCACGGACATCGAACGCGGTCAGATGATTGGATTTCACTTGTGACATACGTCTCTACGCGAGATATCTAAACATCCCTAGGTCCACTGTTTCCCATGTGATACTGAAGTGGAAACGTGGAGGGACACGTACAGCTCAAAAACGTACAGGCCGACCTTGTCTTTGACTGACAGAGACGGCTCACAGGTTGAGAATCGTAATGTGTAATAGGCAGATATCTATCCACTCCTCGTTTGGTGTAAGGAGCGTAAACATAGATGACTGAACAGTGGCTCAGATGGCTCTGAGCACTATGGGACTTAACACTGAACAGTGGAAAAACGTTGTGTGGAGTGATGAATCACGATACACAACGTGGCGATCCGGTCACGGGATGAGGGTATGACGAATGCCCGGTGAACGTCATCCGCCTGCGTGTGTAGTGCCAACAGCAACACTTCGTTTGGTGTAACTCGTGTAAAACCTGAACCGGAAGGTTCAAATGGCTCTGAGCACTATGCGACTTAACTTCTGAGGTCATCAGTCGCCTAGAACTTAGAACTAATTAAACCTAACTAACCTAAGGACATCACACACCTGCGACCGTAGCGGTCGCTCGGCTCCAGACTGTAGCGCCTAGAACCGCATGGCCACTATGGCCGGCCCTAAACGGAAGACTCCCATTAATTAAGTGATTTTGGATGCTTTAGTACACCTAGGATATCCACTTCTGAGTTACTGACGTTTACAGCTGTGCTTGTTTCCATTTCTGGAAGATTTAGTTCGTCTTCTTTGGTGAAGGAATTTCGGAAATACGTATATAGTAACTCTGCTTTAGTGGTTTGTCGTCGGTAACATTACCACACCTAAGGCCTTGGGAGAGCCAGTCATGACGAAACTCTACCATCTGGTGAGCAAGATGTACGAGACAGGCGAAATACCCTCAGACTTCAAGAAGAATATAATAATTCCAATCACAAAGAAAGCAGGTGTTGACAGATGAGAAAATTACCGAACTATCAGTTAAATAAGTAACGGCTGCAAAATACTAACGCGAATTCTTTACAGACGAATAGAAAAACTAGTAGAAGCCGACCTCGGGGAAGATCAGTTTGGATTCCGTAGAAATATAGGAACACGTGAGGCAATACTGACCATACGGCTTATCTTAGAAGAAAGATTAAGGAAAGGCAAACCTACGTTTCTAACATTTGTAGACTTAGAGAAAGCTTTTGGCAATGTTGACTGGAATACTCTCTTTCAAATTCTGAAAGTGGCAGGGGTAAAATACAGGGAGCGAAAGGCTATTTACAATTTGTACAGAAACAAGATGGCAGTTATAAGAGTCGAGGGGCATGAAAGGGAAGCAGTGGTTGGGAAGGGAGTGAGACAGGGTTGTAGCGTATCCCCGATGTTATTCAATCTGTATATTGAGCAAGCACTAAAGGAAACAAAAGAAAAATTCGGATTAGGTATTAAAATCCATGGAGAAGAAATAAAAACTTTGAGGTTCGCCGATGACATTGTAATTCTGTCAGAGACAGCAAAGGACTTGGAAGAGCAGTTGAACGGAATGAACAGTGTCTTGAAAGGAGGGTATAAGATGAACATCAACAAAAGCAAAACGAGGATAATGGAATGTAGTCGAATTAAGTCGGGTGATGCTGAGGGAATTATATTAGGAAATGAGACACTTAAAGTAGTAAAGGAGTTTTGCTATTTGGGGAGCAAAATAACTGATGATGGTCGAAGTAGAGAGATATAAAATGAAGACAGGCATTGTCAAGGAAAGTGTTTCTGAAGAAGAGAAATTTGTTAACATCGAGTATAGATTTAAGTGTCAGGAAGTCGTTTCTGAAAGTATTTGTATGGAGTGTAGCCATGTATGGAAGTGAAACATCAACGATAAATAGTTTGGACAAGAAGAGAATAGAAGCTTTCGAAATGTGGTGCTACAGAAGAATGAAGATCACATAACTGATGGGGAAGTATTGAATAGAATTGGGGAGAAGAGGAGTTTGTGGCCCAACTTGAAAAGAAGAAGGGACCGGTTGGTAGGGCATGTTCTGAGGCATCAAGGGATCACAAATTTATCATTGGAGGGCAGCGTGGAGGGTAAAAATAGCAGAGGGAGACCAAGAGATGAATACACTAAGCAGATTCAGAAGGATGTAGGCTTCAGTAGGTACTGGGAGATGAAGAAGCTTGCACAGGATAGAGTACCATGGAGAGCTGGATCAAACCAGTCTCAGGACTGAAGACCACAACAACAACAAGAAGGCGCAGGACATACGCTTTACGCTAAGTGTCCATCCTTTGTGTAATCGCAGTAAGCCACACTCATCTGTCGTTCGCCGAACTGTTAATACGCTAACGACTTGTAGGGTTTGTGGTCAGATAAAGGCAACGGAAGCACCGTTCCAACAAGAGGAATGCGAAGCGTAGTTGTCGATTCAAGTTGTGTAGAGATCTGCGGAGGAAAGGCCGGACTGCGCACCTGCAATCGGTGCGCCAGCTACTTTGCGGAGCGGCCTGCTGGCGGCGAACAGAGACGGATGAGCGAGGTGGGGCCGGCAGGCGGTACGCCAAAAAGCCGGCGGCCTCGCTCAGAAGCCGCGCAGCGCCGCGTGGCGGGCCGTGGCCTCGGTATTTGTCACCAAGGTGAGCCGACCTGGGGACACGCCGGCCGGCGGTGGGCGCGCCAAGCCGCGGCCTTCGCCGCTGCGAGGATCGCCACGCTCGGGTGTAGCAGCGCGTCCGGCGCGCAGCTGCGCACCTGGCCTCGCCCCCGCACTCATCCGTTCCCTCGTCGTGTGGTATGCCGTCACCTCAAGTGTACAATGAAGGCTTTCACGACCGGATGGTACTGTTGTTGATAATTCTTCCGGGTTATGTGGCCGTGGTTCATGGAATTCTTCTGTTCCTAACGTTTCGTCAAATACTACGTTGGACATCTTCAGAGGTATAGCTGGTCTTGCAGGACTCAGCAGAACCAACCATACCTCTGAAGATGTCCAACGTAATATTGGACGAAACGTTAGGAACAGAAGAATTCCATGGACCACGGCCATACAGGGTGTTACAAAAACGTACGGCCAAACTTTCAGGGAAACATTCCTCACACACAAATAAAGAAAATATTTTATGTGGATATGTGTCCGAAAACGCTTACTTTCTATTTTAGAGCTCATTTTATTCCTTCTCTTCAAATCACATTAATCATGGAATGGAAACACACAGCGACAGAACGTACCAGCGTGTCTTCACACACTTTGTTACAGGAAATGTTCAAAATGTCCTCCGTTAGCGAGGATACATGCATCCACCCTCCGTCGCATGGAATCCCTGATGCGCTGATGCAGCCCTGGAGAATGGCGTATTGAATCACAGCCGTCCACAATACGAGCACGAAGAGTCTCTACATTTGGTACCGGGGTTGCGTAGACAAGAGCTTTCTAATGCCCCCATAAATGAAAGTCAAGAGGGTTGAGGTCAGGAGAGCGTGGAGGCCATGGAATTGGTCCGCCTCTACCAATGCATCGGTCACAGAATCTGTTCCTGAGAAGCGTACGAACACTTCGACTGAAAAGTGCAGGAGCTCCATCGTGCATGAAACACATGTTGTGTCGAACTTGTAAAGGCACATGTTCTAGCAGTACAGGTGGAGTTTCCCGTATGAAATCATGATAACGTGCTCCATTGAGCGTAGGTGGAAGAACATGGGGCCCAATCAAGACATCACCAACAATGCCTGCCCAAAGGTTCATAGAAAATCTGTGTTGATGGCGTGATTGCACAATTGCTTGCGGATTCTCGTCAGCCCACACATGTTGATTGTGAAAATTTACTCTTTGATCACGTTGGAATGAAGCGACATCTTTAAACAGAACATTTGCACTGAAATGAGGATTGACACATTGTTGGAGGAACCATTCGCAGAAGTGTACCCGTGGAGGCCAATCAGCTGGTGATAGTGCCTGCACACGCTATACTTGGTACGGAAACAACTGGTTCTCTCGTAGCACATGTCCACATAACATCTTGAGCGGTGGCATGAGCCCCCTCTCATATTTCTATCTTACGATTTTCCTCTCTAATTGCATGCAGTGAAAAGTCGCTATTCCTTCACACGCGGACTTCCCACACAGCGTCTCTAGTCACCCGGGTGGTCTGGTGACAGGTGGGCTCTGCTGATCTGGAAAGCGTTAAGCCGACGGGTGTGAGGAAGTTGAGTGAATGTTTTGCAGACGCCGACATTGTCAAAAGACACACCCGGAGGGGTCTGAAGTAGCGGCTAGGCTAGAGGTTCCGTTACTTCGCAGAAACTTAGCGAAAACACTTTCTGGCGGGCTACCAATGAGGCGTGGGAATGACTTGTGTACCCAGGCAGTTGTGGCGGGAAAATTCCCGCGCTTTCTGCAAAATACACTCCTGGAAATTGAAATAAGAACACCGTGAATTCATTGTCCCAGGAAGGGGAAACTTTATTGACACATTCCTGGGGTGAGATACATCACATGATCACACTGACAGAACCACAAGCACATAGACACAGGCAACAGAGCATGCACAATGTCGGCACTAGTACAGTGTATATCCACCTTTCACACCAATGCATCCTGCTATTCTCTCATGGAGACGATCGTAGAGATGCTGGATGTAGTCCTGTGGAACGGCTTGCCATGCCATTTCCACCTGGCGCCTCAGTTGGACCAGCGTTCGTGCTGGACGTGCAGACCGCGTGAGACGACGCTTCATCCAGTCCCAAACATGCTCAATGGGGGACAGATCCGGAGATCTTGCTGGCCAGGGTAGTTGACTTACACCATCTAGAGCACGTTGGAAGCACGGGATACATGCGGACGTGCATTGTCCTGTTGGAACAGCAAGTTCCCTTGCCGGTCTAGGAATGGTAGAACGATGGGTTCGATGACGGTTTGGATGTACCGTGCACTATTCAGTGTCCCCTCGACGATCTCCAGTGGTGTACGGCCAGTGTAGGAGATCGCTCCACACACCATGATGCCGGGTGTTGGCCCTGTGTGCCTCGGTCGTATGCAGTCCTGATTGTGGCGCTCACCTGCACGGCGCCAAACACGCATACGACCATCATTGGCACCAAGGCAGAAGCGACTCTCATCGCTGAAGACGACACGTCTCCATTCGTCCCTCCATTCACGCCTGTCGCGACACCACTGGAGGTGGGCTGCACGATGTTGGGGCGTGAGCGGAAGACGGCCTAACGGTGTGCGGGACCGTAGCCCAGCTTCATGGAGACGGTTGCGAATGGTCCTCGCCGATACCCCAGGAGCAACAGTGTCCCTAATTTGCTGGGAAGTGGCGGTGCGGTCCCCTACGGCACGGCGTAGGATCCTACGGTCTTGGCGTGCATCCGTGCGTCGCTGCGGTCCGGTCCCAGGTCGACGGGCACGTGCACCTTCCGCCGACCACTGGCGACAACATCGATGTACTGTGGAGACCTCACGCCCCACGTGTTGAGCAATTCGGCGGTACGTCCACCCGGCCTCCCGCATGCCCACTATACGCCCTCGCTCAAAGTCCGTCAACTGCACACACGGTTCACGTCCACGCTGTCGCGGCATGCTACCAGTGTTAAAGACTGCGATGGAGCTCCGTATGCCACGGCAAACTGGCTGACACTGACGGCGGCGGTGCACAAATGCTGCGCAGCTAGCGCCATTCGACGGCCAACACCGCGGTTCCTGGTGTGTCCGCTGTGCCGTGCGTGTGATCATTGCTTGTACAGCCCTCTCGCAGTGTCCGGAGCAAGTATGGTGGGTCTGACACACCGGTGTCAATGTGTTCTTTTTTCCATTTCGAGGAGTGTATTAACTGTGATTGGCTTGCTCAGGGCATAGGTCCATGACGTAGCAAAATAAGCGCAGAAATTGGCGCCAAGAATCTCCATTGGTGGAATGGTAGTGCTCTGGCAACAGAGTGGAATTTTCCGCCGGTTTTCGAGTTGCTGATTGGAACGTTTAACCACGGCCACTGTCGTGGGGGTGGGAATGTTGTGTGTTCGGCCTGTACAGATGCTCGGGGTAGTCGGCTCTCGCCTTTCGGTCGAGGACGTCGAAGCAACCAGCCATCGGGTCCGGTACGCCAAATCGTGTTCTTGCAGTTAAGAAGACAGAGTGGTAAGGTATGTCCGCAGCACCGGCAGATAGGGATTTTCCTAGGTGATAATCAGAGCTCAGCAGAGCGCGCCTGTTCGTCTTTTTCTAACTTTGTTTTGTCTTGGGTAGCAGCAATTAATGTTGGGTTGGCTATGTGTTTTCTCTTAAGATTTGAGTTGCAAGGAATTGGCTCCACATACCACTTCGTCATAATCCTCACAATCTAGTTTAGGGACAACTTCACATTCACAGCGTTTGTTTGAGTATCCAATTTGAGCCAATTTGATGTATAGTAAATGTTTCATGTGTTTTTGTTTATTATTTTGTGTTTAGTCTTAATAAATCATATTGTTATTTTGGACAGAACTTTCACTCTGTTAATCGGTAGAGCAACCCTATCATTCCTCACTATTTTAATGAAACCTTCGTTTATTTAAGTTATTTATCAAATTAAATTATTGCAGGTGCCAAGCTCTCTTCTACTCCACTGGCAGGGGTTTATTAGAGTCAGTTCGCGTATTTTTTTTAATCCTTGTGCAACAGCAAAAGTCGGAGTTAGAATAGGGGGGGCTTAGAGCATCATGTACATATGTAGATTCTAGAAGAATTTAGTGTTAAATACACTGCTTGCCCCGGCACCTCGCAATCTTTTCTTTATTTGTGTGTGAGGAATGTTTCCTGAAAGTTTTGCCGTATTTTTTTTAACACCCTGTATAACCCGGAAGAATTATCAACAGCACCTGAGTTTGTTGGTGGGCACGTGTAATAGACATCAGGGAATAACTACAATGCTTGAGAGGGTGCCGTTTACGGCAAAAAACGTAGGGAAAAATTAGAAATTGGACTATATGCGCAGCAAATACAGGATGTTCATAGCTAAAGTTCCAAGTATAAAACGCTATAGAAAGAGAACCACTGCTCAGAATGACATCAAATTTGAACAGCTTATTATTGACGCAGAGGCAAACGTAATGGGGAAAAAAAGATGTCGATGAAACCAGAATGAGATTTTCACTCTGCAGCGGAGTGTGCGCTGGTATGAAACTTCCTGGCAGATTAAAAATGTGTGCCGGACCGAGACTCGAACTTCGGATTTTTGCCTTTCGCGTGCAAGCGCTCTACTAACTCAGCTACCGAAGCACGACTCACGACCCCTCCTCACAGTTTTACTTCCGCCAGTATCTCGTCTCCTAGTTTCCAAACTTCACAGAAGCTCTCCTGCGAACCTAGCAGATCTAGCACTCCTGAAAGAAAGGATATTGCGGAGACATGGCTTAGCCACAGCCTGGGAGATGTTTGCAGAATGAGGAGAGTAGGAGAGCTTCTGTGAAGTGTGGAAAGTAGGAGACGAGATACTGGCCGAAGTAAAGCTGTGAGGAGGGGGCGTGAGTCGTGCTTCGGTAGCTCAGACGGTGGAGCACTTTCCCGCGAAAGGCAAAGGTCCCGAGTTCGAGTCTCGGTCCGGCACACAGTTTTAATCTGCCAGGAAGTTTCAGGTTGATGAAAAGTTGGCCAAGAAATGGAGCTGTAAACGTCAGAATCTGCACACCAGCACACGCACGGCACACGGCTGTTCCTCAGTTTGCGTCCGAGACAACCAACGTGACTAACTCCATGAAAGATCGCGCCTTGCTGGTAAAGCTCTGTAACAAGAACGATAGCTGTGCGCGCCAGTAGCCCTGTAGAAACTCCGGGCACTCGATGAGGAGGAGTGGGAAGATGAGCAGGAGGAGGAAGAAGAAGATATTTGTGTTTCACGTCCCGTGAAGGAGTTCATTATAGACGGAGTACAAGCTCGGGTTAGAGAAGGATGGGAGGGAAAGCGGCTGCGCCCTTTAGAAGGTACCATTCCGGCATTCGTATTAAGCAAGTTAGGGGAATCATGGAAAACCTAAATCAGGATGGCCGAATTCGGGTTTGAACCGTCCAAATATACGAGATTCTACACAAGTGAGTCTTGAGTATTTGGATTGATTCCCCTGGTGTGAAGATTGTTCCGTCTAGTATTGAGTATATGACAAGTAGTTCATGTTTCTATGTACTACGGAGGTCACCATGTTGTCACTTCGGTGAAAGAACAAGCCTTCCTTAGACAGAATCTATACTTTGACACATTAGCATCTTCCGTTTATACGGGTCAGTGCTATAATCCAGTTTTATCCTAATCATTTGATGAGCCTTTTATCCAGTAGAGTTTTACCGCCCCCCCCCCCCCAATCTCATGATCGATCTGGTAAATGAGTGGATAATCAATACATTTAAACTAGTGATTTTATACAAGAACAGGTTTATAAAGATAGGTGAAATAAGTGAGTACTTATGGCGTAGTGATGATAAAAATGTTAGACTTTAGTCGTCCAAGTAAGTGGGTGATTAGGCATTTCAACGATTGTTGTTAACTTATGTCAGCCCTGCACTGGATTACGTATAACAATACGAAAGTTATACTTTGTGCACCTTACTGTGTACTCTTCTTTAGTAATGAGCTATTAGAGGAACTACAAGTATTTTCCATATGTGACGAACCGTTTTGACTGACAAAACCATGTTTACTTCTATTTCGAGCATTTAGAGTCAGATTACCTTAGACCTGGGTCACGGCCTTAAACGAGGTACCGACATTGAAATGGTACGATTTGGTGGCATGTTAGCTTACATTTCTCTTGTTGGAATGAGTAGATTACTGAATTGACTCATAAGCATTTATTTTACACCATTGACTACCTTTCATTATATTAACTGGGTTTCATACCTTTCTTCCAGTTCCTCCTCACTTGTGTTTCGAATCGTTATGAATGACGTTGTTTCAGTAACCTGTTGCACTTTGTTACTGTATAGTGATGACGATACAGTATTATACAAACGTAAATCCTTTCCACCTTTCCGACCATTCACTATTTACAAACAATGCAATCATACCTTACATATGACTGATTGGCAATGCATATTTTCCTTCCTGTTAGTTAAACTGTACTCACAAAGAAGAGTTTTGGGGTGTTATTATTCGTTTTTAACACAATTTTAGTATGTTTTATGCCTGTATTATTATCTCTAACAGTAATGGCATGTCACCTAGACTTATACATACGCCCATTTGATCTATAACGGAAATAACCGTGAATATTTAACATCATTTGTACTTCTTTGTAGCACAAAAATGTTAATTTCAAGGTAAATTGCATCTTAGTGAAAATTAACGAAATTTAACTACCTTTATGACTTCATCCTATATATAATATGTTTATAATATATTTTGTACATTAGCTCACAGACTACTGATGTCTCACATTGTTTGTTTTATGTATGGTGTTGTTATATAGGGCCTGAAGATGGCGTTGACGCAACGTTGAAACTAGTAGCCAAATAAATATAAAATCTTAAGCACAGCTGGAGGAGTTTCATTTTTAATAGAAATCCTTAATGAGAATACAGTGTGCAAACCTCTGCACTGCCCCTCTCGGTCCAGGCACTCAACTGTATGAAAGAAAGCACTGTGCCAACGTCTGGTAAGGGTATGGAGAAAATGATTACAGAATTAGGAAAGACAGGGTGTTTTGGAGTGCAATCCGACAAGGTACGAAAGTAGTTGATCCGGCTCTGTCGAAGATGTTGCCACAGCATTGCAGGAGGGGTCGAGTGATGGTGTGATTACAAGCAGTGCACGGGCCATTGCCCGAACGTTGGACACGGCCGCTAGCACGGCGCATAAAATCCTAGGAAATGTCCTGCATTGCAATGCATACAAGATCACCCGTGTCCAGGAGTTGCTTCCTGCTGACCTGACTGCAAGACAAACGTTTTCCATGGATTTTCTAGCTTGCGCAGAAGTGGACAGCGAATCGCCACGGAACATTTTGTGGGCAGCTGAAGAACAATTCCATCTCCAACGGCACGCCAATAAGCAAAATTGGCAGAATTGCAGAACTTGGGCAAGGGTAAATCCACAAGCACATCAACCGGTGCCACTTCATTCTGCAAATACACTTATATGGCTATGGTGTCCGAAATAACATGCACCATATTCATATAAGTATATAGTTCTGGCAATACCGGCCATGACCTTCCTCTTCTGTGCGGATGCACACATATTCCCCGAACTCTTATGGGACTTGGTAAGAATGTCTTCCACGAGTAATGAGTGTGTTGGGGTGGGACACTATGATTGTAGTATGTGGACATACAAGGTGAGAATGTGGGTCTCGCGGGAGGTGTGCGCGAGGTAGTCTCTGCAGTCGCAATATCCTCTATGCCCTCGGTGGCTAAGATGGATAAGCGTGTGCCATGTAAGCAGGAGATCCCGGGTTCAAGTCCGGTCGGGGTACACATATTCATCTGCCCTCGTTGATTTGCATCAACGCCCGTCAGCAGCTGAAGGTTGTTGTTGTTGTGGTCTTCAGTCCTGAGACTGGTTTGATGCAGCTCTCTATGCTACTCTATCCTGTGCAAGCTTCTTCATCTCCCAGTACCTACTACAACCTACATCCTTCTGAATCTGCTTAGTGTATTCACCTCTTGGTCTCCCTCTACGATTTTTACCCTCCACGCTGCCCTCCAATACTAAATTAGTGATCCCTTGATGCCTCAGAACATGTCCTACCAACCGATCCCTTCTTCTGGTCAAGTTGTGCCACAAACTTCTCTTCTCCCCAATCCTATTCAATACTTCCTAATTAGTTATGTGATCTACCCATCTAATCTTCAGCATTCTTCTGTAGCACCACATTTCAAAAGCTTCTATTCTCTTCTTGTCCAAACTATTTATCGTCCATCTTTCACTTCCATACATGGCTACACTCCATACAAATACTTTCAGAAAAGACTTCATGACACTTAAGTCTATACTCGATGTTAACAAATTTCTCTTCTTCAGAAACGCTTTCCTTGCCATTGCCAGTCTACATTTTATATCCTCTCTACTTCGACCATCATCAGTTATTTTGCTCCCCAAATAGCAAAATTCCTTTACTACTTTAAGTGGCTCATCTCCTAATCTAATTCCCTCAGCATCACCCGATTTAATGCGACTACATTCAATTATCCTCGTTTTGCTTTTGTTGATGTTCATCTTATATACTCCTCTCAAGACACTGTCCATTCCATTCACCTGCTCTTCCAAGTCCTTTGCTGTCTCTGACAGAATTACAATGTCATCGGCGAACCTAAAAGTTTTTATTTCTTCTCCATGCATTTTAATATCTACTCCGAATTTTTCTTTTGTTTCCTTTACTGCTTGGTGGTGGTTAGTGTTTAACGTCCCGTCGACAACGAGGTAATTAGAGACGGAGCGCAAGCTCGGGTTAGGGAAGGATTGGGAAGGAAATCGGCCGTGCCCTTACATAGGAACCATCCCGGCATTTGCCTGAAACGATTTAGGGAAATCACGGAAAACCTAAATCAGGATGGCCGGAGACGGGATTGAACCGTCGTCCTCCCGAATGCGAGTCCAGTGTGCTAACCACTGCGCCACCTCGCTCGGTTCCTTTACTGCTTGCTCAATATACAGATTGAATATCATCGGGGAGATGTTATAATATATAATAATTATAATAATTCTGATTTCATTCTGCAAAGGTGGCTGTGTCGTGCGGGTTGACGGCACCGTTTGTCGTAGGGCCGTATTTTCTCCGAGGAGATGAGTCCTGCGGGTCCTGTTACCTAAACCGTCACTGATGAGCGCTCTCATAGTCTTTTGCGCACCAACCTGATTCCAATCCTTCAGCAGTGTCGATGTGTGGATCAGATAAGTTTTGTACATGGTGGTGCTCCTCTGCACACTGTACAGCTAGTGAAGCGGCTGCTGCAGAGGCGTTTCACAAATCCTTTTCATTTCATTTCAGCCTGGCTGTCCAGACCATAATCCGTGACTCCCGGCTGTGGGATGATCGGAAAAATCGAGTGTTCAGTGCTCCAGGTGCGAACGTAGCTGAACTGAACGCACGCACTGCTCAATGACTTCTGAACATGATCCCCGAGACACCCCGATTTGTTGTGGAACACGCTGTTTCTCGACTTCAGCTTGTGGCAGAAAATGGTGGGCAGCATACTGAAAATACCTTGCGCCAGTCTAACAACGGAAACTGATGCCATTTTGCTTTTTATGCAGTTCTTGTCACCAAGACAAACACCGATTTCATTCTGCTTTTTGATCTAAGGACAATTAAAAACCGGTTTCTCCCATCCGATGTGGTACGATCTTGCCGTACTGTATGAGTTTACGTATTTAACAGCACCACGACTATTGGCTGCCGAACTTGGGCAGTCAAGCACATTTAAGAGTACGGATGGCGTAATGTGCCACTCAAACTATAGCCGTCGCATTGCGATTTATCTATCATTTGTAGCCCACTCCATTTACATTAAAGCGCTTACAGTGCCTTCTGTTGGTAAAAATTCCGTTACATTTTTTTTTGTTAAACGACATTTCTCCCGGCGTCAAATTTGATATCGTTCTAAGCAGCGGTTCTCTTTCTACAGAATTTTGAAACTGCAGCTTTAATTATGGTGGCCCTGTCTTGTAGGAAGTTGAGTATAACTGCTAAGATGTGATTATGATATTAACATAGAAGACGAAATCGTAGACGTCTGAATTGATAATCAGAATATTGATGACCAACGCAAAACATTTAATATCACAATTCTTATTGTCATGTGAGTTATTTTATTTGTCGTAACGAATACCCTTTGCGGAGTGCGTGTCTAATTGCGAAAACATATTATTATGCAAGTGGTACTTGCTGATCTTAATAACATTTGTTGTCTGATACTGGGTAAAGAGAGGGAGAGGGTGTGGGTGGCGGGAGAGGTGGGGGGAGGAGAGAGAGAGAGAGAGATTTTAAACATCGTTCAGAAGATCCAGTGTGTCAGTAATACAGCAGTGCAACGCATTCGAAAGGTTACAACTCTCCAGAAGGACAGAAGACTAGAGTTTAACGTCCCGTCTACGACGCTGTCGTTAGAGGGAGGACAGCTGGATTGGGGAAAGAAAACGGAGGAAGTTCAGCCGTGCTCTTCCAAAGCATCCATCCTGGCGTCTGCCTTAAGCGACTTAGAAAAATCACTGAAAACCTAAATCTGGATCCCAAGATAAGGATTTGAACCGTTGTCCTCCAGAATACGACTCCGGTGTCTCATCATTGCGCCTCCTCACTACGTACAAGTCCTCAGAGTTTTGATGCTTTTAACATCTTTGTATTGAGTAGTGCTGTTTGTGTGTTTGACGTTATTTGGACGGTAAGGGAACACAGCTACCATAATCATAAAGCTTATTGTAACTACGTCATTTGATTTTATAAGATCGTACAATTTTTGTCCGCCACATTTTTACAAAGGTGCGCTAGTGCATGTACCGAGATGCCTGATGATTAGCAACAATCGAAAGTGCTCACAAACCGAAATCATATTAACATTCGGGAAAATTGCTGAATTTTAGCTGCAGTGAGTATTGGTGACAATGAAAATTCGTGTTGGGTCGGGACTCGAACCCGGATCTTTCACTAGACGCCGACGTTCGCACTGAACGCCTTGGTCACCTGAGCATGCTCCCCGGACCGAATCAAACTTCTATATGTCACCGCTTTCGTCTTCAACCTAGACTCACATCGATACTGTGAGTCCCGCACAGAAAGAGACGTATAATTACGAGGGGCGATTGAAAAGTCCGTGCAAAAATAAAATCTACTTAAGTGTTTGACGTAAACCTTTTATATTTTTCGACATAGTCTCCTTTTAAACTTATACAATTCGTCCAACGTTGTTCTAATTTGTTGATCCCTTTCGAATAACAGGAATTGTCCACGTCTGCAAAATAGCTATTAGTTGCTGCAATCGCCTCCTCGTTTGAATAAAATCTTAGTCCCGCCAGCCATTTCTTCAAATTGGGGAACAAACAGTAGTCCGATGGAGCCAAGTCTGGAGAACAGGTGGGATGTGAAACGAGTTCGAATCGTATTTCCATTAATTTTGTGCCCATAACTGCTGAGGTGTGTGCTGGTGCATTGTCATGATGGAAAATGACTTTTTGCGGTCCAATCGCCTGCGTTATTCTTGCGACTCTGTTTTCAAACGGTCCAATAACGATGAATAATATTCACCTGTAATAGTTCTACCCTTTTCCAGATAGTCGATGAGGATTATCCCTTGCAAATCCCAAAAGTCAGTCGCCATAACCTTTCCGGCCGAACAACTGGTGTTCGCCGTTTTGGTCCTAATTCTCCCTTGGTAACCCATTGTTTAGATTGTTCTTTCGTCTCAGGAGTATAGTAATGTATCCATGTTTCATCCACAGTGACGAAACGACGCTTTAAGTCCTGCTGATTCTTCCTGAACAGCTGCAAACCGCCCTAGCAACACGTCACACGATTCCGTTTTTGGTCAAGCGTGAGCAATCGTGGAACTCATCTTGCGGATAGCTTTCTCATGTCCAAATGTTTATGAAAAATATTAAGTACCCGTTCATTCGAGATGCCCACAGCACTAGCAATCTCCTGCACCTTAACTCTTCTGTCATCCATAAATATATCATGGGTTTTATCAATGATTTCTGGAGTCGTAACCTCCACAGGGTGTTCAGAACGTTCAGTATCTCTTGTGCCCATATGGCCACCCCGAAAATTTTGAAACAACTTATAAACTGTTCTAATCGAAGGTCCAGAGTCACCGTAATATTTGTCAAGTTGCGGCGTTTTGCCTTTCATAAAGTAAGGTTTAACCACCACACGAAATTCTTCTTCGTCCATTTTTTGACAATCAGTCGACTTCCTTGATTCACACGAATGCCAAACACAAGTATTTAGACCAATATGGCTGAAACTTGGCGTGCGTTCTTTCCAAAGGTGCGACTAATTAAAAATGACCTCTATACGCTCCAGTGGTGCCGTCTCTCGGACTTTGCACGGACTTTTCAAGCGCCCCTCGTAAGGTGGAAGTCCAGTTATTAGGACTGAAATACTAAATTACAGTGCCCGTGTTGTTCTAACGTATGTTGCAATGTCCTTGACACATGCATGCATATCTGACGAAACAGGCACTGCAGTGTTCGACAGGTGTATGAAATATGAGAATCATATTTGCATTTGCTAATACGGCTAAACTTTGCGTGCTCTATGCATTGGTGACCATGCGTAATAATTGGTCTTCGACTTTAATTACACATCTCTTCCTATACAGGACTCAGTGTCTGGTCGAGTACAGTTTGTAGACAATAGTGGGAACAGATGAAAGTCTGTGCCGGCCCAGGAAGCGTGCTCAGGTGACCGACACGGTCAAGGCGCCCTCCAGCGTCAAGCCGAATATCCCCGTTCGCTTCCCGGCCCGGCACAAATTTTCATTGTACCAATGCATAATGCAGTCACAGTTTATCAGTATTTGCAATTGCAAATACGTTTCTTGTATTTCATGCGGCTGTCGATCGCTGCAGTGCCCGCTCACTCAGGCAACCCTGCTTGTCTGAAAGACAAGATATTAGAACAATTTAATTTTATCTATATTGTTTAGCTGCATTCGTGACTGTATTCACTACGTTGGAAGTATGAATTAAGTAAGTCTTCAGTCACAAATTTCATTAAATACAGGATGCATTTCGGACCTTTTGGGTCCATCATCAGCTGTAGCGTGTCTTAATACCGAGGAAGTTGGCGCAGTCATTAGCACCCTGGGCTCGCATTCCGGAGAATTTTGTTTCGAACCAGCGTCCACCCGTCCTGATTTAAGTTTTCTGTAATTTCCCTAAAGAGCTAAAGTGAAATGCCGGGATGGTTCCTCTGAAAGGGCACGGCCGATTCCATCCCTTCCCCATCCTTCCATAATCGAGCTTGTGCTCCGTCTCCACTGATCTCGTTGTCGACGGGACGTTGAACCCTTATCTCCTCATCTTCCTCCATTTGTCTGAATAAAGGATTTAATTTTGCTCTAGAATGAGGTGTAACAAATGTTCTTGTCATGAAAAGGTTTGATCTTAGGTTATGAATTTCGTAAGATAAATTCGGAAAATATGTGCGAAATAGTGGAAAAAATGAACAGTGTAAACTTACCATACAATGCAAGAAAAGCGTTTTTAACTGGACCATACATACAAAAATCTTTGACTGAACGCGTTTTTTAATTCATACTTCCAGTGCATTAGAACGTCACTGAAACCGCAATTTCGTGTTAAGGGACTGGCGGCAATAGCAGAGGTTTTCATAGCAGGTCATCGTGGTACAACATGATTTTCGATTAAGGGACGCACACCCCTGTCAACAGTATCAAGACACCAAAGTTGAATGCCGCATTCATCTACATCTGCAGCTACGTGATTACTCTCCCATTCACAATTAAGTGCCTGGCAGAGGGTTCAATGAACCACCTTTAAGTAGTCTCTCTACCGTTCCACTCTCGAACGGCGCACGGGAAAAAGGAGCACTTAAATTTTTCGGTGCAAGCCCTGATTTCTCTTATTTTATCACGATGATCGTTTCTCCCTATGTAGGTGGGTGCCAACAGAACATTTTCGCAGTCGGAGGAGATAACTGGTGATTGAAATTTCATGAGAAGATCCCGTCGCAACGAAAAACGCCTTTGTTTTAATGATTGCCACTCTAATTCACGTACGAGGCGTATTTTTTAAGTAAGTACCGTTTTTACATTAAAAAAAGACGTGCTAAGATATCTTAGTAATTTTATTTTTCATGAAAGCATGTAACTTAATCTACGCACTGACGCCATTACAGTCTGATTCTTCCTTGTTTACGTTGTGTACTGAGTGTTTAAGATGCCTCCGATAATCTTGAGTCCCGCCGACTGTGAAGTGCGAGCTGTTATTTCTTAGTGCTAAAGGCCTAAAAGCGATCGATATTCATCGTGAGAAAACATTTGAAGTGATGGAATGGGAAGAAAGTGGGTGAGAGCATTTAAAGATGGCCGCACCAATGTGCATGATGAACAACGGGTTGGGCGTCCTTCGGTCGTTAACGAAAGTTTGGTGCAGGAATTGGAAAATAATCTGAGAGAAAACAGACGCTTTACGATTTCCTCCTTGCGGGATGACTTTCCTAATGTTTCTTGTAGTGTTTTGTATGGCATTGCGACCGAGCACTTGAAGTACCGAAAATTGTGCGCACGTTGGGTACCGAAAATGTTGACGGATGTGCACAAAACCAAACGTTTAGACAGTGCATTGACTTTCCTTGAGCGGTACCACAGTGACGATGATGATTTCGTAAGCCAAACTGTTACGGGCGATGAACGATGGGTTGGCCTACGTCACACCAGAATCAAAGCAACAGTCGATGGAAGTTGAGCAAGGGCATCGTTTTGATGCATGTGGCGAATCAGACCCAAGATCTCATCACATCTTTTCGATGGGAAACTCTAGATCATCCTCCCTACAGCCCCGATCTTGTGCCCAGTGACTACCATCTGTTCCCGCACTTGAAGAAACATCTGGGTGGTCAGCGTCTTCAAGACGATGACGAAGTCAAAACAGTGATGATGCAGTGGTTAACAAGTCAGGCGGCAGACTTGTATGAGAAGGCTATTCAAATCCAGTACAACGTGATGACAAGTGCCTCAGTATTGGCGGAAATTATGTGGAAAAGTACATTAAGGTAAAGGCTTTCAAGTAAAAATAAAATTATTGAGATATCTTAGGACGACTTGTCATTCTCAAGTGCCTCAGCCACAGGTCTTGGGGCGCGGACAGGGCGCGTCTCCTTCAGTTTTATGGAGCTTTTGTGCGTTCACGGCTCGACTATGGGTGCACAGTATATGGGTCAGCGAGGCCATCTTATTTGCGGATCCTTGATGCTGTTCACCATGCTGGGATCCGACTGGCCACCGTTGCTTATCGGACGAGTCCCGTACCCAGCCTCTGTGCTGAGTCTGGCGAACCGCTACTTACCATCCGGCGGCAGCTCCTGCTGGTGCGCCAGGCTTGTAAGTTTCTTGCAGCTCCCAGCTCGCCTGCTCACCATCTTGTTGCCCATCCACCTCTGGACCGCCTTTTTTCCCGCCGTCCCCGGGCTACGTTGCCGTTTGGGATCCGTGTGCAACGTGTACTAGAGTCCCTCGGTGTGGAGTCTGTACAACCCCAAATCCAAGGTTTTAACCGCCTGCCACCCTGGTTACTGAAGAGGCCCAGAGTGATTTTAGATTTATTGCAGTACAAGAGAGATTGCACTCCTGCCACCGCTTTTAATGCAGCATTTTCTGCCATTTTATCTGAGCACCACGACTATGTAGCTGTTTTTACGGATGGGTCAAAACAACGGGATTCTGTTGGTTGCTCAGTTGTTTTTCCATATCGTGTCCTCAAGGTCCGACTGCCTCAGACTTTTACTGTCTTTGATGCAGAATTGTCTGCGATCTTGCGGGCACTGGAGCACATGAGACATTCTTCCTCTCCTAAATTTCTTGTCTGTTCCGATTCACTCAGTGCCCTTCACTCATTGCAACGTTTGTATCCGGCAGACAAAATTGTCCAGACCATCCAGGATGCCCTCCTCCTACTACAGCGACTGGGGAAGGTTGTAGCTTTTTGCTGGGTTCCGGGGCATGTCGGCATTGCTGGGAATGAAAGGGCAGATCTCGCAGCCAAGGAGGCGTGTCTCGATCCACAAGTATGTCAGTGTGCTATCCCCTTGCACGCACTCACCTCGCTGTTGAGCTCACGGGTCATGCGTCGGTGGGAGGATGAGTGGCTGGAAGTGACTGACAAAAAGCTCCATATAGTCAAGCTCACAACGCGTGTGTGGTGTACTTCCTTTCAGCCCCGTCGACGGGACGAGGTTCTCCTCACTCGGCTTCGAATGGGCCACAGTCCTATGACGCATGGCTTCCTTCTCCGGCGAGAGGACCCTCCAATGTGTGGTGCTTGTGGCATCCAGGTCACTGTGTGCCACGTTTTATTGGATTGCGTTTTATTTTCTGACCAGCGGGTCGCGGCTGACTTGCCAGCGGACCTGCCATCTCTTTTAGGCAACACTCGGACGAATGTGGTTAAAGTTTTAAAGTTCTGTGCCCTGTCAAATGTTTTTACAAAGATTTTAGGGAGAGGATTTTAATTTGCTCACTGTGTGACAAGCTCGCCCATATTTTATGTAAGTGGCCAGCCAATAACAATTTCCTGTGACATTTTTGTTGCTGTTTCCTCTTTCCTTAGGTTTTACTTTCTTATGTAGCATTTTCCTTCTCTTCCTGCTTTCTTTGAGTGTGCTTTAGTTTTCTTAGGTCTGTCCACATTCGTTCCTTTTAATGTGTGTCAGGGCGCTGATGACCTCGATGTTGAGCGCCCATAAGCCCCAACACACCACCACATTGTTTTAATTGCAAAAGGGTGCTTACTAAAAAAACACGCCTCGTATCACGTCTGTGGCACTATCTCCCCCACTTCGCGATAATACAAAACGAGCTGCCCTCATTTGAACTTTTTCAGTATCATCCGTCAGTCCTACCTGATGCGGGTCCCACACCGCACAGCAGTACTCCAGAATAGGGCGCACAAGATTGGTGTATGCAGTCTCCTTAGTACACCTGTTGCACCCTCAAAGTGTTCTGCCAATGAATCGCAGTCTTTGGTCTGCTCTACCACAACATTATCTATGTGATCGGTTCCAGTTTAGGTTATTTGTAATTGTAATCCCTAAGTATTTAGTTGAATTTACAGCCTTCAGACTTGTTTGACTTATCGCGTAATCGAAATTTAGCGGATTACTCATGTGAAGAAATTCACACTTTTCTTTATTCAGGGTCAATTGTCACTTTTCACACCACACAGATATCTTATCTAAATCATTTGGAATTCACTTTGGACATCTGACGACTTTAAAAGATGGTAAATGACAGCATCATCTGAAAATAATCTAAGACATCTAAGACGGCTACTAAGATTGTATCCTATGTCGTTAAAATAGATCAGTAACAATAGAGGGCCTATGACACTTCCTTGGGGAACACCGGATATTACTTCTGTTTTACTCGATGACTTTCCGACTATTACTACGAACTGTGACCTGACTGGTTTAATGCGGCCCGCCACGAATTCCTTTCCTGTGCTAAACTCTTCATCTCCGAGTAGCACATGCAACCTACGTCCTCAATTATTTGCTTGACGTATTCCAATCTCTGTCTTCCTCTACAGTTTTTGCCCTTTACAGCTCCCTCTAGTACCATGGAAGTCATTCCCTCATGTCTTAGCAGATTTCCTATCATCCTGTCCCTTCTCCTTATCATTGTTTTCCACATATTCTTTCCTCTCCGATTCTGCATACAACCTCCTCATTCCTTACGTTATTAGTCCACCTAATTTTCAACATTCGTCTATAGCACCACATCTCAAATGCTTCGATTCTCTTCTGTTCCGGTATTCCCACAGTCCATGTTTCACTACGATACAATGCTGTACTCCAGACGTACATCCTCAGAAATTTCTTCCTCAAATCAAGGACGGTATTTGATATTAATAGACTTCTCTTGGCCAGAAATGCCTTTTTTGCCATAGCGAGTCTGCTTTTGATGTCCTCATTGCTCCGTCCGTCATTGGTTATTTTACTGCCTAGGTAGCAGAATTCCTTAACTTCATTGACTTCGTGACCATCAATCCTGATGTTAAGTTTCTCGCTGTTCTCATTTCTACTACTTCTCATTACCTTCGTCTTTCTCCGATTTACTCTCAAACCATACTGTGTACTCATTAGCCTGTTCATTCCGTTCAGCAGATCATTTAATTCTTCTTCACTTTCACTCAGGATAGCAATGTCATCAGCGAATCGTATCATTGATATCCTTTCACCTTGTATTTTAATTCCACTCCTGAACCTTTCTTTTATTTCCATCATTGCTTCCTCGATGTACAGATTGAAGAGCAATGTCATCAGCGAATCGTATCATTGATATCCTTTCACCTTGTATTTTAATTCCACTCCTGAACCTTTCTTTTATTTCCATCATTGCTTCCTCGATGTACAGATTGAAGAGTAGGGGCGAAAGGCTACAGCCTTGTCTTACACCCTTCTTAATACGAGCACTTCGTTCTTGATCGTCCACTCTTATTATTTCCTCTTGGTTGTTGTACATATTGTATATGACCCGTCTCTCCCTATAGCTTACCCCTACTTTTTTCAGAATCTCGAACAGCCTGCACCATTTTATATTGTCGGACGATTTTTCCAGGTCGACAAATCCTATGAAAGTGTCTTGATTTTTCTTTAGCCTTGCTTCCATTATTAGCCGTAACGTCAGAATTGCCTCTCTCGTCCCTTTACTTTTCCTAAAGCCAAACTGATCGTCACCCAGCGCATTCTCAATTTTCTTTTCCATTCTTCTGTATATTATTCTTGTAAGCAACTTCAATGCATGAGCTGTTAAGCTGATTGTGCGATAATTCTCGCACTTATCAGCTCTTGCCGTCTTCGGAATTGTGTGGATGATGCTTTTCCGAAAGTCAGGTGGTATATCGCCAGACTCATATATTCTACACACCAACGTGAATAGTCGGTTTGTTGCCACCTCCCCCAATGATTTTAGAAATTCTGATGGAATGTTATCAATCCCTTTTGCATTATTTGACCGTAAGTCCTACAAAGCTCTTTTAAATTCCGATTCTAATACTGGATCCCCTATCTCTTCTAAATCGACTCCTGTTTCTTCTTCTATCACATCAGACAAATCTTCACCCTCATACAGGCTTTCAATGTATTCTTTCCACCTATCTGCTCTCTCCTCTGCATTTAACAGTGGAATTCCCGTTGCACTCTTAATGTTACCATCGTTGCTTTTAATGTCACCAAAGGTAGTTTTGACTTTCCTGTATGCCTAGTCTGTCCTTCCGACAATCATATCTTTTTCGATGTCTTCACATTTTTCCTGCAGCCATTTCGTCTTAGCTTCCCTGCACTTCCTGTTTATTTCATTCCTCAGCGACTTGTATTTCTGTATTCCTGGTTTTCTCGGAACATGTTTGTACTTCCTCCTTTCATCAATCAACTGAAGTATTTCTTCTGTTACCCATGGTTTCTTCGCAGCTACCTTCTTTGAACATATGTTTTCCTTCCCAACTTCTGTGATGGCCCTTTTTAGAGATGTCCATTCCTCTTCAACTTTACTGCCTACTGCGCTATTCCTTATTGCTGTATCTATAACGTTAGAGAACTTGAAAAGTATCTCGTCATTCCTTAGTACTTCCGTATCCCACTTCTTTGCGTATTGATTCTTCCTGACTAATGTCTTGAATTTCAGCCTACTCTTCATCATTACTATATTGTGATCTGAGTCTATATCTGCTCCTGGGTACGCCTTACAATCCAATATCTGATTTCGGAATCTCTGTCTGACCATGATGTAATCTAATTGAAATCTTCCCGTATCTCCCGGCCTTTTCCAAGTATACCTCCTCCTCTTGTGATTCTTGAACAGGGTATTCGCTATTACTAGCTGAAACTTGTTACAGAACTCAATTAGTCTTTCTCCTCTTTCATTCCTTGTCCCAAGCCCATATTCTCCTGTAACCTTTTCTTCTACTCCTTCCCCTACAACTGCATTCCAGTCGCCCATGTCTATTAGATTTTCGTCCCCCTTTACATACTGCATTTCCCTTTCAATATCCTCATACACTTTCTCTATCTGATCATCTTCAGCTTGCGACGTCGGCATGTATACCTGAACTATCGTTGTCGGTGTTGGTCTGCTGTCGATTCTGATTAGAACAACCTGGTCACTGAACTGTTCACAGTAACACACCCTCTGCCCTACGTTCCTATTCATAACGAATCCTACACCTGTTATACCATTTTCTGCTGCTGTTGATATTACCCGATATTCATCTGACCAGAAATCCTTGTCTTCCTTCCACTTCACTTCACTGACCACTACTATATCTAGATTGAGCCTTTGCATTTCCCTTTTCAGATTTTCTAGTTTCCCTACCACGTTCAAGCTTCTGACATTCCACGCCCCGACTCGTAGAACGTTATCCTTTCGTTGATTATTCTATCTTTTTCTCATGGTAACCTCCCTCTTGGCAGTCCCCTCCCGGAGATCCGAATGGGGGACTATTCCGGAATCTTTTGTCAATGGAGAGATCATCATGACACTTCTTCAATTACAGGCCACATGTCCTGTGATCTTTCTGACAGGAAATCAGTTGCACAACTGAGGCGATATTCCATAGGCACACAGTTTGGTTAGAAGACGCTTGTGAGGAACGTTGTCGAAAGGCTTTTGAAAATCTATATATATATATATGGAGGCAATTTGACATCCCCTGTCGATAGCACTCATTACTTCATGAGTGTACGAGAGACGTATAACGAGAGACGGACACATCAGTTTAAAAGGAAGTGGAGAGAAGCTGTCAAAGTAGGAAGCGTTGCTCAATAGAGCTCACGACTTCGAACGTGAACTGAGCACTGGATTTTATCTGAACAAAAAACCCAATCTGAGACATTTCAACCCTTCTAGAAATTCTCATTTCGGCTGTTGGTGCTGTAATTGTGAAGTGGAAACGTGAAGGAACTTCTACGTCTAAACCGAGACTAAGAGGCAAATCTCATGTATTGATGGACAGAGGTGGTCGAGTAATGTCGAGGGTGGCTCTAAAACAACGCATGAAATCAGCCGAAGGAACAACTCGGGAGCTCCAGCCAGCCTGGCTAGCACACTGACTGTGCGTAGGGAGTTAAAAAGAATGAGATAGAAGTGTCGAGCAGCTACTCGTAAGCCACAGATTCTTGTAGTAAGTGCCAAACGACTCATGACGTGGTACGAAGAGCGATGCCTCTGGACAGTGGATGACTGGAAACGAGGGATTTGGAGTGGTGAATCACGGAATAGCCTCTGACATTCTGTCAGAACGAAATGTTATCTGTCATCAGGAGAAGTGTCAACAGTGAAGTGCGGAGGAGGTGGTGTTATGTTATGTGGCTGTCTTCAACGTTATGGTGTGATTCCTTTAACTGCGCACAGTAGACGAAGAGTTCGGAGACGATGACTATTTGCCTCAGCCTTGCAACGCGCCCTGTAATAAAAAAAGAAATCTCTGACTCAATGGTTTATGGATCATAACATTCCTGGAATATACGGATCCCCACTCACCCCCCGGAGTCCCGACTTATAGCTAGTGGAACTCTCTACTAGTGAGTTAGACCGTCGATTTCGCTCCATGCCTGATCGTCAACCATCACTGCCCTCTCTGGTCTCGGATCATGGGGAAGAATGGACCGCTATTTATAAATTATGCGTCCTTCGGAAGTCAGAGCTGGAAGCTGATCTGGAGAGAGTTACAACTTCCGGACTGAGAGGCCGTGGTCGGTCAGTAAAACTTCTTCCTGGCGTTTCGTTGCCAACTGCGCGCAACATCTTCCGAGGTGAGCCAACGACTCGTTGACTAATCTCGGAAGATGTTGAGAGCAGTTGGCAACGGAACGTCAGGAAGAAGAAGTTTTACTGATCGAGCACGGTCTCTCAGCCTGGAAGTTTTAAGTAATGAAGACGCCGGACGTGAAATCCTACACGTTATGATTACATCTGGACAGACTGATGATGATGATGATGTTTGGTTTGCGGGGCGCTCAACTGCGTGGTTATCAGCGCCCGTACAATTTCCCAACCTTTGCTCAGTCCAATTTCGCCACTTTCCTGGATGATGATGAAATGATGAGGACAACACAAACACCCAGTCATCTCGAGGCAGGTGAAAATCCCTGACCCCGCCGGGAATCGAACCCGGGACCCCGTGCTCGGGAAGCGAGAACGCTACCGCGAGACCACGAGCGGCGGACAATCTGGACAGACTGAATAAGAGTATCTAACCGTTCTTTCCACCAAACTGTCGTGTTCTAAAGTTGTGTCCCCAGCGCTAAAGACAGCTCGTCGGTCGTGGGATCTTCTTCGGCGGAGGCTGCTACGCTGTCAACTCGAACCTGTGATTGTGCTTTTTATGGGATGCAACTTGCCCAGGTTAGTCTCTGCATCTACAAAGCACAAGTTCTGTAGTACTGACAATGATGGCAGGCGACACTTCTCAGTAATGTATCCTGTTTGGTTATCATTTAAATATTCACACATTTTACACTGTCTTTTACAACACTCGACATAGCTTTCTTAATTGTACGCTAATTTTTTCCATTTAACTTCCGATATAGAGTACGACATGTCCGGCTCTGAAGAACGCCCAGGCGCGCCAAAGCGACCCGAAGTGTCCGAAGCACTTCGCTAGCAGTATCGTTTTATGTTTCTCAAAAATAGTGAAATTTAATAAACAAAAACGATATACTCATAGGGTAACTATGAGAGACTGTCATACTAGAATGTGTGTTAATGTCATACTAAAAAGTGGGTTAAATACAATGAAAAGTGTATAAATAATTAATAAGAGAAGTTAGGCTTTTTGGCGCCTAACATCCTAATGTGCCGACCAATCAGAAGCAAGTTCAGTACAATTGGCGGACTCTCCCACGGAACTGGTACATACTGTACCATCTGTCGTTTGTACCTCACTGCACTTTCGTACCATATGCTACTTCACGTGTATCAAGCTGCATCAAGGCGAGCTACTAGCAAAATGAAATGCTGGCGGTCACAGCCAGGGACATCACACATTCCTCCACAAACGTTCAGACACCTCGTCGAAAGTGTCCTTAGGAGAGTTCAAGCCGTCATAATGGTGAAGGATGGATACAACCCATATTAATCTCCACTAATTGGCGTCCGGATACTTTGAAGGGATAGCACACGTGTATATTCCTCAGTACAGGAACATACACGGGATCACTGGTGTGTGTCTAAAGGGCTGTCACTTTGGTTCAAACTGCGTTAAAAACGTGCCAGTCTAAGAATTTCTGACGAACTATACCTTCGGGTTCATTACTTCGATCTGTATTTTCGTGCACGGCATACTCATGGTTCGTTGAGAATTGTTGATATTAAGACTTGGAATGCTGTACCATTTGTCAGGCAACAATAATGTTCTGAAACGAAACGTCGCTGCAGTCGCCCATGCCTCCAACGCGACTTGAAGGCTACGTCAACAAGTGCCATTGTTGCTTAGTGGGAAAGTGTTAACTACAATGCCAGAAAGAGAGAAGAAGCACCCTTAAGAACAGTGTTGAGTGGCACCTGGAAATAAAGAGTGGATACAGTGTTAGTGATTCATTTGTCGCACTCATCGGCGATCACATGCGGCTTAGGCGATCTAATTTGATCCTGCAGGCGGTAACTTCGCTGCGTTTAGAAGTGACCAGTTTTTGCAATTGCAGGGTACAACCGTAACCCACCGACAAGCACTCCTGCCCATCATATTCAGCCACTTGAACGAGATCGAAGTGTGGGCCTGCGGGAAGCATGACGAATTGCTGCACATGTTCTGAATAATGTACCGGCGGCGTGTCACTGCTTTCAACAGTGGGCTTGCAGACTAGCTCCTGGGCGTCCACATAGTACTGACTCACGTCAGGATTACACTTGCAGAAGGCGGTGGCCGACCGATACAGCGTTGAGGGACGAATTCCGGGCACGTGTAGCACCTGATAGGTCACCAGGAACAACTGAGAACTCTCTGCTTGTTGCAGGATTAAGATCAGATGTGCGTCTGGTCAGGCTACCAATTCACGAATACAGACGGCACTCAGAACTGCCGAGCCGTGGTTGGAACGATGGTGTATTAAAGTAAACGTCGACGTGTGCGAAGCAGTTCTGTCCGCACGCAGACCGAAGCTACTGCGCAAACAGCAACACTGTCGACAGGAAACAAACACTACACGCACGTCCAATATGTTTCCGAGAGGAAATCAAATATCTCGGTGTCTGGATGCACCGGAAACTTACATGCGGGGACCACATTGAATATGTAGCCCCGCGGGACTGCTACGGTCGCAGGTTCGAATCCTGTCTCGGGCATGGGTGTGTGTGATGTCCTTAGGTTAGTTAGGTTTAAGTAGTTCTAAGTTCTAGGGAACTTATGACCCAAGATGTTGAGTCCCATAGTGCTCAGAGCCATTTGAACCATTTTTTTTTTTTTTTTTTTTTGAATACGTAGCCAACAGAGCACACGCGGGGCTCAAACAACTCTAAAAATGGTTCAAATGGCTCTAAGCATTATTTGACGTAAAACTACTTAAACCTAACTAACCTAAGGACAACACACTCATTCCTGCCCGAGGCAGGATTCGAACCTGCGACCGTAGCAGCAGCGCGGTCCCGGACTGAAGCGCCTAGAACCGCTTGGCCACAACGGCCGGCTCAAACAACTCTACCCAATGATCGACAGGGAGGTCCACATACATGACACTGATTAGACCTCTGATGACGTACGCAGCTCCCGTTTGGGGATACGCAGCTCCTACACGCCTGCGCTACCTGCACATCATACAGAACAAAGTACTACGCATCACAAGCAACGCTCCACGTTGCACACGCATCGTGGGTCTTCACAATGAATACCGTCTTCAAATTGTCAACGAAGAATTCAAAAAAACACGCCACACGTCTATGCATGAACTCGAGACACTCGAACAATTCTTTCATCCTTTCTGAGGGAAACTATGTTCACATGCATAAGCGGCCAAAGGCTCTACTAGCTAGGGCATAACCACTTATGGCGAGTTAACATACACCCACAAGCGACAACATCGGCAAGCCCCTGCAAATCAACAACATTGACTGGATATGCCAGCTGCCGTTAATAGCTGACCAAAAGGCTACAGCAGGGAAACTGACAAGCTCGCAAACTAACGCAAAAACAAACCACCAACGTTACTCTACACTGTGGATCAGATATATGACCTAACGGATATAAAACGAGGATGAACCTAACTGTTACAGGTATGCTGACTCTGACGAGAGCTCAGCACCGTCACCCAGCATCAGTCGCCGAGTAACAGCACCGCACAACGTCAAAGGTATCGACACGCATGATACCGACTACTGACAAAGCCTACCCTTGCATGAGCTGTCACAGGCAGCAAGCAAACTGCTACCGCTCTTGCAACCCGACCCAACTATCGCAGAGGTTTTTCTCCCCTTGGCTCTTGCCTTGCCACTTTTTTTCCTCTGCTCTTCAAACCGCGAACCTTCGTTCAGCTATCGACCCAATCTGCTTCCATATGACCCTCCATTAATGGCTAACCTCAACTAGGCGTACGCAAGCATCGCAGTACCCACATCTTGCAACACGTCACTTTAGTGAAAGCTAACCCTTATGCAGAGATGGCAGTAGACATTTTGTGTTGGTCATCATCGCAGACTTAGAGAAATCTTTTGACAATGTTGACCGGAATACTCTCTTTCAAATTCTAAAGGTGGCAGGGGTAAAATACAGGGAGCGAAAGGCTATTTACAATTTGTATAGAAACCAGATGGCAGTTATAAGAGTCGAGGGGCATGAAAGAGAAGCAGTGGTTGGGAAGGGAGTAAGACAGGGTTGTAGCCTCTCCCCGATGCTATTCAATCTGTATATTGAGCAAGCAGTAAAGAAAACAAAAGAAAAATTCGGCGTAGGTATTAAAATCCATGGAGAAGAAATAAAAACATTGAGGTTCGCCGATGACATTGTAATTCTGTCAGAGACAGCAAAGGACTTGGAAGAGCAGTTGAACGGAATGGATAGTGTCTTGAAGGGAGGATATAAGATGAACATCAACAAAAGCAAAACGAGGATAATGGAATGTGGTCGAATTAAGTCTGGTGATGTTGAGGGTATTAGATTAGGAAATGAGACACTTAAAGTAGTAAAGTAGTTTTGCTATTTGGGGAGCAAAATAACTGATGATGGTCGAAGTAGAGAGGATATAAAATGTAGACTGGCAATGGCAAGGAAAGTGTTTCTGAAGAAGAGAAATTTGTTAACATCGAGTATAGATTTAAGTGTCAGAAAGTCATTTCTGAAAGTATCTGTATGGAGTGTAGCCATGTATGGAAGTGAAACATGGACAGTAAATAGTTTGGACAAGAAGAGAATAGAAGCTTTCGAAATGTGGTGCTACAGAAGAATGCTGAAGATTAGATGGGTAGATCACATAACTAATGAGGAAGTATTGCACTGAAGACCACAACAACAACAATATATGACCAGTTACGTAACACCTGCATTAGTTTCTGTTATGAGATCCATGGACCTTCCTTATCTCCAATCCTCTTCTGAGAGTGCGTGACTACTGGACCTGTTGAGACAGCGGCTGCTCCGAGCTCCGTCGGCCCCCGGGGCCGCTGAGTGAACGACCTCCGGCGCGCCTGCTGCTGCGGCTGCACAAAGCGCCGCCTGCGTCCTGCACGGGCAGATGCTCCTCCAGCTGCCACTCGCCGGCGCGTGGCCACCATCTGACGCGCCATCACTCCCGCAAATCATCGCCAAGTCACCTGCACTGAGGATGGCACGGCTGACGCCTCCAGCCGTTCGTTGGAGGTTTACGGGCGCTAAACAGCGTGGTCATCAGCGCTCCAGCCGTTCGTAGCATTGTTGCTGCAATCACTTCGTCCAGCTACCACGAAGATGACGTGCTACAGACGCCAAATTTAACCGACAGTAAGAAGATGCTGAGATATGCAAATGATTAGCTTTTCAGAGCATTCACACAATGTTCGTGCCGCTGGCGAAACCTACAACGTGCTGACATGAGGAAAGTTTCTCATACACAAACTGCAGTTGACCGGCGTTGCCTTGTCAAACGTTGTTCTGATGCCTCGTGTAAGGAGGAGAAATGCGTACCATCACGTTTCCGACTTTGATAAAGGTCGGATTGTAGCCTATCGCGTTTGCGGTTTATCGTATCGCGACATTGCTGCTCGCGTTGGTCGAGATCCGATGACTGTTAGCAGAAAATGGATTCGGTGGGTTCAGGTGGGTAATACGGAACGCCGTGCTGGATCCGAACGGCCTCGTATCACTAGCAGTCGAGATGACAGGCATCTTATCGACATGGCTGTAACGGACCGTGCAGCCACGTCTCGATCCCTGAGTCAACAGATGGGGGCGTCTGCAAGACAACAACCATCTGCACGAACTGTTCGACGACGTTTCCAGCAGCATGGACTACCAGCTCGGAGACCGTGGCTGCTGTTACCCTTGACGCTGCATTACAGACAGGATGCGATGGTGTACTCGACGACGAAGCTCGGTGCACGAATGGTAAAACGTCATTTTTTCTGATGAATCGAAATTCTGTTCACAGAACCGTGATGGCCGCATCCGTGTTTGGCGACATCGCGGTGAACGCACATTAGAAGCGTGTATTCGTCATCGCCATAATGGCGTGTCACCCGGCGTGATGGTATGGGGTCCCATTGGTTACAAGTATCGGTCACCTCTTGTTCGCATTGACGGCACTTTTAACAGTGGACGTTACATTTCAGATGTGTTACGACCCGTGGCTCTACCTTTCATTCGATCCCTGCGAAATCCTACATTTCAACAGGATAATACACGACCACATGTTGCAGGTCCTGTATGGGCCTTTCTGCATTCAGAAAATGTGTGACTGCTGCCCTGGCCAGCACATTCTCCAGGTCTCTCCCCAACTGAAATCGTCTGGTCAATGGCGGCCGAACAACTGGCTCGTCACAATACGCCAGTCACTACTCTTGATGACGGTGCAATCGTGTTGAAGCTGCGTGCGCAGGTGTACCTGTACATCAGCTCTGTTTGACACAGTGCCCAGGCGTATCATGGCCGTTATTACGGCCAGAGGTGGTTGTTCTGGGTGCTGATTTCCCAGGATCTATGCACCCAAATTCCATGAAAATTTAATCGTATGTCAGTTCTAGTATAATATATTTGTCCAATGAATACCTGTTTATCATCTGCATTTCTTCTTGGTGTAGCAATTTTAATGGCCAGTACTGTATTAGCCCGACTAACGAGTTTTTTCCGTTGTGTATAAAAAGAAGAGTCGCGTGACACTGTTGGTTGGAAGACCCCTAAGGACAGGTTCAGCCACCAAGTTGGAAAATTTCTGTGTAGTTGTCGCACAGCGGCACCGTCCCATAGGGAATCGTGAGAGTTGAGTGCATAGGCGGTTCGAGTAAAGGCAATATGGAACTGCACTTGATATTAACGATGTCATGTACATAGTGAAAAGTTTCTTTCTTAATTCATTCTTTATGATTGTACAATACATAATCCTCAAGTTAATGTCAGCAGCCATTCCCAAGCTTATGGGAAAACGTACAAAATCATTGTACGGAACTGTGCACCCCACATTTCCAGTGCCGGCCGAAGTGGCCGTGCGGTTAAAGGCGCTGCAGTCTGGAACCGCAAGACCGCTACGGTCGCAGGTTCGAATCCTGCCTCGGGCATGGATGTTTGTGATGTCCTTAGGTTAGTTAGGTTTAACTAGTTCTAAGTTCTAGGGGACTAATGACCTCAGCAGTTGAGTCCCATAGTGCTCAGAGCCATTTTTTGAACAGTTCCAGTGTCGTGGTCTTTAGCTGTTGGGCACGCAAGGGTACGAGGGGATGAAAGAGCTGTCGCTCACACGAAAACGACCTTGGCCTGCTTCTGGAACGTACTGTTTCTTTTACTCGACGTTCGCTGTGCTTAAAAAGTGTGCAGCATATTCTTGGATGTGATAAAATGTAGAATTAGATTATCATGTGAATAGCTCTGCAAATCGATATTAGTGTCGATCTTTTGGGATCGAATCCACATTCAAATGGTGATCTTTTTTCTCTGTCGGAGGGTGGGGAGCATCATTGCTTGTACATGCTTGAAAAACCGTTATTTGCCTAAATTTATCTGCACAGTCGTTGATGGATCGTACGTATTTGGCTGTAGAATATTCGTAAGTGCTACTGTTAAAGAAAATTTTTGAAGCTTAAGAAGTTGTTTCTCACGAGAATCGTCCGTCTCTCTTTGTACACAGTGTGAGGTAACAGGAGACTTGTGGCGCCCAGGAAATATTCTAAGTTCGGAGTTGGCGTAGCCGCACAGGTGCCCGACAAGCTAGGGCTAACCCGGCACCAAACACGTGGTGCCGAACGTTAGCCGGACGAGAGGGGTAGCCCCAGCACGTGGTCCAGGCCGAGCACGTGGCTGTGAATTCCTTGGTGACGCTGTGTCGATGAAAGAGAATTGTATGCCGATGTACCCTACCCCCACTTATCGACCTTAATGACAGTGAAAAATTAAACCGCGTGCACCTAATGGAAATTTGGGAAAAGCAATCGTCACCGAAGTTAATTTGCCGGTAAAGACAGAGGAAAGGGTTACATCTAAATAAAAGGAAAAATGCAAATGAAATTGGTGGAAATTAATTTTGAAAAGGGGTAAAGTTAATAAAGAATGTAAATGTGCGGTCCTTACGTTAACAATTGACTAGCGGTAATTAGAAATTTAAGATTTTGGGAAAATTACGGTCGCCAGTCCTATGGACAATTACTATAGTAACTGAAAAAGAAAGGTTATTGCACGTACAATTAGCACTAAGAGCGTGGCAACTGAAGGTTGACACGTGTTGTGTGAAAACTGAATGTTTGTCAGAAGTAATAAATTTCCCTACACTCTGACTTAATTTAGCAAAAGAATTAATAAAACCGGAAAATTGAAAGTTAATTTAGTGACTGAACTTAATAGTGAGCTTTGTTTCTGAAGCACATCGAAATTCAGTAAATGCGGTTAGTCTTGGGCTACCTCAACAATCATTTCAAAAGCTACTTGAATCTACGCAATTTAGAAATAAGAGATTTAACTTTGAACTGGAATTGAATGATTCTGAACAATTAACAATAGTAAAATTTAGTACGTACCAAACTGAGCTGCAGTCACAGGTAAGCTAAAATACGGTAACAAAACTCGCACTCTTAATTTGTGCTTGTCTAATCTAAATATTGTAGCCAGCTATGAATACCTTAACTGAACTTTGAAATTAAAGCAGTGAAATCGAATGATATTACTTTAATGCTGGCGTTTGAATTTCAACGACACTCGGGTTCATTCCGGAAAAGGAAGGGACCCTGCTTGGTAATGCAATTGGGAGAATGAGCAACAAAGGTTCATGCTAAGTTGCTGTAATTTTGTGATGCAACAGTTTTAAAAGCTGAGGTCTGCCATACAGTTCTAAAACTTTACGTGCTTCCAGTCATCCTTGTTGGTTGATTGAAGGTTTGAAGCCGTCGATCGAGGAGGTGGCGACAGTCACTCATTGTCGGCCGTCGCTGTTACAGAAGCTGGATGTTGGCGCGCCTTCTTCCCGACACGGTCACCAGGCGAAACGGGCTCTTGATGTGTGCCAGCTAATGCTTCCCGTCCGCGACACCATGTCAGAAACTATCATAGCAAGTCGAGCGCAATTACATGCTGCCATACCCCGAAAGCGCGGCAACTCGCGGGAGCGTCACACAACACACCTGCTCCACTGCCCTCCTCCAGCCAGACTCCCTCTGCCCGCGCTCCACGCGACCGAGTTGACACTACCAAAGATCCTAAACACTTTGGTTCTGCACACGACCTATCCATGTATAGTTTTCCTTAGGCTAGACCCAGCGTATAAATACAAATAATATTCACAAAACAAACCAATTATACATCGACATAAATGCATATATATACGAATAGTAAAACAATTACAATATACAAAGACACAGAAATGTTATATCTTCAGGTAACAAAATAAGGAAAAAAAATTTGCAGTGCAATAGATGGAAATAGGAGGATATGCATTTCCGGCATTACACCGAGAGTGCCAAAGATGGCGGACTTTGTGAAAACATTATGGCAGACTTTTCGCAGTTCGTATAGAGATTAATAGTAGCCAGATGAATCATAATACCTTAAAAAGAAACATGTACGTTGCCATTATTTGTACGAAGATTCTGATGGTGTAATCACATTTTCAATATCTTTATTTTTTAAAGTTTACTATCTGACTTTAAATTATACAAGTAACACCCAGTAACGAATTTCCAAAATCTTAACGCTTTATCCGGTTTCGTCGATCAACGTGTCTTTAGAAAGCTATTAGTGTAAACCTAAATTGGTATAAATTACAGGCATGTAACTTGGATAGTGCATGAGTTATTGGAGGTCAAAGTGGCCGATTACTATCGATCGCGTCAGGCCATAAGTACTCCACAGTTACACGAAAAAACGGTAGCAGCATGCTTATAAATATTATTTATTCGTCTATGTCTTTGTTTATATTCGATATATACCATTAATGAAGAAATTGGTTAAATATTTACTGCGTTATAGAAAGCACAGAGGCATTAGGCTACTGGCCTACCTTTTGTTCTATTCCTTTGATATATGTTTATTTAATTTGTTTATATGTCTAATAATGTGCGTTAGAGTGTGTTTATGGTCCAATCGTAGCAATGTTTATTTAATTTCAAGTTATTTAAATGCAAATCCATTATTTAGAATGTGTTTCATTATGTTTATGTGGGTGCGTTGGCTTGAAGACATGGCGCGAGCGCTCTAGCCAATCACAACGCTCGTGAATGGGCAGACTGGATGGAATCGGGAGAAGAGTCCTGATGAGTACGGCACAGGACACGGGAAGTGTGGGATGAGGCGGCGCGACGGGTGGTTGTGGGAAAGACTTGGAGTGGAGCAGTTTGCGCGTGGTCGCGAGAGATGGAAATATTTCGTAGTGCTGACTTGTGTACTTGTGAGATTTCTGTGGCTTCTACAGTGAAGACATAGAACGCGTTTAGAAGTGAATATCTCGCGAGGTATGTGGTTGTTCGTAACTTCGAATGGTTCAAATGGTTCTGAGCACTATGGGACTTAACATCTGAGGTCATCAGTCCCCTAGAACTTTTTGTTGTTGTGGTCTTCAGTCCTGAGACTGGTTTGATGTAGCTCTCCATGCTACTCCATCCTGTGCAAGCTTCTTCATTGCCCAGTACCTACTGTAGCCTACATCCTTCTGCATCTGCTTAGTGTATTCATCTCTTGGTCTCCCTCTACGAGTTTTACCCTCCACGCTGCCCTCTAGTACTAAATTGGTGATCCCTTGATGTCTCAGAAGGTGTCCTACCAACCGATCCCTTCTTCAAGTTGTGCCACAAACTCCTCTTCTCCCCAATTCCATTCAATACCTCCTCTTTAGTTACGTGATCTACCCATCTAATCTTCAGCATTCTTCTGTATCACCACATTTCGAAAGCTTCTATTCTCTTCTTGTCTAAACTATTTATCGTCCATGCTTCACTTCCATACATGGCTACACTCCATACAAATACTTTCAGAAACGATTTCCTGACAGTTAAATCAATACTCGATGTTAACGAATTTCCCTTATTCAGAAACGCCTTCCTTGCTATTTCCAGTCTACATTTTATATCTTATCTACTTATAACTACTTAAACCTGACTAACCTAAGGACATCACACACATCCAGGCCCGAGGCAAGATTCGAACCTGCGACCGTAGCGGCTGCGCGGTTCAAGACTGAAGCTCGTAGAACCGCTCGGCCACACGGGCCGGCTTTGTTCGTAACTCACTACTTGAAGTAGAAATTTATTGTTTCCCTGTTATTGAACTCATATTGTACTTAACTGCTGGACCATCGACACCAATAAGTGTCACGTTCTCAAAAGCACTTCTGCTATCGTACTCATCGTTTAAAGTCATTAAGATAGCACCTGCAGATTTTATTTAATTGAAATCTTTCATTTATAAATTTCTACGTAACATTCGCAATTGCCCAGTGATAGGAACCTTCGACCAATCGATTCATGTGTCTATTCATATTCTATACAGTAGACTCAGCAGTATATGGCTTGTAATGCGGCAACTACGTATCCCAGTCCCTAGACAACGAAACCAGCCAAAACTTTTAATATTTCAACTCTGAGTCGGAGAGTACGTAGTTGAGGGCCACCAACACCACCATCATTTCTTTTTTTGAAAGCCCGCAACAAGTTAAGGTTTGCAGATACTTAGTAAATGGTACACTCTATCTCGAGATAAGTCTCTTTCCTGGTTCGTATTACAAACGAGCCGAACAGCTACTTCGAGTCAATAATTGTCCCACTGGTAATTACACATTACCTGAGTGTAAAAACTGCGCACATTCCAAAGCTAGCGCAACGACAGCTGCTGAAGAACCTCATCATTCCTGCGTTGCAAAACGGATAAGTATGAAGAGACATACAGGCTGATGTAGCTACACAACACGCCCGCAAGCAGAAGTTTGGCTATGAGATTTGGGTTGGGTTGGGTTGTTTTGGGGGAAGAGACCAAACAGCGAGTTCATCGGTGTCGTCGGATTAGGGAAGGAAGTCGGCCGTGCCCTTTCAAAGGAACCATCCCGGTATTTTCCTGGAGCGATTTAGGGAAATCACGGAAAACCTAAATGAGGTTGGCCGGACGCGGGATTGAACCGTCGTCCTCCCGAATACTATGAGATTTCAGTTGGATCTAAACGGAACCGCATTTTAAATACGCACCGAGTTTCCATTGTAGCTAAGTGCCGATGGCAAGGCTGGTGTTGCAAGATGACTGCTGTGCTTTCGGTTGACGGCTGCTGGTCGGTTTCCTGGCCGGTGGTGCTCGTCTCGATGGCGTTGTGGTGTTGGCTGCCTCGGTGTGGTGGGTATTCTGTGGGCTACGTTTCCGTTGCGTCTTCTTCACTCAGGTAGTCTGGCTTCCACGGATCGACGGACTCCATGCATCGAAGGAAGACGTGCTTGAGAGCGTCTTTGAGAGCGAAATTGTTCTCCCTGCCGTGTAGTTCTAATTGGTTGCACAGTCTCCATTTGTCTCCGGAGCTCCGCAAGAAAGCCTTGAGTAGAGCACAGTGGTCTGGATGTGGTTTGAAAATCTCTCCTGGTAGACGCAGAGTTTCGCCATACACCAGCTCCGCTGGAGAGGCATCCAGTCTTGTGTTAATGCGCTGCTGATACATAGTAAAATTAATAGCTCTACTGGAAGGACGTTGACCAATGGATGAATATCAAGTGCATTGCGAACTAAGGTCGCCACAGGTCTTTTCAACAGTCGTGTAACGTTCACTCGCCAATAAAACAAGCCTATCATCAATCTCAATGGGCTTCTTTGTATATTCTCGAGTTTCACTGTTAGTCTGACTAACCTACTAAGCTCATTTCTCCGTTCGGTTTCATATCTCCACACATTGTACGTATCTCTATACATATCTTTTCGCGTGACTTTATTTGCTAGTGACATTAATTTATTTTTAAGCTGTGATATAGTGCACTGGGAGCTGCAGATCTTGTAATTTATGGCATTTTTTTCAATTTCTGGATCACAAAGATTCTGTTTATTTTACTTCTTTCCATGGTCGATTTTAACGGTACACAGTACATTAGCTATAGGTTGACCGATCAGCTGCCTAGCCTTGAGTGGGTAGAAGTCATAATGCTTCGGCCAGTTGTCGTTTGTTTTTGGTTGCTGCCAAAGTTACCCAGCTGACAGTAATGTTACACAATGCCATTTTTGTCGGGTGTATTACTGTTTTGTGCTTATTGTTCTTAATGTCTTTTTTATTGTGCAGCACTATGCCGAACAGTAGATATTGCAGTTAGGATCTTTATTGAAACCTGTCTGTATTCGAGACGATTGCTGTTTAGATTACGAACAACACTTGAGTGATCTTAAACCTTGTTTTTTGAAATACATGTTAAGGTGTCAGCACAGTAGGAGGCTTGTTGCAAATTTGGAAATTTCTGTAAGTTCCAATGGGACCAAAGTGCCTCACACACCTTCGCCCGAGGGGGGACTCGAAACATCGACCGGGGGGGGGGGGGGGGGGGGGGCGAGCCGCGCGAACCGTGACTTGGCCGAGTTGAAACTATGTTTCCCATTAATTACAGAGACTGACAGATTTCAGTACTTCATACTTCATGGTCCTATATCTTTCGTCTAACATTACCTACATTTTATGATGGATACTGCGTATTTCTCTAGCTAATTCCATCTTCCATGGTTTCTTCCTCATTCTACGGATAAAGTATATCTGCGTCACATACCTTTCACAGTACGACACTTGACCTTTACCCAGTGGGTATTTATTGCAAAATTTTGTCTCAAGATCGTTTAGAAAAAGTTTGCGATGCTATCAATAATTCTGTTTCTTATCTTATTATTAAAAGTGAAGTGACTCAATAATGCGGTATTCATTGGAAACCACACTTTCACGTTTCGCCAGTGCACTACTTTTCATTAAAAGTTGCCAATATTTGCATTAGACTGTTATCTCTCTTGAGATCTTATGGATATAACTGTAGTCTTTTACAGACAGAATTTCGTCAATAGTATCTGCACCATCCGCGATCTGTTAAGTTATTAATGTATAACACGAACAGCGATGCTCCTCTTTTTTTGTTTAACTCTTACTCCGAACGCTAAATCATTTCACAGCACGTTAACATACCTAGTAGGTTCGAAAACAGGATATCAATTTCGATGTGATTCGAATTGCCATTGAAGCGTGTAAAAACACCTGCTGATTCTTACTGTAAAGCAGAAATTGTTCGAAATAGAAAGAGGTCTATCAAAGAAACGGGATAATTCAGTAACATTGCCGGAAGCTCTCTACGGACAAATTTTAGTGCCTTAACTAACTGTTTATTGTAACAGTAAATCATATAATCGGACGATGCTCATATGTTACGACTGGGCAATGAAAACATGTGCGTAATAACACATAATTTACCTTACTGTATCGAACACAGGAATTCACACTCAAGAAAACATTTAGCCTACCAAATGGGGAAAGTCTGTCGTGCAGAAACAACTACACGATTATACTGAAATATGCAGTCACATACAATCCATTCCCGTCATGAAACATTGACGCTGACCGGTTTCTTTTCTCTTTGACGAAAGGCTGATTTTAAATATACTTTTTTGTATTAACTTTGATACGTAAAGATACATAGAAGATGAGGCAATGCTAGAATACTAAAGGAGAACCGATAGAGGTACTCAAAGTACCCTCCGCCACGATCAGGTGGCTTGCGGAGTATGGATGTAGATGGGGATGTAGATAAGCCAGCACATCTAAATACGAGTATAATGCGACGGCACAAAATGAAGAAATGTAAGGCAATAATTTTCTTTGATGTGACAGAAGTAGATAGTTAATATTTAATTTGTTTGATGCAACATTTAATCATTAGACTGTAGGTCTATTATTTTTGCTGACGACTTGCAACGAAATATTACTTTACATTAATAAAATTACATGTAAAGGGTCCATGGTTCGTGCATTAATCATGTTAATGCAGTCGTTCAACAATAATCAAGAGATAACTAATATGTCGGCATAGTATCTTGTTCCAAGTTACAGTGCATTAGGAAACTGAGACAGCTATCAGAAATTACGTTTATAAAAACAACTGCAGTAGAAACAAAGATCTTACATTGGGACTTTAGTCTAAAAATCTAAGTGATCATTCTGTCACAGATATTGTTGATGACGAAGCCGACAATTTTACAGCAGTATCGTATTTCTGAAGAGTACGAAGTTCCGTCAGACACTCATTGTTAATGATGTATTCTCTGGAACGGCGTAGCGGTGAGCGATAACTTTTTATGGTTCATCCATAATTATACCTGATTCCCCGTAAACCAAGTAGAGTCACGGTAGCGAATTTAGGGAAAGCTGTTCGTATCTGGTTATGAGCGGTATGGCCTCTGTCTTGTCTTCCCTGTCAGCAGTTCAAGGGCGCGGGAGTAGGTAGCGCTCGCGCGGTTTGCTATACGTCCTATGCATTTTTAGATGAAATACTGTCTTGACATTACAGTATACGAGGGCGTACTGAAAAGTAAAAATTCCTTGTGTTTTTAAATGAAAACTCTTAAAGCTTTTAGATAAAACAAACGTTATTAACATTCTATATCTTTATTCTGCATACATACCAAGATAGTAACTGTTCTCGAAAGAACAGATACCACTGATGATCGTGCAGCTACTCTAGAATAAACTCTTACTGGAATCGCCAAAGTGTGCGCGAGTAATGAGTGGATGGGCAAATATCTATTAGGTACGTTACAAATGAAGAATTGTGGACAGTTGGGAATGTGGGTGTCACGGGAAGCGTGCAAGTCCCTGCAGCCGCGTTATTCATCTGTGTCCTCGGTGGCTCAGATAGATAGAGCGTCTGCCATGTAAGCAGGCGATCCCGGGTTCGGGTCCCAGTCGGGGCACACATTTTCAGCTGTCCCCTTCGAGGTATATCAACAACACCTGTCGGCAGCTGAGGGTTTCAATTAATTATCATTTATTGTGCATGTGCATCCCGGGTTCGAGTCCCGGCTGGGGCACACATTTCCAGCTGTCCCCTTCGAGGTATATCAACAACACCTGTCGGCAGCTGACGGTTTCGATTAATTATCATTTACTGTGCATGTCTACGTATTTGCAGCCCCATCTCGCCCGAGGGCTCCGAACTACAGCGTGTACCATGGCGGTGTGTGACGTAACTATGTCGGTAGGTGAGAAACAGTGTGCTGTAATCGAATTTCGATTTCGATGAGTTCGTCCATTAATGGAGCACCCTCACCTTCAGTTTGACAATGCCAGAGCAGACACGAATGCTGCGACATCTGCTACAATCTGACACCTTGGATTCACTGTCATTGATCATCCACCATGCAGTCCCCGACTTGTTCCCATTCTTTTTCCATGAGTTCCCAAAACTTAAACATCACTTTCGAGGATTTCACTGAGGTAGTGATGAAGCGGATCAACCAGGGGTGAGGTTAAGGTTCCGTCATAAAAGTCTAATATTCTGCAGAGAATGTGTGAACAAACTGGTCTCCCACTGGGGGAAACTTTTTCGTCACCAGAGTGACTAAATAAATCTCGGGTGAACAGCCTGGTATGGGTGTGCATAGGACACAATATTTCGGCAATCGACCAGGTTGCCATCATCAGGTGCGCTGATGTACTGACCGGTGGTGGGCCGGCGCCATGTATATGTAGGACAATCCCCCTCCCGCCCCTCCCTCAGGCGCTTCCTAGGAGTCGGTGCGGTCCAGGTACAGCGTCCGTTCTCCCGCCGTCTGGGCGCTGCGACCTAGGGCTTCTCGTTCAGGAGGGTCTGCCGGCACCGCTCTCGTTATTCTCCCCTCCTCCCCCGAAGTGGGTACACTCCGGAAAATATCCTTTTTCTTCTTAATCAGGGTGATCGCGGGTTCCCACGCCTTCCTAAGGATGTAACCGCTGTCACGATTTAGTTGTGGCTCCCTTACTCCGATCACCATGGCTTCTTTGATGACACAGTCCCAGTATTTGGAAGTACGTGTCAGGACTTTGGTTTGCCTAGTGAAACGTTGTTGTGATGCCTCGTGTAAGGAGGAGAAATGCGTTTCCGACTTTTATAAAGGTCGGATTGTAGCCTATCGCGAATGCGGTTTATCGTATCGCGACATTGCTGCTCGCGTTGGTCGATATCCAATGACTGTTAGCATAATATGGAATCGGTGGGTTCAGGAGGGTAATACGGAACGCCGTACTGGATGCCAACGGCCTCGAATCACTAGCAGTCGAGATTACAGACCTCTTATCCGCATGGCTGTAACGGATCGTGCAGCCACGTCTCGATCCCTGAGTCAGCAGATGGAGACGTTTGCATAACAACCATCTGCACGAACAGTTCGACGACGTTTGCAGCAGCATGGACTATCAGCTCGGAGACCATGGCGGCGGTTACCCTTGACGCTGCATCACAAACAGGAACGCCTGCGATGCTGTACTCAATGTCGAACCTGGGTGCACGAATGGCAAAATATCATGTTTTCGGATGAATCCAGGTTCTGTTTACAGCATCATGATGGTCGCATTGGAAACGTGTATTCGTCATCACCATACTGCCGTATCACCCGGCGTGATGGTATGGGGTGCCAATGGTTACACGTCTCGGTCACCTCTTGTTAGCATTGACGGCACTTTGAACAGTGGACGTTACATTTCAGATGTGTTACGACCCGTGACTCTACCCTTCATTTGATCCCTGCGAAACCCTACATTTCAGCAGGATAATGCACGATCGCATGTTGCAGGTCCTGTACGGGCGTTTCTGGATACAGAAAATGTTCGACTGCTGCTGTGGCCAGCACATTCTGCAGATCTCTCGCGAATTGAAAACGTCTGGTCAATGGTGGCCGAGCAACTGGCTCGTCACAATACGTCAGTCCCTAACTACTCTTGGTGAACTGTGGTATCGTGTTGAAACTGCATGGGCAGCTGTACCAGCACATGCCATCCAAACTCTGGTTGACTCAATGCCCAGGCATATCAACGCCGTTATTACGGTCAGAGGTGGTTGTTCTGGGTACTGATTTCTCAGGATCTATGCACCCGAATTGCGTGAAAATATAATCACATGTCAGTTCTAGTATAATATATTGTCCAACGAATACCCGTTTATCATCTGCATTTCTTCTTGGTGTAGCAATTTTAATAGCCAGTAGTGTAATAGCTACGAGATCCAGACTACATAGGATGAATGTGGGCTCAATCATCTTCATTGGATATTGCTAAAACCCAATAAATCAATTATTGTTTATACAAAGGTTTGTATATGATGTGCGAAATCACACCTAATATGCAAATGACAATTATTCTCGAAGGTATTTTTACACCACACCTACAATACGCCAGTCACTACTCTTGATGAACTGCGTTATCGTGTTGAAGTTGCTTGGGCAGCTGTACGTGTACACGCCATCCAAGCTCTGTTCGACTCAATGACCAGGCGTATCGAGCCCGTTATTACGGGCAGAGGTGGTTGTTCTGGGTAGTGATTTCTCAGGATCTACGCACCCAAATTGCGTGAAAATGTATTCACATGTCAGTTCTAGTATAATATATTTGTCCTATTAATACCCTTTTATAATCTGCATTTCTTCTCGATGTAGCAATTTTAATGGCCAGTAGTGTAAACAGTGTGAGTATGGTGCGCCAGGTGCTGGCAAATGCCGCTGGAGAGCGCTGCGGTCACAAATCACTCTGAGGATCACGTCGCGTGAGATGTAGCGAGTCGTTTCAAAGCCTGCATCGAACACGACGGAGACAACGTCTGGCGTCATTCGCCATGAGAAACACGTCACTTGTGAGCACCGCTTGTAACGCCGGAAATGCATATCCTCCTATTTCCATCTATTGTACTATAAATTTGTTTTCCTTATTTTTGTTACCTGAATATATAACATTTCGGTGTCTTCGTATATTGTAATTGTTTTACTATTTGTATATATATATTTATGCATTTATGTCGATGTATAATTGGTTTGTTTCGTAAATATTATTTGTATTTTTACGCCTGGTCTTGCCTAGGGAAAACTATCGAACGATTACATTGATAGGTCGTGTGAAGAATTAAAGTGTGTAGGATCTTTGGTAGTGTTAACTCTGTCGCGTGGAGCGCGGGCAGAGGGAGTCTGGCGGGAGTAGCGAGTGGAGCAGGTGTGTTGTGTGAAGCTCCCGCGAGTTGCCGCGCTTTCGGGGTTTGGCAGCACGTAACTGCGCTCGACTTGCGATGATAGTTTCTGACATGGTGTCGCGGACGGGAAGCATTAGCTGGCGCAGATCAAGAGCCCGTCTCGTCTGGTGACCGTGTCGAGAAGAAGGCGCGCCAACATCCAGCTTCTGCAACAGCGACGGCCAACAATGAGTGACTGTCGCCACCACCTCGATCGACGGCTTCAAACCTTCAATAAATCAACAAGGAAGACTGGAAGCACGTAAAGTTTTAGAACTGTATGGCAGACCCTCAGCTTTTCAAACTTTTAAAATTGTTGCATCACAAAATTACAGCTACTTAGCATGAACCTTTGTTGCTCATTCTCCCAATTGCATTACGAAGCAGGGTCCCTTCCTTTTCCGGAATGAACCCGAGTGTCGTTGAAATTCACTTCACCACTTTAATTTCAAAGTTCAGTTAAAGTATTCATAGGTGGCTGCAATATTCAGATTATACAAGCACAAATTAAGAGTGCGAGTTTTGTTACCGTATTTAAGCTTACCTGTGACTGCAGCTCAGCTTGGTACGTGCTAAATTTTACTATTGTTAATTGTTCAGAATCATTTAATTCAAGTTCAAAGTTAAATCTCTTATTTCTAAATCGCGTAGATTCAAGTAGCTTTTGAAATGATTGTTGAGGTAGCCCAAGACTAACCGTATTTTACTGAATTTCGTTGTGATTCAGAAAGAAAGCTCACTGTTAATTTCAGTCACTAAATTAACTTTCAATTTTCCGATTTTATTAATTCGTTTGTTAAATCAAGTCAGAGTGTAGCGAAATTTATTACTTCTGACAAACTTTCAGTTTTCAAACTACACGTGTCAACCTTCAGTTGCCATGCTTCTAGTGCTAATTATATGTGTAATAACCTTTCTTTTTCAGTTACTATAGTAGTTGTCCTTAGGACTGGCGACCGTAATTTCCCCTTAATCTCAAATATCTAATTACCGCTAGTTGATTGTTAACGTAACGGCCGCACATTTACTTTCTTTATTAACTTTACCCCTATTTCAAAATTAATTTCCACCAGTTTCATTAGCATTTTTCCTTTCATTTAGATGTAACCTTTTCCTCCCTCTTTACCGACAAATTAACCTCGGTGACGATTGCTTTTTCCCGAATTTCCATTAGGTACACGCGGTTTAATTTTTCACTGTCATTAAGGTCGATAAGTGAGGGGGAGGTTACACGCTGAGTGGAGCTTTACCGCAACTAGGAAGAGCTCGCCTCGGAACATAATGCGTCGAGTTCCGTGGGAGCGGCGCGGGTGACGGCGGGACCGTCGCGTCGCCCACGCGGCTACCGGATGCGCGGAAAAGGCATCGCCGCCGCGAGCAAGGCCGCCTGCCCGCCTGCCGCAGAGCGTCCGTCTGGACTGCCGGAGCGTTATAACGGTCGCGGCGCCAAGGCCGGCCCGCCCGGAGCCCGAGGTGTCCGCATTCACCGGCTGGAGGCGCTGGGCTGGGCTGGGCTGAGCTGCGCCCTGGCAACCCCTCACCACGGATGCCGCCGCTCACCCACACCTCGCAGTCGCACAGCGCTCTGCCGTTACCTGGCGTTGCCCACTGGAGGCGTCAGCGCGTTTACACCTGCACACCTACGCTTGCCTCACACCGAACAGGAGTCATGCGTGTAGGTACGTATCTTTCTATCGACATAGTGCGGTTGCATGATTCCACTCAAATTAGACAGCTAGGCTCACTACTGCAGTGTTCGAGATATCCGCATTACTAACACGAACTGTCGCATAACTTGAAACAACGAGGAAATCGTAGAAAGAAGCCCATGTGCTGAGGCAAGTAATATACAGGGTGTTACAAAAAGGTACGGCCAAACTTTCAGGAAACATTCCTCACACACAAATAAAGAAAAGATGCCATATGGACATGTGTCCGGAAACGCTTCATTTCCATGTTAGAGCTCATTTTAGTTTCGTCAGTATGTACTGTACTTCCTCGATTCACCACCAGTTGGCCCAATTGAAGGAAGGTAATGTTGACTTCGGTGCTTGTGTTGACATGAGACTCATTGCTCTACAGTACTAGCATCTAGCACATCAGTACGTAGCATCAACAGGTTAGTGATCATCACGAACGTGGTTTTGCAGTCAGTGCAATGTTTACAAATGCGGAGTTGGCAGATGCCCATTTGATGTATGGGTTAGCACGTGGCAATAGCCGTGGCGCGGTACGTTTGTATCGAGACAGATTTCCAGAACGAAGGTGTCCCCACAGGAAGACGTTCGAAGCAATTGATCGGCGTCTTAGGGAGCACGGAACATTCCAGCCTATGACTCGCGACTGGGGAAGACCTAGAACGACGAGGACACCTGCAATGGACGAGGCAATTCTTCGTGCAGTTGACGATAACCCTAATGTCGGCGTCAGAGACGTTGCTGCTGTACAAGGTAACGTTGACCACGTCACTGTATGGAGAGTGCTACGGGAGAACCAGTTGTTTCCGTACCATGTACAGCGTGTGCAGGCACTATCAGCAGCTGATTGGTCTCCACAGGTACACTTCTGCGAATGGTTCATCCAACAATGTGTCAATCCTCATTCCAGTGAAAATGTTCTCTTTAAAGATGAGGCTTCATTCCAACGTGATGAAATTGTAAATTTTCACACTCAACATGTGTGGGTTGACGAGAATCCGCGCGCAATTGCGCAATCACGTCATCAACACAGATTTTCTGTGAACGTTTCGGCAGGCATTGTATTTGATATCTTGATTGGGCCCCATGTTCTTCCACATACGCTCAATGGAGCACGTTATCGTGATGTCATACGGGATACTCTACCTGTGCTAGAACATGTGCCTTTACAAGTGCGACATAACATGTGTTTCATGCACGATGGGGCTCCTGCACATTTCAGTGGAAGTGTTCGTATGCTTCTCAACAACAGATTCGGTGACCGACGGATTGGTAGAGGCGGACCAATTCCATGGCCTCCAAGCTCTCCTGACGTCAACCCTCTTGACTATCATTTATGGAGGCATTTGTAAGCTCTTGTCTATGCAACCCCGGTACCAAATGTAGAGACTCTTCGCGCTCGTCTTGCGGACGACTGTGATTCAATACGCCACTCTCCAGGGCTGCATCAGCGTATCAGGGATTCCATGCGACGGAGGGTGGATGCTTGTATCCTCGCTAACGGACGACATTTTGAACATTTCCTGTAACAAAGTGTTTGAAGTCACGCTGGTACGTTCTGTTGCTGTGTGTTTCCATTCCATGATTAATGTGATTTGAAGAGAAGTAATAAAATGAGCTCTAACATGAAAAGTAAGCGTTTCCGAACACATGTCCACATGACATATTTTCTTTCTTTGTGTGTGAGGTACGTTTCCTGAAAGTTTGGCCGTACTTTTTTGTAACACCCTGTATACTGTTTAATGTATGTGTCACCGTGGTGGAAGAAATAAAAACTGCAATGAGTAATGAGTTTAATGACTGTAGTCTTGATTTCGAAGTAACACTTCATCCTGTTGGTCAACTGACAGCGAACGAAAATGAAAAACACAAGGAAGCTACATCAGGAGCCACCAGGTTAGCTCTGAAGCAACCCATTCACAGATCGACTGGTCGCCCAGCACTCCCTCCACCCCACCTCCACCCCCTGCCTCCCTGCTGAGCGGGTCTGCCCCGACTCGTTCGCCTTTGTAATGTACAATTCCATAGCGGTCGTGTTCACGGTTCGGGTGTATCGGCTCCACGGGCGCATTGCTACCTGCAAGTCCCGACCTCTGCCTGCCACACCACAAACCGTCCTTTCTCCCTTCTGCTTTCATATGACGAAAATTGCCAAGTGACGAGCGCAGGTAGAGTCTGCTATGTAGTTGCAATGTGACCCCTCACAGTCAGATGGGTCGGTGACCCGGTCAGCAGGATGACGGATTACGGGCAGGGGTGGGGGTTGAGCGACTCGTCTGCCTGTGGATGGGCGTCTTAAGACTTCAACGTGTTCCTGCCAGACCCAGTTGCTCCATTTCAAGGCGTCTACTGTATCTAAAGCCAGTATCATCCCAGAACCTTTCCTGTGTATGGTGAAATCCGTGGCAGGCTACATTAACATTGCTTCAATCTGGGCTGACCATTTAAGATCTCTTTCTCTAAAACACGAAACACTACTTTAATGCTTAACGTTTACAGTCAATAGTCTAAGAATATGCGAATATGTGGTTATATCTACGCCGCGCGGGAGTAGCCTGCACGGTAGCTAGGGAACAACAAAGGCGTGATAAAAGTCATCATTCGTACTTCCCACAAATACAAAAAAGGTAGAGAAGGTTAGGGTTTAACAGATAAGCGACAACGAGCCCGTGAGAGACAGTCACAAATACACCTTGAAGAAGAGTTATGCTGGGGCCGTTGATGGGCTGAAGCCGTCGTGGTTCATTCGCCAGGCAGTATGATTCATAGATATCTTGTATCGAAGAGAGAACAATAAAATCATGCTTATAATATTAAAATAGCTGCAGCCACTGTTGTGCGGGTGCTGCAGAACCATATGGTAGTCGTGCAAGGTCCCCCCAACATTAAGGAAATTGCACCTCACTTCAGATTCTCCTGCGTCGTCGAACCCCACTTCTCTAGTATCCAGAGGCTGAAGATAAATAAGAAGGAAACCAGCTTCACAAACAAATGGAAGCGAAATGGAACAGCCTTCTCTTTAGTTACATGGAATGACAACATTTCTAAGAAGATAATAATAATAGTAATAACGATAATGATGACAATAATATAGAAACAACTAAGAAACGGCAGAAAACATAAACACGACAATAAATCCAATTCAGCGCTTTTGACAAAATAATGTCATGCATACCCAGCAAACATACACACAACCAGACACACACACACACACACACACACACACACACACACACACACACATAGACAGGCACACACACAATTACGTTGATGGGATTTGCCCGATGTGTATGTAAACGGAAATTTGTTATCCCTTAAACACTTCCTGTGCACGTATCTCTACAACGTTGCATGTGTGGAAATAACCAAAAAAATGTTCAAATGTGTGTGAAATCTTATGAGACTTAACTGCTAAGGTCATCACTCTCTAAGCTTACACACTACCTAACCTAAATTATCCTAAGGACAATCACCCACATCCATGCCCTGGGGAGGACTCGAACCTCCGCCGGGTCCAGCCGCACAGTCCATGACTGCAGCGCCTTAGACCTTTTTTCCTTTTTTTAAAAAAAAAAAATCTCATTTTGTTCGTTTTTTCGTTCGTTGTATCTGCTCTGGGCGGACGTCGAAAGACACCCGTTCCAGTTCGTTGTTGATCCATTAACTCAGTTTTTTTTATTGGTATTCGTATCTGTTATGAACTGTAGACAGTAATATAGACTCACTTTTTTTTCATAATCCGCATAGTTAACCAACAGAAAATAAGGAAATCCACGTTAATACTCTTCACTTCCCATATCACGTCAGACCACTAGGCTTAAAGAAAAAAACCAACTTGAATCAACAGAAAAATGAATTTATCAACAGTGAGGCCCAGTAATGCAAAGTCCAAAGGACCAGAATCACAGACAGGCACACGTAGTGCACGAGTCTCCGCATTCGGATTCTGGAGATTCGTGCGCATGCGCACACTGGCTGTTACGCACATAGCACAGTAACACCTGGCTCTGCACGTTTGCACGTTGCATATGCTCCCCCTTTCCTGTACGTGCAACTGCCACAAGAACCTAGTACGGAACGGAGGCTGCGCAGGTGTCAAGGCACCTTAATGGAACATGGAATAACGGAAAAAGATGTTCCATCTGCAGTCCTATTCGCTCTTATTTGTTTGTGAACTTTTCACTGTGATAAAGAGCGGTGGTTTACCTACAACTTACTTTTATACAATAACCCGATTGCAGTTACAGTAGTCGATGTACATGAAACGGAAGCAGCAGTAGCTGAGAGGAAAGTCAGACAGGGCAGTACCATACACCCGACTCATTCTGTATATTTGGCAAGCAATAAAAGAAAATGTAATAGGAAATTGGAAAGCGGTTGTAGAGGAAAAATGGTTCAAATGGCTCTGAGCACTATGGGACTTAACTGCTACGGTCATCAGTCCCCTAGAACTTAGAACTACTTAAACCTAACTAACCTAAGGACAGCACACAACACCCAGCCATCACGAAGCAGAGAAAATCCCTGACCCCGCCGGGAATCGAACCCGGGAACCCGGGCGTGGGAAGCGAGAACGCTACCGCACGACCACGAGATGCGGGCTTGTAGAGGAAGGAGCAGAAGAAAGTGTCACGAGAGAATATGAATTTGGTGCTAGGAAAGAGAGACGAGAAAGACTAACTGGTTCCGCAATAGATTTCGGTTAGTAACAGCGAATACGCCGTTCAACAATTACAAGAGGAGGAGGAAGCCGGCCGTGAGGGCCGAGCGGTTCAAGGCGCTTCAGTCTGGAACCCGTGACCGCTACGGTAGCAGGTTCGAATCCTGCGTCTGGCATGGATGTGTGTGATGTCCTTAGGTTAGTTAGGTTTAAGTAGTTCTTAGTTCTAGGGGACTGATGACCTCAGAAGTTAAGCCCATAGTGCTCAGAGCCATCTGAACCATTTTATACGTGGAAAATGCTGGGAGATACGGGAAAATTTCGGTTAGATTGCGTCACGGTCAGGCAGAGGTTTAGAAATCAGATACTGGATTGTAAGACGTACCCAGGAACTGATGTAGACTCAGATCACAATATCGCAGTGATGAAGAGTAGACTGAAGTTTAAGAGACTAGTCAGGAAGAATCAATACGCAAAGAAGTAGGATACGGAAGTACTTAGGTATGACGAGACACACATGAAGCACTCTAAGGCTATAGATACAGCAATAATGAATAGCTCATTAGGCAGTACAGTTGAAGAGGAATGGACATCGCTAAAAATGCCAATCACAGAAGTTGTGAAAGAAAACATAGGTACAAAGAAGGTAACTGCGAAGAAATCGTGGATAACAGATGAAATATTTTATGTTGATCGATGAAAAACGAAGTTTAGATATGTTCAGGGAAATTCGGGAATACAGCTCAGGAATGAAATAAATGGGAAGCTCAGGGATGCTAAGGCGAAATGGCTGCGTGTAAAACGTGAAGAAATTGCAAAAACAAAAAAACAAAAAATTAATGCCGGAAGGACCGACTCAGCATATAGAAAAATAAAAGCAACATTCGTGGAAATTATAGACAAATATTAATTAAGAGTGCAGTGTGCATTCCAGTGTTAAATGCAGACGAAAGAGCGGGTAGGTGGAAAGATTACACAGGAGTCCTCTATGACGTGGAAGACTTGCCTGATGAGATAGACGAACAAACAGGAGTTAATATAAAAGACAGAGGAGATCCAGTATTAGAACCAGAATAAAAGGAGCTTTGTAGGACTTAATATTGAATGAAGAAGAAGGGATAGATAATACTCCATCAGATTTTCTAAAAACAGTTGGGGAAGTGCCAAAAAAATGACAAAATGTCTATTCATGTTGATGAGTGTAAAGTGTGAGTATGGCGATATACCATCTGACTTTCGGTGAAATATGTATGATCTACACAATTCTGAACACTGCAATAGCTGTAAAATGCGATAATTATCGCGAAATTAGCTTAACACCTCATGCAACCAAGTTATTGACAAGTTATTGACAAGAATAATATACTGAAGAACGGTAAAGAAAACTGAGGATGCGTTAGACGACGATCAGTTTGGCTTTAAGAAAGATAAAGGTGCCAGACAGGCAGTTCCGACGTTGCGGTTGATAATGGAAGAAAGACCAAAGAAAAATCAAGACACTGTCGTAGGATCTGTCGACGTAGAAAAGTCGTTGGACAATGTCAAATGGTGCAAGATGTTCGAATAGGAGAACATTATAAGGAGAGTTGGGTAATATACACTCCTGGAAATGGAAAAAAGAACACATTGACACCGGTGTGTCAGCCCCACCATACTTGCTCCGGACACTGCGAGAGGGCTGTACAAGCAATGATCACACGCACGGCACAGCGGACACACCAGGAACCGCGGTGTTGGCCGTCGAATGGCGCTAGCTGCGCAGCATTTGTGCACCGCCGCCGTCAGTGTCAGCCAGTTTGCCGTGGCATACGTAGCTCCATCGCAGTCTTTAACACTGGTAGCATGCCGCGACAGCGTAGACGTGAACCGTATGTGCAGTTGACGGACTTTGAGCGAGGGCATATAGTGGGCATGCGGGAGGCCGGGTGGACGTACCGCCGAATTGCTCAACACGTGGGGCGTGAGGTCTCCACAGTACATCGATGTTGTCGCCAGTGGTCGGCGGAAGGTGCACGTGCCCGTCGACCTGGGACCGGACCGCAGCGACGCACGGATGCACGCCAAGACCGTAGGATCCTACGCAGTGCCGTAGGGGACCGCACCGCCACTTCCCAGCAAATTAGGGACACTGTTGCTCCTGGGGTATCGGCGAGGACCATTCGCAACCGTCTCCATGAAGCTGGGCTACGGTCCCGCACACCGTTAGGCCGTCTTCCGCTCACGCCCCAACATCGTGCAGCCCGCCTCCAGTGGTGTCGCGACAGGCGTGAATGGAGGGACGAATGGAGACGTGTCGTCTTCAGCGATGAGAGTCGCTTCTGCCTTGGTGCCAATGATGGTCGTATGCGTGTTTGGCGCCGTGCAGGTGAGCGCCACAATCAGGACTGCATACGACCGAGGCACACAGGGCCAACACCCGGCATCATGGTGTGGGGAGCGATCTCCTACACTGGCCGTACACCACTGGTGATCTTCGAGGGGACACTGAATAGTGCACGGTACATCCAAACCGTCATCGAACCCATCGTTCTACCATTCCTAGACCGGCAAGGGAACTTGCTGTTCCAACAGGACAATGCACGTCCGCATGTATCCCGTGCCACCCAACGTGCTCTAGAAGGTGTAAGTCAACTACCCTGGCCAGCAAGATCTCCGGATCTGTCCCCCATTGAGCATGTTTGGGACTGGATGAAGCGTCGTCTCACGCAGTCTGCACGTCCAGCACGAACGCTGGTCCAACTGAGGCGCCAGGTGGAAATGGCATGGCAAACCGTTCCACAGGACTACATCCAGCATCTCTACGATCGTCTCCATGGGAGAATAGCAGCCTGCATTGCTGCGAAAGGTGGATATACACTGTACTAGTGCCGACATTGTGCATGCTCTGTTGCCTGTGTCTATGTGCCTGTGGTTCTGTCAGTGTGATCATGTGATGTATCTGACCCCAGGAATGTGTCAATAAAGTTTCCCCTTCCTGGGACAATGAATTCACGGTGTTCTTATTTCAATTTCCAGGAGTGTACAACTTGTACATTGTACAAGAACGAAGAGGGAATAATAACAGTGGAACACCAACAAAGAAGTGCTCGGATTAAAAAGGATGGGTCTTTCGCCCCTACTGTTCGGTCTATACATTGAAGAAACAATGCTGGAAATAAAGAAAAGGTTCAGAAGTGGAATATTATCAATTATAAGATTCGCTTACGACACTGCTTTCCTCAGTGAAAGTGAAGAAGAATTACGGGATGTGCCGAATCAAATGAAGAGTCTAATATGTACACAATATGGATTGAGAGTAAATTGGAGAAAGACAGCGTAATGAGAAATAGCAGAAATAAGAACAGCGTCTAACTAAACATCATCACTGATGGTCACGAAGCAGATCAAGTTAAGGAATTCTGCTACCTAGGCCAGATAAGTAACCCATGACTGACGGAACGAAAGTTTGACAGGATGTGTTAAGACGTCATTGAATAACTTCCGTGGTACTGGAGGGAGATGTAAAGGGCAACAACTAGAGGAAGACAGAGTTCGGAATACATTCAACAAATAATTGAGGACTTGGGTTGCAAAGTGCTACTCCGAGATGAAGAGGTTAGCATGTGAGAGGAATTCGTGGCGGGCACGTCAAACCAGTCATAAGACTGATGACTCGGAAGAAATTAAACGGAAAAAAGGGGAAAAAAGTGTACCTATGGAAAGTGAAGTTCAGGGAGAATATTGTTTGCGTCAGAGACAGAGGAGAATTTGAAAGATCAGTCAATGGGAATAGAAATTGTCTTGTAAAGGCGGTTGAAAGATCACAGTCACGAAAAGTAAAAGATAATGGAGTGCAACAGATTTAAAGCAGGCAATGGTGATGGAACTGGATTAGGAATGAGTAGAGACTTTTGAAACGTGGTGCTACAGAAGACACTGTAAATGAGATGAGTAGATCGAGTACCTAATGAGGAGTGTCTGAACCGAATTGGTTGAGGGGCGTGTCCTGGGGTATGAAAGAATCATGAGTTTGGTGCTGTAAGGAAGTGTGGATGATAATATTTGTAGAGGGAGACCACTGGCTGAATACAGTAACCAGGTTCATATGAATAAAGGCTGCAGAAATTGCGCTGACATGAAGAAGCTTGCACAAGATAGGGTGGCGTGGCGAGCTGCATCACACCAGACTTCGGACTGAAGGACACAACAACAATAACACCAGCAACAATAGAACAGTAAACGAAGAAGTGGAAGTTACTTTCAATGAAGAAAGACCATACGGATAATTGTCTATGCTGTATATACGGAGACTGAAGCAATGAATGAAAATTTGTACCAAGGCTAGTATTTTAACCCTGGTCCCCGTGTTCAGTAGGCAGATCCGCTAACCACTACACTGACCTGGAACAGTGGCTTGTAACACCGGAAATGCATATCTTCCTATTTCCATCTATTGTACTATAATTTTTTTCCTTGTTTTGTTACCTCAAGATATGACATTTCTGTCTCTTTATATATCGTAATTGTTTTACTGTTTTTATATATATATATATATATATATATATATATATATATATATATATATATATATATATGCATTTATGTCGATGTATAATTGGTTGTTTTGTAAATATTATTTGTATTTTTACGCTGGGTCTTGCGTAGGGAAAACTATGCTATCAAACGAATACGTCGGTAGGTCGTGTGGAGAACCAGAGTGTTTAGGATCTTTAGTAGTGTTAACTCTGTCGCGTGGAGCGCGCGCTGAGCGGAGAGAGAGTCTGGCTGAAGTAGCGAGTGGAGCAGGTGTGCTGTGTGAAGCTCCCGCGAGTTGCTGCGCTTTCGGGGTTTGGCAGCATGTAATTGCGTTCGACTTGCGATGATAGTTTCTGACATGGTGTCGCGGACGGGAAGCATTAGCTGGCGCATATCAAGAGCCCGTTTCGTCTGGTGACCGTGTCGAGAAGAAGGCGCGCCAACATCCAGCTTCTGCAACAGCGACGGCCGACAATGAGTGACTGTCGCCACCTACTCGATCGACGGCATCGAACCTTCAATCAACCAACAAGGAAGACTGGAAGCACGTAAAGTTTTAGAACTGTATGGCAGACCTCAGCTTTTCAAACTGTACCATTTTCGTAACTATAATTACAGAAACGTAGAATGAACCTTTGTTGCTCATTGTCCCAATTGCGTTACCAAGCAGGGTCCCTTCCTTTTCCGGAATGAGCCCGAGTGTCGTTGAAATTCAATTTTAATTTCAATGTTCAGTTAAAGTATTCATAGATGGCTACAATATTTAGATTACACAAGCACAAAGTAAGAGTGCGAGTTTTGTTACCGTATTTTAGCTTACCTGTGACTGCAGCTCAGCTTTGTACGTGCTAAATTTTACTATTGTTAACTGTTCAGAATCACTTAATTCAAGTTCAAAGTTAAATCTCTTATTTCTAAATCGCGTAGATTCAAGTAGCTTTTGAAATGATTGTTCAGGTAGTCCAAGACTAACCGTATTTTACTGAATTTCGATGTGCTTCAGAAAGAAAGCTTGCTATTAACTTCAGTCACTAAATTAACTTTTGATTTTCCGGTTTTATTAATTCTTTTGCTAAATCAAGTCAGAGTGTAGCGAAATTTATTACTTCTGACAAACTTTCAGTTTTCACACTACACTTGTCAACCTTCAGTTGCTACGCTTCTAGTGCTAATTATATGTGTAATAATCTTTCTTTTTCAGTTACTATAGTAATTGTCCTTAGGACTGGCGACCGTAATTTTCCCCAAATCTCAAATACCTAATTACCGCTAATTAATTGTTAACGTAACGTCCGCACATTTACTTTCTTTGTTAACTTTACCCCTTTTCAAAATTAATTTCCACCAGTTTCATTAGCATTTTTCCTTTCATTTAGATGTAACCCTTTCCTCCCTCATTACCGACAGATTAACTTCGGTGACGATTGCTTTTCCCAAATTTCCATTAGGTACACGCGGTTTCATTTTTCACTGTCATTAAGGTCGATAAGTGAGGGGGAGGTTACAGGCTTTCCACAATTTCACAGCATAAGTCCCTCATCAAACCTAAACCCAAATTTCCAGTCATGACTCATACCCCTTGATATCCCCCCCTCCCCCCAAACTCGGAGAGCGTTGCGAAGGGTTTCCAACTGTATTAGAATAGCACCAGAGGACTGACCGAAACTGGGGATCCTGCCTGAAACGCACGCACAGGCGCTTTAATTGAATGAAACTATGAGATTCTAGAGACCTTTTCAAGTCCTAAACATCTAATCTGAGGGGCTGTTCCATTACATTTGGAGAGCCTCTGCAACGCTGTGCGAGTTTAGGAGTTTAGGGGGAGAGCCAAGTGGGCTTGGGGTGAATGGAAATTTCGACTGAGGAGGCCTGCGTGCTTTGGTGGCAGAGTGGTTAGCCCATCTGCCTCGAGAGTGGGAGACCTGGATTCGAAACGTGGCCATAGTCGATATTTTCATTCGTCGCTTCAGTCTGCATAATCTGTGTAGATCACAGATGTTTGAGACTTGAAAAAGTCTCTGCAACCGTATAGTTTCATTGTCTAGTTTTATTTTGCTAATAATCAATTTTCTTTAACAAAAATTCTGTCTTTACACGCTTGCTAATCCTTTTCAAGCAGAAAAGCTCCGCTTCATAGTAATAATTATATGGAATACACTCCTGGAAATGGAAAAAAGAACACATTGACACCGGTGTGTCAGACCCACCATACTTGCTCCGGACACTGCGAGAGGGCTGTACAAGCAATGATCACACGCACGGCACAGCGGACACACCAGGAACCAAGGTGTTGGCCGTCGAATGGCGCTAGCTGCGCAGCATTTGTGCACCGCCGCCGTCAGTGTCAGCCAGTTTGCCGTGGCATACGGAGCTCCATCGCAGTCTTTAACACTGGTAGCATGCCGCGACAGCGTGGACGTCAACCGTATGTGCAGTTGACGGACTTTGAGCGAGGGCGTATAGTGGGCATGCGGGAGGCCGGGTGGACGTACCGCCGAATTGCTCAACACGTGGGGCGTGAGGTCTCCACAGTACATCGATGTTGTCGCCAGTGGTCGGCGGAAGGTGCACGTGCCCGTCGACCTGGGATCGGACCGCAGCGACGCACGGATGCACGCCAAGACCGTAGGATCCTACGCAGTGCCGTAGGGGACCGCACCGCCACTTCCCAGCAAATTAGGGACACTGTTGCTCCTGGGGTATCGGCGAGGACCATTCGCAACCGTCTCCATGAAGCTGGGCTACGGTCCCGCACACTGTTAGGCCGTCTTCCGCTCACGCCCCAACATCGTGCAGCCCGCCTCCAGTGGTGTCGCGACAGGCGTCAATGGAGGGACGAACGGAGACGTGTCGTCTTCAGCGATGAGAGTCGCTTCTGCCTTGGTGCCAATGATGGTCGTATGCGTGTTTGGCGCCGTGCAGGTGAGCGCCACAATCAGGACTGCATACGACCGAGGCACACAGGGCCAACACCCGGCAACATGGTGTGGGGAGCGATCTCCTACACTGGCCGTACACCACTGGTGATCGTCGAGGAAACAATGAATAGTGCACGGTACATCCAAACCGTCATCGAACCCATCGTTCTACCATTCCTAGACCGGCAAGGGAACTTGCTGTTCCAACAGGACAATGCACGTCCGCATGTATCCCGTGCCACCCAACGTGCTCTAGAAGGTGTAAGTCAACTACCCTGGCCAGCAAGATCTCCGGATCTGTCCCCCATTGAGCATGTTTGGGACTGGATGAAGCGTCGTCTCACGCGGTCTGCACGTCCAGCACGAACGCTGGTCCAACTGAGGCGCCAGGTGGAAATGGCATGGCAAGCCGTTCCACAGGACTACATCCAGCATCTCTACGATCGTCTCCATGGGAGAATAGCAGCCTGCATTGCTGCGAAAGGTGGATATACACTGTACTAGTGCCGACATTGTGCATGCTCTGTTGCCTGTGTCTATGTGCCTGTGGTTCTGTCAGTGTGATCATGTGCTGTATCTGACCCCAGGAATGTCTCAATAAAGTTTCCCCTTCCTGGGACAATGAATTCACGGTGTTCTTATTTCAATTTCCAGGAGTGTACTATTAGAAATATCACATCCTCTAAACTAACTATGTGATCAAAAGCATCTGTACACCCCCAAAAACGTACGTTTCTCATATTAGGTGCATTGTGCTGCCACCTACTGCCAGATATTCTATATCAGCGACCTCAGTAGTCATTAGACATTATGAGAGAGCAGAATGGGGCGCTCCGCGGAACTCACGGACTTCTAACGTGGTCAGGTGATTCGGTTTCACTTGTGTTATACGCCTGTATGCGAGATTTCCACACTCGAAAACATCCCTAGGTCAACTGTTGCCGATGTGATAGTGATGTGGAAACGTGAAGGGGCGTATACAGCACTAAAGCGTACTGGCCGACCTCGTCTGTTGACTGACAGAGACCGCCGACAGCTGAAGAAGGTCGTAATATATAATAGTCAGACATCTATCCAGACCATCACACAGGAATTCCAAACTGCATCAGGATCCACTACAAGCACTATGACAGTTAGGCGTGAGGTGAGAAAACTTGGATTTCATGGTAGAGCCGCTGCTCATAAGGCACACATCATGGCGGTAAATGTCAAACGACGCCTCGCTTGGTGTAAGGAGCGTAAACATTGGACGACTGAACACTGGGAAAAAGTTGTGAGGAGTGACGAATCACGGTACACAATGTGGCGATCCGATGGCAGGGCGTGGGTATGGCGAATTCCCGGTGAGCGTCATCTGCCAGCGAGTCTAGTGCCAACAGTAAAATTCGGAGGCGGTGGTGTTATGGTATGGTGGGGTTTTCCATGAAGGGGGCTTGCATCTTGTTGTTTTGCGTGGTACTATCACAGCACAGGCCTATATTGATGTTTTAAGCACATTCTTGTTTCCCATTGTTGAAATGCAATTCGGGGATGGTGATAGCATCTTTCAACACGATCGAGCATCTGTTTGATGGTGTTAGGACAGCAACCAGCCACAAATTTACTTTGAGTTCCTTTATTCAAAGGAAACCGTTACCGGTTTCGAATCGTTGCGATTCATCATCAGACGGTTTACACGCTTTCTTTTTGACATTTGGTGTGTTTTTATAGATTAATTGTCCTAAAATATAAATAAAACATAATTACAAACACGCCACACACAGATGGTTGCGTTGCAGATTTTCGTTGCATGTGACTTACGTGAAACGTCGGTTTCGAGTGATTGTTTCCATAACGTTCATCCAATCGATGTAAATGCATTTCCACTGCATCCTCGTTGTTGCACACGTGATAGTTCTCACTGTACACTTTAGATTTGTCGCTGAGATCATTCCAACCACGCACCACATGTTTTGGTACATAAAAAATGGTTCAAATGGCTCTGAGCACTATGGGACTCAACTGCTGTGGTCATAAGTCCCCTAGAACTTAGAACTACTTAAACCTAACTAACCTAAGGACAGCACACAACACCCAGCCATCACGAGGCAGAGAAAATCCCTGACCCCGCCGGGAATCGAACCCGGGAACCCGGGCGTGGGAAGCGAGAACGCTACCGCACGACCACGAGATGCGGGTTTGGTACATACAAAGAGTTTACAAACATATGGGGGTCACAGATGCTATGATATATCGTAACATTTGACAATGATGTCCTATGTTTGGAAAGGGTCATATATTCTTTTACAAAACTGTAATGTCTTTTACATTAGTACAGAGAGAGTGAAACTTTTTTTTATATATCTGTTATTGCTAATTTAATTATAAAGTTTTTTATATATATTTAGAACTGTATAGGTAAAATAGTATATTATTTTATTACATTTGGCAGCATGAGAATTATAGTAACATATAAATTTTCTACTTGATCTGCAGATAGGTGTTTTAATATTATTTGCTTTGGAGGCTGGAAAGTAATTTTTGGAAATTTTTCAGGAAAGGGGTGTTAGCCAACTCTGTTTGTTCGTTAAGGATATAGTCTGGGGTGCTGTTTTTGTGTGTGTGTATTTCTAATTCTTCTAATATATTCATAGTGGCTCCTTTTTCTGTTAGATGCAAAATCTTTAAGTTGTCCTCAGTGTTTCCTACTGAATGGTTTTCTTCAGCAATATGGGCTGCAAATGCTGATTTGTTCAAGTTACCAAGTCTTAGAGCGTCAATATGTTCTTTGTATCTAATTTCAAAACTTCTGCCTGTCTGTCCAATGTAGAATTTTGGGCATGTATCACATTTGAGTTTGTATATTCCTGATTTACGGTAGGGACTCTTGGAGGTGTTTACATCATGGATTACTTTTTGTTCTAATTTATTATTTGTGGGAAAGCTGATTCTGATATTATTATTCTTTTTAAATAAGTTTGCTATTTGGTATGAAAGTGGGCCTATGCATGGGAGAGTAGCATATTTAGGTTTGGCTTCAGTGGCACACTGATTTGGCTTGAAGTGACTGCTGTGAAGTGGACCTGTGGGTTTTGTCTGCATTTTGTTGTGGAGTTTTTCTATTATTGTGGGTTTATATTCATTATTATGAGGAACTGTTTTAATTATATTGATTTCATTTTATTGGTCTGTGTCACTCATTGGTACTTTTTAATTCGGTGTAGCATCGTTCTGAAATATGCCATTTTTTGTTGGTGGGGGTGGCAAGACATAGGACATCATTGTCAAATGTTACGATATATCATAGCATCTGTGACACCCATATGTTTGTAAACTCTTTGTATGTACCAAAACATGTGGTGCGTGGTTGGAATGATCTCAGCGACAAATCTAAAGTGTACAGTGAGAACTATCACGTGTGCAACAACGAGGATGCAGTGGAAATGCATTTACATCGATTGGATGAACGTTATGGAAACAATCACTCGAAACCGACGTTTCACGTAAGTCACATGCAACGAAAATCTGCAACGCAACCATCTGTGTGTGGCGTGTTTGTAATTATGTTTTATTTATATTTTAGGACAATTAATCTATAAAAACACACCAAATGTCAAAAAGAAAGCGTGTAAACCGTCTGATGATGAATCGCAACGATTCGAAACCGGTAACGGTTTCCTTTGAATAAAGGAACTCAAAGTAAATTTGTGGCTGGTTGCTGTCCTAACACCATCAACATTTGTCTTCAAAAACAGCCACGGTCTGCAACATGTCATCATAGGACAAAATTGCATTGAGCATCTGTTTATAATGCGAGGCCTGTGGCGGAGTGGTTACACTGCAATAACATCCCTGTAATGGACTGGCCTGCACAGAGTCCTGGCCTGAATCCTATAGAACACCGCTGTGATGTTTTGGAAAGCAGATTTCGTGGCAGGCCTCACCGACCGACATCGATACCTCCCCGCACTGCAGCACTCCTTGATGAATGGGATGCGATTCTCCAAGAAACCTTCCAGCACCTGATTGAACGTGTGCCTTCGAGAGTGGAAGCTGTCATCAAGGCTAAGGGTGGGCCAACACCATATTGAATTCCAGCATTGCCGGTGGAGGGCACCACGAACATGTAAGTCATTTTCAGCCAGGTGTATTCGTTGTATTATGTAAATGAAATACAGAACTACATAAAAAAATAATTCTACTTAACCACTGCTTAACATTATGTAAATGCTCAGCAGCCACAGTGCCTGCCATTGTTCACAGAGATAGTGGCTGTAGGAGATGGTCATGACGATTTTTGTGAGTAATGTGATGGTGACAGTCCACACCGATTCGTTGAGTCTGCTGCATGAAGCACTTCGCTGATTTCTTCGCACCCGCATTACTCACTCTGTGAATAACTTTCGTGGTTTGGTCATAAATCTCCTGAATCACTTTACGCACAGGCTGTATTTACGTCACCACGGAATTGCTCTTGCAGATGCATTGCAGCGGGAGCTCTGTTTGGAGGAAGTAGTTCCTTGTATTGCACTCCCAGGTTGCGTCGGGCTCGTATCAGCGACAGATGTGCAACTAGTCTGTTACAGATGCAGCGCTTATTGGCCGAAAAGAACGATCTTTGACTTCAGTTGAATGCTGGGTTGTAGCGCAATCGCCTTGAATAATAAAAACAAATGACATTATTTAATACTTACTGGAGACAGTAAAATACGCTGATCTTCTCCACTAAAAAACATGCACAGAAGTATGACTTCGGCAGCGCCATCCATATGTCGCAGACAATAATCACTCGTTATGCGGCATACTTTCAAAGTGAATATTATCTGTCTCAAGTACCGAACATCTTAGCACCACAGAAAATTACATTTGAAGGATGCGCCCATAGTAGGTGACACGTAACGGTTAACCAGATCATACCTAAGACTGACTTCATAGCACACGCATTTACAGTATTACATCTTTGACAATCGTCGTGTCACCTTTAACTAATTCTGGTTCGACAGCGCGCTTGCAAATATTTTACACTACTGGCCATTGAAATTGCTACACCACGAAGATGACGTGCTACAGACGAGAAATTTAACCGACAAGAAGAAGATGCTGTGATATACAAATGATTAGCTTTGCAGAGCATTCACACAAGGGTGGCGCCGGTGGCGACACCTACAACGTGCTGACATGAGGGAAGTTTCCAATCGGTCTCTCATACACAAACAGCAGTTGACCGGCGTTGCCTGGTGAAACGTTGTTGTGATGCCTCGTGTAAGGAGGAGAAATGCGTACAATCACGTTTTCGACTTTGGTAAAGGTCGGATTGTAGCGTATCGCGATTGCGGTTTATCGTATCGCGACATTGCTGCTTGCGTTGGTCGAGATCCAATGACTGTTAGCACAATATGGAACCGGTGGGTTCACGAGGGTAATACGGAACGTCGTGCTGGATACCAACGGCCTCGTATCACTAGCAATCGAGATGACAGGCATGTTATCCGCAAGGCTGTAATGGATCGAGCAGCCACGTCTCGGTCCCTGAGTCAACAGATGGGCACGTTTGCAAGACAACAACCACCTGCACGAACAGTTTGACGACGTTTGCAGCAGCATGGACTATCAGCTCGGAGACCATTGCTGCGGTTACCCTTGACGCTGCATCATAGACAGGAGCGCCTGCGATGGTGTACTCAACGACGAACCTGGGTGCACGAATGGCAAAACGTCATTTTTTCGGATGATTCCGGGTTCTGTTTACAGCATCATGATGGTCGACTCCGTGTTTCGCGACATCGCGGTGAACGCACACGGGAAGCGTGTATTCGTCATCACCATACTGGAGTATCACCCGGCGTGATGGTATGTGGTGTCATTTGTTACACGTCTCAGTCACCTCTTGTTCGCATTGACGGCACTTTGAACAGTGGACGTTACATTTCACATGTGTTACGACCCGTGGCTCTACCCGTCATTCGATCCCTGCGAAACCCTACATTTCAGCAGGATAATGCACGCCCGCATGTTGCAGGTCCTGTACGGGCCTTTCTGGATACAGAAAATGTTCGACTGCTGCCCTGGCCAGCACATTCTCCACATCTCTCAGCAACTGGAAACGTCTGGTCAATGGTGGCCGAGCAACTGGCTCGTCACAATACGCAAGTCACTACTCTTGATGAACTGTGGTATCGTGTTGAAGCTGCATGGGCAGCTGTAAGTTTCTTTAATCAAAACATGCTGCAGGGATTTTGTTTCACGAAGAATTTGTATACAGTCAGAGGTGTTACATTTTCTGAGGATTACATTATATGCATTGAAATGGCGGGGAAGTAGGTAAGGGGACTGGTTCTCCTCTGATCTTCATCTCATATTGAAGTTGGCCCTTGTTTAGAAACGAAATTCCCAGTACACTTCTCGGATCCATTCATCCCACGCTGTCAGTTCCTCTGAAAGTAGATCAAGCCACGGGGTGCTAAATCCACAAAAAAGTAAACAACCTTAAAACTTACTACCCTGCACATTATCAGAACCACAGCAATCACATAACCAAGCTCCTCTACCAATGAAATGGCAGGGTTCCAGGTGAGGAAAGTGGTAAGGGGTTGGTAGAAATAAATAATTAACAACATTACAACAGAATTTTTATGTATACGATTTCCAAAAATTTCTTAAATCTTTACTTTCATATAGTGTTTTTGACATAAGCGATCTTCATAAAACCGTTGAAAGATCTCTTTAAGCAGAACATTAATCATACTAGCACAGATCATTGGTCAAAATCCATCGATGATTGTTGTTTGTTGTTGTAGTCTTCAGTCCTGAGACTGGTTTGATGCAGCTCTCCATGCTACTCTATCCTGTGCAAGCTTCTTCATCTCCCAGTACCTACTGCAACCTACATCCTTCTGAATCCACTTAGTGTATTCATCTCTTGGTCTCCCTCTACGGTTTTTACCCTCCACGCTGCCCTCCAGTACTAAATTGGTGATCCCTTGATGCCTCAGAACATGTCCTACCAAACGATCCCTTCTTCTAGTCAAGTTGTGCCACAAATTTCTCTTCTCCCCAAATCTATTCAGAACCTCATCATTAGTTACGTGATCTACCCATCTAATCTCCAGCATTGTTCTGTAGCACCACATTTCGAAAGCTTTTATTCTCTTCTTGTCCAAACTATTTATCGTTGATGTTTCACTTCCATACATGGCTACACTCCATACAAATACTTTCAGAAATGACTTCCTGACACTTAAATCTACACTCGATGTTAACAAATTTCTCTTCTTCAGAAACGCTTTCCTTGCCATTGTCAGTCTACATTTTATGTCCTCTCTACTTCGACCACCATCAGTTATTTTGCTCCCCAAATAGCAAAACTCATTTACTACTTTTAAGTGTCTCATTTCCTAATCTAATTTCCTCAGCTTCACCCGACTTAATTCGATTATTATTATACACAAATATTACTATACACAAATATTCCAAAGCGCGGATGGACACATGTACAAGTACAATTTATCAAAACGTGTCGTATGTCATCTTGTAGAATGACAAGAGTTTACTTAAACTGAATGAACAATACCAAGGAGCCAAATATGAGATATGTCACTCGTAACAAATAGGAATTGCTTAATAAGAGCCAAGAGAGGTAACATGGCTAAACATGATGCATGTCACTTTTAAGAAAACGAAAATTTACTTGAAGAGAATTAAAAGGTCATCCCTGGGTTTAAAGAAAAGCAGCATCTTTAATTAAAATGATCTCAGATTGTACATTAACTGACTGTGATGTGCGGCGCCATTAAAGGGAATAAGTCTTCCCTCATTGTTATTTAAATTTACACCCGTGTCAGGGGTGGAAAACAGAATACATCGCCCGCGTCTCAATAGGATAGAACGACAAAACTTCTTCCACAACCGAGGACATCTGTCAGACACGCAACGCCAAATGTCCAGTACTTCGAAAAAATTAACGCAATCTGTTAAAAATATGTAATGGTCACCACTGGACACGGGAGCCATTGCAATTGACTTAATTCCAATTACTTCAGTGGCGTAATCAAATATCAGAAAACGCTTTGATTTAGGTGTTAGTTTTAACTGAGGTGGCACGAAACCTCTTGATGAAATGATATTAGTTAGCCTTACAACAATATAACAAATCCTCAGGATAATATTTTTCAAGAAACTAAATTACTCACTGGGTCAGCTGTACCCGAGCGTCAACAATCCTATACCCAAGCAACTTAATTATAGTTATCAGCAACAGCGGTGAGAGGGCACGTCGCAGTGCAATGCAGAATGGTGAGAACGATACACAGATAAGAGCTGAGCCAACGACCAACGGTCGCCTGGACTCAACTGACACCAGCCAACTTACAACCGTCCTTTCGCATGTAAACGCTGTACACAGAAAATTACAGTAATTAAGTAAAATATAGAGAACGGAAAACAGTCTAATAAATACGAAGTATTGACATCAGTGGACACAGTCCTGCCTCATGCAGTCACTGCATGTGCGTCTGACCAAACTTCGTAGGAACAACAGGTCCATAAATCTAATACAGATCAGTGACTCGTTCGCTTTCGGACCAAATTCTACAAACGTCACCTGAAACATACGACGACAGTTAGACATGGCCACAAAATAATTTAACACTAAACAGTAATCATGACATTCTTCAAAGGCTAAAAATCAATACAAGTTATTTAGGTACGGGAAATTCTTTACAGGAGCGAAGATTTCATTTAATTTCGTCCATCATATTAGATGTGTGAGAGAAGTCTGCAACTGTCTCATTCAAGATGTAAATAATAAAAAAACACCATTACTTATGTTTTGATGCCTAGCACAACGCGTTTTCGAGCATTTGTTCTCATTTTCAATTGAATTTGTGAATTTGTTTACATGAATATGTTTGATGATGTTTACATGTGTGATTTTCTGCCTGCCATGCGTCTTTCTGCTGCTAGACTACAACTGGAAAATGTGACTAAACGTATCTTTCAGTGTTTTTAAATGCTAATGTTAAAAATGACATTTTCGTTTGTCTACTCACATTATACAGTATGCCACATACACACAAATCATCACTTACACTGTCAGTTTGCAAAAAATGCTACATGATGGTATCAAAGAGTTTGTACACAGCCTGAGGTGTTACAGTGATTTTGCATTACATTATGCATATGTATAAAGTTGTCAACTATAAAATCTATTTTTACCACTGTTGACTACTATATTATCGAATTTCTTCTCCTTACTTTTTGTGGTGTGCAAAACTTTCAAGCTCCTCAATTAAATCCATTCTTCATAAGTGATAGAGTATCTTAAGATCTCATTCTACTTTTTCGAATGGGTGTCCATTATTTTTATCTGTGTCGCTACTGATGATTTTTTAAATCAGTTATGTGTAACAGTTGATGTGTTCAGTGTATCTAATTTCAAAATTCCTTCCATTTTCTCCTATATAGTAGCTTGAGCACGTTTTCCTGAGTCTGAGAATTTATTTTTTTTATTGTTCAAGACGTGGACTAGTTTCTGTGTTATTATGTAGTTTGTGGAGGAAGCTATTTTCACTTTATGTGACCTAATGGGTTTGCTATTTTTGAGAAATATTACCTACATAATGTATGCTAGCCATAAATGTTACTGTATTATTGGCTCCTTCGAAAGGATCAGGACCTTCTCTCCTTTTTGTTATTTGTCTCTGTATATTATCTGTCATTCTATCTGTCATTCTGCAGGAGAAGTCATTGGCGCTACAGTTTGGTAAAGAATTCTAATTCTTTCTCCCTGTCCTCTTTGTTCACTGGGATTGTTTGCTTTATTTTCTATGTGGTATTCAGCTGTGAAATTTATTTTCTTGTGTACATTATTAAACTACGATGTAACTCTTCAGGCTTTCCTGGCGCTCTAATGACATCTTGGGTTGTCGGGTGTTCTGCCGGATATCAGCGTCGTACTAGCACGATATTTCGGTCACGTAGCTCGTGACCTTCATCAGGTGCGACCTGAGACTGCTCCTCGAGTGGACCTGGTCCAGTATTTATGCCTATGGCCTTCTTCCTCCACCAACGGCTGCAGGCGCTTATTCTGTGGCCCGCGCCCATTCCCTGCGACCTGCTGGAGCGTTGCTGCTCCGTTTTCCGTCCGCTCCCTCTGCGGTCGGCGCCCACCAAACCCGCTCCTGGGGGTTTCATCTACGGTCTGGGGAACCAAGCGTTCCCCCTACGGCCCGCGCCCGCTCACTACGACCTGTTGGAGCGTTGCCGCTCCGTTTTTCGTCCGCTGCGGCTCTGAATGTTCCCTCTGCGGTCCGCGCAGTGTGTGTTGGTTTTCGGTACACACTGTGGCCAATTGATCCATCTGCTTTCCTATGGACTAGTACATCCAGAAATGGCAGCTGGCCATTCTTCTCCGGTTCCATGGTGAACTTGATATTAGGGTGGCATGAGTTAAGATGTTCAAGAAACTCATTGAGCCCGTCCATCCCATGTGGCCAGATCACGAAGGTGTCATCCACATACCTAAAGAAGCATGTGGGTTTAAATGCGGCTGTCTCCAATGCCCTCTCCTCAAAACTCTCCATAAACATGTAGGCAACCACAGGGGACAGTGGGCTGCCCATAGCTACACCTTCAGTTTGCTCGTAATATTGGTTTCTGTACAGGAAATACGTGGATGTCAGTGTGTGACTGAACAGGTCCAACAGAGCACCGTCAAATTTCTCTGCAATCAGTTCTAGTGAGTCCTTCAGTGGGACCCTGGTGAACAGCGATACCACATCAAAACTAACCATGATGTCCGAATCTGTGATGTGCAGTTGCTTGAGGCGTTGCAGGAAATCTTCTGAGTTGCGGATGTGGTGAATACATTTCCCCACATATGGAGACAGGAGACCTTTCAAGTACTTGGCTGTTGTGTACGTAGGTGCCCCAATATTACTGACAATCGGTCGTAGGGGCACGCTCACCTTGTGTATTTTAGGCAGACCATACATTCTAGGTGGCACTGGCGCTTTTTCCCGTAGTTGTCTGATGATCTTATTGGGCATCCCTGTTTCCTTCAAGAGAGCACTGGTCTTCTTGGCCACCTTGTCCGTGTGGTCACACTCCAGAATTCTGTATGCAGGGTCCTCCAGAAGTTGGCGTACTTTCTCATCATAATCCACCCACTGCAAGATGACAGTGGAGTTCCCTTTGTCTGCTGGCAGTACCACAATGCTGTTGTCTTCCCGTAGTTTCTTGAGTGCAAGCCTCTCCTCGGTTGTGATGTTCGATTTTGGCGGCCTGGCCTTGGTGAGGGCCCTGCAGGTCTCTCGGTCGACTTCCTCTGCCACATTAGGTGGAAGTGTGGCTGCAACTTGCTCTACTGCACTGACGAAATCTGAAATGGGTACGTTTCTAGGGGTTGTAGCAAAGTTGAGACCCTTGCTGAGTACCTTTAAGGTTGTATCATCAAACTGTATGCCACTCAGATTCGTCACAGTGCGTGTCTCTTCCATCTGCTGTGCTTTCTTACTCATGCGGTCAAACTCTGCAGATTGGCAAGATGAGGTATTCCTTCTAGCACACTCAGCTAAAGACCACGAGGCACGGTCTACCCCATCCCAATCTTCTCTTGTTAAGGAGGCTGCCATCTACAGATGAATGCGTAACAGCTCCCTGGCCACAACGTGTAACCTGTGGCGCATATCTCGAATCCTCTCTCTCACCAGTGCCATGCTGGCTCTGCGTTTTATCTTGTTCGCCGCTCTGGAGTTGATGTGATGTTTAATTCTGGCAAATACTGGTACCAGTTCTCCATCTCGACACCTCGGCAAAAAACTGAGAGAACTCAGCATCTTCCCTTTCTTCTGCCGTAGCTCGTCCAGCTTCTTGATATTCTGATACATCTCCTCCCCGTAGAGACTTTTGATGTAACTCTTCAGGCTTTCCCGGCGATCTAATGACATCTTGGGTTGTCGGGTGTTCTGCCGGATATCAGCGTCGTACTTGCACGATATTTCGGTCACGTAGCTCGTGACCTTCATCAGGTGCGACCTGAGACTGCTCCTCGAGTGGACCTGGTCCAGTATTTATGCCTATGGCCTTCCCCCTCCACCAACGGCTGCAGGTGCTTCCTCTGTGGTCCGCGCCCATTTCCTGCGACCTGCTGCAGCGTTGCTGCTCCGTTTCCCGTCCGCTGCGGTTCTAGGTGCTCCCTCTGCGGTCCGCACCCACCAAACCCACTCCTGGGGGTTTCATCTACGGTCTGGGGTACCAAGCGTTCCCCCTGCGGTCCGCGCCCGCTCACCACGACCTGTTGGAGCGTTGCCGCTCCGTTTTTCGTCCGCTGCGGCTCTGGATGTTCCCTCTGCGGTCCGCGCCCACCAGTCTCACTTCTGGGTGTTCCTTCTCCGGTCTGGTGCGCCTGGCAGTCCGTCAGGGGCTCGTTTTCCATCTCCATGTCTCTGGTTCTTCTGTTTGTGTAGTGTTGCAGCTGGCCCCGTTGCTCCTTTAACAATTCCAGAGCCGGATCCTAGGCTCTGCTTAGCTGGTACCCTGTGTCACGGTTCATAAGAACGTCAGCCATTTAAATTTCTATCGATTCTCTTATAACACTGTCCCAAAATCTGGGTGTTTGTGCTAGAATCTTGGTATCCTCATACTTCATGGCATGATCTAGTTCTAGACAGTCTTCAGCAATGGCTGACTTAGTCACCTGTCTTAATCTAGTGTTCCTCTGATGTTCTTTGCACCTGATCTCCACAGTTCTTGTCGTCTGGCCAATGTAGGACATGCCACATTGACAAGGTATATTGTAAATCCCAGGTCGTCTTTGACACTCCCCAGCAGTCCCCCGATCTTGTTGGATGGACAGAAAACACACTTGATATTGTGTTTACGGAGGGTCCTACTGATTCTGGCAGAAATAGAGCCAGCATAGGGCAGATATGCCACCTTCTTTGCTTCATCTTGGTCTTCTTCAGGAACCTGTGGTATAGTGGCTGGTTGGAGTGCCCTCTCAATTTGTCTGTCCGTGTATCCATTCTTGGAGAAAATTGTTTTGAGACGTTCTATCTCTATAGGTAGATTCTCTTGGTCTGACAGGGCACGTGCTCTGTGGACCAAACTCTTCAGAACCCCATTCTTCTGTGCAGGGTGGTGACAGCTGCTGGCCTGCAGATATAAATCAGTGTGTGTTGGTTTTCGGTACACACTGTGGCCAATTGATCCATCTGCTTTCCTTTGGACTAGTACATCCAGAAATGGCAGCTGGCCATTCTTTTCCGGTTCCATGGTGAACTTGATATTAGGGTGGCATGAGTTAAGATATTCAAGAAACTCATTGAGCCTGTCCATCCCATGTGGCCAGATCACGAAGGTGTCATCCACATACCTAAAGAAGCATGTGAGTTTAAATGTGGCTGTCTCCAATGCCCTCTCCTCAAAACTCTCCATAAACATATTGGCAACCACAGGGGACAGTGGGCTGCCCATGGCTACACCTTCAGTTTGCTCGTAATATTGGTTTCTGTACAGGCAATACGTGGATGTCAGTGTATGACTGAACAGGTCCAACAGAGCACCGTCAAATTTCTCTGCAATAAGTTCTAGTGAGTCCTTCAGTGGGACTCTGGTGAATAGCGATACCACATCAAAACTAACCATGATGTCCGAATCTGTGATGTGCAGTTGCTTGAGGCGTTGCAGGAAATCTTCTGAGTTGCGGATGTGGTGAATACATTTCCCCACAAATGGAGACAGGAGTACCGAAATATCGTGCAAGTACGACGCTGATATCCGGCAGAACACCCGACAACCCAAGATGTCATTATTAAACTAGTTTATGAAGTAATTGGTGTCATCTTCGAGTAAGATTAAGGCATCATCTACATATCTCCTGTAGTATTCCATGTCTTTTTTTTTTTTTTTTTTTTTTTTTGCAAGTTCCTGACTGCTGAATATTTTCTGTTCTAGATGGCTTGTGAAAACGTCTGCGATTGTACCTGATATGGATGAGCCCATGGCTGACCCATATTGTTGTTGATAAATGTTTCCATTTAATGCAAAGTAGTTGTAGTTGAGGACTGTTTCTAGTAACTATGCATTCAATAATGTCAGCTTGTGAAGACCTTTTGTGCTTTTTTATGGTTGTTCTTTATTTTTGCAATAGTTTCATTAACAGGGATATTAGAATGTAGGTTTGTGACGTCTAGTGATATAAACTGTCGACCATCTGGAATGTTTATTTCTTTAATTTCAATTATTGAATTTATAGAGTTAGTAGAAACAGCCCTCAGCTACAACTAATTTGCATTCAGTGATAAAATTTAACAACAACCAAATGGACCAGATATGGCCTCATCCATATCTGGCACAATGGCAGATAGTTTCATCAGCCATCCAGAACAGTAAATATTCAACAACCAGGAACCCTGCTTAAAAAACACAGTACACAACAAACAATAAGTAGGTCATATCTTATTCCAAGGCGACACCAATATTATGATAAATTTGTTTAGTGATGTACACAAGAAAATACATTCCACAACTGAATACCAGATAAAAAACAGAGCAAACAAAATCTTAATGAACAAAGAGGACAGGCATAAAACATTAGGAACCATTAACCAAATTGCAGTGACCAGTGTCTTTCCCAGCACAATGTACTTAGATAACATAAAGTGAAAGCAGTTTCCTCCAAAAACAACAAACTAAAGTAGAAACTAATTCACAATTTGAGCAATAAAAAAGATAAATTCTCAAATTCGTGAATTTACAAATTAACTTGTACAACTTGCTCAAGCTATCACACAGGACAAAAATGGAAGGAAGTTTCAAATTAGATACCCTGAACACATCAACTGTTACACACATGATCCGTTTACAAAATCAGCTGTAGCAACACAAATAAAAGACCATGGTGACCCAATCGAAAACACAGAAGATTTTAAGATACTCCATTATTTCCAAAAATCTCATAGAATGGATTTAATAGGGACTCTTGGAATTTTTATACACCACAAAAAATAAGGAGAAAAAATTCTCAATGACAAAATAAACAGTGAAACAGTTAATTTCTTCAAATGTTCCTCCTGCATCTGATAAATGTAACAATTTTCATAAATATGTTCGTTTCATCATTATAAAAAATGTAATCGATAATGAAGTAGTCAACAGAGGTAAAAATAAATTTTTTATTTGACAACCTTTTGTGTATACATACATAACATAATTCAAAAGGAATGTAACACTTCAGATTGTGTACAAACTCTGTAAACCTCGGTGTCGTAATGTCTTTGTAGCGTATTATGTAAACAAACAGTGTAAGAGATGATTTATATATATGTGATATTCTGCATAATGGAGGAGGCACTATACCTATAAGCAGACAAAGAAATATATCATTCCTAACATTAGGATTTAAAAACACTCAAAGATTCATTTTGTCCGATTTTCCGATTGCAGTCTAACTGCAGAAAGACGCATGTGAGGCAGAAAATCACACATGCAAACGTCACGAAAGGTATTCAGGTTAACAAATGCACAAATTCACTCGAAAATGAGAATAAATTCTCGAAATGCGTTGTGTAAAGCATCAATTGGTGCAATTTTCATTATTTAAATCACTAGATTTCACTCATCTACGTTAAGGAATAATGCTTGTACAGACTCTTGTCTCAGAATACCTGTCCACAGACATTCAAGCATTGAAGGTACAGTAACTATGTACTGACTTGGCAGAAAATCCTAAGAAATTTTGGTCTTATGTCAAAGCGGTAGGTGGATCAAAACAAAATGTCCAGACACTCTGTGACCAAAATGGTACTGAAACAGAGGATGACAGACTAAAGGCCGAGATACTAAATGTCTTTTTCCAAAGTTGTTTCACAGAGGAAGATTGCACTGTAGTTCCTTCTCTAGATTGTCGCACAGATGACAAAATGGTAGATATCGAAATAGACGACAGAGGGATAGAGAAACAATTAAAATCGCTCAAAACAGGAAAGGCCTCTGGACCTGATGGGATACCAGTTCAATTTTACACAGAGTACGCGAAGGAACTTGCCCCCCTTCTTGCAGCGGTGTACCGTAGGTCTCTAGAAGAGCGTAGCGTTCCAAAGGATTGGAAAAGGGCACAGGTCATCCCCGTTTTCAAGAAGGGACGTCGAACAGATGTGCAGAACTATAGACCTATATCTCTAACGTCGATCAGTTGTAGAATTTTGGAACACGTATTGTGTTCGAGTATAATGACCTTTCTGGAGACTAGAAATCTACTCTGTAGGAATCAGCATGGGTTTCGAAAAAGACGGTCATGTGAAACCCAGCTCGCGCTATTCGTCCACGAGACTCAGAGGGCCATAGACACGGGTTCACAGGTAGATGCCGTGTTTCTTGACTTCCGCAAGGCGTTCGATACAGTTCCCCACAGTCGTTTATTGAACAAAGTAAGAGCATATGGACTATCAGACCAATTGTGTGATTGGATTGAGGCGTTCCTAGATAACAGGACGCAGCATGTTATTCTCAATGGAGAGATGTCTTCCGAAGTAAGAGTAATTTCAGGTGTGCCGCAGGGGAGTGTCATAGGACCGTTGCTATTCACAATATACATAAATGACCTGGTGGATGACATCGGAAGTTCACTGAGGCTTTTTGCAGATGATGCTGTGGTGTATCGAGAGGTTGTAACAATGGAAAATTGTACTGAAATGCAGGAGGATCTGCAGCGAATTGACGCATGGTGCAGGGAATGGCAACTGAATCTCAATGTAGACAAGTGTAATGTGCTGCGAATACACAGAAAGATAGATCCTTTATCATTTAGCTACAAAATAGCAGGTCAGCAACTGGAAGCAGTTAATACCATAAATTATCTGGGAGTACGCATTAGGAGTGATTTAAAATGGAATGATCATATAATGTTGATTGTCGGTAAAGCAGATGCCAGACTGAGATTCATTGGAAGAATCCTAAGGAAATGCAATCCGAAAACAAAGGAAGTAGGTTACAGTACGCTTGTTCGCCCACTGCTTGAATACTGCTCAGCAGTGTGGGATCCGTACCAGATAGGGTTGATACAAGACATAGAGAAGATCCAACGGAGAGCAGCGCGCTTCGTTACAGGATCATTTAGTAATCGCGAAAGCGTTACGGAGATGATAGATAAACTCCAGTGGAAGACTCTGCAGGAGAGACGCTCAGTAGCTCGGTACGGGCTTTTGTCAAAGTTTCGAGAACATACCTTCACCGAAGAGTCAAGCAGTATATTGCTCCCTCCTACGTATATCTCGCGAAGAGACCATGAGGATAAAATCAGAGAGATTAGAGCCCACACAGAGGCATGCCGACAATCCTTCTTTCCACGAACAATACGAGACTGGAATAGAAGGGAGAACCGATAGAGGTACTGAAGGTACCCTCCGCCACACACCGTCAGGTGGCTTGCGGAGTATGGATGTAGATGTAGATGTAGATGAACTATTGTGTACTACTAAGCAAAACCCACGGACTTGACACTTACGTACTCCAAATGCGAGATTTTCGTAAGCGTTGCAATTCCAACAGACAGTAGTGATTAGCTCGGTCTTGCCTCAGGTACTGTCAGTACTAATCGAAATGCGAGTGCCTCCATTCCGCGCCGTCCAAATATCGACTGTCGCCGCCAGCACACATCAGCCCAACACGTACAGTGGCGCTGCCCAGCACCTTTCCGCTCCGCACTCCCGCTCTCCTCAAAACCCCTCTGGCCTCAACTGGGCACCGAAAACATTCGCAGCTTGTAAGAACAGGTATATAGATAACCAAGAAACCATCGATATAACCACTGCACGGCACATACGTGAAGTTGTCAATTACATGATTTATTTTACCTTTATTGACTACTGAATTACGAAATACGTTTCTGTTTTGTTGTAGATGTTGAGTGACTTTACATGTTCGTGGAAATTACTGGTTACCCTTCGCAAGAGAAACATTTGAAACAATGAGTATTTGTTTGTTCTCCTTGCTTTTTGTGGTGTAAAAAATTTCCATCTACCCTATTAAATCCATTTATGTGATTTTTGGTAGATCTGCTCTTATGTTGTGTGTCCGGTGTTTTTTATATGTGCTGCTCTTGATGATCTAGTAAACTGGTTATATGTGTAACAGTTGATGTGTTCAATGTACCTAATTTGAAACTTCCTGTCGGTTTCTCCTATGTTGTAGCTTGAGCAAGTTTTACAAGTTATTTAGGGTATCCAACTGCAGCAGTATATAGTACTACAGTAGAAATTAACCCACATCTTAAATAACAAAAAAGATAACATCTTAGACTCACGAATATACAAAACCACGCGTAAAACTTGTTGAAGCTATATGTCATAATGGTAGGAACTGTGAAATCAGATATTGTAATGACCAGATCATGAAAGATTAGCAGTAAAGAAGAGAAAAATCATCTAAGTACGAATATAAGCTGTAAGCTTTGTAACTTAGGTGGAGGCACGTAGGGAAAACCACTTTCGTTAGTCAATTACGAGGTCATATACGCTGAGAAATCGCTTATTTCACGACCGCCAATTGCGAATTTGAAGGTAAACAGCACTACAGTCTTGTATCAGGTATAAGTAGACAACCTCAACGCCGTATGTAGAGGCCCTCAAACGCTAAGCAGAGTAGAGTTCGAGATTTCAAGACTCAAGCTGAGAAAGAGTTAAACGATTTGAGAAATCACTGATTTCAGGCCAAAGTTTGTGAACTAAAGGTAAATAGTACCACAGACGCGTATCATCAACATGGTGCTAGAAAAAGGTACGGCCAAACTTTCAGGAAACATCCCTCACACACAAATAAAGAAAAGATGTTATGTGGACATACGTCCGGAAACGCTTAATTTCCATGCTAGAGCTCATTTTAGTTTCGTCAGTATGTACTGTACTTCCTCGATTCACCGCCAGTTGGCCCAATTGAAGGAAGGTAATGTTGACTTCGGTGCTTGTGTTGACATACGACTTATTGCTCTACAGTACCAGCATCAAGCACATCAGTACTTAGCATCAAGAGGTTAGTGTTAATCACGAACGAGGTTTTGCAGTCAGTGCAATGTTTACAAATGCGGAGTTGGCAGATGCCCATCTGATGTATGGATTAGGACGGGGCAATAGCCGTGGCGCGGTGCGTTTGTATCGAGACAGATTTCCAGAACGAAGGTGTCCCGACAGGAAGACGTTCGAAGCAATTGATCAGCATCTTAGGGAGCACGGAACATTCCAGCCTATGACTCGCGACTGGGGAAGACCTAGAACGACGAGGACACCTGCAATGGACGAGGCAATTCTTCGTGCAGTTGACGATAATTCTAATGTCGGCGTCAGAGAAGTTGCTGCTCTACAAACGTTACTGTATGGAGAGTGCTACGAGAGAACCAGTTGTTTCCGTACCATGTACAGCGTGTGCAGGCACTATCAGCAGCTGATTGGCCTCCACGGATACACTTCTGCGAATGGTTCATCCAATAATGTGTCAATCCTCATTTCAGTGCAAATGTTCTCTTTAAAGATGAGGCTTCATTCAAATGTGATCAAATTGTAAATATTTACAATCAACATGTATGGGCTGACGAGAATCCGCACGCAATTGTGCAGTCACTTCATCAACACAGGTTTTCTGTGAACGTTTGGGCAGGCATTGTTGGTGATGTCTTGATTAGGCCCCTGGTCTTCCACCTACGCTCAATGGAGCACGTTATCATAATTTCATACGGGATACTCTACCTGTGCTGCTAGAACATGTGCCTTTACAAGTACGACACAACATGTGGTTCACGCACGATGACGCTCCTGCACATCTCAGTCGAAGGGTTCGTATGCTTCTCAACAACAGATTCTGTGACCGATGGATTGGTAGAGGCGGACCAATTCCATGGCCTCCACGCTCTCCTGACCTCAACCCTCTTGACCTTCATTTATGGGGGCATTTGAAAGCTCTTGTCTACGCAACCCCGGTACCAAATATAGAGACTCCTTGTGCTCGAATTGTGGACGGCTGTGATACAATACGCCATTCTCCAGGGCTCCATCAGCGCATCAGGGATTCCATGCGACGGAGGGTGGATGCATGTATCCTCGCTAACGGAGTACATTTTGAACATTTCCTGTAACAAAGTGTTTGAAGTCACGCTGGTACGTTCTGTTGGTGTGTGTTTCCATTCCATGATTAGTGTGATTTGAAGAGACGTAATAAAATGAGCTCTAACATGGAAAGTAAGCGTTTCCGGGCACATGTCCACCTAACAAATTTTTTTTCTTTGTGTGTGAGGAATGTTTCCTGAAAGTTTGGCCGTACCTTTTTGTAACGCCCTGTATAAGCAGTCAGCCTCAGCGCCATATGTACAGGCCCTCAAACGCCAAGAAAGGCAGAGTTCGAGAGATCAAGAGTCCAGCTATTAGAAGAGTTCCAGCGTCAGACAACCGACAGCCTACAGCAGACGTCATTTGGATGAGCAATATAATACATTAACTTTGAGTACGAACAAGAGATTGTAAAACCTGTGGTCCAGAGGTATTGATTTAGATTTTTTTTTCCTTTATTGAATTTCAATTCCCCCCGAAGGGGGCGGGCTGGCAGCAGCTTTGTATGCCGCTCTTCAGCCCACAGACTTTGTTAGAAAGATGAAGAGAATAAATAATAAAAACAGGCGATAAAATCGGAGACTTATAGAGTAACATGGCGAAAAGAAATCGTGGAACTTAAAACAAAGAACAGAGGGATGATGATGCTAATAAAATACAGAGGAAGCGGACAGGTAAAACAATAGACAGACAATTAAAAAACACGGCGACAGTGTGGTGTCTGTTCGCAAAAGACATAAAATTCACACCTAGCGACAGCATGGTTTCTGTTCGCAACACGAGAAAGACGAACAACACTGAACAGTCACTGGAACACTGCACTAAAAAGTTGGCAAATGTGACATACCACAGCCGAGAGCAGGTGGGGGGAAACTGGACAGATGATGGGAAAATAAAAAAGGGGGGAAAGGAGAGTAAAAGCAAAGGGGGGGGGGAGCCGGGAAAGGAGCTGATGGAGGATGAGGACCCATAAGAGGGGTGGGGGGCGCTGGGCAGACGCGACTGGGAGTGGGGTAGGCAGAGGAGGGGAATACAAAAGGACTCGGGGGGAGAAGGGAGGTAGGGAGAGGTTTAGTGGGGAGAAAACAGGACAGAAGGGGGGAAGAGGGAGCCCAGGAAAAGGATAGAGGAAAGGAGGGGGAGTGAGGATGAGAGTTGATAGGAGGGATAAATGGAGGGAGAGAGGGCATCATCCGGGAGGGGGAGTTGATGGAAGCCACCTTGGGAAAGGAGATGTAGGGTGTAGATATGGAGGGTAGGGGGGACACAACGGTGGAGACGTGACAGGGGGCGGGGATGGGAGAGGAGCAACCAGGGGGTGAAGGGGTTCAAGATGGCGGGAGGTGTAGAGGATGCGGATATGTTCGAGGAATAGGAGCAGATGGGGGAAAGGAATGAGATCATAGAGGATCCGCGTGGGGGACGGGAGGCGTATACGGAAGGCGAGGCAGAGTGCATGACGCTCAAGGATCTGGAGGGACTTCTAGAATTTGGGGAGGAGGCAGATATCCAGGCAGGACAGGGATAACAGAGGATGGGACGGATTAGGGATTTGTAGGTGTGGAGGATGGTAGAGGGGTGCAACCCCCATGTTCGGCCAGAGAGGAGTTTGAGGAGTCGGAGGTGGTTGTGGGCTTTGGATTGGATGGAGCGGAGATGAGGGATCCAGGTGAGGTGACGGTCAATGGTGAGGCCAAGGTAGGTGAGGGTGGGGGTGAGGCGGACAGGACGGGCACAGACAGTAAGGGAGAAATCCAGGAGCCGGAAGGAGCGAGTGGTACAACCTACGATGATGGCCTGGGTCTTGGAAGGGTTGAGTTTCAGGAGCCACTGGTTACACCATGCAGCAAAAAGGTCAAGTTGATTCTGGAGAAGGTGTTGGGACCGTTGGACGGTAGGAGCGAGGGCGAGGAATGCGGTGTCATCAGCATATTGCAAGAGGTGTACTGGGGGGGGGGGCTTGGGGCATATCTGCTGTGTACAGGAGGTAGAGGAGAGGGGAGAGGACAGAGCCCTGGGGCACACCTGCAGAGGGGTAGAAGGTGAGGGATTCGGCATTATGGATGGTAACATAGGAGGGGCGGTGGGAGTGGAAGGAGGCCACCAGACGGATGTAGTTGATAGGAAGGGCGTAGGTTTGGAGTTTAAACAGGAGACGGGGATGCCAGACACGGTTGTAGGCCTTTTCGAGGTCAAGGGAGACAAAAATGGCGGAGCGACGGGAGTTAAGCTGGAGGGAGAGGAGATGAGTGAGGCGGAGGATTTGGTCATCAGCAGAGAAGGAAAGTCGAAAGCCACATTGGGTGTTTGGGAGGAGGTGGCTTTGGTGGAGGTGGTGATGGATGCGCCGGGAAAGGATGGATTCCAAGAGCTTGCTGAACACCGATGTGAGACAGATAGGACGATAGGAAGAGGCATCAGATGGAGGCTTGTTGGGTTTGGAGAACATCAGGATACGAGAGGTGTTCCACAGGTCGTGATAGAAGCCAGTGGCAAGGATGACATTGTAGAGGGTGGCAAGGATTGAAAGGAAGGAGGGAGGGCAGTGTTTGAGGTGGCGGTAGGTAACGCAGTCGTGCCGGGAGCAATGTTGCGTTTAGTGCGGTGTGTGAGGCTGATGTCCTGTGTAGTGATGGGAGTGTTAAGTTCAGATGGTGGGGTGTGGCCGAAGTACTGGAAGCTAGGAGCAAGGGAGGAACAGAGGTATTCGTACAGTCCATGACATGAGGGAAGAGGGGATAATCAAAGTTGGGATCATCTGGGATGGAAAAAGCATCAGAGAGGTGGAAGGCAAAGTGGTTGGCCTTATGAGGTTGTCGGGAAAGGGACGGTCATTAAGGAGGAGAGGGTACTGGGGGGTGGAGCGGTTCCCAGTAAGGTGGTGGAAAGCAGACCAATACTTGGAAGAGTTTATGGGGAGCGTGGTGTTGAGTTGTGTACATGTTTGGCGCCAGGTACGGCGTTTCTTCGCAGTAAGCAGGTTGCGGATGTGTCGTTGTAATTGCCGGTGGCGGGTAAGTGTATCCCGGTCACGAGTGCGGAGAAAAGAGCGGTAGAGGCGGCGCGACTCTCGAAGGAGAAGGACGGCCTGTGGAGGCAGGGTGGGGCGGTGAGGGTGGATGGCTTTGGTGGGGATATGGGTGGCGACGGCGTCAGACAAGGTCTGGTGCAGGAAGGCAGCAGTGCGAGAGATGTCATCAGGAGATTGGAGGGTAAGGTCGTGGCCGTCAACCTGGGTGTGAATGGAGTCCCGGTAGGCATCCCAGTTGGCACAGGAGTAATCATGGACAAGTTTAGGAGGGACGTCAGGGCGAGGAGCGTTGCGGGGATGGCGACCATAAGATATAGTGAGGAGAACAGGAGCGTGGTCACTGCCAATGAGGTCAAGGACATCTGCTGTGATGCGCCCAAGGAGTTTGGGAGAGGCAAGGACCACATCAGGAGTGGTGCTGGATTCGGGTCAGGTGTGCTGAGGCTGGGGAACCAGGTCGCCCTGGAGAGTGGTGAGAAACTGATGCCACCGCTGGAGGTCGGCAGGATCACGGCTGAGGATATTGAGGTCGGCGGCAATCACGTAGGTGGAGAAGGAGACCAGACAGCGAGGTCATTGGTCTCATCGGATTAGGGATGGACGGGGAAGGAAGTCGGCCGTGCCCTTTGAAAGGAACCATTCCGGCATTTGCCTGGAGCGATTTAGGGAAGTCACTCTGTGTAATGGAGGAGACACAATACTTGTAAGTAGAAAAACAAAAATACTATCTCTAACGTTAGCACAAAAAAAGCATTATCTCATTCATTTGTCCGCTTTTCTGATTGCAGTATTCCTATTGTAGTGTGACTTTTCAAAAATACAACTACAGTGCAAGAGAGGCAGAAAATCACACGTGCGAATATCATACAAATATTTATGTAAACAAATGCACTTGAAAATGAGAATAAATTCTCGAAAAGCTTTGTGTTAATCGTGAAGAAATAAGTAAATTTAGTGGTTTTCACCATTTAAATAATGAATTAGATAGTTGAGAACCGGAATACATTCTGGAATTTTATGAAGAGATTTGTTCATTGATCTTGTAGTGTTGCTATTTCTCTTTTGTTCAGTAATTGTAACTGAAATTTAGTGGAATGAACTACACTCATTAGAGTCGTTTCGTAAATGTCAAAGATCTAATATGTGCCAGTATGCTTACAATATCGAGTTCACGCAGTGCATCATTTAACCAAACTGTATGGCAAGCCTCCGGGAAAGTGATTAATAATTATGTTCATTTATTCAGTTTAAGACCTGTAATTACCATCTCTCCTTTCCATGACCGTAAAAGAGAATTAGTGCAGTTCAAACGTAATCATGTGCAAACCAATGAACGTAGAGTCCCTGTCTTACCAACTTAATTTTGTAGAAAGAGATAACGTAGAGTCGAGAGTAGTAGTCTGTGTCGAAGGTAACGGCTAATTCCGTACGGCACGCAACTGTTGGTGGTGATACGCTGCTTAACGGGATCTCTCCCTGCCACCTGTTTGGGCGGGAGATGGTTCCGACACGCTCCATTTCACGTTATTCTTGCTTCGGCAGCGAGTTGTATGTATGCAGACACGCCTCAGTGGACAATCTAGTTAGTGCATGAAGCTATCAGATTGAGTTAATGCAGTATCTAAGGGTGTCTATGAAGCTATCAGATGGAGTTAATGCAGTATCTAAGGGTGTCTAATCTATTTCAGCTACATTATGTTAGAATGTAATCCGCAATATCTCTTTGTAGTACATTTCTCTGAATTTCACGTGTTGAGTATGATCTGATAGGCTGTGTTTTCTTCCTTCAGGACGAATACCAAGTGTGAATTTTGTTAGCTGTGTATGGTTCCCGCAAACCTCTTATTCACTGATTTTGTTTTGTAATCTTTCACATCTCATATATTGAATCGTCTGTTGAAGCATTTTTCTTTTGTCTCTGAAGTGTTTGTGTACGATGCCTCATCCTCTGCTGAACAAGTCTACACGTGTTCCACAGAAGTACTAACCACAGCATGGTTAGGTGTGGTGTATAAATAGACTCCTGGAAATTGAAATAAGAACACCGTGAATTCATTGTCCCAGGAAGGGGAAACTTTATTGACACATTCCTGGGGTCAGATACATCACATGATCACACTGACAGAACCACAGGCACATAGACACAGGCAACAGAGCATGCACAATGTCGGCACTAGTACAGTGTATATCCACCTTTCGCAGCAATGCAGGCTGCTACTCTCCCATGGAGACGATCGTAGAGATGCTGGATGTAGTCCTGTGGAACGGCTTGCCATGCCATTTCCACCTGGCGCCTCAGTTGGACCAGCGTTCGTGCTGGACGTGCAGACCGCGTGAGACGACGCTTCATCCAGTCCCAAACATGCTCAATGGGGGACATATCCGGAGATCTTGCTGGCCAGGGTAGTTGACTTACACCTTCTAGAGCACGTTGGTTGGCACGGGATACATGCAGACGTGCATTGTCCTGTTGGAACAGCAAGTTCCCTTGCCGGTCTAGGAATGGTAGAACGATGGGTTCGATGACGGTTTGGATGTACCGTGCACTATTCAGTGTCCCCTCGACGATCACCAGTGGTGTACGGCCAATGTAGGAGATCGCTCCCCACACCATGATGCCGGGTGTTGGCCCTGTGTGCCTCGGTCGTATGCAGTCCTGATTGTGGCGCTCACCTGCACGGCGCCAAACACGCATACGACCATCATTGGCACCAAGGCAGAAGCGACTCTCATCGCTGAAGACGACACGTCTCCATTCGTCCCTCCATTCACGCCTGTCGCGACACCACTGGAGGCGGGCTGCACGATGTTGGGGCGTGAGCGGAAGACGGCCTAACGGTGTGCGGGACCGTAGCCCAGCTTCATGGAGACGGTTGCGAATGGTCCTCGCCGATACCCCAGGAGCAACAGTGTCCCTAATTTGGTGGGAAGTGGTGGTGCGGTCCCCTACGGCACTGCGTAGGATCCTACGGTCTTGGCGTGCATCCGTGCGTCGCTGCGGTCCGGTCCCAGGTCGACGGACACGTGCACCTTCCGCCGACCACTGGCGACAACATCGATGTACTGTGGAGACCTCACGCCCCACAACACCGCGGTTCCTGGTGTGTACGCTGAGCCGTGCGTGTGATCATTGCTTGTACAGCCTTCTCGCAGTGTCCGGAGCAAGTATGGTGGGTCTGACACACCGGTGTCAATGTGTTCTTTTTTCCATTTCCAGGAGTTTACCTTCGATAATAATTGTCATTTGCATATTAGCTGTGATTTCGGACTTCATATACAAACCTTTGTTTAAACAATAGTTGATTTATTGGGTTTTAGCAATATCCAATGAAGATGATTGAGCCCACATTCATCCTATGTGGTCTGGATCTCGTAGCTATTACACTACTGCCTATTAAAATTGCTACTCCAAGAAGAAATGCAGATGATAAACGGATATTCATTGGACAAATATATTATACTAGAACTGACATGTCATTACATTTTTACGAAATTCGGGTGCATAGATCCTGAGAAATCAGTACCCAGATCAACCACCTCTGACCGTAATAACGGCCTTGATATGCCTGGGCATTGAGTCAACCAGAGTTTGGATGGAATGTACTGGTACAGCTGCCCATGCAGTTTCAACACGATACCACAGTTCATCAAGAGTAGTTAGTGACTGAGGTATTGTGACGAACCAGTTGCTCGGGCACCATTGACCAGACGTTTTCAATTGGTGAGAGATCTGGAGAAGGTGCTGGCCAGGGTAGCAGTCGAACATTTTCTGTATCCAGAAAGGTCCGTAAAGGACCTGCAACATGCGGTCGTGAGTTATCCTGCTGAAATGTAGGGTTTCGAGGGGATCCAATGAAGGGTAGAGCCACGGATCGTAACACATTTGAAATGTAACGTCCACTGTTCAAAGTGCCGTCATTGCGAACAAGAGGTGACCGAGACGTGTAACCAATGGCACCCCATACCATCACGCCGGGTGATACGCCATTATGGCGATGACGAATACACGCTTCCAATGTGCGTTCACCACGATGTCGCGAAACACGGATGCGACCATCATGATGCTGTATACAGAACCTGGATTCATCCGAAAAAATGACGTTTTGCCATTCGTGCACCCAGGTTCGTCGTTGAGTACGCCATCGCAGGCGCTCCTGTCTGTGATGCAGCGTCAAGGGTAACCGTAGCCATGGTCTCCGAGCTGGTAGTCCATGCTGCTGCAAACGTCATCGAACTGTTCGTGCAGATGGTTGTTATCTTGCAAACGTCCCCATCTGTTGACTGAGGGTTTCGAGATGTGGCTGCATGATCCGTTACAGCCATGCGGATAAGATGCCTGTCATCTCGACTGCTAGTGATACGAGGCCGTATTACCCTCCTGAACCCACCGATTCCATATTCTGCTACCAGTCATTGGATCTCGACCAACGCGAGCAGCAATGTCGCGATACGATAAACCGCAATCGCGATAGGCTACAATCCGACCTTTATCAATGTCGGAAACGTGATGGTACGCATTTCTCTCCTTACACGAGGAATCATAGCAACGTTTAACCAGGCAACGTAGGTCAACTGTTGTTTTTGTTTGAGAAATCGGTTGGAAACATTCCTCATGTCAGCACGTTGTAAGTGTAGCCACCGGCGCCAACCTTGTGTGAATGCTCTGAAAAGCTAATGATTCGCATATCACAGCATCTTCTGCCTGTCGGTTAAATTTCGCGTCAGTAGCATGTCATCTTCGTGGTGTAGCAATTTTAATGGCCAGTAGTGTATTTAATACCACTAAACACGTTTTACAGTGCAGCCTTGGTTCTTAGTACTGGTGCTGGTTCCTTGCTCTCTGTGTTTGTTATGTAAATGTTCCCATGAAATTTGTTGGTAGAAGTAGATGTTGCTCATTCCGTGTGCATGAATTAAATGAGCCTTGTCCTATTCGATGTGTTATTGTGCCGTAATGAGCACATGACTGGCTTCAGTCCCGGTACAGTTAATGAATGCCCTATACCTTAATCTGACAGATGTTAAGGGATCTATATTAAATATAGTTCGATGATGTCTTTTACGTGCTTTTTTCTTCTTTTTTGTACCATAATTTGTAGAATAAATTGTCGCGGTTGTGATCTGAAACCCTTTGCCTTTCATTAGATAATCCCTTTATGCACATAACTCTAATTTTATTGATGGGACACAGTACTAGAAAATAACCTCCCTCCTTTATTGTGGCACTCAAACTGCGCCCCAATTGCACTGTCTTGTTACTAGCTCGAACAGATCATCTCATGACAAGCACCTGTTCGCAAACCTGTTTTCTTCACTGCCCAACCATCTGCTGCAACAGATAACGCTTGAGCCTGATCTTTTAGAAATAGCTACATGTTGTATCTTAACTGCTACTTTTCTCGTGTCCTGTATTCCTAAAGACTTTATAGTCTATGTCCGAACAATTCGCTGTCATTTACTCTTCACTGTCTGATTTGTTTTCTGGATAGGTCCGGATGCGAAGGACTGTGATGACTCATGAGATTAACCGTGCCTCGACTGCCTAATCCGTAGTGTAGTTTTAGTTTCTGCATATGTTTGGGAAAACTTCGAAGAGCCATCAACATCTTATCAAGTTATGTTCCAGTCGGTTAGTCACGTATCTACTAGCTAGTACCTTAGCTTGAAAATCACATGTGGGATCGGACTCAGTATAGCATCGCGTCAGCGCATTGCGCAAGCGTAGACTAACCGGCTTATTTGGTGGTCTGTACACATAGCTTCGTCAAGAGACGTCATCAGATAACCACAGAGGCGTGAGAAGCACGTCGCGGTAAGGAACCTTCTTTCAGTGGTTATAGTCAACGTGACGATGGTAGGATAGGTTTACGGGAACTAGTGAAAGGCAGTTCCCATTCAGGTTACTAGGGGGTATTTTTACTAAGACACTGTGTAAGTAGGCTGTTTATGTTTTCTTATCGGCAACGTTACGTAGCGCTCTATATGAAAATCACTGGCTGTGCTGTGTGCAGTCTGTGGCTAGTTTGCATTGTTGTCTGCCATTGTAGTGTTGGGCAGCGGCAGCTGGATGTGAACAGCACGTAGCGTTGCGCAGTTGGTGGTGAGCCGCCAGCAGTGGTGGATGTGGGAAATGAGATGGCGGATTTTTGAGTACAGAATGGATGTCATGAACTGCTATATATATTATGACTATTAAGGTAAATACATTGTTTGTTCTCTACTAAGATCTTTCATTTGCTAACTATCCCTATCAGTAGTTAGTGCCTTCCGTAGTTTGAATCTTTTATTTAGCTGGCAGTAGTGGCGATCGCTGTATTGCAGTAGTTCGAGTAACGAAGATTTTTGTGAGGTAAGTGATTTGTGAAAGGTATAGGTTAATGTTAGTCAGGGCCACTCTTTTGTAGGGATTTTTGAAAGTCAGATTGCGTTGCGCTAAAAATGTTGTGTTTCAGTTTAAGCACAGTCGTGTATAAATTGTTCTAAGCGGACGTTTCAACTGATAACAGCTGCAAGGCTATACTGTAAGGCTTCAACTCTTATATCTACAGGATGAAAAGTATTTAAACCGACAAACTCTGGGAGATTGTAGGGGACATCAAAACAAATATTTTTCCCTAATGTCATTTTTTCCTATGAGAAGTATTTAAACTGGTAGAGGAAGATTTCTCTGGCGGCAGATTAATTAAACCAACCAACATTTTTCAATTTTTTTTATGGCCAAGAGACAACACATTAACACAACACAATTTCAATTGCAGTAGATTTTCAAAACTGCCTCCATTGACACATAAACAAAGGTTACACTGTCAGATCATGTTCTGTCTGACACGGGCAAAAACCCCAGGAATATCCTGAATTGTTCCTGCTGCTGCTACTATCCGGGCAACCAGATCCTCTTCTGATTCAACAGGGGTTGCGTAAATAAGGTTGTGCATCTCTCCCCACGCAAAAAAGTCCAGAGGAGACGTATCTTGGGATCGAGCAGGCCATGGTACAGGACCAGCTCTGCCAATCCACGTTTCTGGGAACCGTCGCTCCAGGAATCGACGCACACGACGACTGAAATGTGCCGGCGCCCCGTCATGTTGGAACAACACGCGTTGTCTTCTAGGGAGTGGGACATCTTCCAGCAATTCTGGCAATGCTCTGGCGAGAACATTGTAATAGTGCCTGGCATTTAATGGCCTAGGTAGCAGATACGGCCCAGTTAAGCAGTCCCCAACAACACCGACCCACACATTAACGAAGAACCGCACTTGATGAGCGCTAGTAACTGTGGCATGTGGGTTATCCTCACTCCAAACACGCGAATTGTGCATGTTGAAGACTCCATCACGCCCGAACGTTGCTTATTCGGTAAACAACACAGAGGATGGAAATGTAGGATGCATTTCACACTGTTCCAGGTACCACTGTGAAAACTGTGCTCTGGATGGATAATCAACTGGTTCTAGCTTGTGGACACGCTATAAGTGAAATGGACGTAACAATTGTTCTCGAAGGGCTGTTCTTACATTCTCTGATTCGTCCCCATGTTACGTGCAATTGCACGAGTGCTTATTGAAGGATCCCGCTCCACATGCTCCAAGACAGCTTCCTCAAACTGCAGCGTTCTTACCATATGATGGCGTCCCTGTCCAGGTAATCTTCTGAATGACCCAGTCTGACGCAGACGTTGGTACACAGCAGCAAAGGTCGTATGATGCGGGATACGGCGATTAGGATGTTGTTGTTGATAAACCCGATGTGCAGCTCGTCCGTTGTGGTGCGCTACGTAGTACGCACCAACCATATCAGTGGACTCACTCCACGTGTAACGCTCCATTAGTAAACAGAGACAACGCACTTCTACGCTGGTGGACAGCAGTTGCCTACAACTGAAGATCGTAATACGCCCCCTAACAACTGAAGATCGTAATACGGCCACCACCGGTTTAAATAATCCCCATAGGCAAAAATGACAGTAGGGAAAAATATTTGTTTTGATATCCCCTGCAACCTCCGAGAGTTTGTCGGTTTAAATACTTTTCACCCTGTAGATCAATATTTCAGTTGGCAATTGCCTTGACCTTTAGAACGATATTTTAATTCTTTTAGTGTCTCCCCATTGCTGACTCAGATACTTAATACCGGAATGCGAGTGCGCGTGAGCAGCATTACTAGCTCGTCAGTTTCTATGCCGCCTTCCAACACCAGTAGCGTTTGAGTAGTTCATACGGAAAGTAGTCGTTATAAACCGTGTACTTCATTGTCATGCCTTACTCTATTGAAGAACGTGTGTTCATTGTTGAATAATATGCGCGGTCTGAATCCATTAATGTTGTTCGTGACACCTTTCATGAAAAGATTCCTGAAACTAACATTCCTGCAAAATCAGCGATTCAGGATCTAGTGGGAAAGTGGCGTTCGACAGGCAGTGTTGTTAATTCAAAAAGAAATAAGGCACCGGCTGTACGTACGCCTGAAGTTGTGGCAAACGTGACCGCACACACTGAAAGAAGTCCCTACAAGTCAACACGAGGATTATCATACCAATGTAGAATATCTCGCATGTCACGTCAACGCATCCTTTATGGCTTAAAAATGAAACCTTACCATGTGAGTGTTGTTCAGCAAATAAAAGAAGCAGACAAGTGCAAGCGTACACGTTACTGTAATTGGTTGCTGGAAAATGTCGCTGGGTGACGTCTTGATCCGTCCCTCCTTTTTTTCGACGGATGAAGCTTGGTTTCATCTGTCGGGTTACGTTAATTCACAAAACACAAGACGCTGGGCTACAGAGAATCCCCATGGCATACTGAACACTTGACACATTAAAAAACAACAGATGTGAAGAAATTTCGAACATTTGCCAAAAAGTACCGAAAATTTTTTCCTTAACAGGCTTCGACGTGCACAACTTTGCTTGGATGTTGGTGGAGAACATTTTGAACAATGACTTTAAATTCCTTTCTAAAATATGCTTATTAAACTAACAAAAGTAAATCTGTTACTTCAACTGTTAATTACGTACTTAATAATGAAATTGTACAATGAAAATGTAAGAAAGCGATGATGTACGTTGATTTTCTTCATCCATATTCCCTACAGCGCAGGGGCCGGTTTTATGTGTGCCACTGTGTATAAGTAGGGATACCAACGTTCGTGTTCTGTCCAGCCGATATATGTAGGGCATATTCACATATCCTACACAATGGCATGCCTGTACAGTAGAAGCCACACAGTCACATACTTACGGATTCCCAATAAGTTTGTGGGGACTTAGTTTCATTGTAATGTAATGGAAAATTCATACAAAGTCTGATCAAAAATATGCGGACACTCCTATACGACGTGGAGTTGACCACCGGATGTCACAAGTCGCAGACCTGCCATTATCAAACAAGGCGAGGAGTATCGTGTTGTCAGTACACAAGCTGTCACAGAATGGGTAGTTCAGGAGAGCAGAGAGACTTAGAAAATGGACAACGCGGTGGATGTCAACTGATCAACATATCCACTCTTATCAAGCTGTACAATCGACTTTTCGAGATTTGATTGTGAAGTGGAAACATGAAGGAAAAACCACAGCTAAATAAGACCAGGAAGACGGTGTCGAATATTGCGGAGGGAAGTTCCAAAAAAAAAAAGAAAAAAAAACGGATGAAATCCAACGGAAGGAATCACTCGTGCGTTCCAAAGTGCCATGTGTAGTGCAACAAGCGGAATCACCAATCACTTTTTTTTAATCAACCGTTCTCTGCCTAGTTTGACGAGGATCGCCATAAATTCCACTCCTGCGCCAACCTTTTCATCTCAAAGACGCACTTGCAACCTACGTCCTCAAATATTTGATTCCAATCTCTGTCTTCCCCTATAGCTTTCACCCTCTACAGCTTCCGTTAGTGCAATGGAAGTTACTCCATGATGTCTCAACAGATGTCCTATTATCCTGTCTCTTCTTCTTGTCAGTGTTTTCATATATTCCTTTCCTCGGCGATCCTGCGGAGAATCACCTCATTCCTTACCATATCAGTCGACCTAATTTTCATGTTACTCTGTAGCACCACATCTCAAATGCTTCCATTCTCTTTTGTTCCGGGTTCCCCACAGTCCACGTTTTTCTGTCGCACAATCCTGTGCTCCAAAAGTTCACTCTCAGAAATTTCTTCCTCAAATTAAGTCCTCTGTTTGATACTAGCAGCCTTCTCTTAGCCAGGAATGTCCTTTTTGCCAGGACTATTGTGCTTTTCATGTCATCCTTGTTCCCTCCGTCATGGATTATTTTGCTTCCAAGGTAGCAGAAGTCCTTACGTTCATCTACTTCGTGATCCCCAATTCTGAAGTTAAGTTCCTCTCTGTTCACATTTCTGCTATTTCTCATTAGTTTAGTCTTTATTCTAATTACTCACAGTCTATATCCTGTGCTTATTAAACTGTTCGTCCCATTCAAGAGATCCTGTAATTCCTCTTCACTATTACGGGGAATACCAATGTCATCTGCAAATCTTAGTGATATGCTTTCACCTTGGCTTTTCATCACAGTCTTGAAACTTTCTTTTATTTTCGTGAGTGCTTCTTCGATGCAAAGATTGAGCAGTAGGGGTGAAGTTGTACGTCCCTGACTTCCACCCTTTTTAATCCGAGGAGTTCGTTCTTGGTCTTCCAGTACTATATTTCCTCTTCGTTCATGTACGTGTTGCCTATAGCTTGCTCCTGTTTTTCACAGAATTTCTAACACCTTGCACCAACTGACACTGTCGAACGCTTCTTCCAGGTCAACAAATCCTACGAGCGTTTCTTAATTTTTCTTTAGTCTTTCTTCCAGCAACAATCACAACGCCAAATCTGCCGCTCTGGTGTCTATACCTTTTCTAAAGCCAAACTGACCGACATCTAACAGATACTTAATTTTCTTCTCCATTCTTCTATGTATTATTGTTGGCAGTAAATAAGATGCATCAGCTGTTAGGCTGATTGTGCGATAATTATCCCACTTATCGGCTCATGCTCTTTTCCGAATTGTGTGGGTGATGTTTTTTTCTCAAATTACAATGTCAGTCTCGTACATTCTACACATCAAACTGACAAGCAGCATTTTTTTTTTGCACATCCCCCAGTGATTTTAGAAATACCAATGGATCGCTATCTATCCCTTCGCGTTATTTGCTCTGAAGTCGTTCAGAGCGCATTTAAATTCTGATTCTAATACTGGATTCCCTATCTCTTCCCTCTGAACTCCTGTTTCGTCTTCGATGGCGTCACCAGAGAAGTCCTTCTCCTCATACAGGTCTTCAGTGTACTCTTTTCCCCTCTCCTTTGCGTTTACTAGTGGAGTACCCGTTGCATTATTAATGTTAATGATTTGTTTTTAACTTAACAGAAGGTTGTTTCGACTTTTCTATATGTGGACTCAGACCTTTCAACAATCGTTTCTTTTTCGACTTCTTCACATTTTTCAGGGAGCCATTTCGCCTTAGCCTCCCTTCACTTTTTATTTATTTCATTCCTAAGTGAGTTTTATTTCTATGTTCTTGAATTATCCTGAAAATTTTTGGAATTCCTTCTTTCGTGAATCAGTGGAAGTATTTCTTGTGTTACACATAGTTTCTTCCTTGTATTTTTGTTCTTCTTTCCAGCTTCTGAGATTGCCGTTTTCAGATATGTCCATTCCTCTTCAGCAGCACTGCCCACTAAGCTATTCATTATCGCATTCTGTACCTCCGCACAGAACTTCAAGCGTGTCTGTTCATTTCATAACACGAGGGTTGGAACTTAAACAGTGGCAACTATTTATTCACAACCGATACAAAAGAGTTACATGTTTGCACCTGTTACTGTACTTCAAAGTAGTCACCACCGTTGTGTTGAACCTATTCCCAGCGATGTGGAAGGCGTAGTATACCGTTAGCATAGCGTGTTCTGTTTATGGTACGAATGGAGCGGTCTAAAGTTATGATGATCTTCGTGTACGACTGTGATTGTGTTATTCTAACGCATTACGTTCCTCCATGGCAGGCCGTAAATGCACAGTAATAGTGTTCGTTTTTGGAGCATCACCTGAGATCAGCTTTGCGAAAGAAGCGGCGACACTTTCTGCGCAACCCACCCATGATTTTGCACGACAATGCGCGGGCGCATACAGCGCAAGCTGTGGCTGCTCTGTTCGGTCGATGGGACTGGGAAGTACTGTACCATCCACCATGCTCCACGGACTTGAGTCCTTGTGACTGATTTGATTCCGAAGACGAAGAAACCACTTCGTGGCATTCGCTTCAGAACTGTTCCGGAGATTCGACAGGCAGTAGACCGCTCCTTTCGCACCATCAACAGATCAGGCTGTGCTAACGGTATGCTACGCGTTCCATATCGCTGGCAAAGGGTTCTACACAATGCTGGTGACAACTTTCAAGGACAGTAACAGGTGCAAACATGTAACTCTTTTGTATCGGTTGTGAATAAATAGTTGCCACTATTTTAGTTCCAACCCTCGTACTTCCAAATCCCATTTCTTTGCACACTGGTTCTTCGTGACTGTTCTTCTAAACTGCAGCCTACTCATTATCATTTAGAAATTGTGATCTGAGTCTATATCTGCCCCTGGGTACGCCTTACGTACCAGTATCTGACGGAAATCTCTGCCTGACCATTCCATGTAAACTCAGCTCACACCAATGTGGAGCCACAATCAACTTGCACAGTGTCTCCACTTGGATCCATGGTTTCGTGGGGTCTCCGCCACACTCGAATCGTTTCATCAGCTCTTGCTAACTGAAATCGGGACTCATCTGACCAGGCCACGGTTTTCCAGTCTTCTAGCGTCCAACCGGTATGGTTACAAGCTCAGGAGAGGCGCTGCAGGCGAGTTTCTGCTAATAGCACAGGCCTTCGCATCGGTCGTCTGCTGCCACTGCCCATTAAAGCCGAATTCCACCTCACTGTCGCAACGGATACGTCCGTTGTAAGTCCCAAATTGATTTCTGCGGTTATTTCACGTAGTGTTACTTGCCTGTTAGCACTGACAACTCTACGTATACAGGGTGTTACAAAAAGGTACGGCCAAGCTTTCACGAAACATTCCTCACACACAAAGAAAGAAAATATGTTATGTGGACATGTGTCCGGAAACGCTTACTTTCCATGTTAGAGCTCATTTTATTACGTCTCTTCAAATCACATTAATCATGGAATGGAAACACACAGCAACAGAACGTACCAGCGTGACTTCAAACACTTTGTTACAGGAAATGTTCAAAATGTTCTCCGTTAGCGAGGATACATGCATCCACCCTCCGTCGCATGGAATCCCTGACGCGCTGATGCAGCCCTGGAGAATGGCGTATTGAATCACAGCCGTCCACAATACGAGCACGAAGAGTCTCTACATTTGGTACCGGCGTTGCGTAGACAAGAGCTTTCAAATTTTCATAGAAAATCTGTGTTGATGACGTGATTGCACAATTGCGTGCGGATTCTCGTCAACCCACACATGTTGACTGTGAATATTTACAATTTGGGCGCGTTGGAATGAAGCGTCATCCGTAAAGAGAACCTTTGCACTGAAATGAGGATTGACACATTGTTGGATAAACCATTCGCAGAAGTGTACCCGTGGAGGCCAATCAGCTACTGATAGTGCCTGCACACGCTGTACATGGTACGGAAACAACTGGTTCTCTCGTAGCACTCTCCATACAGTAACGTTTGTAGAGCAGCAACTTCTCTGACGCTGACATTAGGGTTATCGTCAACTGTACGAAGAATTGCCTCGTCCATTGCAGGTGTCCTCGTCGTTCTAGGTCTTCCCCAGTCGCGAGTCATAGGCTGGAATGTTCCGTGCTCCCTAAGACGCCGATCAATTGCTTCGAACGTCTTCCTGTCGGGACACCTTCGTTCTGGAAATCTGTCTCGATACAAACGTACCGCGCCACGGCTATTGCCCCGTGCTAATCCATACAACAGATGGGCATCTGCCAACTCCTCATTTGTAAACATTGCACTGACTGCAAAACCACGTCCGTGATGATCACTAACCTGTTGATGCTACGTACTGATGTGCTCGATGCTAGTACTGTAGAGCAATGAGTCGCATGTCAAGACAAGCACCGAAGTCAACATTACCTTCCTTTAATTGCGCCAACTGGCGGTGAATCGAGGAAGTACAGTACATACTGACGAAACTATAATGAGCTCTAACATGGAAATTAAGCGATTCCGGACACATGTCCACATAACATCTTTTCTTTATTTGTGTGTGAGGAATGTTTCCTGAAAGTTTGGCCGTACCTTTTTGTAACACCCTGTATATCGCAGCTCTCGGTAGTCAAGTGAAGGCCATCGACTACTGGCCTGTCCTTGGTGAGAGATAATGCCTGAAATCTGGTATTTTCAGCACACTCTTGACAATGTGCATCTCGGAATATTAAGTTCCCCAACGATTTCCGAAATGGAATGTCTCATCGCCGGCCGGAGTCGCCGAGCGGTTCTAGGCGCTACAGTATGGAACCGCGCGACCGCTGCGGTCGCAGGTTCGAATCCTGCCTCGGTCATGGATGTGTGTGACGTCCTTAGGTTAGTTAGGTTTAAGTAGTTCTTAGTTCTAGGGGACTGATGACCTCAGAAGTTAAGTCCCATAGTGCTCAGAGCCATTTGAACCATTTTTTTGGAATGTCTCAGCCACCTAGCATTCCGCGTTCAGAGTCTGTTAATTCCCGTCGTGCGACCGCAATTACATCGGAAACTTCTTCACATGAATCACCCTGGCTGGCCGCTAGCGCGTTTTTCGACTCACCCTCGCAACGCCTAACCTCTGTGACCTGTATGTCCTGTGCTCGTCCACGGGTACACTCACCTGCAGGGACGGACACACTGCGCGCCGTTGTGCGCGGCAGACAGCCTGGCCGCCCCGCCGCCTAATATTAGCCGCGCAGCCGAGCGGAGCGCGTGATTCCCGGCCACGGAATGCGGGCGCCGCTCCGCGCCGCTATTAATACTCGTGACGCCGTCACAGCTGGACGCCGCCGCCGTCGCCTGCCTCACCTCGCATCGTCTCCCGTCTCGGGCGCCGCGTCCTGCGCTCACGTTCCAGCACGCCTCCGTGCTCGTAGGCGCCGTCGGCACACGGACCGTGCATGCGAACGCTGAGCGTTGAGCGTACCTAGTTTCTGACGTCATAGCATGGAACAGCACGTTCTGGAGTCTTTCCGAACGTGCAGAGCAGTATCTGACATGTCAGATATTCTGAGCGTGCGTCTGAGCGTTGACCAATGACATGGCATAAAGCCACCTACGTCACACGCACGCCGTCTCCCTTCCGTACAGTGTTGTGAGGCGCCATATTGGCATTCATTTCAAGCCTATATGTACAGGGTGTTTCAAAAATGACCGGTATATTTGAAACGGCAATAAAAACTAAACGAGCAGCGATAGAAATACACCGTTTGTTGCAATATGCTTGGGACAACAGTACATTTTCAGGCGGACAAACTTTCGAAATTACAGTAGTTACAATTTTCAACAACAGATGGCGCTGCAAGTGATGTGAAAGATATAGACGACAACGCAGTCTGTGGGTGCGCCATTCTGTACGTCGTCTTGCTGCTGTAAGCGTGTGCTGTTCACAACGTGCAAGTGTGCTGTGGACGACATGGTTTATTCCTTAGAACGGAGGATTTTTCTGGTGTTGGAATTCCACCGCCTAGAACACAGTGTTGTCGCAACAAGACGAAGTTTTCAACGGAGGTTTAATGTAACCAGAGGACCGAGAAGCGATACAATGAAGGATCTGTTTGAAAAATTTCAACGGACTGGGAACGTGACGGATGAACGTGCTGGAAAGGTAGGGCGACCGCGTACGGCAACCACAGAGGGCAACGCGCAGCTAGTGCAGGTGATCCAACAGCGGCCTCGGGTTTCCGTTCGCCGTGTTGCAGCTGCGGTCCAAATGACGCCAACGTCCACGTATCGTCTCATGCGCCAGAGTTTACACCTCTATCCATACAAAATTCAAACGCGGCAACCCCTCAGCGCCGCTACCATTGCTGCACGAGAGACATTCGCTAACAATATAGTGCACAGGATTGATGACGGCGATATGCATGTGCGCAGCATTTCGTTTACTGACGAAGCTTATTTTTACCTTGACGGCTTCGTCAATAAACAGAACTGGCGCATATGGGGAACCGAAAAGCCCCATGTTGCAGTCCCATCGTCCCTGCATCCTCAAAAAGTACTGGTCTGGGCCGCCATTTCTTCCAAAGGAATCATTGGCCCATTTTTCAGATCCGAAACGATTACTGCATCACGCTAACTGGACATTCTTCGTGAATTTGTGGCGGTACAAACTGCCTTAGACGACACTGCGAACACCTCGTGGCTTATGCAAGATGGTGCCCGGCCACATCGCACGGCCGACGTCTTTAATTTCCTGAATGAATATTTCGATGATCGTGTGATTGCTTTGGGCTATCCGAAACATACAGGAGGCGGCGTGGATTGGCCTCCCTATTCGCCAGACATGAACCCCTGTGACTTCTTTCTGTGGGGACACTTGAAAGACCAGGTGAACCGCCAGAATCCAGAAACAACTGAACAGCTGAAGCAGTACATCTCATCTGCATGTGAAGCCATTCCGCCAGACACGTTGTCAAAGGTTTCGGGTAATTTCATTCAGAGACTACGCCATATTATTGCTACGCATGGTGGATATGTGGATAATATCGTACTATAGAGTTTCCCAGACCGCTGCGCCATCTGTTGTTGAAAATTGTAACTACTGTAATTTCGAAAGTTTGTCTGCCTGAAAAAGTACTGTTGTCCCAAGCATATTGCAACAAACGGTGTATTTCTATCGCTGCTCGTTTAGTTTTTATTGCCGTTTCAAATATACCGGTCATTTTTGAAACACCCTGTATATATGCCGTTTCTGAGAACCAGCAAACTGAGAATCACTGGAAAACCCGTTTTTAACTGTGTGATTCGTTCCAATAAAATTATGAGAAACATCATATTCGTGGAAAAAAAAATTGTAACTTGCATATTATGAGAGTAGGCTATTTGAAGGCAGCGACACACTGAAGATCCACCCAAAACGCAATGTTCTTGGTACAATTTGTTTTAATTAAATTTCAATTACTGACATATCTACGATTAAGGTTTTCAGCATGGGCTAACATAATCTGATTAGTTAGAAGGAGCGTCTTGTTAGTTTAGCGTACTGAGTAGCGGCAATGTAAAATTGTTTATTGGGGCGGTGGTTCGCGTCTTGACAACCCCAAATATTTTATTCTAACATTCGCGTATTTATTAGGTTCAACTATAATATTTGATGTTATGTAAATATAAGTTCACCTTTTTTTGAGGTGTGACTTTGTTCGATTGGCTTAATCTACAGGACAGCTACTTGTATAAAAATATTTTGCTCCTTTTTCTTTTACGGTTCGTAATTCACATGTTGCAAAGATTCTGCTACATGGTAGGAACAGTGATCAAGTAAGACTGGCGTTCGGATTTTACTCAGATGTGGGAATGATGAAATAATGTTTATGCGGAGAAGTATTCCAAATTTGTTCCGCACTGTTTGTAATGGAACTTTTATAAGCCTGTGTTCTTATTGATTGGACATGCTAGTTTCTTATCGTGGACGACGGAGGAAATGTGCGTTTCAATAGAGCTAACGAGGGAATTTTACGCGCGCCCGTTGAGTAAACAGTGTGATTTATGAACTAGAAACATTCCTCAACTGCCGCTGGAGTGCGTTGCGTTTGCGTATATCACGATGGGGCCCACGTACCGTGTGCACAAGTCGCACCGTTCCTGAGCGCTCAGCAGCACGTTGAACTTGGCACGCTCAACGTTAACGTTCGACAGCACAGTCCGTGTGCCGCCGGCTTTACAGACCGTGCATCCGAACGTTGAGCGTGCCGTGTTTCTGACGTCACAGCGTGGAATAGTACGTTGGGGAGTCTTTCCGAACGCGCAGAGCAATATCTGACATGTCAGATGTACTGAGCGGCGTCTGAGCGTTGACCAATGAGATGGCACAACACCACTTACGTCACACGCAAGCCGTCTCCCTTCAGTACAGAGTTGTGAGGCGCCATTTGGCATTCATTTCAAGCCTATATGTACAGGGTTATTACAAATGATTGAAGCGATTTCACAGCTCTAAAATAACTTTATTATTTGAGATATTTTCACAATGCTTTGCACACACATACAAAAACTCAAAAAGTTTTTTTAGGCATTCACAAATGTTCGATATGTGCCCCTTTAGTGATTAGGCAGACATCAAGCCGATAATCAAGTTCCTCCCACACTCGGCGCAGCATGTCCCCATCAATGACTTCGAAACCATCGTTGATGCGAGCTCGCAGTTCTGGCACGTTTCTTGGTAGAGAAGGTTTAAACACTGAATCTTTCACATCACCCCACAGAAAGAAATCGCATGGGGTTAAGTCGGGAGAGCGTGGAGGCCATGACATGAATTGCTGATCATGATCTCCAGCACGACCGATCCATCGGTTTTCCAATCTCCTGTTTAAGAAATGCGGAACATCATGATGGAAGTGCGGTGGAGCACCATCCTGTTGAAAGATGAAGTCGGCGCTGTCGGTCTCCAGTTGTGGCATGAGCCAATTTTCCAGCATGTCCAGATACACGTGTTCAACCGTTTCTTCGCTGACTGCAGGCCGTTCCGTTGATTTCCCCTTACAGAGGCATCCAGAAGCTTTAAACTGCGCATACAATCGCCGAATAGAGTTAGCAGTTGGTGGATCTTTGTTGAACTTCGTCCTGAAGTGTCGTTGCACTGTTATGACTGACTGATGTGAGTGCATTTCAAGCACGACATATGCTTTCTCGGCTCCTGTCGCCATTTTGTCTCACTGCGATCTCGAGCGCTCTGGCGGCAGAAACCTGAAGTGCGGCTTCAGCCGAACAAAACTTTCTGAGTTTTTCTACGTATCTGTAGTGTGTCGTGACCATACGTCAATGAATGGAGCTACAGTGAATTTATGAAATCGCTTCAATCATTTGTAATAGCCCTGTATATATGCCGTTTCTGAGCACCAGCAAATTGAGAATCACTGGAAAACCCGTAGTTAGTTGTGTGATTCGTTCCAATAAAATAATGAGAAACATCATATTCGTGGCAAAAGAATTATTGTAACTTGTGTATTATGATAGTAGGCTATTTGAAGGCGAGACTCACTGAAAATCCACCTTAAACGCATTGTTCTTGGTACAATTTGTTATAATTAAATTTCAATTAGCAACATAAATATCTACGATAAACGTTCATAGCAAATTCTAATGCAATATAATGTATTACAATAACCATGCTGTTAGTTTAGCCGCCGGCATGGTAGCTCAGCAGAACTATGGTCGGAAAAAATAACTCTGGTCAAAGATGTTTGAATAATATTTCGGTAAACAAACGCTTTGTGCGTCTGCTATGGTCTTGTGTTCTGTAATGTAGTTCACAATGTTTAGGGCTGTAAGGAAAGTACGATTATTATATAAGAGATGTGAAGCAGTATCATATATTACAAAAGAAGGGAGGCGATACGTACTATCTGAAGCATATCGTTGTGAAGATGCATGGAATAATCGGTTTTCCTCTCCAGTCTTCCAGAAAATTAAATTGGATGAGATGTACCACGAGTTGGATACAAGGTTTCAGCAAGAAGGGAAAGCTGCTGCTGTTGACATTGATCTGTTTGCAAATGCTGTGAAGATTGAAGAACATGCTGATGAGTTGGAAGATTTGGTTCATAAGCTTCGATTAAGTGAAAACACATCGTCTATGTTACATTCCACACCACATGCTGTCATTCGTATCTTACTAGAACTTGGCAGACATGAACAGCTGTTGAACATTTTGAATGACAGAATTAACTATGGAATCTTTCCTGATTATTATTGTTCATGTTTGTTAATGGATACATTCCTAAAATCAGGAAATTATGCAGCTGCTGCAAAAGTTGCTGCAATGGAAATGCTACAGGAGGACTGGTCCAATCCTCTTACTACACACCTTGCCCTCTATTCGTGCCATATGTACTTAAAGGATCCTGGGCCTGAACCTTGGAAAGAGGAGGTGGTGGAAGAAAATGACACTGAAGAAGAGGTGAAAGTACGTGTAAAGTACGTACGAAACCCATATTTTGATGACCATTTTGATCTATGTGATCCTCAGCTCTTGCTCGGAAAGACTTTTGCTACCATTGGCATAGCTTTGTCTGATTCTGTTGGATACACATACCAGTTAGTGGGTTGGGCACTATATAAAAAATGGAACAAAGTTGTTAAATGTCTGGATGAAGTGCAGAGACAAAACAAACAGTATTCAATGAAGGGATAAAAATACTTGAACGTCATATCCAGAAAATGGAAAAGGATCCAGAAAAACAGGACCCTGGAAGTAGTGTAAGAGATACATGCATACTAAAAATAGAAAACCTAAGAACTTTGGGCCTTGTTTCAAACGAGTGTTTACACACAGCAGTCGTGAGTAAAGTTAAAGATGTAGTGGCCGAGCATGAGCAGCAGATGATAACTGCACAGTGTAGTGTATATAAGGAATGGGAGAAGCTGCGTGAAGAAGTCCTCCAGAAAGAATTGGACAAAGTGAAGACACAGAAAAGATTGCAGCAAATTCAAGAGGAAAAGGAGCGGCTAGCAAAACAAGAGGAGGAATTATTCTTTTTTGATAATTTACAGAAACTTAACCTTATTATAAAAGAAGCCAAGTCTGTACCAAAGGAGGAGGTAAAAAGGAAAGGGAAAAAGAAAGAAGACGACGAAAATTACACACCACCAGAAGTAACTAAAAGAAAAAAATAATGTGTGTAAATTATGAACATTAAGCAAATAATTAAAGAATGTCTTAAGTAGTAGTGTCATGTTCATTTTTAATTTTGTATATCCTTCCTTCATTTTCTTGTGATTTCAAGTCTTTTTCTTGTGCAGTGCTGTATTGCTACATATATGGAATTATATCACTATGTGATGCTATCTCGACTTGATAGAGAATGTACTGAAACTTAGAAAATATAAACAGCTAACGAGAAGATTGAAAAAAACGCGTGTTCGGTCAGAGGGTAAGCTGCCCTCTGTAACAAAAAAAAAAAAAAAAAAAAAAATGAGTTAATGGATCCACGATGAAATTGAACAAGTGTCGTAGGACGTCCGCCCCAAAGAAATACAACGATCAATTACGAACAAAATGAGATTTACAAAAAAAAAATAAAGCGTAAGGTGTAGCGTCACTATTCAAAATGAGACTTTGATGGGGCGGTGGTTCGCGTCGTAACACTTCCATATTTTTTGCTATCATTCGCGTTTTTTATTAGCTTCTGATACTTTATTATTAGTTTAACATAAGTATATGCTACAATATTTGATATGTAAATAAAAATTCACTTTTTTTTGAGGGGTGACTGTTCGATTGGCTTAATCTACAGGACAGCATGCGCTACTTGTATAAAGATATTTTGCTCCTTTTTCTTTTACGCTTCGTAATTCACATGTTGCAAAGATTCTGCTATTGGCTGGGAACAGTGATCAAGTAAACCTGACCTTTGGGTTTTACTAAAATGCTGAACGCTCAGGAACGATGTGACTTGTGCACACGGTACGTGGGCACCAACGTGGTATACGCAAACGCAACGCACTCCAGCGGCAGTTGATGGATGTTTCTAGTTCGTAAATCGCACTGTTACTCAACGGGCGCGCTTAAAATTCCCACGTGAGCTCTATTAAAACGCACATTTCCTCCGTCGTCCACAGAAAAGGAAAGTACCATGTCCAATCAATAAGGACACAGGCTTATAAAAGTTCCATTACAAACACTGCGTTACAAATCTGGAATACTTCTCCGCATAAGATAAACATTATTTCATCATTCCCACATTTTACTACACCCCCAAGGTCAGTCTTACTTGATCACAGTTCCTACCCAGTAGCAGACTCTTTGCGACATGTGAATTACGAAGCGTAAAAGAAAAAGGAGCAAAATATCTTTATACAAGAGGCGCAAGCTGTCCTGTTCGTTAAGCCAATCGAACAAAGTCACCCCTCAAAAAATGGTGAACTAATATTCACATAATATTATAGTATATACTTATATTAAACTAATAATAAGGTATCAGAAACGAATAAAAACGCGAATATTAGGGAAAAAGAATTTGGAAGTGTCAAGAGCGAACCACCGCCCCAATAAACAGATCATGACTGGACAGTGACGCTATCATCACGCTAAACCAACAACACACCTCTTATATCTAATCACATTATGTTACGACGTGCTGAAAACCTTAATCGTAGGTATGTTACTAATTGAAATTTAATTATAACAAAAAGTACCAAGAACAATGCGTTTTAGGTGGATCTTCAATGTGTCGCTGCCTTCAAATAGCCTATTCTCATAATACGCAAGTTACAATAATTTTTTACCACGAATATGATGTTTCTCATTATTTTATTCGAACGAATCACACAGTTAACAACGGATTTGACAGTGATTCTCAATTTGCTGGTGCTCAGAAACGGCATATATACAGGGTGTTTCAAAAATGACCGGTATATTTGAAACGGCAATAAAAACTAAACGAGCAGCGATAGAAATACACCGTTTGTTGCAATATGCTTGGGACAACAGTACATTTTCAGGCGGACAAACTTTCGAAATGACAGTAGTTACAATTTTCAACAACAGATGGCGCTGCAAGTGATGTGAAAGATATCGAAGACAACGTAGTCTGTGGGTGCACCATTCTGTACGTCGTCTTTCTGCTGTAAGCGTGTGCTGTTCACAACGTGCAAGTGTGCTGTGGACAACATGGTTTATTCCTTAGAACAGAGGATTTTTCTGGTGTTGGAATTCCACCGCCTAGAACACAGTGTTGTTGCAACAAGACGAAGTTTTCAACGGAGGTTTAATGTAACCAAAGGACCGAAAAGCGATACAATAAAGGATCTGTTTGAAAAATTTCAACGGACTGGGAACGTGACGGATGAACGTGCTGGAAAGGTAGGGCGACCGCGTACGGCAACCACAGAAGGCAACGCGCAGCTAGTGCAGCAGGTGATCCAACAGCGGCCTCGGGTTTCCGTTCGCCGTGTTGCAGCTGCGGTCCAAATGACGCCAACGTCCACGTATCGTCTCATGAGCCAGAGTTTACACCTCTATCCATACAAAATTCAAACGCGGCAACCCCTCAGCGCCGCTACCATTGCTGCACGAGAGACATTCGCTAACGATATAGTGCACAGGATTGATGACGGCGATATGCATGTGGGCAGCATTTGGTTTACTGACGAAGCTTATTTTTACCTGGACGGCTTCGTCAATAAACAGAACTGGCGCATATGGGGAACCGAAAAGCCCCATGTTGCAGTCCCATCGTCCCTGCATCCTCAAAAAGTACTGGTCTGGGCCGCCATTTCTTCCAAAGGAATCATTGGCCCATTTTTCAGATCCGAAACGATTACTGCATCACGCTATCTGGACATTCTTCGTGAATTTGTGGCGGTACAAACTGCCTTAGACGACACTGCGAACACCTCGTGGTTTATGCAAGATGGTGCCCGGCCACATCGCACGGCCGACGTCTTTAATTTCCCGAATGAATATTTCGATGATCGTGTGATTGCTTTGGGCTATCCGAAACATACAGGAGGCGGCGTGGATTGGCCTCCCTATTCGCCAGACATGAACCCCTGTGACTTCTTTCTGTGGGAACACTTGAAAGACCAGATGTACCGCCAGAATCCAGAAACAATTGAACAGCTGAAGCAGTACATCTCATCTGCATGTGAAGTCATTCCGCCAGACACGTTGTCAAAGGTTTCGGGTAATTTCATTCAGAGACTACGCCATATTATTGCTACGAATGGTGGATATGTGGAAAATATCGTACTATAGAGTTTCCCAGACCGCAGCGCCATCTGTTGTTGAAAATTGTAACTACTGTAATTTCGAAAGTTTGTGTGCCTGAAAATGTACTGTTGTCCCAAGCATATTGCAACAAACGGTGTATTTCTATCGCTGCTCGTTTAGTTTTTATTACCGTTTCAAATATACCGGTCATTTTTGAAACACCCTGTATATAGGCTTGAAATGAATGCCAATATGGCGCCTCACAACTCTGTACTGAAGGGAGACGGCGTGCTTGTGACGTAGGTGGCGCTGTGCGATCTCATCGGTCAACGCTCAGAAGCACGCTCAGAAGCACGCTCAGAATATCTGACATGCCAGATATTGCTCCGCACGTTCGGAAAGACTCCCGAGCGTGCTATTCCACGCTATGACGTCAGAAACTCGGCACGCTCAACGTTCAGATGCACGGTCCGTGTGCCGACAGCTTAAGGTCGGTACGAGCCAGCTAACGTTGACGTGGGGCTGTATTAGTTTTGTGACGTCATTTCCTGCTTTTCAACGTTGAGGCGCCATTTCGTCACGTGAAACACAAAATAAATTCTCCGATATACCTGCCAACGTGCCACGTTAATCAGAAACAATACGAAGCAACAACGCTCCGACGTCACAAGCAGAAAGCAAGACACCCACCGGTATTTGTCGTGTTCAGCAGACACCCGCATTCGTTGCGTTTTATATTATACTTTATTCCCCATGAATATATGCTGTTTCTAAGCACCAGCCCATTGAATGTCTCGAAAAAGTTCATTATTGGTACGATTCTTTGTAGTAAAACGACTGGAAACCTCATATTCGTTGTTAAAGAATTTCTGTATTTAGTTACTAGAAGGTATTTAGATACTAGAAGGTATCAGATAGATTATATAATGGTAAGACAGGGATTTGGGAACCAGATTTTAAATTGTAAGACATTTCCAGGGGCAGATGTGGACTCTGACCACAATCTATTGGTTATTAACTGTAGATTAAAACTGAAGAAACTGCTAAATGGTGGGAATTTAAGGAGGTGGGACCTGGATAAACTTACTAAACCAGAGGTTGTACGGAGTTTCAGGGAGAGCATATGCGAACAATTGACAGGAATGGGGGAAAGAAATACAGTAGAAGAAGAATGGGTAGCTCTGAGGGATGAAGTAGTGAAGGCAGCAGAGGATCAAGTAGGTAAAAAATTGAGGGCTAGTAGAAATCCTCGGCTAACAGAAGAAATATTGAATTTATTTGATGAAAGGAGAAAATATAAAATTGCATCATATGAAGCAGACAAAAAGGAATACAAACGTCTCAAAAATGAGATCGACAGGAAGTGGAAAAATGGCTAAGCAGGGATGGCTGGAGGACAAATGTAAGGATGTAGAGGCTTATCTCACTAGGGGTAAGACTGATACTGCCTACAGGAAAATTAAAGAGACCTTTAGAGAAAAGAGAACCACTTGTACGAATATCAAGAGCTCAGATGAAAAGCCAGTTCTAAGTAAAGAAAGGAAAGAAGAAAGGTGGAAGGAGTATATAGAGGGTCTATACAAGGGCGATGTACTTGAGGACAATATTATGGAAGTTCAAATGGTTCAAATGGCTCTGAGCACTATGGGACTTAACTGCTGTGGTCATCAGTCCCCTAGAACTTAGAACTACTTAAACCTAACTAACCTAAGGATATCACACACATCCAAGCCCGAGGCAGGATTCGAACCTGCGGCCGTAGCGGTCGCGCGGTTCCAGACTGTAGCGCCTAGAACCGCTCGGCCACCACGGCCGGCATTATGGAAGTGGAACAGGATGTAGATGAAGACGAAATGGGAGATACGATACTGCATGAAGAGTTTGACAGAGCACTGAAAGACCTGAGTCGAAACAAGGCCCCCGGAGTAGACAACATTCCATTGGAACTACTGGCGGCCTTGGGAGAGCCAGTCTTGACAAAACTCTACCATGTGGTGAGCAAGATGTATGAAACAGGCGAATACCTTCAGACTTCAAGAAGAATTTAATTATTCAAATATCAAAGAAAGTACGTGTTGACAGATATGAAAATTACCGAATCAGTTTAATAAGTCACGGCTGCAAAATACTAACGCGACTTCTTTACAGACGAATGGAAAAATTGGTAGAAGCCAACCTCGGGGAAGATCAGTTTGGATTCCGTAGAAATATAGGAACACGTGAGGCAATACTGACCCTACGGATTATCTTAGAAGCTAGATTAAGAAAAGGCAAACCTACGTTTCTAGCATTTGTAGACTTAGAGAAAGCTTTTGACAATGTTGACTGGAATACCCTCTTTCAAATTCTGAAGGTGGCAGGGGTAAAATACAGGGAGCGAAAGGCTATTCACAATTTGTACAGAAACCAGATGGCAGTTGTAAGAGTCGAGGGACATGAAACGGAAGCAGTGGCTGGGAAGGGAGTGAGACTGGGTTGTAGCCTCTCCCCGATGTTATTGAGCAAGCAGTAAAGGAAACAAAAGAAAAATTCGGAGTAGGTATTAAAATCCATAGAAAAGAAATAAAAACTTTAAGGTTCACCGAAGACATTATAATTCTGTCAGAGACAGCAAAGGACTTGGAAGAGCAGTTGAACGGAATGGATAGTGTCTTGAAAGGAGGATATAAGATGAACATCAACAAAAGCAAAACGAGGATAATGGAATGTAGTTAACTCGGGTGAAGCTGAGGGAATTGGAAATGAGACACGTAAAGTAGTAAAGGAGTTTTGCTATTTGGGGAGTAAAATAACTGATGATGGTCGAAGTAGAGAGGATATAAAATGTAGACTGGCAATGGCAAGGAAAGCGCTTCTGAAGAAGAGATATTTGTTAACATCGAGTATAGATTTAAGTGTCAGGAAGTCGTTTCTGAAAGTATTTGTATGGAGTGTAACCATGTATGAAAGTGAAACATGACGATAAGTAGTTAGGACAAGAAGAGAATAGAAGCTTTCGAAATGTGGTGCTACAGAAAAATGCTAAAGATTGGATGGGTAGATCACATAACTAGTGAGGAGTTACTGAATAGAATTGAGGAGAAGAGGAATTTGTGGCACAACTCGACTAGAAGAAGGGATCGGTTGGTAGGACATATTCTGAGGCATCAAGGAATCACCAATTTAGTATTGGAGGGCATCATGGAGGGTAAAAGTCGTAGAGGGAGACCAAGAGATGAATACACTAAGCAGATTTAGAAGGATGTAGGCTGCAGTACGTACTGGGAGACGAAGCAGCTTGCACAGGATAGAGTAGCATGGAGAGCTGCATCAAACCAGTCTCAGGACTGAAGACCACAACAACAACAACACCATGAATACATGCTATTTCTAAGCACCAGCACAATGAATGTCTCGAACAAGTTCGTTATTGGTACGCTTTTTTGTAGTAAAACAACTGGAAACGTCATGTTCGTTGTTAAACAATTTCTGTATTTAGTTATTACCGCATTATAGCTCGGGTGTTACTATTCGTCCACGAGACTCAGAGGGCCATAGATACGGGTTCCCAGGTAGATGCCGTGTTTCTCAGCATTCCGCAAGGCGTTTGATACAGTTTCCCACAGTCGTTTAATGAACAAATTAAGAGCATATGGACTATCAGACCGGTTGTGTGATTGGATTGAAGAGTTCCTAGATAACAGAACGCAACATGTCATTCTCAATGGAGAGAAGTCTTCCGAAGTAAGAGTGATTTCAGGTGAGCCGCAGTCGAGTGTCGTAGGACCGTTGCTATATATATGACCTTGTGGATAACATCGGAAGTTCACTGAGTCTTTTTGCGGATGATGCTGTAGTATATCGAGAGGTTGTAACAATGGAAAATTGTTCTGAAATGCAAGAGGATCTGCAACGAATTGACGCATGGTGCAGGGAATGGCAATTGAATCTCAATGTAGACAAGTGTAACGTGCTGCGAATACATAGAAAGAAAGATCCTTTATCATTTAGCTACAATATAGCAGGTCAACAACTGGAAGCAGTTAATTCCATAAATTATCTGGGAGTAGGCATTATGAGTGATTTAAAATGGAATGACCATATAAAATTAATCGTCGGTAAAGCAGATGCCAGACAGATTAATTGGAGGAATCGTCAGGAAATGCAATCCGAAAACAAAGGAAGTAGGTTACAGTAGACTTGTTCGCCCACTGCTTGAATACTGCTCACCGGTGTGGGATCCGTAGCAGATAGAGTTGATAGAAGAGATAGAGAAGATCCAATGGAGAGCAGCGCGCTTCGTTGCAGGATCATTCAGTAATCCCTAAAGCGTTACGGAGATGACAGATAAACTCCAGTGGAACACTCTGCTAGAGGGTAGCTCAGTACGGGCTTTTGTTGAAGTTCCGAGAACATACCTTCACCGAGGAGCCAAGCAGTATATTGCTCCCTCCTACGTGTATCTCTCGAAGACACCATGAGGATAAAATCAGAGAGATTAGAGCCCACACAGAGGCATACCGACAATCTTTCTTTCCACGAAAAATACGAGACTGTAACAGATTTGATTCGACTACATTCCATTATCCTCGTTTTGTCTTTATTGATCTTCATCTTATATTCTCTTTTGAAGACACTGTCCATTCCGTTCAACTGCTCTTCCGGGCCCTTTGCTGTCTCTGATAGAATTACAATGTCATCGGCGAACCTCAAAGTTTTTATTTCTTCTCCATGGATTTTAATTCCTACTTCGATTTTTTCTTTTGTTTCCTTTACTGCTCGCTCATTATAAAGATTGAATAACATCAGGGAATAGGCACAACCCTGTCTCACTCCCTTCCCAACCACTGCTTCCCTTTCATACACCTCGTCTCTTATCACTGCCATCTGGTTTCTGTACAAATTGTAAATAGCCTTTCGTTCCCTGTGTTTTACCGCTGCCACCTTCAGAATTTGAAAGAGAGTATTGTGAGAAGCTTTGTCTAAGTCTACAAATACTAGAAACGTAGGTTTCCCTTTCCTTAATCTATTTTCTAAATTTTCTAAATTGATATTGTATAAGAAATACCACACTACATTACTAGACTACGTGTAGTCATAGTAAAATTCTGATGCTTCAACTAAAGATACCGTATTTGTAGCATACCTCTGGAGACATTCGTCCAATATCTACGACAACCAGTGAAAATCATGTCGCCTGCTTTAGAGTAGACACTCTCTTCCCTACCTTCCTCTTCATAACGAATCCTACTCCTGTTACACCATTTTCTGGTGCTGTTGATATACTCGTCTGACCAGAAATCCTTATCTTCTTTCTATATCATTTCACTGACCCCTAGTATTTCTATATTGAGCCTTTGCATTACCCTTTTCATATGTTCTAGTTTCCCTACTACGTTCAAGCTTCTGACATTCTACGCCCCGCCTCGTAGAACGTTATCCTTCCGTTGATTATTCAATCTTTTTCTCATGGTAACCTCCCCCTTGGCAGTCCCCTCCCGGAGATCCGAATGGGGGACTATTCCGGAATCTTTTGCCAATGGAGAGATCAACATGACACTTCTTCCATTACAGGCCACATGTCCTGTGGATACACGTTACTTGTCTTTAATGCAGTGGTTTCCATTGCCTTCTGCATCCTCATGCCGTTGATCATTGCTGATTCTTCGACCTTCAGGGTCAGTTTCCCACCTCTAGGACAAGACAATGTCCTGAGCCTATGTCCGCTCCTTCACCCTCTTTGATAAGACCATTGGCAGAATGAGGGTGACTTCTTAAGCCGGAAGTCTTCGGCCGCCAATGCTGATTATTAATCAAATTTGAGTAGCGGCGGGTTTCGACCCAGGACCGAAAACGTTTTCATTATAATCAAAGACGCTACCCCTTTTTTCTCATTTTTTTCGGTATTGTTCATTGCGTTTGGTCTGGGTGGACGTCACAAGACATCAGTTCAAGCTGATCGTTGATTCCTTTACTCAGTTTTTTTTTTATTACAGAGAGCGAGTGGCCCTCTGACCGAACACGCTGAGCTACCGTGCCGGCTAGCCCTTAGACCACGTGTGCAAGCCACTACTAATCTCTCCAATAGCTAGTCTGTTGACCTCACGAGTCTGACTGAACTCTGTTCCGGACCTCGCACTAAGCTAAAATCCCTGACAGTATCGGAAATCAAAAGACGGTCCTCCGCATGGCAATCAACCATGCTGAACACTCAGCTACAGAGGCGGACTAAAATAAACGAACTGAACAAGAAGCTCAAACATTACACGATGTTGGTTGGTACCAGGGTCCTACGGTGGTATAGGAAATGAAAAATCCGAAGTTATGTTTAGAAGACAGCTGATTAGGTGATTTTTTCTTACGCTTACTACGAGATATAATCCAAATAAAATATTTTACTCATAAAAGGTAGTTACTCAGTGTCAACTGCAGAGTATCAGCAACTGAGGGCTCACTCCGCACGAGCACAAAAGTGTTGCATATCCTCAAGGACCACACTTTGTAATGTGGCGTTCGCTGTGTTATTCAGTGGTTTGGTATTTAACTAATTTGTAAATGGAAATGATAATCTTATTTTATTACATTGAGTAATTACTAAATAATTTTTCTCCCGGCTAAAGATTTGATCAAGTTGCTAAAGAACTCCAAGTTAACGTCGTGTTAAAGTGTTGTCTGTAAGTTGTGTAAGTGTCACTGGATCACAGTTCATACAACAGATTCTATACAACTATGGATTATGATGGAAACAGTTATCTTCAGCAAAATGATCATTAAAACCACCGAGTATCAGCCGCGCACAACACTGACGTATGTTACCTGAAACAGTATTCTTCGCAACTCGGCTCCATACGTCAGCTAGAAAAGTTTGTTATAACGATCGTGCTATGAGCACTGTTTTTAAAGAACCAATCTGATTCGAATTATTTTCATTAAAATGAGTTCGGGACCACCGGTGCACATTTATTTTTACACATTTGTATTACGTTCAGCATTTATGTCTGCAGAGTTGCGTAATTTGAATTTGGCCCTCAGATAATTGTTAAGATGGCGGCAGACAATTGATAGAGATTTTCTATTGTTAGACCAAATAAGTATTTTAAATGCTTATTGAACTTTACAGAAACTCTACTTTCGTATTGTGCACTATTTAGACTTCATCAAGCAAACATTTGATTTGTTTCTAAGGAAAACGCGATACAAATCGCTGTCATCAATGGCTGCGCTCCTTGCAGCGGAAAGAAATAATTAACACAGATAATGCTTACTGAGAGAGGAATTGAAGTTACAAATAATTATTCACTCATATTTATAATAATTATGAACTCTATTTTCAAGTAAACATTAACAAATAATTACAATTTGCGGCCGCGGTGGCCGTGCGGTTCTGGCGCTGCAGTCCGGAACTGCGGGACTGCTGCGGTCGCAGGTTCGAATCCTGCCTCGGGCATGGGTGTGTGTGATGTCATTAGGTTAGTTAGGTTTAAGTAGTTCTAAGCTCTAGGGGACTTATGACCTAAGATGTTGAGTCCCATAGTGCTCAGAGCCATTTGAACCATTTTTGAATTACAATTTCTTAACAGACCTGCGTTTGATATGCGTCTTGCGTGCTGAACCTACAAAAGCCAACTAACAAAAGGTAAAAACAAAGGAAGACAAACGCAGATCATAAAAGGAATTTACAATTATCATTGTTTTTGTATGATACACATCGATATGTCCAATTACATTTTTTCATATGTCGAATAGAAAATGTTTATAACTGTTACAGGCATAATTTCCTCTCGCCGCACTGTAGCCAAAAATTTGTCACGTGGATGTTACAGTAAACCAGTGATGATCTTCAGGAAATTCCTGGCCTCAACAGCTGACTTATTATGAAATGCACGACGTCCGATCACAGACACACAACTGCGTCCTTATGCAGATGAACAAGGGTTGAACAGTGCGCGTAAGACAAGAAATATCTCTTCGTGGTGTAAAAACTACGAATGGTGGTCATTACTGCGGTTTGTACCTTATTTATTGGATATCGCTATTTCCTATTATTGCTTTCAGGAACTCTTTAAACAATTTATTAGTGAAACAATTACTATGTCCAAGCGAGTACACGGAGAACCTTATATCATCTTCGACGCTGGTACGACTCTCCAGGTGTATCTGGCGTATCGGCGCTGCGAATTATGATGGAGTACTTATCTAGGTCGTGAGCGCGAATATCTAGTGACGTCGTGCAGCCGTGGCTCGGTGCAAGGATTTGCCTCCGGTAATAACTTGCAGCCAGGCTGGTGCTTTCACAGGCGGTGCTTCTTGCACCTCACTGCAGACGTAGAATAGCAGCAACATTGCCCGAGCTGATTCTGCACTGGGATATTTTCTGGTTAAAACATAAATGGGTGAAATGGAAAAGAGTGAGAAGTAACCCAAACAACACCACAAATAACATTCAAGATACAGTCACAATCACTGACTGTGTTGCTAGAATATTTGTCTGTTCTTGTCGAACTGCACAACATTTCACGGAGGCAGCCGTTCGTCATATTCATCCTCCATAACACCTACCCATCCTACCAGCTACAAGCCTAGTTCCCATACTTTCCCCTTTGAACAAAGGATGTGTATGTACGTGCGTGCGTGCGTGCTTGTGTCATATCGCGTACAGTGATATGACCGCGGCCCGCCTGGAGCGAGCGAGGTGGCGCAATGGTTGGGACACTGGAGTCGCATTCGGGAGGACGACTGGTTCAAACTCGCATCCAGTAATCCCGATTTAGGTTTTTCATGATTTCCCTAAATGACTTAAGGCAAATGCCGGGATGGTTCCTTCAAAAGGGTACGGCCGCTTTCCTTCTACATCCCTTCCTAATCTGAACTTGTGCTCCGTCTCTAACGATCTCGTAGGTGCTCGGAAATGAAATGACCAATGAAGAAAGAAAAAAACATTCGGCTGTTGCAGCGTCACCAAAAGATGAGTAATAAATTGTAACGTCAGTACATAAGGGATAACCACTTTTCCAAAGCGCGGTTCTGTGAGCAACGATCTATGTAATTAATAATTCCATAATGGTTCAATGAAATAACTAATGAGAGCAGTTGAAAACTGAACCAGGACCTTCGGTCGACGTTCATAAATTTATCCACTATTAAGATTCTTTTATTACCCCACAGAAAGGAATGTCATCTTACTGGTTTATTTTATGCCTCGTTGGTATGTACAACTGTGGTGTGGCAGGAGCTAGAACGCTCTTGTAGAAAGATACTTCTATTAATACAAAGGCCTTGTGCAGGGAATGTGAGGACACGCTCCACTTGGAAAACTGAACTGAACTAAAAGGGGAAGTCTAGAGGTTAGTAAAACTAGTATATGGTTTCAAAACGTATTCTAAGACAATTCGCCCGCAAGAATACGGTTTTGTACACATTTAAGCATTCTATTGATCTTCAGAAGCAGGTAAGGCAGCCAAGTAAAGAGAGCATAGGAAAAATTACTTCGCTAACAGAAGGGCGCTGGTCGGTAGATAGGAGTGCCGCCCCAGCCTCTGGTTTACAGGAGGGGCAGAGGTCTTTCAATTTTGCGCCACCCGCCCGGCTGCAGTCAGCGTCTCTGGATCACTATGCAGACGTTTTAGGTTCCCACACCGACTCTACCACAGGTTTCGGTAAGCCGCAGCAACGATACATTCGCGTCTAGCAACTTACATCAACTGACGTGTCTAGCAACTCACGTCAACTGAAAAAGACCTCGACGACCAACAATGCTAGTGAAACCAGTGCTTGTATCATGTTGATAGTCTTCATGTTAAGTCCAACTAATTACAACATTTCTCGTGCCATATACGTCTCACCTTTATGTTTTGAAATTCATCAGTATTGCCCTCAAATACAGTCCTGGAAATGGAAAAAAGAACACATTGACACCGGTGTGTCAGACCCACCATACTTGCTCCGGACACTGCGAGAGGGCTGTACAAGCAATGATCACACGCACGGCACAGCGGACACACCAGGAACCGCGGTGTTGACCGTCGAATGGCGCTAGCTGCGCAGCATTTGTGCACCGCCGCCGTCAGTGTCAGCCAGTTTGCCGTGGCATACGGAGCTCCATCGCAGTCTTTAACACTGGTAGCATGCCGCGACAGCGTGGACGTGAACCGTATGTGCAGTTGACGGACTTTGAGCGAGGGCGTATAGTGGGCATGCGGGAGGCCGGGTGCACGTACCGCCGAATTGCTCAACACGTGGGGCGTGAGGTCTCCACAGTACATCGATGTTGTCGCCAGTGGTCGGCGGAAGGTGCACGTGCCCGTCGACCTGGGACCGGACCGCAGCGACGCACGGATGCACGCCAAGACCGTAGGATCCTACGCAGTGCCGTAGGGGACCGCACCGCCACTTCCCAGCAAATTAGGGACGCTGTTGCTCCTGGGTTATCGGCGAGGACCATTCGCAACCGTCTCCATGAAGCTGGGCTACGTTCCCGCACACCGTTAGGCCGTCTTCCGCTCACGCCCCAACATCGTGCAGCCCGCCTCCAGTGGTGTCGCGACAGGCGTGAATGGAGGGACGAATGTAGACGTGTCGTCTTCAGCGATGAGAGTCGCTTCTGCCTTGGTGCCAATGATGGTCGTATGCGTGTTTGGTGCCATGTAGGTGAGCGCCACAATCAGGACTGCATACGACAGAGGCACACAGGGCCAACACCCGGCATCATGGTGTGGGGAGCGATCTCCTACACTGGCCGTACACCACTGGTGATCGTCGAGGGGACACTGAATAGTGCACGGTACATCCAAACCGTCATCGAACCCATCGTTCTACCATTCCTAGACCGGCAAGGGAACTTGCTGTTCCAACAGGACAATGCACGTCCGCATGTATCCCGTGCCACCCAACGTGCTCTAGAAGGTGTAAGTCAACTACCCTGGCCAGCAAGATCTCCGGATCTGTCCCCCATTGAGCATGTTTGGGACTGGATGAAGCGTCGTCTCACGCGGTCTGCACGTCCAGCACGAATGCTGGTTCAACTGAGGCGCCAGGTGGAAATGGCATGGCAAGCCGTTCCACAGGACTACATCCAGCATCTCTACGATCGTCTCCATGGGAGAATAGCAGCCTGCATTGCTGCGAAAGGTGGATATACACTGTACTAGTGCCGACATTGTGCATGCTCTGTTGCCTGTGTCTATGTGCCTGTGGTTCTGTCAGTGTGATCATGTGATGTATCTGACCCCAGGAATGTGTCAATAAAGTTTCCCCTTCCTGGGACAATGAATTCACGGTGTTCTTATTTCAATTTCCAGGAGTGTATATACATACTAGCTTAGTACCCAGCATTCCCCGTGTACATATGTGTGCCAAGTTTCTAGTAGTTCATCTCCTTCTTCCCTATCTCTCTATCCATCTCTTCCCTCTGTCTGCCTGTACCCTCTCTTCCTCTTCTGTCCATCTACACCCCCTAAATTTATGCATCTCATACTATCTCCTCTCTGTGTCCATCTCCTCTCGCCGCTCTCTCAGTCCATCTCCTCGTTTTCCCTCTCTCTTCCCATCTCCTTTCCCCTCCCCTCTCTGTCAATCTCCTCCTTCCCCTAATGTGTGTCCATGTCCATCTTCCTCTTCTCTGCCTCTCCTTTTCCCCCCTCTCGCCTCACCATCTCCTTCTCCCCCCCCTCCCCACCCCTTTCCAGTCCATCACCTCAACAGGATATTGGTGCATCTTACCGGTACAGTACTTCTTGCCACATGTCACGTATATTTAACACGTTTCCCAAACTTGTGTAAACGTATTTCACCTGATCTCTAGGCAATATTCCTCTGAAGAAGTCTTGCGTCCAAGGACCTAGATGTTTATGACGTCGTTTCTACTGAACAATGTGTCGCACAACTACTTATTTTTGCAGGTAAATTCAGTTAATTGTACAAAAACTGTGCACAATTTGGCGATAGTAGAATCAGTAGTAAAAAAGTAATAAATTAAAAGGTCATCCCTGGTGCGGCAGTTTTCCTTTATGAACAGTGAAAATGTGGTAAGCGATAAACATTCTTCTTACATTTTTGTAGCGGGTATATGCGCGAAAAGTTTCGCATAGGTTTGAAATGATGGGTGAAGCTTTTGCAAGAGAATAAGTGGTCTCATTCTCAGATACAGGATGAATACAGTCCAGGTATTTGCGCGTCATGGACTACGCTTCTTTTTCACCCCCATTTCTCTGAAAGGTAGGTGGTTCTTACCCTCTCAGAGGTTCTTTCCAGACAGTAATTTTTGTGTTCTAAACTAAACTCAGTCCAAAGAGGCCTTGGAAGACCCACCGGTACCGAACACTGGATGAGGATGTGGAGGGTCATATGTTTGCATACCGCTCTCCCGGCCGTATGTCAGGTTACGAAACCGGAGCCGCTACTTCTCAAACAAGTAGCTCCTCAGTTCGCCTCACAAGCGCTGAGTGCACCCCACTTGCCAACAGCGCTCGATAGACCGGAGGGTCACCCATCCAAGTGCTAGCCCAGCTCGACAGCGCTTAACTTCGGTGATCTCAAGGTGTTACCACAGCAGCAAGGCTGTTGGCTGTTGTGTGCTAAATTTGGTCGATAATGATGCTGCGATTTAGGAGGAGATGGGAAACATACATACGTACATTCATTTATATAATGTGCCTGTATTATTTTGTTTTACATATTAGGCATTGTATGTTGAGGTTAGAAACAATTCTGGCAGTTTCTGTTTTTCTGTGACGTAATAGTAGTTTAAAATTTTCCTTACACAGTTTATAAATGCTGCTCTATACATGTTCTTCCTCTTCTGGTTTTAGAGGTGCTGTTCTCCTCACTGTCATTTGCATTTCATTTACACACAACTGATATACGAACACTCATTTACTTTTTCTTAGGCCTTGAGTGTTGTCAACTGTTGAATGCTATTACCAATTATCGAATGAGTATTTGTGATATATGCGGTGTGTGTGTGTGTGTGTGTGTGTGTGAAAATTGGCATTTGTTTTAGTATGGTCAAGTGTATAAATAGAATTACGGTATGATTTGGTGCATAATTGCAATAATACACGTAATCATACTAGGACAAATGTCAGTTTTCACACACGCACACACAGACACACACATGCACACACACACACGCACACGCACACGCACACACACACACACATACATGCGCGTGCCCATTCACGCACACACTTACTTACCATAGATACCACGAACAGGCAAAGTTTGAAATAACATTCAACAGATGCTAAAAACATCCAGAGCGTAACATAAAGTAAACAAGTGTTCATTTCTAAGTGTTGTGCTAAGGAAATCGTGTGAAAGGAACCAGAAAATAGCTCTAAAATCAAAACACTTATCGAGCAGGACCTTCAAATTTTGTAACTAGAAATGTAACTGTCATTACATCACAGAAAATGAGAAAATGTCAGAATTCCTTCTAACCTCAAGATATAACGTCTAAAATGTAAAACAAAATAGTGTAAGCGCAAATACTTATATATTTAAGGCCACTGAAGATGCCTTTAAAAAAATATTCGAAATGCGTATGACACGAAAGAAAACTCTATTTATTCAGTTTAGCACTCCATCATTTATGCAAGCCCCACGTTAACTCAGCAACAGAACTAAATGGAGAATATTTCATGAAAGGGTGTCTACGCTTTATGCCATGTAACTCACATAAGATCTGTGACTATGACTTCGTGTAGGGGTGGGGAGAAGTGGAGGGGGAAGTCACAAATGGAATATTAGTTCGGTGTTATTGTTGACTGCGGCGACTTCCTTAGTCTGGTTTCATCTGTAAGACGCAGCAAGAATGATCAGTACATTAACAGTAAGGAAACGTGAAACAAATAAGTTCTGGCACATAATGTAAAATTAATTTCAAGGTTAAGACACCACAATCCGTTCTTGTTCCATGGAATTAGTCTGAATGTCCTGCTCTAAAAGGAAGCGCTCTTCAAGACTATCCCTGCTTCGGCGCATAATTGAAATGGGAGCGACAGCGTTTGATCTGCACGGTTGCATTACAGAACAGGGTATTAGCTTGCATTCAGGATATAAAGGGGACAAATGCAGATATTTTTATATACGGTACCTTAATATGAACACTCGTTGGCGTTTTTTCCCTACGTCGACCAGCCTTCCCACAAACATGTAACATACTTTACGATCTGCACGATTGTAATCGCACCACTAAATGGACTACTCCCTTCGGTATGTTGTTGTTGTTGTGGTCTTCAGTCCTGAGACTGGTTTGATGCAGCTCTCCATGCTACCCTATCCTGTGCAAGCTTCTTCATCTCCCAGTACCTTCGGTATACACTAACTGTTTTGCGTCCGTGTGTCCACACATCAACACCTGACCTGCTGCTATAGGGAAAACAAGCGTCAATGGCTTGCTCTTTCAACAAGTACTTGGAGGTATTAGCCAATCTAAAAACATACGACTTGCCATAGTTATAATTAGTAGCCTGAAAATAATGTCAGCACTGATGTAATGTCGTTCAGAGCACCCTCCTCACTCGCCGATAGGAATACCTGCACTAAACCCTTTGCCGCTGGTATATCTGTTGTTGCTATGCTCCTTCCTACTGCTTACACACCAGTTAATTTCCCTTTGAGGCAATGCAAGATGTGCCATTGAATTTATCACTGTAGCATCTGCGCTACACTCGCAATTCAAGCAAGCCATTATCATGCACAGCACTTGAGAACTATGCTCCCATGCAAACGATAAACACTTCCTGCTTCTACAAGGAACTGTGCCGTAGCTATTTCTTCTATTGCCTACTTGAATAGCTTACAGTGTAACACAACAATGACGCCCTCGGTGTCCTAATTTGCGGGGGTTATTTATCGAACGCTCAGAAACAGATGAGCCACAGACCATAAACTAGAAGTATTGCTTATGTCACCTAGTATCATTTCAAGGCTTCGATAACAGTTTCTAAATACAGGAATGTTCGTTGTAGGCCCTTCACAATGTCGACAAATCTCCTTTAAGGTTGTTTTCCAAAGCTCTTGTAAGAAACATTTTTTACGAATACACAGCAATTTGGCAATGCAGAGAAGTGTGGTGGGTAAAAATTGTACATGGAGCCCAAGGGACGGATACCGTAAGCGGATTAAGATGTCTTTAGGTTGCAACAGTTATTCGGAAATGATGAGGTTTGCATACGATAGACTAGCTGGAGAAATACATCTTACTAGAATTTGGACTGAATGTAACAACAACAACCGGCACAATATGCAAAAGTCTGGATTTTGCTGTCACTAGTTTCATATGGCTGACCTGGACATAATGCATAATATCAGGATATAATTTTCTAAGGAAGAAACGTTTGTAATGTTATAATGACGTCATTATTGCACTTACTTTACAATTTTAAAATTGTGCCCATCACTTGTCCATGTTGTTGTTGTTGTGGTCTTCAGTCCTGAGACTGGTTTGATGCAGCTCTCCATGCTACTCTATCCTGTGCAAGCTTCTTCATCTCCCAGTACCTATTGCAACCTACATCCTTCTGAATCTGTTCGGTGTATTCATCTCTTGGTCTCCCTCTACGATTTTTACCCTCCACGCTGCCCTCCAATACTAAATTAGTGATCCCTTGATGCCTCAGAACATGTCCTACCAACCGATCCCTTCTTCTAGTCAAGTTGTGCCACAAACTCCTCTTCTCCCCAATTCTATTCAATACCTCCTCACAAGTTATGTGATCTGCCCATCTAATCTTCAGCATTCTTCTGTAGCACCACATTTCGAAAGCTTCTATTCTTTTCATATCCAAACTATTTATCGTTCATGTTTCACTTCCATACATGGCTACACTCCATACAAATACTTTCAGAAATGACTTCCTGACACTTAAATCTACACTCGATGTTAACAAATTTCTCTTCTTCAGAAACGCTTTCCTTGCCATTGCCTGTTTACATTTTATATCCTCTCTACTTCGACCATCCTCAGTTATTTTGCTGCCCAAATAGCACAACTCCTCTACTTGTCCATAATTTTAAAATATGTACATATCTGTCTAGTGCTTTGAAAATAAATTAGATTATAAATACAAGCATATATGCCAAAACAGTGGTACCATACGTCAGTAACAGACATATTTCACATTCAGTCGTAAAGTACATGGATTATGTCTCGGCATCATCTAGTCTAGAAATAACTGAATTATGGCTCCAAACTTAGTCTGCTTATATAACAAACAGGCGATATCAAATTACCCTGGTGAAGGAATTTCGGAAAACTGCGTTCAATAACTCCGCTTTAGCGGCACAGTCATCGGTAACAGTACCATCGGCACTGCGCAGCGAAGGTATTGACTGCGTCTTGCCGTGTCTTGCTATCCGTGTAGAAGACGGCTTTTGCGTTGCATAGTTGGAGCTACGGTGACGAAGATGTTTTGAAGTACTCGGTGTCCTATGATACATCGCTGGTGCCACAGTCCGGCACAATGTAGTGCGTTTAACACTAATATATTAACTTTTATTAAATTTAACTGGCTGTAGTGTTTATTAATCAATAAATTCCGGCAAGTAACCACACACAAATACCTCCCACCTCCCCCCTTCCATCATACACGCATACGTACACACACACACACACTCAAAACCAGATCATGAATATGTCAGTCAATAAATTCCGGCAGATAAACACACACAAATACCTCCCACCTTCCTCTCCCGATCACACACACACACACACACACACACACACACACACTCAAAACCACTTCATAAATATGTCCCCTTTAAACTGAATTGGTCTACATTATTTCGATATAAATCTGCGCAGTCATCGGTAGAATAAGGAATAAATTGAGGTACAGAGTTTCTGCTTTTAAATATGAAGGATAACTTCCTAGTTTATATGTACCTGTGAAACAATAGTCGTGATATAAACGCAATTGATAGAGGGTTAATCAAATATCATATTTAACCAAAATTTTACCGGAGCTACCTCTTTAACGGCTTTATTGCACGTCGTTTAAATACTTAATGCCGATTAAACGCAGGACGTTAATTTAAAATGCTGGGAGTTGAAGTTAAAGATTGAAGCAACATGGTGTTCTCTCGTAATACTAAAAAAGAATGCCTTGATATGAAGAGAACAGTTTAACGATGAAATGGAGACTTCAGTTTACACATCACAGCCAACTATCAGCGCGAGAAAAAATTTAAACAAGGCAATTTGTTTTAATATTTCTCAGGAGTTATAAAACCTTGTCTTCAGTAAACATTCCTGTAAAAGAGAAAATTACAGTCATGTAAGGTACATGCGTTTTCGATATCAAGCGACATGTGATGCTTATTTCTCTTCAGTTAAGTGGATCATGTCTCTTTTTCCTTAGAAGTAGATTTAAGCAAAAAGCTGTTCTTTACACATGTTTTTTTTATCTTATAGCAGTTCGTAAGAAACAAGTACTACTTCAGAAAGGATTTTTCAACAGTGTTTTACATCAAACAGAAGTAAATTGCGAGATCAATTACTTAATCACAATTATTAAATTAAATTAAGTTTACGTTCTGCATTTGATTTTCATATCGTTTTAAGGCCAAGCAAAGGGATTATTATACGTGGGTGAGTCAAATGAAAGCCTTAAATATTTTTTTAAATATTATTTATTGTTCAGAAGTGGTACAAAGCTGTATCACTTCTCAAAATAATCTTCCCCACGCTCAATGCAAGTCCTCGAGCTCTTACAAAGCGCGTAAATTACTTTATAAAAAAAGTCTTTCGGTAGTCCGCGCAACCACTCATGCACCGCGTGGCGTACCTCTTCATCAGAACGGAACTTCTTTCGTGCCGTTGCGTCTTTGAGTGGTCCAAACATATGGAAATCACTTGGGGCAAGGTCTGCTGAGTATGGAGGATGAGGAAGAAACTCAAAATACAGGTCTGTGACTGTTGCAACTGTTGTACGGGCAGTGTGGGGCCTTGCATTGTCATGTTGCAAAAGGACACCTGCTGACAGCAATCCGCGTCGCTTTGATTTGATTGCAGGTCGCAGATGATTTTTTAGGAGATCTGTGTACGATGCACTGGTTACAGTGGTACCTCTAGGCATGTAATGCTCCAAAATGACGCCTTTTTCGTCCCAAAAGAGATTCAGCATAACGTTCCTGCTGATGGTTCTGTTCGAAACTTCTTTGGTTTTGGTGATGAGGAATGGCGCCATTCCTTGCTCGCTCTCTTCGTTTCCGGTTGGTGGAAGTGAACCCAGGTTTTGTCCCCAGTAACGATTCTTGCAAGGAAGACATCACCTTGTCGTTCAAAGCACCGAAGAAGTTCTTCACAATCATCAACATGTCGTTCTCTCATTTCAGGAGTCAACTGCCGTGGCACCCATCTTGCAGACACTTTGAACACATCATGCACAATGTGGTGTGCTGACCCACGACTAATCTGTAAACATGCTGCAATGTCATTCAGTGTCACTCGACGGTTTTCCTTCACTATGGCTTCAACTGCTGCAATGTTCTGTGGAGTCACAACTCGTTGTGTCTGACCTGGACGAGGAGCATCTTCCACTGAAGTCACAAAATTTGCGAACTTCCTACTCCATTCGTAGACTTGCTGCTGTGACAAACATGCATCACCGTACTGAACCTTCATTCGTCGATGAATTTCAATAGGTTTCACCATCCGAATAACGGAACGCTGTTCTTCCCTGGTGAACGTCGCAAGTGGGGCGGACATCTTTATACTGATACTGCGACGGTATGTGTGCATCTGCACTATGCTGCCACCTACAGGCCATTCTGTACGCTCTTTCTAGCACGCTTACCAACTTACCGGGTAACGGCGCGAAATTCCGATTTGGTATTACAAATTTAAGGTTTTCATTTGATTCAGCATCTGGACGAGGAGCATCTTCCACTGAAGTCACAAAATTTGCGAACTTCCTACTGCATTCGTAGACTTGCTGCTGTGACAAACATGCATCACCGTACTGAACCTTCATTCGTCGATGAATTTCAATAGGTTTCACCATCCGAATAACGGAACGCTGTTCTTCCCTGGTGAACGTCGCAAGTGGGGCGGCCATCTTTATACTGATACTGCGACGGAATGTGTGCATCTGCACTATGCTGCCACCTACAGGCCATTCTGTACGCTGTTTCTAGCACGCTTACCAACTTACCGGGTAACGGCGCGAAATTCCGATTTGGTATTACAAATTTAAGGTTTTCATTTGATTCAGCCACGTACCTTCTGATCCGCACAGTATAATAAAGAGATACTGGCGAAGTTTGAGAAGCAGTAGAGGTTGTACAGGGATACAAACTCAGGACACGAAAGTTTGTTCGGAATCGTCATCGTACGAAAAATATCGTTGGATACCGTTAGAGGACCACTTCGACAGGAAAAGCAATTTTTTTCGCTGATACAACGTAAGCGGTACTCCTGACAATGAGTGTGACAGCATTCATGATACTGTGGAGTGTGTAAACTCACGTTTACTACCGAAAAAGTGGGCTAGATACAGGACCTTATACGAGGGACTTTCGTGAAGCTTTAAATATCACTACAGAAAAATTAAGTTAGTTTTTCTTTATTTTTCAGGCAAGTATCTACAGTGCTCACACATATTCAGATCGCCGCTGCACAGTACTGTTGCAAGACCTGCCTAGCACTGGGAGACCCGCGGCGAGTGGGGCTGCGTGGCGGGGAGGAAGAGGACAATAAAGGCTGCAACTGGACGCCGCTGGAGCTGGACAGTCACGTTATCAGACGCCGGGCAGTTTGCTGACAGTACTACTTACACTACATTAGATTTAGTTCTGCGTTAGGAGTGCACCGGCGTCAACGCACTTGTCCAAAAATAAACAAATAAAAATAAAAACATTTGTAAAAGACAAGTCACTCGTAATGGAAAGTGCCTTAATTTTGATATTGATTAAAAGCCAAGCAAAGATGTTAATATACCATCGCACCATTATGAACTGGAAAAAAATTATTGGATCGTCATTACACAGCCAGAAAGAGAACGTGATGCACTTGTTTTCTGATGAATGACGGTGAATGACGGCTGTACTGAAGGCAGACATTGGGGAATAAAACTGAGCAAGGGAAGAATTATTTGATAACTGATATGGCAGACAATACTGATGCGAACAAACAAAAATTAATCGTGTGGGAAAAAATAGCTTCATGTTCATGACATGAAACACTTCCCATAACCCAAGGCACTCATTTGAGTACCACATATGACTGAATACGTTTAAGTAATTCAAACATTTCGTCATGAGTTCTCAAATACATTGCAATACCTTTCACGATTATGGATGGATTTCGATTTATTTGTTAGACGATTTTCGCTTTTCGGTGCTAAAGTACCTCATTACCTCAGACTTGAGGTGATGGACTTACAGCGGAGCACCCATCTCAGCGACCTGTCTGTCCAATAGCGAAATTTATAAGACTTTTATAAAATGTTACCACAGTAACTATGTCCTAGACTGCTCAGACAAGTCACTAAGTTATTTCAATGCTTGATTTCCAAATATGCCTGAAAGTTTTGTTTCCGCTTATGAATATGATGAAGTCCTACTTGCTGAACCCTGCTTTCTCGGGTCAATCAACAACTATCAGACTTCTTCTTTTTCTTATTCTTCTTGCGTTACGGCCTCTGTAGGACCACGGGTAGCACCTTCGTGGATTGCATTCTCCCAGAACTTCTTCATTCTTTTTCTTTTTCTTTCCCGCTCTTCTTCCGAGACCTTCAGTGTCCATTTCTCCTGTCGGCTCCACTTGTGACACTCCAATCTTTTCCTATACTCTTCTCTGTCATTGATTTCCGGCATATTGGTCGGTCTATATTTGTTCCCCCAATTTTCCTTTCCTTCGACCTTGATCCCTATTTCCAACCCGTCCTTCCGAAGTTCAACCACTCATCTGGTTCCTGTATTTCCCTTGTCCTCCCTGTTGTTTCCCACACTCTCTTCGTCATTCTGTCCATACTCATCCTAACTACATGTCCAGCCAACCGTGCCCTTTTGGGTCTGATTTCCCCGGATATTGTTCCCATGTTCCGGTACAATTCTTCCCTAGGTCCTCGCATCCACCTCTTTTGGAACCTAGTATTTTTCTCAGTATTTATCTCTCTTCTTTCTCTAGTTGTTCCGCCCCATTTCTTCCTAGTGTCATCGTCTCAGCAGCATATAATACTGCATTCCTCACCATTGCCTTGTAGTGGCTTATCTTTGCCTCTGTGGATATATTCTTTTTATTGTATATCTCTCACGTCATGTATAAGGCTGACCTCATCTTCTTTATGCACTCTGTTATTCTCTCCTTGCTCCTATTCCTTCCTGTTATATATTCTCCCAGGTATTTATATTTGTCCACCATTTCCACAGTGCCTTCCGGTGTTTCCCAGTCTGCATTCAAACATATCGTACTAATGAGTTTTATTACGAAATGAACAATGACAATACTTTACTTTGACAATAACACAGAAGTGTTGGTCCGCAGCTCGTGGTCGTGCGGTATCGTTCACGCTTCCCACACCGGGGTTCCCGGATTCGATTCCCGGCGGGTTCAGGGATTTTCTCTGCCTCGTGAAGACTGGGTGTTGTGTGATGTCCTTAGGTTGGTTAGGTTTAAGTAGTTCTAAGTTCTAGGGGACTGATGACCATAGATGTTAAGTCCCATAGTGCTCAGAGCCATTTGAATTTTTTGAACAGATGTGTTGCAAGCAAAGGGCGAGATGCAAATAAACAATTATCTTCAGTATACACAATTAATAGTGTTGAAGTGCCTAATCTCGATACTGCTGTACAAGCGCCGTGACCAGTCGGCGCGGTGCTTACGTCCTCTTCGAGGCCACCGCCGTCGCGTTGTCGTCCTGAAGAGGGGTCGGTCAGCGTGCAATTGGCTGACGTCTTCTTCGCAGCCCTCTCTGCTCTCCCGTTTCCGACTGGCGTGCCGGCGCCTGACTTTACGCCGTGAAGCTACCAGCGTTCGGGTTTAACAGACTATAATCTGCGTAATTATTAATATTCTAAAACTGTTTATAAGGCTATAAACATCATAACAGAGTCGAATTTATTCAATCTAGTAATAAAAGTAATTTCTTTCGCAGAAAAATAAAACGTTGAAAATAGAAACATGTGATAAATACCGGCTTGTAAAAGTATGCTGCAATATAAGACACTCAGAAGCACACTACTGGCCATTAAAATTGCTACACCAAGAAGAAATGCAGATGATAGACGGCTATTGATTGCACAGATATATTATACTAGATCTGACATGTGATTACATTCTCACGCAATTTGGGAGCATAGATCCTGAGAAATCAGTACCCAGAACAACCTCCTCGGGCCGTAATAACGGCCTTGATGCGCCTGGGCACTGAGTCAAATAGAGCTTGGATGGCGTGTACAGGTACAGCTGTCAATGCAGCTTCAACACGATACCACAGTTCATCAAGAGTAGTGACTGGCGTATAGTGGCGAGCCAGCTGCTCGGCCACCATTTGACCAGATGTTTTCAGTTGGTGAGATATCTGGAGAATGTGCTGGCCAGGGCAGCAGTCGAACATTTTCTGTATCAGGAAAGGTCCGCACAGGACCTGCAACACGCGGTCGTGCACTATCCTGCTGAAATGTAGGGCTTCGCAGGGATCGAATTAAGGGTAGAGCCACGGGTCGTAACACATCTGAAACGTAACATCCACTGTTCAAAGTGCCGTCAATGAGAACAAGAGGTGACCGTGACGTGTAACCAATGGCACCTCATATTATCACGCAGGGTAATACGCCAGTATGGCGATGATGAATACACGCTTCCAATGTGCGTTCACCGCGATGTCGCGAAACACGGGTGCGACCATCATGATGCTGTAAACAGAACCTGGATTCATCCTAAAAAATGTTTTGACATTAGTGCACACAGGTTCGTCGCTGAGTACACCATCTCAGGCGCTCCTGCCTGTGACGCAACGTCAAGGGTAACTGCAGCCATGGTCTCCGAGCTGATAGTCCATGCTGCTGCAAACGTCGTCGAACTGTCCGTGTAGATGGTTGTTGTCTTGCAAACGTCCCCATCTGTTGACTCACGGATCGAGACGTGGCTGCACTATCGGTAAAAAAAAAGAAAAAAAAGAAAAAAACATGATGATAAGATGCCTGTCATCTGGACTGCTAAGGATACGAGGCCGTTGCCGTTGGGATCCAGCAGGGCATTCCGTATTGCCTTCCTGAACCCACCGACTCCATATTCTGCTAACAGTCATTGGATCTCGACCAACGCGAGCAACAATGTCGCGATACGATGAACCGCAATCGCGATAGGCTACAATCCGACCTTTATCAAAGTCGGAAACGTGATGGTACGCATTTCTCCTCCTTACATGAGGCATCACAACGACGTTTCGCCAGGCAACGCCGGTCAACTGCTGTTTATGTATGAGAAATCGGTTGGAAACTTTCCTTATGTGCGCACGTTGTAAGTGTCGCCACCGGCGCCAACCATGTGTGAATGCTCTGAAAAGCTAATCATTTGCACATCACAGCATTTTCTTCCTGTCGGTTAAATTTCGCGTCGGTAGCACGTCATCTTCGTGGTGCAGCAATTTTAATGTCCAGTAGTGTAGCTGCACTGTGTTATAAACATGTCTTCCTAAGTTTCCCGCGTGTGTAGCCTTCAGCATACAGCTGTCTCACCCAAAGATGCGAGGAACAATGCATGGTGGGGGAAACTGGAGCGTCCAGCAGACTCCACTGCTCTCGTGGATCGCGTGCGCGCTCCGGGAGCGCAAATGTTGGTGAGGCCTGCGCCAGATGAATTACTGGAGCTGCGTTGGGCAATCCAGATGATTCCCTAACTACCTATTTACCACGGAGGGGTGCTGAGTGTTTCAGTATGGCCACAAGAAAAAAGGAGCAAAGAGGCAGTAGAAACATGTGTATTCTCCACTGCCTGAAGAGGTCCAATGAAAATCGAGCAAGGCGATACTGCTGCTCTTTGGGGCTCCAGTCATGAGTTTGTAACCAATATTGCTGGAAAGTTGCACAGGTCACACCAGTATTCAAGAAAGGTAGTGTGAGTAATCCACTAAATTACAGGCCCATATCGTTAACGCCGGTATGTAGCAGGATTTTAGAACATATATTGTGTTCGAACATTATGAATTACCTCGAAGAAAACTGTCTATTGACACACAGTCAACATGGGTATAGAAAACATCGTTCCCGCGAAACACAATTAGCTGTTTATTCACATGAAGTGTTGAGTGCTATTCACAAGGGATTTCAGATCAATTTCGTATTTCTGGATTTCCGGAAGGCTTTTGACACTGTACCACACAAGCGGCTCGTAGTGAGATTGCTTGCTTATGGAATATCGTCTCAGTTATGTGACAGGATTTGTGATTTCCTGTCAGAGAAGTCACAGTTCGTAGTAATTGACGCAAAGTCATCGAGTAAAACAGAAGTGATTTCTGGCGTTCCGCAGGTAGTGTTATACGTCCTTTGCTGTCCCTTATCTATATAAATGATTTGGGAGATGATCTGAGCAGCCGTGTTCGGTGGTTCGTAGATGCCGCTGTCGTTTATCGACTAATAAAGTCATCAGAAGATCAAAACCAACTGAAAAACAATTTAGAAAAAATATCTGAATGGTGCGAAAAGTGGCAATTGATCCTGAATAACGAAAAGTGTGAGGTCATCCACATGAGTACTAAACAGAACTCATTAAACTTTAGTTACACTATAAATCAGTCTAATCTAAAAGTCGTACATTCACCTAAATACCTAGGTATTATAATTACGAACAACTTAAATTGGACGGACCACATAGAAAATGTTGTGGGGAAGGCTAACCAAAGACTGCGTTTTATTGCCAGTACACTAAGAAAATGTAATAGACCTACTAAGGAGACTGCATACACTACGCTTGTCCGTCCTCTTTTAGAATACTTCTGCGCGGTGTGGGATCCTTATCAGGTAGGACTGACGGAGTACATCGAAAAAGTTCAAAGAAAGGCAGCACGTTTTGTATTATCGCGAAATATGGGTGAGAGTGTCACAGAAATGATACGGGATTTGGGCTGGAAATAGTTAAAAGAAAGTCGTTTTCCATTGCGTGGAATCTTCTCACGAAATTCTAATCAATAACTTTCTCCTCCGAATGCGAAAATATTTTGTTGACACCGACCTACATAGGGAGGAACGATCACCTCGATAAAATAAGGTAAATCAGAGCTCGTTCGGAAAGATATAGGTGTTCATTCTTTCCGCGCGCTATAAGACATTGGAATAATAGAAACTTGTGAAGGTGGTTCGATGAATCCTAGACCAGGCACTGTTTAAATGTGATTTGCCGAGTATCCATGTAGATGTAGATGTAGATGTAAGAGGCAAACAGTCACAGGAACATACTGCCGAAATCTCATGATGGTATTATATTAGGCGACCAAGACGGACTAATTCGTCAGTAGGAAAAGGGAGAGAAGGAAACATAGTAGGTGAATATGGATTGGGGGGAAGGAATGAAAGAGGAAGCCGCCTTGTAGAATTTTGCACAGAGCATAACTTAATCATAGCCAACACTTGGTTCAAGAATCATAAAAGAAGGTTGTATACCTGGAAGAATCCTGGAGATACTAAAAGGTATCAGATAGATTATATAATGGTAAGACAGAGATTTAGGAACCAGGTTTTAAATTGTAAGACATTTCCTGGGGCAGATGTGGATTCTGACCACAATCTATTGGTTATGAACTGCAGATGGAAACTGAAGAAACTGCAAAAAGGTGGGAATTTAAGGAGGTGGGACCTGGATAAACTGAAAGAACCAGAGGTTGTAGAGAGTTTCAGGGAGAGCATAAGGGAACAATTGACAGGAATGGGGGAAAGAAATACAATAGAAGAAGAATGGGTAGCTCTGAGGGATGAAGTAGTGAAGGCAGCAGAGGATCAAGTAGGTAAGAAGACGAGGGCTAATAGAAATCCTTGGGTAACAGAAGAAATATTGAATTTAATTGATGAAAGGAGAAAATATAAAAATGCAGTAAATGAAGCAGGCAAAAAGGAATACAAACGTCTCAAAAATGATATCGACAGGAAGTGCAAAATGGCTAAGCAGGGATGGCTAGAGGACAAATGCAAAGATGTAGAGGCTTGTCTCACTAGGGGTAAGATAGATACTGCCTACAGGAAAATTAAAGAGACCTTTGGAGAGAAGAGAACCACTTGTATGAATATCAAGAGCTCAGATGGCAACCCAGTTCTAAACAAAGAAGGGAAGGCAGAAAGGTGGAAGGAGTATATAGAGGGTTTATACAAGGGCGATGTACTTGAGGACAATATTATGGAAATGGAAGAGGATGTAGATGAAGACGAAATGGGAGATAAGATACTGCGTGAAGAGTTTGATAGAGCACTGAAAGACCTGAATCGAAACAAGGCCCCGGGAGTACACAACATTCCATTTGAACTACTGATGGCCTCGGGAGAGCCAGTCATGAAAAAACTCTACCATCTGGTAAGCACGATGTATGAGACAGGCGAAATATCCTCAGACTTCAAGAAGAATATAATAATTCCAATCCCAAAGAAAGCAGGTGTTGACAGATGTGAAAATTACCGAACCATCAGTTTAATAAGTCACAGCTGCAAAATACTTACGCGAATTCTTTACAGACGAATGGAAAAACTGGTAGAAGCCGACCTCGGGGAAGATCAGTAGGATTCCGTAGAAATGTTGGAACACGTGAGGCAATACTGACCTTACGACTTATCTTAGAAGAAAGATTAAGAAAACGCAAACCTACGTTTCTAGCATTTGTAGACTTACAGAAAGCTTTTGACAATGTTAACTGGAACACCCTCTTTCAAATTCTGAAGGTGGCAGGGGTAAAATACAGGGAGCGAAACGCTATTTACAGTTTGTACAGAAACCAGATGGCAGTTATAAGAGTCGAGGGGCATGAAAGGGAAGCAGTGGTTGGGAAAGGAGTAAGACAGGGTTGTAGCCTCTCCCCGATGTTATTCAATCTGTATATTGAGCAAGCAGTAAAGGAAACAAAAGAAAAATTCGGAGTAGGTATTAAAATTCATGGAGAAGAAGTAAAAACTTTGAGGTTCGCCGATGACATTGTAATTCTGTCAGAGACAGCAAAGGACTTGGAAGAGCAGTTGAACAGAATGGACAGTGTCTTGAAAGGAGGATATAAGATGAACATCAACAAAAGCAAAACGAGGATAATGGAATGTAGTCAAATTAAGTCGGGTGATGCTGAGGGAATTAGATTAGGAAATGAGACACTTAAAGTAGTAAAGGAGTTTTGCTATTTAGGGAGTAAAATAACCGATGATGGTCGAAGTAGAGAGGATATAAAATGTAGACTGGCAATGGCAAGGAAAGCGTTTCTCAAGAACAGGAATTTGTTAACATCGAGCATAGATTTAGGTGTCAGGAAGTCATTTCTGAAAGTATTTGTATGGAGTGTAGCCATGTATGGAAGTGAAACATGGACGATAACTAGTTTGGACAAGAAGAGAATAGAAGCTTTCGAAATGTGGTGCTACAGAAGAATGCTGAAGATAAGGTGGGTAGATCACGTAACAAATGAGGAGGTATTGAATAGGATTGGGGAGAAGAGAAGTTTGTGGCACAACTTGACTAGAAGAAGGGATCGGTTGGTAGGACATGTTTTGAAGAATCAAGGGATCACAAATTTAGCATTGGAGGGCAGTGTGGAGGGTAAAAATCGTAGAGGGAGACCAAGAGATGAATACACTAAGCAGATTCAGAAGGATGTAGGTTGCAGTAGATACTGGGAGATGAAGAAGCTTGCACAGGATAGAGTAGCATGGAGAGCTGCATCAAACCAGTCTCAGGACTGAAGACCACAACAACAACAACAACAAGACGGACCATCGGAGGAAGTCTCCCAAGGCTGTGTTTTCGCTCCACAGCAGTGCCCCAACTCTGACACATCTTCTGAGTCTCTGAGCTACCAATTTTTTTGCTCACACTAGATGTTATCCAGATATGGCAGTCAGTTACTCCTCCCTCTTTCCTTGGATAAAGACTCTATTGCAAGGCAGATATTTGTAGAATGACGACAAGGTGTTTCTCGAAGTGCACCGTTACGTGGATAGACAAAATTCAGAGTTCTACAGTCAAGGCTCCGCAAAGTTATCCTTCGTTCGCAAAGTCGCACTGATGGGTGAAATGTTTTTCATATCATTTTTCATAATATTCTCTACAATCCTAGAAGATGGTTGTTATCGTTTTGGTATAGTGTCTGAAGCCCAAAATTGCAATTTCCCGATTGAGTAACAATGAATCAGAGCTCATCATTCACCTCATTTACGTTTATGCTTGTGTGACCATTCCACTTTATACTCTCCTACTTTTTTACTCTCGGGTTTTGGAAGACATTAAATGTCTAAAATGATGACGAGGGTGACGATGATGATGATTATGGAGATGATGGTGATGATGATGACGACAGTGATGAAGATGATAGCCCGAAACGTTTGTACGTTTCAAAAAATGGTTCAGATGGCTCTGAGCACTATGGGACTTAGCTGCTGAGGTCATCAGTCCACTAGAACTTAGAACTACTTAAACATAACTAACCTAAGAACATCACACACATCCATGCCCGAGGCAGGATTCGAACCTGCGACCGTAGCGGTCACGCGGTTCCAGACTGTAACGCCTAGAACCGCTCGGCTACTCTGGCCGGCCTGTACGTTTCATGACGGGGAAAACAAAAAGTGTAGTTATAGCGTCCTCGGCAAAAATCGACTGCAGAACAGATGAGGAAACTATCGATAACTCTGGGAAGGCAAACTGACACTACCAGCATCACGTCACACAGACTGACCCTCTGAAGACAAGGTGTCTAAGGACCACCAGCAGTTCACCATTCCGGTGTTGTGGCTATGGTTACGCCCCTCAGACGGCTGTCTACTTCGTTAATGATCGACTTGTTTCGCGAGTGGTTGAGCGTTCGCTTCTTGACGGGCCTTGGAAACGGAGTGGGAACTGATTGGTCACTTGGCTGACGTGGACATATACCTGTTGACACAGTTAGTGTTCGTGATGTGAAGTTTACTGCGTAATCACACACTGCAAACGTCGCTAGATTTGTACAACAAAGCAAGTAATGCCAAAAGAAATTCGCATGACCTGATTGGCTGGGAATCCCTTAAGAGGGCTGTTCAACCACCTGTTTGCAATGTTTTTCAACTGTGCACCACTTCGGCGATATGTGCTCGCATATCCTGTCCCAATAATCCCGCCGGAGAAAGCGTACCTACAGCGTAACGTGTAATCCGAACCACGCCTCTTTCATGGCTTATCTTAACATCACTGAAAGGTTGAGGCTAGCGTCGGTTGCGAGAGGAAACTAGCTGCCAGTACTAGCATTAGGATGCTAAGATCTGTAACCGGGAATTAAGTGGAAGGTCTTGGGGTGAGGAGGTAGGCGTAGTAGAACAGTTCTAAGCACAATTTTTTTTACTCCAAACTTTTGAAAACAACAAGAAATAATTGATTTAAAACAATATGCCAAAAAATTTTTACAATGAAACGTTTAATTTAATTTAATGTGGCACCTTAGGCAAGTAAAACTTTTCAACCAGACGTGAATACAGCACATGTGCTCATCCTTTCAAAATTACTGCAGTTCCTAATTCGTCTATCTTTGGTCAGTGCAATTAGTTAGAAAAGAAAGCCGAGCTATCAGAATCTACGCCACAGCTGAGCCACATAGAACACTCCCGGTGTTCAGATCCCTGGGCGATGACCGTTCCAACCACCAGAGCTCACTGTAACTCAGAAAGGTTAATGGTCGGTACTACCCACGGTGTCACCGACACCGACCGAAGGCATCTTCTGTCGAGAACACGTCGTGCAGCCGGTTGACGCAGTCCAACGCTCGCTCTTCCGTCTCGCTCTCTGGTTGCAACCGTTCCACACGTCGCTGGCTCCGACCGTCCCTCAAGACAGTCGGCAGAGGACGATGCCGGAGTGGCGCTGGTCGCACCACAGTGTAGTACCGGCGCGGGAAGGCTGTGCGCGGCATTCAAAGGCGTCAGACACGTGGCGATGATACAGGGTGTTTCAAAAATGACCGGTATATTTGAAACGGTAATAAAAACTAAACGAGCAGCGATAGAAATACACCGTTTGTTGCAATATGCTTGGGACAACAGTACATTTTCAGGCGGACAAACTTTCGAAATTACAGTAGTTACAATTTTCAACAACAGATGGCGCTGCAAGTGATGTGAAAGATATAGAAGACAACGCAGTCTGTGGGTGCGCCATTCTGTACGTCGTCTTTCTGCTGTAAGCGTGTGCTGTTCACAACGTGCAAGTGTGCTGTAGACAACATGGTTTATTCCTTAGAACAGAGGATTTTTCTGGTGTTGGAATTCCACCGCCTAGAACACAGTGTTGTTGCAACAAGACGAAGTTTTCAACGGAGGTTTAATGTAACCAAAGGACCGAAAAGCGATACAATAAAGGATCTGTTTGAAAAATTTCAACGGACTGGGAACGTGACGGATGAACGTGCTGGAAAGGTAGGACGACTGCGTACGGCAACCACAGAGGGCAACGCGCAGCTAGTGCAGCAGGTGGTCCAACAGCGGCCTCGGGTTTCCGTTCGCCGTGTTGCAGCTGCGGTCCAAATGACGCCAACGTCCACGTATTGTCTCATGCGCCAGAGTTTACACCTCTATCCATACAAAATTAAAACGCGGCAACCCCTCAGCGCCGCTACCATTGCTGCACGAGAGACATTCGCTAACGATATAGTGCACAGGATTGATGACGGCGATATGCATGTGGGCAGCATTTGGTTTACTGACGAAGCTTATTTTTACTTGGACGGCTTCGTCAATAAACAGAACTGGCGCATATGGGGAACCGAAAGGCCCCATGTTGCAGTCCCATCGTCCCTGCATCCTCAAAAAGTACTGGTCTGGGCCGCCATTTCTTCCAAAGGAATCATTGGACCATTTTTCAGATCCGAAACGATTACTGCATCACGCTATCTGGACATTCTTCGTGAATTTGTGGCGGTACAAACTGCCTTAGACGACACTGCGAACACCTAGTGGTTTATGCAAGATGGTGCCCGGCCACATCGCACGGCCGACGTCTTTAATTTCCTGAATGAATATTTCGATGATCTTGTGATTGCTTTGGGCTATCCGAAACATACAAGAGGCGGCGTGGATTGGCCTCCCTATTCGCCAGACATGAACCCCTGTGACTTCTTTCTGTGGGGACACTTGAAAGACCAGGTGTACCGCCAGAATCCAGAAACAATTGAACAGCTGAAGCAGTACATCTCATCTGCATGTGAAGCCATTCCGCCAGACACGTTGTCAAAGGTTTCGGGTAAGTTCATTCAGAGACTACGCCATATTATTGCTACGCATGGTGGATATGTGGAAAATATCGTACTATAGAGTTTCCCAGACCGCAGCGCCATCTGTTGTTGAAAATTGTAACTACTGTAATTTCGAAAGTTTGTCTGCCTGAAAATGTACTGTTGTCCCAAGCATATTGCAACAAATGGTGTATTTCTTTCGCTGCTCGTTTAGTTTTTATTGCCGTTTCAAATATACCGGTCATTTTTGAAACACCCTGTACCATCGGCACAGGTCACCAGACAAAACACTGGTCATCGCCCTAAAAGGGCGTGCTGCTTGATTTGGAGCGCTGTGCTTGGTGCGGGAACGCTGCCAGGCGGAGATTTGACTGTCCAGAGCTGACGTAAGTTATGTTTCTGAAGTACAGCTTATGTGCCCGTCTGTTGCATGGGATAAGCGCAACAGAATGAGTCGCTGTGTAGACGTGACAGAAAGACAGAAGTGAGATATCGTATTTTAATTTGTCCGTAATCATACAGTGAATGAACTTCCCTGATTTGTTGGAGTATGAAGGTTGACTTTCCAGTGTGTCTACAAAGAATAATGATACAACAGGACGTATGATCCGTGGTACTAAGGGTATCCTAATTGGCAGGAATCCGAGACGAATAAGAACCCACGTCTACTTAAAACTCTCACAGATCCCTTTTCCTGTTTAAAATGCTGCAGAAGTAGTATGCTTGGTATTCAGTTGTAGACTAATTGTTCAGTTTTGTGATACTTCCTTTTCGTAACAAACCACATGAATTGTCGTTCAGTTAAATGTACCGCAGGTGAAGTTCATGGCTGTATAGTGTTTCCTTTTCTTTTTAAAATGTTACCGGAGCAGTTTGCTTATCCTTTAGAACCATGGATGAAGGGTATCAGACGGATGCCATATTCCTTGACTTCCGGAAAGCGATTGACAGGGTGCCCCACTGCAGACTCCTAAAGGGGTACGAGTACATGGGATTGGTTCCCAAATATGTGGGTGCCTCGAAGACTTCTTAAGTAATAGAACCCAGTACGTTGTCCTTGATGATGAGTGTTCATCGGAGGTGAGGGTATCATCTGGAGCGCCCCAGGGAAGTGTGGTAGGTCCGCTGTTGTTTTCTATCTGCATAAATGATCTGTTGGATAGGGTGGATAGCAATGTGCGGCTGTTTGCTGATGATTCTGTGGTGTACGGGAAGGTGTCGTCATTGAGTGACTGTAGGAGGATACAAGATGACTTGGACAGGATTTATGATTGGTGTAAAGAATGGCAGCTAACTCTAAATATAGGTAACTGTAAATTAATGCAGATGAACAGGAAAAAGAATCCCGTAATCTTTGAATACTCCAATAGTAGTGTAGTGCTTGACACAGTCACGTCGATTAAATATCTGGGCGTAACATTGCAGAGCGATATGAAGTGGGTCAAGCATGTAATGGCAGTTGTGGGGAAGGCGGATAGCCATCTTCGGTTCATTGGTTGAATTTTGGGAAGATGTGGTTCATCTGTAAAGGAGACCGCTTATAAAAGACTAATACGACCTATCCCTATCAGGTGCGATTGAGGGAGGACATAGAAGCAATTCAGAGGCGGGCTGCTAGATTTGTTAGTGGTAGGTTTGATCATCACGCGAGTGTTACGGAAATGCTTCAGAAAATCGTACGCCTCTCTCTCTGTACGTTTTTGCGTGTGTGCTTGTGTGTGTGTGTGTGTGTGTGTGTGTGTGTGTGTGTGTGTGTTTGTGTGCTTGCGTGGGTGTGTGTGCGGTGCCAGAAAGAAGCGACTGAGATTGAATAATCATTTACACAGTGGCTCCTTCTCCGCTCTGAATGGCACGCAAGAGATTTTACTACCTAGTACAAATTATAGGGCTAATTCGTCAATTTCGAAGTGTGCTTATTTTGTGTGGAAATCCACGTGGATTCTACCCTGTGGGAGTCCATGGATGTTCCTATGGGCTGAAACAACTTTGAACTCGAACCCACCGAAAGAGCCAGCTCGGCTCATGTTTCATCATCGCAGCTGTTGTGTGTGCAGTACCTCTTTTTTGTTCGTTTCCTTGTCCATATATTACCATAACACTTCTCCGGTCAAAGGCGTATGATTGAGAACCACGGCAGATTCCTGTACCTCAACCATCACTTGCGCGTCTTACTATTCTTCTAATGTGTTCCCCGCTATTTAAGAACTCTAAAATGTGACCCTATATACGATTGTTTTGTTATTTGAATTTATGTTTTCCGTTTCCCTTGGAAAAGTGTGGTATGCTAAATTCCCACACAACACGACAATTTCCGATGATGTACTCGTTACTCAGTTCCTACAACACAACCCAAAATAAAACGCTGATGTCTGTTTCTTTTATGCCCGATTTAAGAAGTGTGTTAACTAATCCGTTTGAGCTGTTCTTCTTTTGAACGATGCCGAACCACACTGCTGCAATGTATATATGTGGAGCTTCATGTATCACGGCTCTAATCCGTAATTTCCATTCCATTGCTAAATATCTCGTTTATTAGCTCTGTCAGGATTTCTTCCTTTCTTCATTATTTATAAAAAGGACGCACACCACTTGCATGTTGAATAAACGTTGCCGTTTCTTCTACATCTTTACGATGAGCACACTGTGCACATTTGCGTCTTCCGCATTGCCAACAGCTGTGCCTGGCGAACACTTAAACAGCACATGGCACTTAATGGGATCTAATCATCAGATGGATACCGCATAGGTGAGTGAACTTGTAGTTTCACTCTTTCGCTGGAATAGAGTCTTTGTGAAGACTAAATGCGATGTTAAACTGTGTTAGTACGATGCCTTTAATGGGCGAGTAATTTTTTCTTTCCGGTGTGTTTATTTTGCCAATATCTGACTGCATGTTCTACTAATAGTTTCTTTATAGATAGCTTGCACTTTTAAAGCCTACTTGAACGGACAACTGCTTCAGTAATCTGTGAGATCAGAATGAACGTTAGGATTTTTTATTCCCGTCGAGGTCGAGGTCATTAGGGATGGAGCATAACCCGTGAGAGATCGACAACTGGGAAGGAACTCACTCTGTCTTTGGAAAAGAAACTGTCAGGCTAGCGTGGGAAATACCGACAGGTTTTGATACCGGTACTTTAGATCTGAGTAACCGGTATTTTTCGGTGTTTCTTTGGTCTCGGTTATAACAGGTGGTTTTTTTTAAATTTTTTACTAATAGCCGAGGAAAAACCCGAAACATTAATTGCATAAAATGCGAAAAAATTAGTCTAATTTTAAAAACAACGCCGACAGAAACGAGTAACCAACACATGGCACAGGAACTGGTACAGCATTGCTGAGACACCAATGTCCCTTTTGCAGCGTCTCGCGTAAGGTATGCATGCCCGTGGTGTACGTGTGTACTTGCAGTATGCAAGATGTGACCACACCTGGTCTGTATGGTAGTTACTCGCTGTCATCGCCGGATATCCACTGTACTGCAACAATGAAGAATAAAGCTTCATTTGCTGTACAACATTAAAGATTTGTCTGCCTTTTCCCTGAAATAATAAAAGAGGAAAGAAATTATGGTAACCGTAATACGTGATTTTTTAGAACTTTTTTTTGAGGTCACTGGTTTCGGTCTGTTTTAACTTGACAGTTGAAACCGCTCAAAATAACGCGTTTTTTAAATAACAATTTTTCGTTTTTTATTTCTACACTCCTGGAAATGGAAAAAAGAACACATTAACACCGGTGTGTCAGACCCACCATACTTGCTCCGGACACTGCGAGAGGGCTGTACAAGCAATGATCACACGCACGGCACAGCGGACACACCAGGAACCGCGGTGTTGGCCGTCGAATGGCGCTAGCTGCGCAGCATTTGTGCACCGCCGCCGTCAGTGTCAGCCAGTTTGCCGTGGCATACGGAGCTCCATCGCAGTCTTTAACACTGGTAGCATGCCGCGACAGCGTGGACGTGAACCGTATGTGCAGTTGACGGACTCTGAGCGAGGGCGTATAGTGGGCATGCGGGAGGCCGGGTGGACATACCGCCGAATTGCTCAACACGTGGGGCGTGAGGTCTCCACAGTACATCGATGTTGTCGCCAGTGGTCGGTGGAAGGTGCACGTGCCCGTCGACCTGGGACCGGACCGCAGCGACGCACGGATGCACGCCAAGACCGTAGGATCCTACGCAGTGCCGTAGGGGACCGCACTTCCACTTCCCAGCAAATTAGGGACACTGTTGCTCCTGGGGTATCGGCGAGGACCATTCGCAACCGTCTCCATGAAGCTGGGCTACGGTCCCGCACACCGTTAGGCCGTCTTCCGCTCACGCCCCAACATCGTGCAGCCCGCCTCCAGTGGTGTCGCGACAGGCGTGAATGGAGGGACGAATGGAGACGTGTCGTCTTCAGCGATGAGAGTCGCTTCTGCCTTGGTGCCAATGATGGTCGTATGCGTGTTTGGCGCCGTGCAGGTGAGCGCCACAATCAGGACTGCATACGACCGAGGCACACAGGGCCAACACCCGGCATCATGGTGTGGGGAGCGATCTCCCACACTGGCCGTACACCACTGGTGATCGTCGAGGGGACACTGAATAGTGCACGGTACATCCAAACCGTCATCGAACCCATCGTTCTACCATTCCTAGACCGGCAAGGGAACTTGCTGTTCCAACAGGACAATGCACGTCTGCTTGTATCCCGTGCCACCCAATGTGCTCTAGAAGGTGTAAGTCAACTACCCTGGCCAGCAAGATCTCCGGATCTGTCCCCCATTGAGCATGTTTGTGACTGGATGAAGCGTCGTCTCACGCGGTCTGCACGTCCAGCACGAACGCTGGTCCAACTGAGGCGCCAGGTGGAAATGGCATGGCAAGCCGTTCCACAGGACTACATCCAGCATCTCTACGATCGTCTCCATGGGAGAATAGCAGCCTGCATTGCTGCGAAGTTGGATATACACTGTACTAGTGCCGACATTGTGCATGCTCTGTTGCCTGTGTCTATGTGCCTGTGGTTCTGTCAGTGTGATCATGTGATGTATCTGACCCCAGGAATGTGTCAATAAAGTTTCCCCTTCCTGAGACAATGAATTCACGGTGTTCTTATTTCAATTTCCAGGAGTGTATTATTTGCTGTCCTAAATGTACAAATCGAACAAAGACTGAAAAATTTCAGTTTTAGGATATGTAGAATCAAAATATTTAATATACGCAAAATAAGGAAACACAGTCTGTCCACTCTTCGATCCTTTTCTCGAAAAGTGTCAAGTAATTCAATACTACGCTAATTGCTCAAACTGTTCATTTGCACTGAGTAGTTAGCGTTCGCGGGGTCGTAGCGCCTGTCCCGTTCACAACCGCCGTCTACCATCGTGCTGTGAGGTCTAAAGATGGTCTAAAACAGAACGGGACCAGTAACATCATAAAAATGAAGTTTCTTGTGGCTGTAACTGTTCACGCTCATTTTTAAGTAACCGTAATAAACTAAAAAATTATCATTTCACTCGTAACAGGCAATAAAAATATAAAGTAGCAGATCTGCTGCCTGTGTCTACGTAACACACCTTTACGTGCTTGTAGCCCTTAAAAACGGAGGAATTAACACGAGAAATATTGAAACTAGGCTGTTTAGGTTTTTATGTTGGTAACGCCATGTTGCGCTCTGTATGGAAATCACTGACTGTGCTGTATGCAGTCTGTGGTTGCTTCGCATTGTTGGAATATTTGCTATTGTAGTGTTGGGCAGTTGGATGTGAACAGCGCGTAGCGTTGCGCAGTTGGAGGTGAGTCGCCAGCAGTGGTGGATGTGGGGAGAGAGATGGCGGAGTTTTGAGAGCGGACGACCTGGAAGTGTGTCCGTCAGAAAAAGGAAATATATATATATATATATATATATATATATATATATATATATATATATATATATATATATATAAGGTAAATACAATGTTTGTTCTCCATCAATATCTTTCATTTGCTAACTATGCCTATCAGTAGTTAGTGACTTCAGTAGTTAGAATCTGGCAGTATTGGCGCTCGCTGTTTTGCAGTAGTTCGAGTAACGCAGATTTTTGTGAGATAAGTGATTCATGAAAGGTATAGGTTATTGTTAGTCAGGGCCATTCTTTTGTAGGGATTATTGAAAGTCAGATTGCGTTGCGCTCTAAAAATATTCTGTGTCAGTTTAGCGATGATCAGAATAAGTAAATAGAGAAATGTCTGAGTATATTCAGTTTTGCTCAGCTGTTTGAAAATCAAATAACGTAAGAGGTTTACCAGCACAGTAGTTCATAATTTTTTTCTAGTAGCACGTTTGAATAGTAATATATGAAGATGGTATCCGTTCTTTCGGACATCTCCGAAAGAACAGATACCATCTTCATAAGGCTCCACCCGAACTCTTACCGGAATCGCCAGTAAAGCCGCGAGTAATGAGTATAACGGGCAAGGGCACTATGAATATAGTGCGGGACAATAGTTGCGAAAGTGGGTCTCACGGGAGGCGTGCCAAAGATAAGTTCCTGCAGTTGCACTATCATCTGTGTCCTCGGTGGCTCACATGGATAGAGCGTCTGCCATGTAAGCAGGAGATTCCGGGTTCGAGTCATGGTCGGTGCACGCATTTTCAACTGTTCCCGTTGACTTATATCAACGCCTCTATGCAGCCAGGAGTATTCATTTTATTGTAACGAGAAATAGCGTTCTTCAACATCAGTTTTCACCCTTTCGCACTGTCTATTGGTAATGCCCAAATAGTGTTATGATCCCTTACTACATGATTTTTGAGCAGAGTCGCAGAGAAATTGGAATCAGTAAGGGAATATAGGTGATTTTTTTTGTAATATTCAACCACGTATCACCTTTCGAGAAAAGCAGCGAACAAAGGACGGACTAAGTTTCCATTATTTCCCTCTTTAATATAATAATTTGATTATATGTATCCTGAAACTGACAGAGTAAAGATTTTACCAACTTTTGTTCGATTTCTACGTTTATGAGAGAAAATAATAGAAATAAAAAAACTAAAATCTGTTATTTAAAAAACGAATTGTTTTGAACGGTTTCAACTGGTTTGAAAAAAGAAGAATAGCACACCCGTATAATCGATAATCGATAACCGATAACCCTCATCCACGCACGTACCACAAGCGATAAGGAGAACCAGGGGAAAACGTACACGTGGCTACCGGGGACGGGATATCGACCACAGCCCGACCTCCGGAACGCGCCCACTGTGTTATCACTGAGCCACGTCAGTAGGTTTCGAGATGGCATCTCGTACTACTTGTCGCAGGTGCACGCTGGCCAGGTCGTAACGGCGTCAGTCGAGCAGGAAGCAGACAACAGTGAAAGCACTACCCACACACACGCCCCGCAGCGCACATGACTCTGAGAATGTAAAGCAGGGCGCGCGCCTCGGGCGTGGGTGGCAGGTAGAAAGCGCCGCCGCCGCCGCCACCGCTCTGTCTTATCGAAGATGCACGCAGGCGACGGTGCCAGGAGGTAGGGCGCGGCCGGGCTCCGACAACAGACTGTATCCACCGCGGTGTCGGAACCACTGGAGGCCATTACGCGACGCGACACATCAAGAGCGAGGCCGTGCCCACACTTTGCGAAGCTTTCACTTGTGAAGTGAATTCGTATGATAATTTTGCTTGCACAGCCTCGATACACTTTTCAAAAGAAAACGTTCTCCTTTACGTGCTGTGCAATTTTCAGTTTATTTGCTGTTTCGAATTTCGACATTGTACTCACTATTCAGGGTGGTCCATTAATCGTGACAGGGCCAAATATCTCACGAAATAAGCGTCAAACGAAAAAACTACAAAGAACGAAACTTGTGTAGCTTGAAGAGAGAAACCAGATGGCTCTATGGTTAGCCCGCTAGATGGCGCTGCCGTACGTCAAACGGATATCAACTGCGTTTTTTTTTTAATAGGAACCCCCATTTTTTATTACATATTCGTGTAGTACGTAAAGAAATATGAATGTTTTAGTTGGACCACTTTTTTCGCTTTGTAATAGATGGCGCTGTAATAGTCACAAACTTACGGCTCACAATTTTAGACGAGCAGTTGGTAACAGGTAGGTTCTTTAAATTAAAATACAGAACGTAGATACGTTTGAACATTTTATTTCGGTTGTTCCAATGTGATACATGTACTTTTGTGAACTTATCATTTCTGAGAACGCATGCTGTTACAGCGTGATTACCTGTAAATACCATATTAATGCAATAAATGCTCAAAATGATGTCCGTCAACCTCAATGCTTTTGGCAATACGTCTAACGACATTCCTCTCAACAGCGAGTAGTTCGCCTTCCGTAATGTTCGCACACGCATTCACAATGCGCTGACGAATGTTGTCAGGCGAGGTCGGTGGATCACGATAGCAAATATCCTTCAACTTTCTCCACAGAAAGCAATCCGGTGACGCCAGATCAGGTGAACGTGCGGGCCATGGTATGGTGCTTCGACGACCAATCCACCTGTCATGAAATATGCTATTCAATACCGCTTCAACCGCACGCAAGCTATGCGCCGGACATCCATCATGTTGGAAGTACATCGCCATTCTGTCTTGCAGTGAAACACCGACGTTTTATTGCAGGTCGTGATTGACGTTTCACATGTGGCTGAACACCTCCTGTTTCCTTAAATAACGTACCTATCCGGTGAACGGTCCGGACACTTGGATGATGTCGTCCAGGATACCGAGCAGCATACATAGTACACGCCCGTTGGGCATTTTGATCACAATAGCCATTCATCAACACGATATCGATCTTTTCCGCAATTGGTAAACGGTCCATTTTAACACGGATAATGTATCACGAAGCAAATACCGTCCGCACTGACGGAATGTTACGTGATACCTCGTACTTGTACGTTTGTGACTATTACAGCGCCATCTATCACAAAGCGAAAAAAGTGGTCCAAATAAAACATTCATATTTATTTACGTACTACACGAATATGTAATAAAAAATGGGGGTTCTTATTTGAAAAAACGCATTTGATATCCGTTTGACCTATGGCAGCGCCATCTAGCGTGCCAACCATAGCGCTATCTGGTTTCCCCCTTCAAGCTGTACGAGTTTCGTTCTTTGTAGTTCGTTTGATGCTTATTTCGTTAAATATTTGTCCCGGTCACTACCAATGGACCAGCCTGTATAACAATATCTCTGCTACTACTGTTATACCATAACCTCGAAGCTGGAGGCAGTTCGTATAACGAAATTATTTTTGTTAAAGCAATTATAGTAAAAATAAACAGAGCAGTGTTACCCTCTGAAAGGAATTTTGTTGTTCTGACCGTGATGTGGCTAAAGGAGGTTGCCTATCGGACGTGAAAGTCAGAATTACGTAAATATACAACTAAAGTGTGTTATTGGGAAGCCAGAGCATATACTTTTCAGGTACGAAAGTGCAATGAACCCAGTCACAAGCATATACAAATAGTGCAGTAGGTCGCTTGGAAATGTGTAAAAGAACAAACCTATTTTCATAAACGCAATAAATACTAACACACTTTAGTATTCAAGGCCTAGTCAAACTAAATAGCTTCAATCACGTTACAAATGCAAGTCACTGTTGAACTGGAAATTGGGCATGGCCTTGTCTTCCTTCGACAGATATTTTCTGTACAGTAAAAATTTAAATAATATTCACATGCAGTGAGATTCACACTATTCTTTAAAGTCAAAGAAGTAACTGTGCTCATGGATAATGACATTCCTAGCCACATTACCTTCAGTGAGGGTAGAACAGTAAGTGGGTACTCATAAACTGATATTACATACTTTTAGAACACAATGAGCACAGAACTCAACATAAATATCAAGATTAGCTAGCACTTTTCATAATCAAGTAACTTAGAGCATTTAAGCAACTTTCAATGGGGAGGAAAGGGGGGGGGGGCCTTAATCTTGACCGCTGTAGTAAAGCAAACTAAACACACTTTCATAAACAATCTAAAGAATGCCAACTTACGAAAACTGTTTCATAGTCCTTTACCTTTTTAAACCAGATGTGAGAAATTTCGAAAGATCACAAAACAAAATATATGAAAAAGTTCAAATACCGAGAGGCTGTCACAAAAGCTACACTTACTTCCTCCCTCGACTTCACCAAAATCCACAACAATATTAGATAATTTACTTCACTCAGTTTTGAACAAATGTAATTAGGTAACAGTCTTTCCTTTTGAATACTATTTTTCAAAATCAGAACACTCGGAAGTTATAGTTCAAACGGAGAGGTTCCTGAAAGGTATTGTGATAAGGAAAAAATCACGGTAGGTGCATAAATTCAGGTATAAGTTACCTTATATTTGAGCACACTGAAACATCCAATGAGCTGGTCCTTCACTTTACGTATCTGCAATTCCTCCATTCCGTTACAGTGATTGCTTAGTTTGGTGGCTAGTACATCTTGGCAGATGGATTTGCAGTAGGTAATGTTGATCTCTGTCATTTCTTGATAGCGACGATCCTCAGATTAATATGTATCATTTCCAGAATAGAGCACGCTATTTATCCATTCATCCGAGGCTTTGGCACATTGGAAAATGGCACAAAAAGCCTCTTTCGGCACCAGCACAATACACGACTTTTACATAAGCTGTTGGCGGTTTGATAGCTCGTCCACGACTAAATCGCTGTCCACCTCTTCCTTCATGCCAAACACATTTCCCGCGCGCTGCATGATTCCGTTCCAGAGGGAACTACAAGACCTTCTATACATATAAAGAACTAAGAACCCTAAGTGAAGGTCAGTGGTTTACATGACGGCAGACAGTCACTTTAAATAAAACAGATCAATTGCAACATGTTGACATTTCTACAAAAAATGGTTCTCACAAAAATTACAATTATATACAGTAAGTATTATCTCCCTCCAAATGAGGCAAAGACTTTAACTGATAGAAGCACTACCTTACATAGGGTCAAACCATGACATCAAAGCTCTTAACAGAGAAAAGAGTATACACTTTTATACACTATCGAACCAACCATACAATAATTACAGAAGTTCAAAGATGGAATGTTGAACAAAAAATGGGTCTGAGCATTATGGGACTTAACAGCTTAGATCATCAGTCCCCTAGAACTTAGATCTACTTAAACCTAACTAACCTAAGGACATCACACACATCCATGCCCGAGGCAGGATTCGAACCTGCGACCGTAGCAGTCCTGCCGTTCCGGACTGCAGCTCATAGAACCGCACGACCACCACGGCCGTCCGAATGTTGAACAAAACAGAAAGCAAAATGACTCAGCTAAAGATATGTAGTGTCTGAGCTATGGTGTCATAACTACACTGAGGTGACGGGTTACGGCATAGCGATGTGCAGATATACACTTGGACGTGGTATTGGGCACACAAAGGTATAAAAGGGCAGTGCGTTGGCGGAGTCTCTTGTATTCAGGTGATTGATGTGAAAAGGTTTCCCACGTGATTATGGCCGCACGACGGCAATTAACGGACATTAAACACGGAATGATAGTTGTAGCTAGACACATAGGACATTCCGTTTCGGAAATACACTCCTGGAAATTGAAATAAGAACACCGTGCATTCATTGTCCCAGGAAGGGGAAACTTTATTGACACATTCCGGGGGTCAGATACATCACATGATCACACTGACAGAACCACAGGCACATAGACACAGGCAACAGAGCATGCACAATGTCGGCACTAGTACACTGTATATCCACCTTTCGCAGCAATGCAGGCTGCTATTCTCCCATGGAGACGATCGTAGAGATGCTGGATGTAGTCCTGTGGAACGGCTTGCCATGCCATTTCCACCTGGCGCCTCAGTTGGACCAGCGTTCGTGCTGGACGTGCAGACCGCGTGAGACGACGCTTCATCCAGTCCCAAACATGCTCAATGGGGAACAGATCCGGAGATCTTGCTGGCCAGGGTAGTTGACTTACAACTTCTAGAGGACGTTGGGTGGCACGGGATACATGCGGACGTGCATTGTCCTGTTGGAACAGCAAGTTCCCTTGCCGGTCTAGGAATGGTAGAACGATGGGTTCGATGACGGTTTGGATGTACCGTGCACTATTCAGTGTCCCCTCGACGATCACCAGTGGTGTACGGCCAGTGTAGGAGATCGCTACCCACACCATGGTGCCGGGTGTTGGCCCTGTGTGCCTCGGTCGTATGCAGTCCTGATTGTGGCGCTCACCTGCACGGCGCCAAACACGCATACGACCATCATTGGCACCAAGGCAGAAGCGACTCTCATCGCTGAAGACGACACGTCTCCATTCGTCCCTCCATTCACGCCTGTCGCGACACCACTGAAGGCGGGCTGCACGATGTTGGGGCGTGAGCGGAAGACGGCCTAACGGTGTGCGGGACCGTAGCCCAGCTTCATGGAGACGGTTGCGAATGGTCCTCGCCGATACCCCAGGAGCAACAGTGTCCCTAATTTGCTGGGAAGTGGCGGTGCGGTCCCCTACGGCACTGCGTAGGATCCTACGGTCTTGGCGTGCATCCGTGCGTCGCTGCGGTCCGGTCCCAGGTCGACGGGCACGTGCACCTTCCGCCGACCACTGGCGACAACATCGATGTACTGTGGAGACTTCACGCCCCACGTGTTGAGCAATTCGGCGGTACGTCCAGCCGGCCTCCCGCATGCCCACTATACGCCCTCGCTCAAAGTCCGTCAACTGCACATACGGTTCACGTCCACGCTGTCGCGGCATGCTAGCAGTGTTAAAGACTGCGATGGAGCTCCGTATGCCACGGCAAACTGGCTGACACTGACGGCGGCGGTGCACAAATGCTGCGCAGCTAGCGCCATTCGACGGCCAACACCGCGGTTCCTGGTGTGTCCGCTGTGCCGTGCGTGTGATCATTGCTTGTACAGCCCTCTCGCAGTGTCCGGAGCAAGTATGGTGGGTCTGACACACCGGTGTCAATGTGTTCTTTTTTCCATTTCCAGGAGTGTAGTTAGGGAATTCAATATACCGAAACCTACAGTGCCAAGAGTTGCCGAGAATACAAAATCTCAGGCATTACCCTTCACTACGGTTTACGCCTTCATCTCACAGAGAGCAGCGGCGTTTGCGTAGACTTCACAGTGCTAATAGACGAACAACGCTGCGTGAAACAGTCACTGAAATCAATGCGGGACGTACCATTAACATATCGGTTAGGATAGTACAAAGTAATTTGGCGTTACTGGGATATGGCAGCAGGCGACCGATACGAGTGCGTTTGTTAACAGCACGACATTGCCTGCAGCGCCTCTGCTGGGCTCGTGACCATATCGGTTGGACACTAGAACAGTGGAAAACCGTGGCTTGTTCAGATGAGTGGCGATTTCAGGTGGTAAGAGCTGACGGTAGGCTTCGAACGTGGTGCAGGCCCCACGTGGTGGGGTACTTACAGGGTGTTTCAAAATAGACCGGTATATTTGAAACGGCAATAAAAACTAAACGAGCAGCGATAGAAATACACCGTTTGTTGCAATATGCTTGGGACAACAGTACATTTTCAGGCAGACAAACTTTCGAAATTACAGTAGTTACAATTTTCAACAACAGATGGCGCTGCGGTCTGGGAAACTCTATAGTACGATATTTTCCACATATCCACCATGCGTAGCAATAATATGGCGTAGTCTCTGAATGAAATTACCCGAAACCTTTGACAACGTGTCTGGCGGAATGGCTTCACATGGAGATGAGATGTACTGTTTCAGCTGTTCAATTGTTTCTGGATTCTGGCGGTACACCTGGTCTTTCAAGTGTCCCCACAGAAAGAAGTCACAGGGGTTCATGTCTGGCGAATAGGGAGGCCAATCCACGCCGCCTCCTGTATGTTTCGGATAGCCCAAAGCAATCACAAGATCATCGAAATATTCATTCAGGAAATTAAAGACGTCGGCCGTGCGATGTGGCCGGGCACCATCTTGCATAAACCACGAGGTGTTCGCCGTGTCGTCTAAGGCTGTTTGTACTGCCACAAATTCACGAAGAATGTCCAGATAGCGTGATGGAGTAATCTTTTCGGATCTGAAAAATGGGCCAATGATTCCTTTGGAAGAAATGGCGGCCCAGACCAGTACTTTTTGAGGATGCAGGGATGATGGGACTGCAACATGGGGCTTTTCGGCTCCCCAAATGCGCCAGTTCTGTTTATTGAAGAAGCCGTCCAGGTAAAAATAAGCTTCGTCAGTAAACCAAATGCTGCCCACATGCATATCGCCGTCATCAATCCTGTGCATTATATCTTTAGCGAATGTCTCTCGTGCAGCAATGGTAGCGGCGCTGAGGGGTTGCCGCGTTTGAATTTTGTATGGATAGAGGTGTAAACTCTGGCGCATGAGACGATACGTGGACGTTGGCGTCATTTGGACCGCAGCTGCAACACGCCGAACGGAGACCCGAGGCCGCTGTTGGATCACCTGCTGCACTAGTTGCGCGTTGCCCTCTGTGGTTGCCGTACGCGGTCGCCCTACCTTTTCAGCATGTTCATCCGTCACGTTCCCAGTCCGTTGAAATTTTTCAAACAGATCCTTTATTGTATCGCTTTTCGGTCCTTTGGTTACATTAAACCTCCGTTGAAAACTTCGTCTTGTTGCAACAACACTGTGTTCTAGGCGGTGGAATTCCAACACCAGAAAAATCCTCTGTTCTAAGGAATAAACCATGTTGTCTACAGCACACTTGCACGTTGTGAACAGCACACGCTTACAGCAGAAAGACGACGTACAGAATGGCGCACCCACAGACTGCGTTGTCTTCTATATCTTTCACATCACTTGCAGCGCCATCTGTTGTTGAAAATTGTAACTACTGTAATTTCGAAAGTTTGTCCGCCTGAAAATGTACTGTTGTCCCAAGCATATTGCAACAAACGGTGTATTTCTATCGCTGCTCGTTTAGTTTTTATTGCCGTTTCAAATATACCGGTCATTTTTGAAACACCCTGTAAGATAGGTAGATAAATTAGTGAAATGAATCTGAAGTGAAGTAGAAATTAGAAAATAAATGAAAAACTTAGTTTAATTTAGAAGAATTACACACTGGCAAACAGCGGGCAGAGCAGCAGTGTCAGAAGAGCCAATGACCATGAAGTCAGCACGTTCAGGAGAAACCATCGCCCTCCCCACATAAGCGCAAGCTGTCGATTCAGCCGTCAGGGCATCGCCCGACCGGCTCATGTGTTTCTCAATTGTCACACGTGATCAAAGGCCCTGGCCTACATTCCAAGAGCCAATGACCGACGTTAAGAAGATTCTTCGAGAAGCTTTTCAACGTGACAGAAGAGGCAATGACCGTGAAGTCGTTCACCTCCAGTGAACTGAAGTAAATAAATACGCGAGACGCAGTGGGCCCGAGAGTAGTAGTTTTGAGTTCAGTTTTGGTGCTGAAGACCGTCATGCAGGAAGAGACTACATCATACACAGAAGCTCCAAGTCCGCCACTGTAATGGAATAGCAAGCAGCAGCCTCACCGCCAGAAGACAGAAGTTAGAAGGTATTTGAAGACTGATTCCTACGTACCCGGATGACTCTTGAGGACGGGAAGGAGACGGCCTCACATCAGCAGTCACCTGTGAGCTGGGATGAAGGTCTGACAGCCGAAGACTGGCAAGCTGGAGTCCGTTGTTGGAGTCCGTGACACTGGCCTTCCCCCGCCGCGCCGCACCGCTGGCCGACGCACAACAAACGCAGCCTCATACAGAAGAGAGACACTGGGACGCCACATCCAAGGTATCACCATCCGATTGACGACTTCGTTCTTAATAATTAAACGGGCCGCTTCACGATGCACGTCTCCAGTCAAATGGGCGAGACGGCGACACGAGATACACACCGCCAGGCGTAATCAGACGCCGCCGCTGCCGCAGCAGAAGGCTTCGCAAACGACACAGCTGCCGCTCTCCCAGCCAGAACAATCCAGTAAGGAAACTATTGTAGAAATCTTCAATAAAAGTTATCTTACGTGAAAATGCTGTTTCATTCTACCTCATACCCGAGCTGAGGAAGAACCCACACTGGCCACATGTTGTTAAGAGAGAAAAAGTAATTTATTTAGTGTTTTCACCCTGACATAATGCTTTAGAATCAAATGCCCTTTGCAGTAATGCTCATCCTGCCAATTGACTAGCATCAAAAGAGAGGTACCACTTACACCATGTACCCAAGTCGTCATCAAGGCACTGTGCAAGCTAGTGGGGGCTCCATGATCGTGTCGGCCGTGTTTACATGGAATGGACTAGGAAATAGCTATGTTCGGCGACTTGGAGACCTTTCACAACCATTCATGAACTTCATGTACCCAAAAACGTTGTAACATTTATGGATGACAATGCGCCGTGTCACCGGGCCACAATTGTTCGCGACTGGTTTAAAGGACAGTCTAGACCATTCGAGCTTATCATTTGCCACACAGATCGCCTGACACGAATCCTATAGGACATTGCTGGGAGGTAATCGAGAAGTCAGTTCGTGCGCAAAATCCTGCGCAGGCAACACTTTCGCAATTATAAACGGCTATAGACGAATCATAGCCCAATTCTTCTACAGGGAACTTCCATCGGCTTGTTGAATATACGCCGCGTCGAGGTGCTCCAGTAAGCAGGGTAAAAAAAGGTCCGACACGGTATTAGGAGATATCACATAACTTTTGTTACCTCAGTATATGATTCAGCATTCAAATAACGTCTGTGAAACACTTGTAAATGGATGTAAATGTACATCGGTCCACCAGCTCACACGTGGATTTATTTACAACTGAAACTAATATGCATTCGTAACAGTTTGAGCTCCGATACAAAAACCGGCGAGCACTATTCTCTCATCACCACAACAAACAGCCTTGTATGTTCAGAAAGATCCCTTTAATAATTTGCCTTATGCTTACGATAATGATCTTGAAAAAAAATTGTAGTGGAACTTACACAAGCTAGGTACGATTAATTGAACGCTCCTGAATAAAACCACGAAAAAGACAGTAATTAAATTTTGTAATACTAAGCGGTTCCTTTTCTGCACTATGGGCCCAAAGTATGGACTTTAACGAAGAAGAAAATATAGAGAATTAAAACGGCCAAGACTTTTGACAGCATACAAATTAGAAGCTCACAAAAATAACAGTGAGTTAAGATAGCACTGTGTTCTAGTAATAGTACAAAAGATCTAACAGAACAAAAAGGAAAGGTATAGGTCAAAGTCGGATATGGAATAAAACCTGTTGGAGTAGACCTAATGGCCGAAGATGAATAAAAAGACCACAAAGAACATGGTGCGCCCAGCTATAAATTTCTTGATTTTGGAAAAGGAAAAACATATCTAAACCAAAAGTGTACATGATTGAGGAATTTTTAAGCTTAGCGTGTAATTTTTAGGGTTGGATTGGAATTAATAACTATTTATGTCGTTGTTTCTGAAAAACCTAGTGTGTTATCTGCGTAATCGTCTTCACACTCCCACATTATTACTGCAGAGCTTCCTATGTCTGCTGTAACTCCAAGTGCTTTATGCTCCTTGAGCTTTTTACTCATTTTTCTGAGTTCAGTTGACTCTTGTGAAAATTTGCACTGTATCTTGTTTGTGTCTATGTGTTTCTGGATTACACTGTTTTTTATTGTGTACTGCATTTTATCCCAATTATTTAATTGTTTTTTTAGCTAGACACTATTTTTAAATGCTATAACAGGTATTACTTTCATTGCTTGAAGCTTACACTCTCTGAAATCATGCGGAGCTGTCTTTATGAACACTGAATATAGACTACCGGCCCCGGCAGTTCTCTGTTACCATCTTCGGATCTAGTTTACATGATTACATAATCTTGTCAGTCAGTACAGTAAGTGGTGCTATACAATATATGTCCATGTTGGTGTTGTGAGCTACTCTCAAAGCCGGCACTTCAGTTTTAAAATAACAGCTATGTACACACATATTATTGCGCCGAATACAAGTGCTCACATTTTTCACCACTTTACAACTGACATGGACACTGCAACAGAGAATTGCAGAATCATCATCTATATGAGTAAATAATTTTAGCAATTTTGGAAGTTGAGAATTTATTCAATGTTCATAACACTACAGAACGCCCCACGCTGACGATCTCAGAAGTGTATAAGACTTGTCCATACCTGTGGGGTAGTAACGACATTATTTTATCCATTTCTGTTATGGAATAGAACAGCTGTTTTCGTAAATTATGCTGTAGAAAATACTGCAACCAGCCACGAGTTTTTTGAAATGTGTTTATTGCACCATTTCGTCAGATGGTAGCGTTGACTTCCTTGTAATATTAAAAATATGACCTAAAATATAAATAAGTTTTGTGATGTATAGTTTACAGAAGGTTTAACATTTGTGTTCTAAAAAATAATAAAGTTTTTTTTAATTACATGGTATTTACACTTATATATATTCTCTGCATTGTAATTATTTAATGAAACTGAACTGAAGAAAATAAAAGATGGCGGATATACTGACAGCTCATTTGATTTTCCAAAGAACATGATATGTTTACAGATAAGGCATACTTCTGGAGTCACTGCAAATATAAGTTGATACCGTTAGACATTTAATTATTTACGTTTGAAAGTTGCTGGTAATGGCGAATGGAGAATCTTCTCTCTGCCAATTAACTATTATTTCTGTACATCTCTATACCGTTCATTGATAAAGCATCCTATCAGAATGCAAGCTTATTCTATGCTAAAAATATCAAAATTAGTTTTACCACTAACAATAAAATCAAAGACAAAATCGTTCACAACTTAAATTTAAAAACTGAAGTACGCCACAGTTCTGGAATTTATGAATTACATTGTTCTGTGCGCCCCATATTTTACATGGACCAAATTGGTAGCAGTTTCAGTGTATGACACTGTGATGGCATGGAAATAAACATAGACTTAGAGATAGTACATTTTATCGGAAAAGGAGTACAGATGGATTTCTTGGAGTAGTTATAAATATACAACAACATTCACAATTAGCCTCACTGCATGCTCAATGATCAATTGGAATTCAAAAACCTTATGTACCTCCAAAATTTCGTATAACTCCTATAATTTGAAATGATAGAAATAATACTGGGTTGACAGAGAGAAAAGAGATACTGCCCACAGGAAAATTGAAGAGACTTTTGGGGAAAAGAGAACCACTTGTATGAATATCAAGAGCTCAGATGCAAACCCAGATCTAAGTAAAGATGGGAAAGCAGAAAGGTGGAAGCAGTATATAGAGAGTGTATAAAAGGGCGATGTTCTTGAGGACAATATTATAGAAATGGAAGAGAATGTAGACGAAGATGAAATAAGCGATATGACACTGCGTGAAGAGTTTGACAGAGCACTGAAAGACCTAAGTCGAAACAAGGCCCGGGAGTATACAACATTACATTAGAACTACTGATAGCCATGGTAGAGCCGGCCCTGACAAAAGTCTACCATCAGATGAGCAAGATGTGTGAGACAGGCAAAATACTTTCAGACTTTAAGAGGAATATAATAATTGCAATCCCAAAGAAAGCAGGTGTTGACAGATGTGAAAATTACCGAACTATCAGTTTAATAAGTCACGGCTCCAAAACACTAAGACGAATTCTTTACAGACGAATGGAAAAACTGGTAGAAGCCAACCTCGGGTAATATCAGTTTCGATTCCGTAGAACACGCGAGGCAATATTGATCCTACGACTAACCTTAGAAGATATATTAAGGGAAGGCAAACCTACGTCTCTAGCACTTGTAGACTTGAAGAAAGCTTTTGACAATGTTGACTGGAATATCGTCTTTCAAATTCTGAAGATGGCAGGGGTCAAATACACGGAACGTAAGACGATTTAAAAATTGTACAGAAATCAGATGGCAGTTATAAGAGGCATGAAAGGTAAACAGTGGTTGGGAAGGGAGTGACACTGGGCTATAGTTTATCCCCAATGTTATTCACTCTGTATATTGTGCAAGCAGTAAAGGAATCAAAGGAAAAATTCGGAGTAGGAATTTAAATCCATGGAGAAGAAATGAAAACTTTGAGGTTCGCCGAGGACATTGTAATTCTGTCAGAGGTAGCAAAGGACCTGGAAGAGCAGATGAGCGGAATGGACAGTGTCTTGAAAGGGGGATATAAGATGAACATCAACAAAAGCAAAAGGAAGATAATGGAATGTAGCCGAATTAAATCGGGTGATGCTGAGAGTATTAGATTAGAAATTGAGATACTTAAAGTAGTAAAGGAGTTTTTCTATTTGGGGTGCAAAATAACTGATGATGGTCGAAGTAAATGGGATATAAAATGTAGACTGGCAATGGCAAGGAAAGCGTTTCTGAAGAAGAGAAATATGTTGACATGGAGTGTAGATATAAGTGTCAGGAAGTCGTTTCTGAAAGTATTTGTATGGAGTGTAGCCATGTATGGAAATGAAACTTGGACGATAAATAGTTTAGAGAAGAAGAGAATAGAAGATTTAAAAATGTGGTGCCACAGGAGAATGCTGAAGATTATATGGGTAGATCACATAACTGATGAGGAGGTATTGAATAGAATCGGGGAGAAGAGAAATTTGAGGCACAACTTGACTAGAAGAAGAGATTGGTTGGTAGGACATGTTTCTGAAGCATCAAGGCATCACCAGTTTAGTATTGGACGGCAGCGTGGAGGGTCAAAATCGTAGAGGGAGACCTATGGATGAATACACTTAGCCGATTCAGAAGGATGTAGGTTGCAGTAGGTACTGGGAGATGAAGAAGCTAGCACAGGATAGAGTAGCATGGAGAGCTGCATCAAACCAGTCTGTGGAACGAAGACCACCACCACAACAACAGAAATAATAGTTGGTTGGCAGAGAGAAAATTCGTTACTAGCCATTACCAGCGTCCTCCAAGCATAAATAATTAAATGTCTAACTGTATAATGTACTATGTCCGCCCTAGGTAGCTGATTGGTCAGCGCAACAGAATGTCAGTCGTAAGGTCCCGGGTTCGATTCCAGGATGGGTCGGAGATTTTCTCCGTTCAGGGTCTGGATGTTGTGTTTTCCTACCCTCCTCATTTCATCCCCATCGACGCGCAAGTCGCCGAAGTGAGGTCAAATCGAAAGACTTGCACCCGGCTCTAGTCACACGACATCTACATTTACATTTATCAGTACTATGAAAAAATATCTTTGCAGTAATACCAGATGTGTACCATATCTATATCTTTGACACATTGAACATTGGTCGATGTAAACAAATGTATCCTCCATTTTGTAATTAGTTCATGTCATTGATCAGCATGGATTGTAAAAGAAAATCAAGTCTCTGTCTTACATTATATTGAGGAGAGCTTTTTGTGAGGTAAGTACAATGTAGAAAGCTGACACATGGTGAATCATCTAAAACTTGCACCACAAATTTTGTAGAAACGGGAAGTGCTATTGACGTGCGATTTTCACAGAATGGATTGGTAGTTAGGGTCTAGTACTGTTAGCCAACAACTCTCATAAAGTACATTTTTGTGCAGATATTAAATGTAAAAATGTCGATTCAGTTGACAAACTAAAAATGCGGATAAAGTAGAATGTTAGTGGCCTTTGCTGCTCGATTCTAGTGCAAGTCTTTTAAGAGATATCATATTTTGAAACGTTCCCACACTGACACTTGCACAATTCTTGTTGTAACACTCAATAAAGAATAAAACAAGGGCGTAGACTAGTTATGTGCGTTCTGAACATCTCCGACTGTGTTCAAAATGACCACCGGCAGCAGTAATATACGCGTCCAGTCTGATATGGTGCGACTATCGTACACGTGCTAGTTTTTCAGCTGTGATGTCTGAGCACGCTGCAGTAATACGCCGTTGCATATCATGGGGTGTAGTTGGATGTCCTTGTAGACAGCGTCTGTCAGCTTTCCCCACAGAAAACTGTCTAGAAGTGTCAAATCCAACGATTTGGAAACAATTCATGAAGACATTCTGCAGTACTTCGTGCACTATGGGCTAGACAGCCACCATGTTGGTACCACAGGTTCCCTCTAGTCTGCACAGGAAAGTATTCAAGCATTCCTGGAAGATGGTGTGTTAGGAGCCTATGATACTTACGCGCGTTCAGTGTTTCGTCTATGAAAAACGGGCCTATAAGCTGATGGTTGACTACTCCACACCACACGTTTAGTCTCGATGGACGCTGACGTAACACTTGACGAAACCCACGGGTGTTGTCAACAGACCAATAGTGCACCTTGCGGCGGTTCATGTGGTAAATGGTAAATGTGGCTTCATCACTAAAAAAGATACATGAAACATCTGGAGAATGTCTTAATGCCTGTGTACGGAAGTTAACACCATTTGCATAATCGTTTCTACTGACCTCTTGATGGAGAGATATATGAAAGGGACGGAATCTGTATCGATGGAGAACGCGCAGGGCACTTGGCTGACTCAAGCCATTTCTTCGTGTGATTTTCTGTCGTATAGGACAGTGACCACCAGTATTCCCAGAATCTGCTTCCTTGGCGTGAGGAACCTCTGAGCCACCATTCTACAGTCAGCACTGCCCACATTAATTTAAGAAATAAATGTGGCTGAACTGGCATAGAAGTGTGAAGCGGGCTGTACCAGTCATGTTACAAAGCATGAACGTGATATCTATCAGACAGCAACAAACTGTATGTAATACATGTGGGAGAACCTCGTACAATATAAGTACATATTTAACATGCACCCAGTGACAATCTACATTATTTCATACATAGACGTCAACTCATTCTTTCGGTATGTTCATATGTAGACTGCATATAGATGGCTTTCCCACATGTGTTATACCGCCTGTCTAAAAAGTTTCGGGACTAATTTAATTCCTGGCGTATAAGCGGCATCAGGACATTAACCACCGTGGGAAGTTGAATTAACAATTGCAAAAAACAGATGTGCGTTCTACCAATCAGTTATGAGCTGGCAGTGTTAAGTAGCAGACCATTCTTTCCCGGAAAAAGTCATCAAGGGTGACAGACTTGTTGTTATCTGTATGAACATACCACAAAACGAGGCACTGGGTCGACATGGAGGTTTAACGCTTTGACAACGTAACCGACGTTCAAGACAATGTGACGGGAGATCTGAATAACATTCCAAAGAAGGAGTTTTCAGGCAGTTTCACATTACTGGATGATCTTTCTTTGAGTTGTACTCAGATGGAAAGAGACTACGTAGCTCGCCTGAGGCATTAAAACTAAAATTTCTTGAGTTTCTCCTAATTTTTGTTTTACTAATCTCGTCTCTAAGCTTTTTGGAAAGACGGGGTATAAACATACTTATCTTATTTAACACAGATCATGTTAATATTTGTAAGTCGTTTAATATGTGGGCTAGTGGACAGATTTGTATGTTGGAGTTGTTGTGACCTGTTTCGTAGAGGTTATCTGGATGACGCATGATCGTGACTATAAAACAGCTGGAACTGAAAAATTGCAAATAAACTTAAAATTGGGCTTTTCTATATATATATATATATATATATATATATATATATATATATATATATATATATATATATATATATATTGTGTGACATTACATTTGTGTTAAGTGATGATGAGAAAAGGGACAGTGTGAACCACGATGTTGGCACACTGTTTTCTCCTCTCGAATAGCACTCAGGGGAACACAGAGCTTATCGTTCCCATCCGAGGGATGGATGACCATAAACTGTGTCGCATACCGTCACTTCACGACACACTGCGAAGAGGTTTGGAATGTAACCCAACACAATGGCACAAATACTGGTGATTAGGAACTGTACGCCATTGCCTTTCCTCTTCTTGTCGGAAAAATACTGGCAGCGAAAATTTCACACATCGCCAGAATTGGTGAAACGTCCCTTAGAAAAATTATATATGACTGTGCTTAAACTGACACACAATATTTTTAGCGCAACGCAATCTGACTTTCAATAATCCCTACAAAAGAATGGCCCTGACTAACATTAACCTATTCCTTTCACAAATCACTTACCTCACAAAAATCTTCGTTACTCGAACTACTGCAATACAGCGAGCGCCACTACTGCCAGCTAAATAAAAGATTCAAACTACTAAAGGCACTAACTACTGATAGGCATAGTTAGCAAATGAAAGATTTTGATAAAGAACAAACAATGTATTTACCTTAATAGTCATAATATAGTATATAGCAGTTCACGACATCCATTCGTACAAATGTACTGTTTCTGATGGGCACACCTCCAGATTATCCATTCTCAAAAATCCGCCATCTCACTTCCCCACATCCACCACTGCTGGAGGCTCGCCTCCAAGTGCGCAACGCTACGTGCTGTTAACAGCCAACTGCCCAACGCTACAATGGCAGACAACAATGCAACCTAGCCACAGACTCCACACAGCACAGTCAGTGATTTTCATATAGAGCGTTATGTGGCGTTACCAACATAAAAACCTAAACAGCCTACTTACATAGCCCCCATGCTACCCACAAAAAAATTTACAAATTGTTTTGGGCACTGGCCAATACATATTTGTTAAAATATTTTCACAGTTACAATAACAAAGAAATCAAATGCACACACTTATTGATACAATGTTGGTCAAAAGCTTAAATTTTCTCACAGTCCATAAAGACAGTCCTGATCATTCATCACAGTAAAATTGCAGTGTTTTTTTTTTCTGAAAGTCTGAGCAGTAAAAGAGAATGCACACGGAAGTAGTGGATTTACATTGAGTCTTGAAGAAGTAGTGTTGTACTTCCAACGGAAAGACAGTGCTGACTCTTGACATGCAGACAGGTAATGGACCACAACAGAGCAAACCCACAGCAGAGTCAGTCAACGTTGAAGAACATTGGTATGTAGGTCATCACAGAGCAGACCCACTGTAGTCCTGGTAGGAATAATGGTATTGGTGGGTCATCAAAGATGCAGACCCACTGTAGTCCTTGTAGAGGTGGCCAGCAGCCATCTGTTTGACTGGGCAGGTGCACAATCACCACTGAAGAGTCTTGCGGATAATATAGCAAGTCCGTAACCACCACTTGTGCACTCACAAAGTTTTTGGAATTGTCCTTCAAATCAGCAATGCTGTTAATCAGTCCCTTGCTGACTTATTAACACACGTCCAAACACTAACAGGCCCTACTTCTCACATATTATCCATATACTATCACCAACAGAAACGTGTGCAGTGAAATGTAACTTACAAGTTACTTAATTTGATGAACTGGTGTCAATTACAATTTTATAACATAAGAATACAATAACAAAGGTACAAAATACATCATTAAAAACATAATAATACAGATAACATTTTTAGTAATAAATGCTTTACAAAACAATAGAAATAAACATATACATCAGTGTTATGGGAATTATGACATAAGTAAATACATAAAAGATCAGAATAACTTTTGAAACATCAACTTCACATATGAGCAACAAAACAGAACAGATAAATAATGTCTAAATATCTTTACAAAGTAAATATCATAGTATTAGAAAAATTCTACAACATAACTCTCATCAGCGAAACACATAAAGACAGGAAAAACACAAATAAACAAGGATACACAGACACATAGCAGAATAACACAGGAGGAAAGGACAGGGTTCGTTTTCAGTGTAACATTTGGTACTGCAGTCCAACCCAAAACTTCATTCCATAGATCTTTCGTCTTATTTCAACCTTTGCTTTCACCAAAAAAAATCCTATCCAAGCATGCTTTCTGTATTTATTTCATATATTTCTTACTTCATTATTTATTTCCAAGAAAATCCTACCTAAACCTGTTGTCTCTAAACCCTACTTTTTGTCCATATCCTCTTTCAAAATACTTTTTTGGCCAAACCATGTTCTTATAGCTTCTGAATGCATTTCTTCCAATTCATCACAACTCGTTCTCTTAGATAGCCTACTCCATCTCAAGCTAACTTAAATCTAATGAGCTCAGATGCTAAAATAAGGGATGAGGCAATGCAGCAGCACAAAACAATTAACGCAAACAGCAATGACAAAAAAATGCAAATTGGCAAAGCAAGCAACAGTAAATCTAAATTAACAGAGAAAATGCAACATTACAACTAATATGAGCCAATGTGCAGCAACAAGAAAAATAAAGAGTAGTAAAACTGGCTTAACAGAGTAATACAAAGTGAAATTCAGTAGCACTATGCATGATACACAGCAGCAGCAAATGCAATAACTTCTACCTAAACATGCCAAAGCTCAAGCAGAAAAAATATTACACTAAAGACAAAAATGCAGATAAGGGAAATGTCTATTCACATCTTAATGTCTATGTAATTAAAGCGGTGCACCACAATTTACTCTACCATAAAAATTACCAAGTACTTGAAAAGTAAATTATGTATGCAGTTACTGTTATTAGTCCCTTCTTACTGTTCTTTCCTTTCCAAGTGCTCTTTTTTTTTTTTTTTTTTTTGAAGAATGTGGATCATAAAATTATTATTTAACAGATCTGTTGACAGAAAGTGTTCACATTAGCAAATGCATTTAATTTTATTTTATAAAACCAATGACACAACACACGTGGAAAACAGATATCAAATAAAATAAGCAACTATGTACAAAGTAAAGCATAAAATAATCATTCAGTAGTCATGAGGCATTTCATAAGTTAGTTGAAATTCTCTCAATTCTCGTAGAAAGACACTTGTCATAATCAGGTGTGCAGATGTACGAATATTTCCCATCAGTTCATAAGCATTTCAGTAAGTAGCACAAAGTACAATATGTTTCCAAGTAATGAGCGTGTCGTATTTGTGATGCTTTCTACAAAGAAATGTCAATAGCAAGGATAATGTCCTCTTTTTTTTCTCCACCTGTGCCTCTGAAAGGCACACACTAATGGCTTTTTTCCTGGTGACTATCGCGCAGCTGGGTGCCCACCACGCATTACGTGAAGGTCACTTAACTCTCCTACCGAAATATTTACGACAGCCGTTTGCACTACAGTGACAGTCCCATATAAAAAATTTCACAGGTCGAGAATTTGCGTTACAAAAGTGTAGAAACAAAATCCTATAAATACAACAGTGTCCAAAAAAATTTCAGTGGCATTGTGATACATTCACACATGTACACACATTTCATAATTCTAAAGTACGATTCTTGGTTTCCAACATCCTTCTCCACAAATCAGAGTCCCTAACCACTACTCATTATTCCTTACCTTATTATACATATACATATTCGTCGACACTTCTTCAATATTTCATCATAAGAAATACGTAGCATAATCAAATTCCTCATCTAAGGTAGCATCATCTTATTGATCATAAACGTACCTCAACAGCATAATACATATCGTCGTCGTAATAACATCGTAACATCTCAGTGAATTCTTAAAATCGTCGTAGCTTCCTCCAATAATTTCAAAACCTAAAAAAAATTCTCTGCTCATTTGAATAGTGTCACCTACCTCAAACGTACTTTAAAAATCATGATCCCATATCAAATACATCATTCAGAGCTCTCATAGTATCACAATGGCTCCAAAAAAATATGAACAGTTCACAAAGTACAGACAAAATATAATTTCATAAGTATGAAGTTATCCAACTCTGTAATTGCATAAACATCTGTCACTGACGTAGTAAAAAAATGTTTGTCTCTCTCAGTTAATTAATCAGATAGCTGTGTAATTCAGTGTTGGAGAAATATGGTACCGATGTGTAAAGTTGTATAAGCAAATACCATATTAGCTAGGGCTCCTTGTGTTTGCCACACACATGGTACACAAAGTAAGCGTGTACCCCCCTGAGGATTAATGTAATTATACCCTCAGGTGTTACAGATTACAGCAATGATGAAATGTATCACAGAAAACTTTCTTTGTAATTGAAAAATCTTGAAAAATAAATGGTTTAAGTACAAAATTAATCACTCAAATGCGTGTCCTGGGCATCTTGCTGTAAGATAATTGTGTGGAAGTGTCGTAGTTATCGTCCTCTGTAAGAAAGTTCTGCTGAAGTCAATGTACTTACCTCATCATAAACGAAAGTGAAATGCTTTACATATAGATATCGTAGTTATTAATGTACCTTACCTTGATCAAGAAAGTACTATAATGTAACGTATTGTTGTGCTATGGAAAAGGCTATCTCATTGTAGGCCATACCACAAAAGTTACTACTAAAACATGTTTTACTTTCCAGAATAATACAGAAAAACTGTGCAGACATAAAACAGATACACCGCAAAAGCAACAATGTAAATTGTGTCACATATTAGTAGCGTCATGATATAATCGTGTAGCTGTCAAATAAACTAACCACTGTGTCATCTGGTATCTCTCAGAAAGTACTTTAAATCCAGAATGTATTTTCAAGTAAACCAAAATGTTGCATTAAAATCTCATTAGCAGTACCGGTACATGTTCTAAGTATGTCAGCCTTATAGTCGTTACGTAATCATGCAACTAACAAGCAAGAATGTACATACACAATAACACTGCGTCGTCCAGTCACTATAACAATGCACTCGTATATACTGGCTAAATATGTTCCCTAGGGTCTAGACTGGATAGTGAACTTCAAAACATTGTTGCATGTTAACAGTTTCTAAGTCTGACAAAGCATACTAGTAATGTGAAGTGAAAAGTTTTATGGGAAAGACAAAGTTAAAAAGCAAATTATCTTTCAATAAACTGTTTTACATGTGATATGTGGTGTAAATCTTTACTCTTCCTAGTACGCAGTGTTTCAACTTCAACGCAATTATCATGTGGTATACGTCGATAAGGAATGCTAAAATTATTCTCAAGGTTATCGTCTATGTTATTTTTCTCTGAGCCAGCTGGCGCACGTGGCTGCCTGCGGTGCGAGTCATTGTCTGTCTTTTTGTTGGCGCGCGTCAATATTAGGATTAGGAGACCTAACTTCTACAAATTCACCTTGTCGAGAGTGCCCTGCTCTGTTTGAATCTCGCCAGTTCTGATGCAATTAAAGTCTGTCGTTACGATTATATCGTCTGTCGTCATGTCGGTAGATCCTGTAGTTTCTTTCTTGTCGGTTAAGTGGTGGAGAATTTCTTCCAGAATTATCACTGCACGGTGGACCGTTGCGTCTGAAGTTATTCTGTCTCTTGTGATAATAATAGTTCTGGTTTCCATATTGTCTCTGTTATATTCATTACTACGGAAATGCGATCCTTCTTTGTAACTATTACTCTGCCAGTGGTTGTCATATGGGTGGTGTCTGTTTTGGTCACGATTTGTGTTGTGGGAATAGCCTTGTCGTGTCCAGTTATTATTTCTTTCATTGCTGAATTGCGACGGATGTGACCTGTAATTGTTGTGTTCCTGTTTTCGCGTTCTGTGATTGTCAGTGTCAATTTATAATTCTTGTAAAGAGTCCCTGAAAAGCTTCAATGTCGTCTTTGCAGCGTCCTGCCAAAATAATATGGCGTTACCAACATAAAAACCTAAACAGCTTACTTACATTGGAACCGGCTTACCTCCTAGAAGGGCGTCACTTCACAGGCCAGCATTAGCGTCCGCGGTTACGAAAGTGGGTATACCCACTCGGTTGAGGCTAAACATTGTAACCATAAGCCACAGGAATATTGAATGCCATCTGCTGTAAATGCGGACACCTCGGAGGTTGTCTTCGGCAAACCCCAAATTTTTAATTTTTTTCTCCCGTAACATCAATCACCTATTCAAATATCTCCTTTGTTTCATTCACTGCTTGTTAAATGTAAATATTAAATACTGTCGAGGAGAGGATGTAATGCTGTCTTACTCTATTCTCAACCAGCGTTTCTCTTTCACGTCGTTCGACTCTAACAGCCGGCCGATTTCTGTACGAATTGACGTAGAAAAAATATATGTTTGCAGTCTGTGTTGAGTGAATTGATTGATGGTGGAAATAATAAAAGTAAAGCGCATGGCTTGATCCTGAAATCCACAGCCTTTAAGAGACTACCCAGAAAACAGAAGACATGGACCTCACCAAACCCACACTTGGGTGAATTTCAACTTGATCATGTGGCGATAAAATGGAAACACCATACAGAGATACAAAATGTCAAAGTACTCAGAGGAGCAAACTTGGATTCTGATCACTATCTTTCTAAAATAAAACTCAAAATTATCCCCAAAAGGAAAGATAGAAACAGTAAACCCAAAAGCAGAAGATACAATCCAGAAAAGATAATGAATTCGAAGGAGTTTCCCCTCGCGACTCAAGATATAAGGAACCAAAATTGGGATCAAATGAAGGAAAGCCTACTAACCAAAGCTGAACAAATAGCACCTATAACCAAAATCAAAAAACACGCATGGTGGACAGAGGAATGTGACAAACTTATTGAGCAAAGAAAGAAAGCATGGCAACAGATGCAATCTCAGAAACATGAATATAATAGGCAAAATTTCCTGAGTGTAAGAAAACTAGTGAGTAAAAACCTCAAAAGAATTAAAAAAGCACAAGAAGATCAACTCCTTTTGCAGATCAACGAAGACTTCAACAAAAACAAGACTAGGAGCTTTTACAGAACTTTTAAACAAAAAATAACCAAGTACAGCCCACCGACACTCCAATTACAAGATAAAAATGGTAATATTGCACACAACAACAGGGATAATTGCAAAATTTTGAGGGAATATTTCAGAAACCTTCTCAACTGTAAAGAACCAATTGAAAAAATGGATTTCAGCAACTCAACTTCAACAAGTCCTAACTCAGAACCACCCACCGTCGAGGAACTACAATCAATCATTTTGAATCTCAAAAACTATAAGGCTTCGGGAGAGAACCAAATTACAGCTGAACTGTGGAAAAATGTCAATAGAAATGCCATAGAATCTCTCCAAAACATATTTGAAGAAATATGGAAAACAGAAAGAATTCCGGATGAATGGAAGATGGCCCTCATTCACCCAATTCATAAGAGGGGATCCAGAACAGACCCCAACAATTACAGAGGGATTTTGCTCCTTGACGTAACATACAAAATACTGTCTAAAGTCCTTTTGAACAGAGCAGAATCCCAGCTAGACTGTCAACTTGGAGAATACCAGGCAGGCTTCAGAAAGGGAAGATCCTGCCCAGAACAAATTCTAAACCTCAAAAATCTTATGGCCTACCAAAAATCGAGAGCAAAAGCGTATGTCATCACATTCATTGACTTTCAAAAGGCGTACGACTCCATAGACAGGGAATCTCTAATCTCCATATTAAAAGAATTGAACCTAGACAATAAAACTACAAACCTAATTAGAGAAACCATCACCAACACATACTCCAAAATTAAATTTATGGGAGAACTCTCAGACCTATTTGAGATAAAAACTGGAGTACGACAAGGTGATGGACTCTCTCCATTGTTATTTAACTGTGCCCTAGAAAAAATAGTAAGAGAATGGAACAAGAAAATCAATAGTGGAATCCGACTAGGAACAAAAAACAAAGGCATCAAGGTTAATTGCCTAGCATTTGCAGATGATATGGCACTACTAGCTGAAACATGAGAAGAAGCCAAAGAACAGATCCTCGAATTACAGAAACAAGCAGAGAAAATAGGCCTTAAAATTTCTTTTGAAAAAACCAAAATAATCACAAATATAAAAAAGCCAATAAAATATCTTAAAGTAAGAGACCAAAAGATCGAAATTGTTAAAGAATTCAAATATCTTGGTGAATGGATTAGCTGGAACGCCCTTGAGAAAAAAGCAATAGAAGTAAGAAGAAACAAAGTTGAACTAGCCTTTCAGCTTACTAAAAATACTTATAATAAAAAGTCCCTATCATGGAATTCAAAAATAAAACATTACAACACTGTCATTAAACCAGAAGCACTATATGCAGCTGAGACATTATCTATCACTAACCATGGCCCAATTGAAAGGCTAGAGATCAAAGAAAGAAAAATGTTGAGAAAAATTTTAGGCCCCAAATTTTATAACGACAAACTAATTCATACCAAAAATGAAACACTCTACAAAACCACAGAAAAACTTTCGGATACAATGAGGATAAGAAGAATTGAGTTTTATGGGCACATTCTCAGAATGAACCCAAATAGACTTACAAAAAGAATGTTTGACTACTTCAGGAATAAAAAATCCAAACCAAATTGGTTTATCCAAACAGAGAAAGACTTAAGAGAACTACACATCACAGAAAAAATGCTCACAGACAGGACCGCAAAAATGATAAGCAAAGACAGAAAAGAGGGATTCCAGCTCCAAAATTGAAAGAAAAGAACGATTGTCATCTCTGATGAGGAAAGAAAAGCAAGATCAGAAAGAATGAAACAGTACTGGGCGAAAAGAAAGGCACAGAACACACAGAAGTGATTGATTCAACGTACCCCAAAGTTGGGTGAAACGAAGAAGAAGAAGAAAAGTAAAACCATTAGGAGAGTAAGAAATAAAATTTCTGACTTTTCTGGTTGTTAGTATTATTTGCAATTAAACCTGTGGGGAAAGGATCACTGCATTTAGAAAATGTTGGCATTATCTCACAGTTAAAAGCGTGTTGGAAGTAACAGAATTATGACAGTGTATTTTTTTAAAGGCTACTGGCGTTGCCCCAGTGCACAGTTAATTTGTAAGACATGATGAGATGAATTACGGAAACTTTTACAGCTACATTCTGACAGAAACAATTCTATATTTATATGACGACTCTGCAATTCACACTTCAGTGCCTGAAGAAAGATTCATCGAATCACTTTCACAATATTACTCCACCGTTCCACCGTAACAGCACGTGCAAAAAACGAACACTTAAATATTTCCTTGACAGCTTCGATTTGTTTTATTTTATTACACCAATAACGTCTATTTTGCACAACAATAGTCTAACGGACGACGGACAAGTGAAGTGCAGGCAGTCTCTTTAGTAGACATGGTGCAACCAATAACGTCTATTTTGCACAACAATAGTCCAACGGACGACGGACAAGTGAAGTGCAGGCAGTCTCTTTAGTAGACATGGTGCATCTTTTAAGTGTCCTGCTAACAGAACGCAGACTTTGGTTTACCTTTCCCACAACATTACCTACGTCATCGTTCCAGTTTAAGATATTCGTAATTATAATTCCTAGGTACTTCGTTGAATCAACAGCCTTTAGGTTTGTGTAATTATTCATGTAACCGAAATTTAACGGATTCCTTATGGTACTCGTGTCGATGACCTCACATGGTTTATTATTTAGGGTAAATTGCCACGTTCCCCACCACAGGGATATTTTTACTAGACAATAAATGACAGTATCATTTGCCAGCAATGCAAGAGGCCTGCGAACATTCTCTCCTAAATCGTTTATATAGATTAGGAACAGCACAGTGTAACAACACTAACGTTATCCTACTGTATATGTAATAAATTTTTCCCCTGAATTTCAAAAAATTAGCATAATCGATGTTCTGATTTCATTTCTTTTTTTTGTTTCATGCCATTATGTTCGAGAAGCTATAAACAATTTTCGATGTAAATTTTAATATTTATGTCAAATTTCAAGTAATGTTGAAATCAAAGGGAAGTGGAACTAATGTTGGAAATATTGTAAGATGTGAAAGATGAAATTATATGCCTGGTCCATATGTAGGTAATGTATTAGGATAAGTAGAATGTAAAACCTTTGGTGAATACCCTGTCTGTAGGGGAGCGGTAAAAGGTGGAGGCAGGCGAGCACGGGAAAATGCACACGGGCACGGTACGGCACAACGGGCTCAGCAGTAGTAGTCGGAGTTTGGCATCGGTCTGAGAAACGCATCCTGGACCGAGGAGGCTCTCCTGGAAAACGTGATTTAGTTGAGCCTCGGATGCGCCGTTTCCGACGCCTATACAGCATGGCAATATTCCATAGGCACTAAATGGAAAAGCATTGCGACGCTATGAAGAAGTAAAGTGCTGATATTTCATGAGCCATTGCTGTAATTGCATGTGTGCTTTGTGCCTCGCCATCTCGCCACCTGCCGACCGCCTCATCGATACGAACAGGTTGAAACTTTTAGTACTGTATTCGTGTGGACCAGTGTTACTTTTGCTACATACTGTTCAATAACAACTTAAATTTTACCAGAACTGTCCTATCAATTAATTATCCTCACAATTAACCTAGACAGGGTCCTTTCCACATGTTGTGCAATCCGAGTGTCCCAAGATGAAGATTTAAAGTTTATGTTAATAATAATTACCTGCAGACCTATCAATGTTAGAATGATGTTTAAAGGACTTTGTTGTTAATGAATACTGGACGAATAATATAGGTATAACAAAGTTGGAAGATAATGTTGAAATTGGTTTAGTAATGAAGTTTATTTAAATTGAGACCAAAATAACGGTAGTTAAATGAGCAGGAAACAAGGCAAAAAGAGTAGTAAAGCATATATTGGAAATCTTGAATGCTTAATGTTTTCAATGATCAATCTTTCACTACAGTGATCATAACAGTTTCAGGGTCTCCCCCCCTTTTTTTCTTTTCTATTCATTTGAATTCTGAAATGTACTGAACTGATTTGACCAGCAAAGTTAAAGTCAATATAAAACCTAAATTTATTAGTGTTTTACCCTTCTTAAAATTAACATTGTATGCGTGTTTCAAAAGTGCTATTTCTAGGGTAACCTATGCCCGATTTCTGTCGAATCAATAGACAAAACGCAGTTTGTAGTAAACATTATAGTGTAATGTTGTGTATTTATAGCTTGTCCATATTAGTACAGAAAGTGAAACTATTAGGTCAGTAGATTTTTCTGGTTCTAAAATTTACCATATAATGCAGTATTACTATGTGTTGTTACACTTGAACGTACTTCCACTTGTACAGGAAGAAAAAACTCAGTTAATGCCTAATTAGGCTCGCGACCGTATTATTAACAATTGGTAGCATCTGCTGTGTATGTTTCTTGCACGTCCTAAAGTGTAGTTGCACTTTAGACTTGCTTGACGTATCATTGTAGTTACTGAGTGGGTGTAAGTCTGATTTTGCCTCCATTTCAGGTACACGCGGTCAGCATATTTACTAAAATCCTTTCTTACAAGGTGAAGCCCGTCAACTTACCATAGTACAGGCTTTAAAGAGTTAACGTACGCCCGAGAGTGGACGTTACAACAGGGCCTATAACAGTTCCTTTGGAACGTCAGATATCACTTATGTTTTGTTCGAATATTTTCCGTCAATTACTACAAATCGTTACCTTCCCGACAGGAAAACACGAACCCTGTCGCACAACTGTTACGATACTCCATTGGCAAGCAGTCTGATTATAAGCCGCTTGTGAGGAACGGTATCAGAGGTCTTTTGGAAATATTTATCAGTTTGAGATCCCTTGTCGATAGCACTCATTAATCCGTGAGAATAAAGAGCTAGCCGTGTTTCACAAAAATGATGTTTTCTGAGTCCGTCCTGACTGTTTGTCAACAGATAAATTTCCTCGAAGTAATTCATAATTTCCGAACACAGTTTATCTTCCAGAATCCTACTGCAAATCGCGGTCAGTGATACGGCTCTTAAACTCATCAGATTGCCACTACTTGGTTTCTTGAGTACTGTTTGACCTGTACAACTTTCCTGCCTTTGGTTAGGGAGCTTTCGTCGAGCGAGCGTTCGTATTTTCTATCTGCATACTCTGTATGGAATCTAATTGGTGTACAATCTTGATCAGAGGGCTTTCCTTCAGCTGTTCAAGCTACTTTGCTACACTGAGTACATCTACTTCTAAGGCTTCATCTTGGCAGCTGTTTTCTATTCGAATTTTGTTACACCTACTTCGACTTTTTTGCTGAAGGAGTTTTGAAAAACCATATGTAGTAACCATACTTTAGTGTCATTATAATCGGTAGCGCTACTATTGGTACGCGCAGTGAAGATATTGATCGTGTCCTGTTGCTACTGTACTTCACGTAAGACCAGTATATCTCTGGATTTTCACTTGATTTCGAGACAGAGTTCCATTGTAGAAACTGTTAAAAGCGTGACACGTGGGTCATCCTGGACTTCTATCGGAACCCCACGTCGGACCTTCCACAGTGATCCCCATTGGCAAGAGCCGAAGCTGCTTGATTGAAATCAGCACCGCCAGCATCTGTGAACGAAAGGTCAGCATCTCAGCCTTCATCCTTTCAGAGCATTCGCAGTCCCTACCCATACTAAATACGACGGAATGAAACACTACGACTCTAAACTGTGTCCAGCGAGCACACAAACACGCAAGATATACACAAATGAAAAAAATGTTTTGCATCACCTCGGTTCGGAGAGTTGCGGAACCTGTAAAGAAAATTGGAATAGTGATCAACATAATTATTGCTCATGAAAACCACACATTTCATGCTGTAACACCATACGGCGAGACCTTCAGAAGCGGTGGTCCAGACTGCTGTACACACCGGAACCTCTAATACCCAGTAGCACGTGCTCTTGCATTGATGCATGCGTGTATTCGTCGTGGCATACTAATCCACAAGTTCATCAACGCATTGTTGGTCCAGGTTGTCCCACTCTTCAACGGCGATTCGGCGTAGATCGCTCAGAGTGGTTGGTGGGCCACATCGTCCATAAACAGCAATTTTCAATGTATCCTAGGCATGTTCGATAGGGTTCATGTCTGGAGAACATACTGGCCACTCCAGTCGAGCGATGTCGTTATCGTGAAGGAAGTCATTCACAAGATATGCACGATGGGGGCGCGAACTGTTGTTCATGAAGATGAATGCCTCGCCAGTATGCTGCCGATATGGTTGCACTATCGGTCAGAGGATGTTATTCACGTATCGTACAGCCGTTACGGCTCCTTCAATGATCACCAACGGCGTAAATCGACCCCACATGACGCCACTCCAAAACAGCAGCGAACCTCTACCTTGCTTCACTCGCTGGACAGTGTGTCTAAGGTGTTCAGCCTGTCCGGATGCCTCCAAACACGTCTCTGACGATTGTCGGGTTGAAGGCATATGCAACACTCATCGGTGAAAAGAACGTGATGCCTATCCTGAGCGGTCAATTCGGCATATTGTTGGGCCCATCTGTACCGCGCTGCATTGTGTCGTAGTTGAAAAGATGGACCTCGCCATGGACGTCGGAAGTGAAGTTGCGCATCATGCAGCCTGTTGCGCACAGTTTGAGTCGTAACACGATGTCCTGTGTCTGCACGAAAAGCATTATTCAACATGGTGGCGTTGCTGTCAGGGTTCCTCCAAGCTAAAATCCGTAGGTAGCGGTCATCCACTGCAGTAGTAGCCCTTGGGCGGTCTGAGTGAGGCATGTCATCGACAGTTCCTGTCTCTCTGCATCTCCTCCATTTCCGAACAACATCGCTTTGGTTCATTCCGAGATGCCTGATCACTTTCCTTGTTGAAAACCTTTCCTCTAACAAAGTAACAATGCGGACGCGATCGAACCGTGGTATTGACGCTCTTGTCATGGTTGAACTACAGGCAACACGAGCCGCGTACCTCCTTCCTGATGGAATGACTGGCGTTGATCGGCTGTAGGAACCTCTCCGTTTCTCCTCATGCATGGTTGTTTGCAACTTTGATCATGTTTAGTGACATCTCTGAACAGTCAAAGGGACTGTGTTTGTGATACAATATCGACAGTCAACGTCTATCTTCAGGAATTCTGGGAACCTGAGTGATGCAAACCTTTTTTTGATGTGTGTCTAACAATTACACTAGTAACCACATAGGTAGCTGAAAATAAATCGCCCCTGTTTGGAGCTCTTAAAAATAATACCGTATTTGGCACCTAATAATGTTGTTGTATCACAAACAGCATTCCTAGGCACCTTGAAAAAGACGAAGTAGCGGCGTGGACGCTGACGTCGTAGAGAGAAAGGTAACGTATTACTTCTTCTGACATTGTCTTCGCACAGGAGACCGCCGCTTATATTTATAGGATGGCTACAAAGCGAGAAAACTGTACCGCAAAGCTGGCAGACACGCAGAGGACCGATGACTGGTGCAGTGTCTAGCAGTTACCCCTGAACGTAAAAAATGTAACATATCGCTCATAATTATGTGAAGAAATACACTAGTCTTCTAGGCTTCGATTGCACTAAAGCCGCTGTAAAAGAGTAACAACTGAAGAATACCCACGAACAACCGTACGGAGCAATCGAAAGCGGATGACCACATGAAACAAGCTACAGGAGAAGCAGATGTCAGGGTGAGATTTATTGGTAGAATCTTCGTTAAATGTGATTCATACACGAATAAAGAGGTTTAAAAACACTTGTTAGACAGATTATTGAGTATCGTACGTCTGTCTGGAACCGTTTAGCGTTTGGAGTCGTGGAAGAGATAGAGAAGAGAACATATCTCGCTAAAAGACCTGAAATAATATCAAACCTAGGTCTTAATCATTTAAAAAACTGGCTCCAAGCACTATTGGACTTAACATCTGAGGTCATCAGTCACCTAGACTTAGAACTACTTAAACCTAACTAACATAAGGACATCACTCACATCCATGCCCGAAGCAGGATTCGAAACTGCGACCGTAGCAGCAGCGCAGTTCCGGACTGAAGCGCCTAGAACCGCTCGGCCGCAGCGGCCGGCTCTTAATCATTTAACAATTATATTTTTAGAATTAACGTGTGGACTACAACATTGGATCTAATTAAATCATGATGATGATGATGATGATGATGAGTCCCATACTCCTTTACAGAGCGTAGGGGAGCGTCGCGGGAGACCCGCGCCGCCCTCCTAGTGGAGGTTGTTTGCCATTGCCTCCTCCCACCGTAATGGGGATGAATGATGATGATGAAGACGACACAACAACACCCATTCATCTCGAGGCAGGAAAAATCCCTGACCCCGCCGGGAATCGAACCCGGGCCCCCGTGCTCGGGAAGCGAGAACGCTACCGCGAGACCACGAGCTGCGGACAATTAAATCATAGGCAGTGGAAATACCGGAAAGGAAAGTAATCGAAGTTTTCGAAGCGAGGTGCTACAGCAGATAGCTAAAACTTAAGTGGGCTGATAGGATAAGACACTCTGCAGAATCTGCAGGCAAAAGAATATTTGGAAAATTCTTACAACAAGAAGTGACAGGAGAATAGAGCGAGTGTTAAGACGTGACGGAACAACTACCGTGGTGCTAGAGGGGAAATGTAGGGGAAGAAAGAGATTTGGAAAGTGGAACAGATCCCAAAAATAACTAATTGAGGTCTTTGGGTGTGAGATGTAGAGGGTGGTGCAGAAGAAGAGGAAGTGGCCAACGGTATCAAACCAGCCAGAAGGATGAACAGTTTACTATTTACATTCCGAAAGTGTATGGTTCAAGAAGAGTCGAGCAACATATTACTACCTCCCTCACACGTCTTGCGAAATGACATCGACGAGAAAGCAAACAAGTTAGAGCTTTAAGGGATTTGTCGATAATCACACATTCACAGCGCCAGTCGCGAGTCGAACAGGGAAGAGGGGAAGAGTTGGTGTTAGCAGTAGCATCCTCTATAATGTATCTCAAGGTCACTTGTGAAGTACATTCTTAGATTAGATATAGCGGGTGTTCCATCTAAACAGCCTCTAATGTTTCGACAGATGTCTGCAATTGCATCTTTGCAATGTGGAACTCGAGTCAGCCCAATCACACACTGCTCATCACATCTTTAATGTGGAGCTCACTGTCGAAGGAATGCGTCGGTTTGAAACCCGTTACAAATAAAATTATTTTTAAAAGCGGAAATTTACGTGCCCATTCCGTAGAACAGCCCCAACTTAGTCAAGGAAGATGTTCGTTTTATCGATGTATGTTTACAGGAACAGTAAAACACGAAGAGCAATTAATACTCCAGCAGCGATTGAACAGCCCTGCTGCATGGCTATAGCAGTGTTGCGGTGCTGTCCCTGCTTGAGAACCTGTCGCTCTTCGTGTTTTAATGTCCCTGTAAATACAGATCAATAAAAGGAATATCGCAGTCGACTACTCTGAAACCGCTCTATCGAATGGGCTCTCGAAATCCCGCTTCAAAAATTATTTTATTTCTAACGGGAAACAGACCAAGGCTTTTCGTCCAAACTGGGAGTCGCATGGAAGACTTGCTGATCAATATTTGTTTCGGCTGCGATACACCGCTAAACACGCTGGGCAGAAGAGGTAATTAGGATTGTGGAGAGGGCCAAATAAGTTTGGGGTCAGTTTCACCTCCTAATTGTAATTTATTGTAATTTAATAACACATTTACAACCAAAGCAGCACATAGCCGTACCTTACCAAATGCAACTCTTTCATGGCTGAAGGCCTCGGAACAAGAAATAAAAAAAAAAAATCAACAAGATAAAAATGCAGTTAAATAACAAATAAAAGAATTAAAAGCATATATCACAGCTAGGTGGAAAGACTCAAGGCAAAGTAGATAGATCAAACACATGCAACGTGCAATACAAATGGCTGAAGGCCACAATTAAATTTAAAAATTTGAAAATATATTACCATAATCTTTTAAAGGTAGAATGCCGCAATATTTAAGCTTGAAAGATAGTTTTAAGAATGAAGTTGCAAGGCTGAAAGCCCACAATTAATTAAAAAAAAAAAAAACATAAGCCTTAAATTTTAAATAGCTGAAAACAGATAATTAAACATCGGTGGGAAAGACAATAAAGACAACGGCACTCAGAAGCCTCCAGGGAGGTCGGTCTGCCCTCGTTCACGTAGGTTAGACAGGTGGTGAGCCCAACTGCACTTGACCCGTCAGAACCCAATCAGGAGACTCCCACGGACTGACCGACACAACGAAATGCTTGCTATCAATCAGTACATGAGAAATCAAACACAAAAGGTTACGAATCTGATAATCCACAATCATGTATGTACTAGCTGTCAAAATTACACACCATGATGGACAGCGGTGAGGAAAGGACGCTGCCTAAAATTACGTTAGTGGCCAGGGCAGGTAACCGGAACACTAACGGCCACAAGGCAGAAAATTCCGCTGGTGCACTCGAATTGTAGACAACCAATATAGTTAACTGCACCGTATGGCGGCTTAATTTCAGGAGTGTTACACACAGGGAAACATCCCCAACAGCGAACCTATAGACCTATATCTCTGACGTCGATCTGTTGTAGAATTTTAGAACATGTTTTTTGCTCGAGTATCATGTCGTTTTTGGAAACCCAGAATCTACTATGTAGGAATCAACATGGATTCCGGAAGCAGCGATCGTGTGAGACCCAACTCGCCCTATTTGTTCATGAGACCCAGAAAATATTAGCTACAGGCTCCCAGGTAGATGCTATTTTTCTTGACTTCCGGAAGGCGTTCGATACAGTTCCGCACTGTCGCCTGATAAACAAAGTAAGAGCCTACGGAATATCAGACCAGCTGTGTGGCTGGATTGAAGAGTTTTTAGCAAACAGAACACAGCATGTTGTTATCAATGGAGAGACGTCTACAGACGTTAAAGTAACCTCTGGCGTGCCACAGGGGAGTGTTGTGGGACCATTGCTTTTCACAATATATATAAATGACCTAGTAGATAATGTCGGAAGTTCCATGGGGCTTTTCGCGGATGATGCTGTAGTATACAGAGAAGTTGCAGCATTAGAAAATTGTAGCGAAATGCAGGAAGATCTGCAGCGGATAGGCACTTGGTGCAGGGAGTGGTAACTGACCCTTAACATAGACAAATGTAATGTACTGCGAATACATAGAAAGAACAATCCTTTATTGTATGATTATATGATAGCGGAACAAACACTGGTAGCAGTTACTGTAAAATATCTGGGAGTATGCGTGCGGAAAGATTTGAAGTGGAATGATCATATAAAATTAATTGTTGGTAAGGCGGGTACCAGGTTGAGATTCATTGGGCGAGTCCTTAGAAAATGTAGTCCATCAACAAAGGAGGTGGCTTACAAAACACTCGTTCGACCTATACTTGAGTATTGCTCATCAGTGTGGGATCCGTACCAGACCGGCTTGACGGAGGAGATAGAGAAGATCCAAAGAAGAGCGGCGCGTTTCGTCACAGGGTTATTTGGTAACCGTGATAGCGTTACGGAGATGTTTAGCAAACTCAAGTGGCAGACTCTGCAAGAGAGGCGCTCTGCATCGCGGTGTAGCTTGCTCGCCAGGTTTCGAGAGGGTGCGTTTCTGGATGAGGTATCGAATATATTGCTTCCCCCTACTTATACCTCCCGAGGAGATCACGAATGTAAAATTAGAGAGATTAGAGCGCGCACGGAGGCTTTCAGACAGTCATTCTTCCCGCGAACCATTCGCGACTGGAACAGGAATGGGAGGTAATGACAGTGGCACGTAAAGTGCCCTCCGCCACACACCGTTGGGTGGCTTGCGGAGTATAAATGTAAATGTAGACGTAGAAACGAATCACCACAACATGAATGGACATGGCTTCGGTAGTTGAAATCACTAGTAAACTTTGACGTCCTGGGTCGGTCAACCACGAAGCTCGTAGCGATCGGATAGCTCCATACACACTCCGACAATGCACAGGGACCGCCAGCGGACCCAGCCGACTGCACTGCACGGAGATAACTTCCCTGGTCCGCAGCAACCGACCGACTCCTCTCAGAATGACGACAACATAGTAACTAAGCACGCACGGAGACAAATCGGGAGTCGATGCACACACACGCACACAGCCAACTCATGAACGATCGGCGAGCCAAAACGTGTCGTCCGGCAGAACGATCGACCGACGATCCACCAAGACCGTGGCCCGGCTTAAGTGATGCGTGGCGGCAATGGTCGGGCGAGCCATGTCGACGCAGACCTCACTGCTCCAACCCGACTGCACCACTGCCACATTGCAACTCCGCGACTGGCAGGTCCGGACTGCGCTCCAGACACGTTCCAACTCACTGTCACCCCGAACTCTCGACCCGAAATCCCTTGCGACAGACAACCATTGGGAAGTAATAGCATTCGAGCTAAGATGCTACGACAGGCGATATATTGATACGCGCTGCTAACGCCGCTCACGGTCAGGCAAAGCAGCAACTCAGTGACAGTAGTAATTTAAATTAACGTAGTGAGATGGAAGTACGTTAAAAACAGGGTGTAAAATACAGGGCTATTACAAATGATTGAAGCGATTTCATAAATTCACTGTAGCTCCATTCATTGACATATGGTCACGACACACTACAGATACGTAGAAAAACTCATAAAGTTTTGTTCGGCTGAAGCCGCACTTCAGGTTTCTGCCGCCAGAGCGCTCGAGAGCCAGTGAGACAAAATGGCGACAGGAGCCGAGAAAGCGTATGTCGTGCTTGAAATGCACTCACATCAGTCAGTCATAACAGTGCAACGACACTTCAGGACGAAGTTCAACAAAGATCCACCAACTGCTAACTCCATTCGGCGATGGTATGCGCAGTTTAAAGCTCCTAGATGCCTCTGTAAGGGGAAATCAACGGGTCGGCCTGCAGTGAGCGAAGAAAACGGTTGAATACGTGCGGGCAAGTTTCACGCGTAGCCCGCGGAAGTCGACGAATAAATTGGCTCATGCCACAACTGGAGACCGACAGCGCCGACTTCATCTTTCAAAAGGATGGTGCTCCACCGCACTTCCATCATGATGTTCGGCATTTCTTAAACAGGAGATTGGAAAACCGATGGATCAGTCGTGGTGGAGATCATGATCAGCAATTCATGTCATGGCCTCCACGCTCTCCCGAGTTAACCCCATGCGATTTCTTTCTGTTGGGTTATGTGAAAGATTCAGTGTTTAAACCTCCTCTACCAAGAAACGTGCCAGAACTGCGAGCTCGCATCAACGATGCTTTCGAACTCATTGATGGGGACATGCTGCGCCGAGTGTGGGAGGAACTTGATTGTCGCCTTGATGTCTGCCGAATCACTAAAGGGGCACATATCGAACATTTGTGAATGCCTAAAAAAACTTTTTGAGTTTTTGTATGTGTGTGCAAAGCAGTGTGAAAATATCTCAAATAATAAAGTTATTGTAGAGCTGTGAAATCGCTTCAATCATTTGTAATAACCCTGGATATGAATGGCGGGAACGCGAGCCACGCACGGCTCAGGCTGACTTCGGCTACTCAGTACAAAAACTAAATTGTAGATATCTGCCAAAACAAGAGAGAAAATTCGCTTGTAGGTTCTTAGGAGGTACAGCCTCCACATAAAAGAAACATGTTGCAGAAGGTTGTGTGCAGTGAATCGTTCGAGCAACAGGAAATTGACATTGTTTGTCCAAGATGCGATTCCGTGACACCTTGAAAACCGCGAAAAGCTCCCGGAACAGCTTAGAGGGTGATAAGTCCCGGGGAATACCGGCTGTGGGGCACAGTGCGGACTGCGGACGGCGAGCTGATAATGAGCAGCGCAGGACCACCTTGTGGAGACGTGCGTCGTGTTGCCGGGATGGATGGTGGAGCTGCCTCGCACTTACCTGCTAGCCGCGCGCAGTACCTGCCGCAGAATACGTCAGCCAGCGTGGCTTTCTGCAGACGCTCAACAGCTCGAGAACTTTCTCTGATGATTTATTTTTTGTGCCGTAATGTCTACGGTGGGTTTACCCATTGCAACGTCTGCTACTTCAGAAAACTATTGCGAAAACGTTAGCTAAATTCGCTTTAAGGGACTCCGGAAAGGCTCAAAATCATGAAAAGTTCAATTTTTACTTTTTTGCGTTTTCTGAATCTGCAGACTATTACCTTTTAATAGATATATAATTTATTCAATTCCGAAGACTACAACTATTTTTAAATTTTTTTTAAATGTGTTCTACATGGGCGTGACCCACTGTGGCGCTGTTAAACTGCTGTCAAATGGTGTTATTATCAACGTCCGTGTTCATCAGGTACATTTAATGATGTGAGATGCAATAATGGAGGTGATAAAACCTATTTTCAGAGACTTAACAGCACCTGAACTGTTGAAAAAGTGTATTCACGGAAAAACTAAAAACCCCAATGAAAGTGTAAATAGTGTTATATGGTCGAGAATCCCCAAGACTGTATTTGTTGGAATAGAAACACTTCACATTGGTGTGTATGATGCTGTTGCGACTTTCAATGATGGCAACATTGTAAGGTGCAAGGTATTTAGAAATATGGGAATGAAGATAGGTTCTAACATGGTACGAGCGATGCTTGCTTTAGACAAGGAACGCCTTCGGGCTGCAGACAGGGCTGTGGTGGTGGTGATTAGTGTTTAACGTCCCGTCGACAACGAGGTCATTAGAGACGGAGCGCAAGCTCGGGTTAGGGAAGGATTGGGAAGGAAATCGGCCGTGCCCTTTCAAAGGACCCATCCCGGCATTTGCCTGAAACGATTTAGGGAAATCACGGAAAACCTAAATCAGGATGGCAGGAGACGGGATTGAACCGTCGTCCTCCCGAATGCGAGTCCAGTGTGCTAACCACTGCGCCACCTCGCTCGGTGACAGGGCTGTAAAGAGTCTAGAAATACAAGCAAGAGTAAACAGGAGGAGGAAGAAGAGGAAGCTGGAGGAGGAGTTTGCAGAGGATGAAGATAATCCACTACCTGGAATGCACTAAAAAGTTAATCCAATCTTTGTCGCTCGATTCCCAAAACTTTTATTTTCTCATACTAATTACATGTTTTCTAAGGATCTTCCAAACATATTTGTTTCAAACTTTCAGTAAATGTTACACAGTACCTTCTGCATAATTTAACACAGCCTTTTTCCAAAAAAACTGTATATTTTTGAATATATAAATAAAAAATTGCAAAAAAATGTTGTGAATTTTCATTACAATTGAAAAAAAATTATCTTTAATAACTGAACTAAAATTTTGTAAAATCCCTGTGTTAAGTTGTAGCCCATATTCCAATAAATAATCTGTAAAAAGTTCAACTTCCTACCTCAAATACTTTGTGAGGAAAGATGTAATTTATAAGCGTTATTTTAACATTGCAGGTATAGGGCGTTCCGGAGCTCCTTAATCACCGCCATCTATTTGCGTACTGTCATATCGCTGGATTGGTTGTGAAGTATCTTTGCGGACAGCCGCGTCTGTAGAGAGTCGAGCACGGTACACGGAACTGTTATGTTGTGTAGTGGGTGGCTCAGCATGTGAGAGGTATTGTTAGTATGGAAGTCGAAGTGTTGCTACAAGTCCTATTACAGTAAAATGATGAAATATGGAAGTGATTCAGAAGAAAGTGCGTCAAGATGTAATTTAAATATAAGCTGTGCTGCTGATAACATATTTGTGTATTCTCTCGTTGCGTGTCGTACCGTACAGTATCAATCATCCGCGCCGTGTTCGGTCTCCAAGAATGACCTAATGTAATCAGAAAAAAAAATTAGTTACCACTAAAGAGTGCAGTCAAGTGCCAGTGTCTTGTAGCGAGCGTGAGAACGTGCGTTCGATCATCGCGTTTCCGCATTATCGACAATCAGACGCGCCGCGACGCTTACGCGCACGCTCGTACAAGTGAGAACTCAGAACTGAAATATTAACTTTACGAACAGTGCTATATCATTACTAGTGTCTAGGAGGACTGGTACCAAATATCTGTGTATCCGTGACGAGCGTAAGAACTTTCGTGCGATCATTCGGCTTCCGGTTACGCGTACGCTCGTCTGAGTGATATTGTGGACTGGTAATCATCCATTAATTGGGATAAACACTTATGAATTAGAATGTAAACAGTGCAACCTGCGATTTTCTTTAATGGTCTCAGAATATTGTTGTTCATACCAGACGTCGAGCAGTCTTGTGTTTTAACGTTGAGTGGCTCCCCTAAACCCGCTTGCATATTTCGATAGATAATTTCAGGCAAGCCAGCAGCAGTGTGGGGCAGAACAATACGACCGCCGCGTGGTTACCACGTACGTGGTGTGGACAGTGCGCACGGTCTAGAAAAGTCGAAACGACAACCAGTTCAAAGTACCCCCACCCATTAGTACTCACAGGCGTGTGACACATTCCAAAATTTTGGCTTCTTATCACGTATACTGCCGGAAAAAATGTACACCTGGATACACGACGTCGATTCTGATACGATAACAGCATATGCCACCTGGAGAATAGTAGATGTACTGATAATATTTCAGTGTCGTTGGTCAACAAATGGCGTAGTCACATAGCTACCGGAGCGCCATCTGTGTCTACCCTTTACTAGGCAATGCTCACAACCATAACGCTCATTGTGGTGGAAATGTGTGAAGCATGGCTCGAACACGCACTCGTTCTTTCTACTGCCAGATAAGCGGGTTTGAAGGAGGTAAATTGTGGACTTCCAAGTGGCGGGCTGGTCCCTTCGGAGACTGGAAGTGCTGCGTCAGTTGTGTAACGATGCTGACATCAGTGATCACGTGAACATTCTCATGCAATAGGAGGGTAGCGTATCGTTCAAACATGTCTATGCTCACCTTCACACTGTTCGCGAACCTGAATGTGCTTGAGGCGTAGCGCCGTATACCGATCCTGCCTTGGAGGCGGTTAAGTGGGAGATGTGTCTCAGAGATGGAGAGTGACACATGGTGACGCGAGACTGGACGCGCACGTAGTTTATGTATCAGCCGATAGAGGACAGTATTGGGTAGGGGACTGTTGTGCCCACTAGAGTGCACTAAAGTAATAGAATGTTTTTCATAAACTGTTCTAGTCTTTTTAATAAAGTGTTATTATGTCTTTTTTGTGTAGCTAAAATATTATAAATGTGTTTTAGCAGTATGAATGATGCGTGAGTGTGGTTAATATGAAGATAACTGTTTAACGAGGTATGTAGTAGGATTTAGTGTGGGGACATTTCGAAGAAGTATGGATATGGACAAAGGGGATTTTTGTAGAATAGATTTGTAAAGTAAGATTATGGTAAAGGGAAAGTTAATTCAGGTATAAATAACAATACTAAACAACTTGATGCATAAGCAAAACTTCAGCATATTAGATAATTACGTCGGTAAAAAGTTCAGTCGTTAGGTTTACTATTTTGCGATTGGTTATTGATGAAAAGCGCGGATTGACGAGGGAGAATGTTGTTTTGCTATTGGCTGTTGAGTAAACTGACCAATGGTAAATCAATATTCTTCTCGCGCCTTTCTCTGCTGGTAGAAAAGACTTAGAGTATTCTAGGGAAGTGTCGGAGCCTAGCCATGAAACAGTTCGGTAGTAGTAGTAGTAGTGTAGTAGTAGTTCCGATGGAAACGATAAGTTGCCGGATCTAGCAATGTTTCATACATCAAAAGTGTTGGAAAGTGACGGCATAATTATTCCGATGTGTGTGTAGATATTTCGGAATTTTTAAGTGAATTTTGTGACGAGAAAGGACATACATTCCGCGTGGCGTATTGAGCAGGTCGGTGGCTAGAAACTGTGACTGCATTTGGTACCGACAGACTTAATATTTGGTGAGCATTCTCAATCAAAAAACAATCCGTATTTTTGTAGCTATTACGTTTTCGGGAAATGCAACACCATAAACTTGCTAACGTGAGTGAAAGGGATTGTGAGTGACTGTGTTAAGACTAGCACGGGCTTTGCAGTGATACTTGTTCACCTAAGTTTCAGAATGTTTTAATTGAGGACAAAATTTCCAACCTTTCATTTGTGTGAAAACTTTCTCCCGAAACGTAGATTAGTGACTTAAATTGCAGCCTGGTTCACGTCGAAGGACAGTAGGTTTCACTCGGCTTTCCTACCGATGATCTGCTGAGACAATGTTCACAGGTGGGTGCAGGTCCGTCGTAAAGGGACGGGAAGACCCGCGCCGCCGCATGATATGCAAGACGTGCAGGAACTTCCCTGGCCAACACGATACCCGGACTTGCCCTCAGTAAAGCTGTGTGGGATACGATGGGACGAGAAGTGGCTCGTGCGACTCGTCGAACAACAGCAGTTACAGACCTACGTGAACAGATGGAGCAGGCGTGGCATAACATATCCCAGGACAGTATTCGCCATCCGCATGGTCGACTGAATGGCAGAGTCAGTGCCTGGCCATGGAGGCTATACCACGTACTGATATGGGTCGATACCTGACACCTCACAATCGCTTCTGCTCTTGATATCTAGCAACAATAAATCTTGAGTGAATTGCAAACCTCAAAGAGTTTGTAATAATTTTTTCCGGCAGTGTATGTTCAATACGTAACCGTCAAAAAAGTAATAATTATCAAAATGAACGGAAGAAAATGTGGATCTAACATCATGAAACTATTTGGTTCATTTAAAAAAATTATCGTACAGCTGAAGCGGTCTTTATCATCACGATGTCACAATAAAGTCTCTGAGCCCCAAGTGTTTTATCTGAACCCAAGCGATTTCCAGCTTCACATTTCATTAAATGTGTAAATAAGTGGCAATTTGATGAATACGAATTATGGGATATGTAAATACGTGATCCTCGTTAGAGAACTCGCATCCCGCCACAGCTCATAAATAGAGGTATCAGTGCAGTATCACGAATGAACCGTTCACTTGGTAGCGGAATGTGCGCCGTTCTGAAGCTTCCTGTAAAAGTAAAAGTGTGTCCCAGAAAGGACTCGATGCCAGCAGCTTGCCTTTCGCCGACAACGCTCTGTCTTACTCATGATCCGTACTCACAGCTTTACTTCTGCCAGTACCTGTCTGCTGAAGCTATGATGGTGGGCTACTTCTGGATCTACATCCGTACTCTGCAAACCACTATGAAGAGCTTGGCAGACGGTATGTCCCACTGTACCACGTGTTACAACTACCAGAGCTATGTTTATAATCCGCAAGCCCCTTATGGTGTGTGGCGGAGGGTACTTTGTATAGGACTGTAAAGTTCCCTGCCCCCCCTCCCCCCTTGTAACTTCCAGTCCTGAATGGTTCGCAGGAAGAACGATTGTCGTAAACACCTCCGTGTGAGTTCGAAACACTATAGTTTTAACTTTTATGGAATATTCTACAGCTGCTTGCTTGAAGGAACATATACATATTAAAAACCTAACTACACAGTTATTTTTCTTGTAGAAGCGGTAAACAGCCAATCAGTTGCGAATTGGAAGATATATTAAAACCCCTTTACCATAGTTTCAACTCAAATAAAAACGTCTCTTTCAGAAGGAAAATATGGAGAACGGCATTACAGGTTGCGGCTTTGAAAGGCGTCACCTAATACTAAATTTCTCCTCTGTATTAAAATAGAACATACACAACATAGTTATTCTCATATGGCACTTCCTCAGCAATGTACAGCTACTGCGTGGAACACGGGTTTCAATAAACCTTCCAATTTGCAACTAACTATTTACTGTTTGTACAAGAAGATTTCAGTCTATAGTTGTTACTTGAGCCACAAAATTTTAAAATACACAGTTATTATTGGCTTCTCCCTCTTAAGATTACTGCAATTTTGTTAAAGAGAGCTTTGCTCCAGACGTGTTTCGTTTTTATTTATAAAGCATCTTCTGTGGTTATTCTGAACATTAGATATGGATAGGTACGTTTGTACATTTTACGTTGTTTTCGATTAAAAACAGCATTTGTATTTATGAAGTTGGTGCTCACTTTAATGATGGTATTTCTGCCTATTGTTTACATATTCTTCGAACCACTTTTTCTTCCCTCTTTCCAAGAAGAGGCTGGTGATGAAAGACTTTGTTTTACACATGGACTTGGCGGTTTTTGCCTTTCTGCTTCTCTTCTTACGCTGAATTTGCATGATTTACGCTTCACTTCACCTTTTGGAGATAGAACTGAAGTTACGTGTACTCTCACTCTCCACAAAAGTACAGTGTTTTGTCTGTTCGTTTTTTTTTGTGTGTAGGTTGTGGGCACTGCCAAACTGTGAAACTATGTTTTTATGTACGTCGTGTGTGTGTGTGTGTGTGTGTGTGTGTGTGTGTGTGTGCGTGTGTGTGTGTGGAGGGGAGGAGGGGGGGAAGAGGAGGACGAGAAGAGGAGGGAGAGGGGACAGAGAGAGAGAAACAGTTAGCTCCTCTCCCTCCCCATCACCCCCCCCCCCCCCCACCCCACCAACACAGACACACACATGCACACACAAACGATTTATATATAAAAATGTAGTTTGACAGGTTGGTAATGCCCATTTGGTTGTCATCCAGGGCAGAGCGGTACGTCGATGATACCCTGCGTCCCGTTTTGTTGATCTTTATGGCAAGCCATTTTGGGCTTACATTGCAGCAAGGTAATGTCGCCCGCACACGGCGAGGGTTTTTATAGCTTGTCTTCTTGCTTGGCAAACCCTGCCTTGGCCAACAGGGTTGCCGGATGTTTCCTCACTTGAGAACTTGGGAGCACTGTGTGCAGAGGGTCCTGAAACCACTTCAGCATTTGACAATCTAACGCGCCAGTTGTACAGAATTCATCATGATATCCCTCGAGAGAATAATAAGGATGTGCAGATGAGGTATTGCAATATCCAGGATGATGAGCTGAAATCGGTCTGCAAATTTAAATACCTGGGGTCTTACACGCAGAGGGACGGAGGAATGGAAAGCGAGATACAACACCGAATAAATTGCGGTTGGAACAACTGGAGGAAAAGAAGGTGAGCACTGGGTTGAAAGGGAAAGTGTATCAGTCGGTGGTAAGGCCTGCTATGATATACGGGACAGAAACATGGCCAGCAGTCGGTAGCCCAGGAAAGGGAGATGTAAGTGGCGGAAATGAGGATGCTGAGGTGGATGTGTGGGGTAACAAGGGAGGATAGAATTAGAAATGAATTTGTTAGAGGAGCTCTGAAAGTGGGACCCATGGGGAGAAAGATACAAGAGAGCAGATTAAGGTGGTATGGACACTTACAGAGGAAAGGGGAAGAGTATATCGGAATCAGATTTGAAGATATAAAGATTGAAGGAGCGAGAAGGAGAGGAAGACCGAAGATGAGATGGAAGGATAAGATATCCGGGGACCTAAGGAAGAAAGGATGGAAGAAGGAAGAGGCAATGGATAGAGTACTATGGAGGAGAAGGACCCAGAAGAGCAACTCCGACCCTACGTGACGTGGGACAAGGCGACGATAAAGAAGAAAGAAGAAGAAGATCTAGAGAATAATTAACAACACTGTCATTCAATGACTGCTTGCAAAGGGCCAAAGGTGAACCAATGCGTTATTGACCTGTTCAATTTGTGAAGCTCTCTCTCTGGAATAAACCATCCAACGTTTCTGAAATTGTAACCTTTTGTTTATGTGTACATTTACATCAGATCTACCAATTTCCGTGCCATTCAGTTAATTCCGTACTGGTGCGTGTACTTTTTTCTTTGTATTAGAGTGTATGTTTTAGATTCATCGTCTTCTCTCGAGATAGATGTAGGAAGAAGCAAAGTGTTGGCCTACTGTTCTGGAAAAGTGCACCCTCTAAATTTTGACAGTAAAAACCATGCGATCATACTCTTGCAGCTACTGCAAATAGAGTTGGAAGATCATACCTGTGCTTCCTCGTTTACTAAATGTACCTGCAACGAAACTCGCTGCTCTTTTTTGGATCTTTACTTCCTCTGTCGATCCTACCTGATTAGGACCCGACAGTCGGCCACTATTCAACTACTGCTCGAACGAGAGTTCCGTAAGCTACCTTCTTTGTTGCTGCAGCACAGTTCCTGGTGATCAAATAGCTCTGAGCACTATGCGACTTAGCTTCTGAGGTCATCAGTCGCCTAGAACTTAGAACTAATTAAACCTAACTAACCTAAGGACATCACACACATCCATGCCCGAGGCAGGATTCGAACCTGCGACCGGAGCGGTCGCTCGGATCCAGACTGTAGCGCCTAGAACCGCACGGCGACTCCGGCAGGCCAAAATGTGTGTGAAATCTTGTGGGACTTAATTGCTAAGGTCATCAGTCCCTAAGCTTACACACTAATTAACCTAAATTATCCTAAGGACAAAGACACACACCCATGCCCGAGGGAGGACTCCAACCTCCACCGGGATCAGCCGCACAGTCCATGACTGCAGTGCCCAGACCGCTCGGCTAATCCCGCGCGGTCCTGGTGATCCTTCCGCTGAATTTGTCTGGCATCTGCCTTACATATACACTCCTGGAAATTGAAATAAGAACACCGTGAATTCATTGTCCCAGGAAGGGGAAACTTTATTGACACATTCCTGGGGTCAGATACATCACATGATCACACTGACAGAACCACAGGCACATAGACACAGGCAACAGAGCATGCACAATGTCGGCACTAGTACAGTGTATATCCAACTTCGCAGCAATGCAGGCTGCTATTCTCCCATGGAGACGATCGTAGAGATGCTGGATGTAGTCCTGTGGAACGGCTTGCCATGCCATTTGCACCTGGCGCCTCAGTTGGACCAGCGTTCGTGTTGGACGTGCAGACCGCGTGAGACGACGCTTCATCCAGTCCCAAACATGCTCAATCGGGGACAGATCCAGAGATCTTGCTGGCCAGGGTAGTTGACTTACACCTTCTAGAGCACGTTGGGTGGCACGGAATACATGCTGACGTGCATTGTTCTGTTGGAACAGCAAGTTCCCTTGCCGGTCTAGGAATGGTAGAACGATGGGTTCGATGACGGTTTGGATGTACCGTGCACTATTCAGTGTCCCCTCGACGATCACCAGTGGTGTACGGCCAGTGTAGGAGATCGCTCCCCACACCATGATGCCGGGTGTTGGCCCTGTGTGCCTCGGTCGTATGCAGTCCTGATTGTGGCGCTCACCTGCACGGCGCCAAACACGCATACGACCATCATTGGCACCAAGGCAGAAGCGACTCTCATCGCTGAAGACGACACGTCTCCATTCGTCCCTCCATTCACGCCTGTCGCGACACCACTGGAGGCGAGCTGCACGATGTTGGGGCGTGAGCGGAAGACGGCCTAACGGTGTGCGGGACCGTAGCCCAGCTTCATGGAGACGGTTGCGAATGGTCCTCGCCGATACCCCAGGAGCAACAGTGTCCCTAATTTGCTGGGAAGTGGCGGTGCGGTCCCCTACGGCACTGCGTAGGATCCTACGGTCTTGGCGTGCATCCGTGCGTCGCTGCGGTCCGGTCCCAGGTCGACGGGCACGTGCACCTTCCGCCGACCACTGGCGACAACATCGATGTACTGTGGAGACCTCACGCCCCACGTGTTGAGCAATTCGGCGGTACGTCCACCCGGCCTCCCGCATGCCCACTATACGCCCTCGCTCAAAGTCCGTCAACTGCACATACGGTTCACGTCCACGCTGTCGCGGCATGCTACCAGTGTTAAAGACTGCGATGGAGCTCCGTATACCACGGCAAACTGGCTGACACTGACGGCGGCAGTGCACAAATGCTGCGCAGCTAGCGCCATTCGACGGCCAACACCGCGGTTCCTGGTGTGTCCGCTGTGCCGTGCGTGTGATCATTGCTTGTACAGCCCTCTCGCAGTGTCCGGAGCAAGTATGGTGGGTCTGACACACCGGTGTCAATGTGTTCTTTTTCCATTTCCAGGAGTGTAGTTAGTTATATGTGGTTGTTCCACTTTAAATAGCTATATGGGCGTAATCCAAGGTAATTTATGGATATGACTGATTCCATTGACTGCTCAGCAATAGTGTAATCACACGGTAATGGTCCTTCTGCCTTTTTATACGCGGTACGGTAGATCTGTTTCTGCTGACGCTCAACTGCCGACCCCTGCGTCAAGCGTCGGTGGTCTGCAGCTCTTCCTGCTTCTTACTACAGTTTCCTAGCGTTGCATCATCTCTGTATACAGCAGCATCACCCGTGGAAAGCTTCGTGGAAGTTCCGTCAGTAATCACTAAGTCTTTCATGTGCAATATTGTGAAAATTAACGGACCTCCAACAATCACTTCGGGGACGACCGAGGTTGCTTTTACGTCTGGAGGTTTTTCCCAGTGGAGAATGACATGCTGTAGCGTGTTTCCTAACATGGGCGCCGGTTCTACTGCTTCCTAGGTCTCGTGGGCATACAGAGAAACCTGGGTCTCATACGAGCGTTATTTTCGGAATAAATGTTCAGTCCTACAGACTAGGTTTTCTGTTTCCTGAAATATAATACGAGAGCTTAAGACGTATTCGAAAATTCTGCAGCTGACCGACGTCAGAGATATAGGCCTGTTCGACGACCATTCTTTTCCCCTTTCCATTCACATATACAATGCTGAAAGAATGATTGCATAAACGTGCTCTCTAATTAGCGTAAGTAGCTTTTGAAGTGTGGCTGGACGGTAAGGTCGCGTATAACACAGTGACAATCTTTTATAAAAGCTAGGACCACGTTCAAAATTTAGAACGGTCTTTCATGAAATATCTTCGAAAATGTTTATACGGTTTAATACGGTCCTAAGAGCACTGCAGCAAGAGGCAAGTCCCAGCCCAGTACAAACATCGTGAACGAACACAGAACCTTGTCTCTCGCGGATCCAAGATACCAGGTACGACTTACAAACAACATTCACAGCTATATTTATAGACTAACATACAGAGTTCCAGTTCGGCACATTGTTCCAATCAGCCTCAAAGTTTAGCTTAGTACTACGATGTATCCATCCCTATCGCTAAAAGTTTCCCACTTCCCCCTCTCTGGATGTGCAAAAGACTACATGAGGCGTGTTTCAGCTGCCAACAGTTGCCAAATGCTATCTCTCTGACTGACCCTGCGCTACCCGCTACCCGCTAAACACCGCAGTCAGCGTCAGAGCATAAGTAGCAGGAGAATGGATCGCTTGGAATGTACCACACAAATTATGAGGTACGAGCTTACATTTAGAGACCTATAACATTACGGAGAATTCAGTTGTTGCTAGTGACAGTGATAACTTTACGGAACTCCCACATCTTATATTGACCTACCGACACTATGTTGCATTCAGCTATTCTCTGATGTCTCTGTACGTAACCCGCAACCTTTTCCCTTCTTCCAGTCAATGTCTTCCCCATGTTTCCGCTCATGATCGATTCCTTATCAGTCTAAACAATAACTGCAACAACAGAGTCCGTGATTCACTTCCTGTCTATGCTCCAGATTGACATTCTCATAAATATCTTCTTCAAATTACCGGCTGTGTTAAATACGAGGGGCATTCAAGTTCTAAGGCCTCCGATTTTTTTTCTAATTAACTACTCACCCGAAATCGATGAAACTGGCGTTACTTCTCGACGTAATCGCCCTGCAGACGTACACATTTTTCACAACGCTGACGCCATGATTCCACGGCAGCGGCGAAGGCTTCTTTAGGAGTCTGTTTTGACCACTGGAAAATCGCTGAGGCAATAGCAGCACGGCTGGTGAATGTGCGGCCACAGAGAGTGTCTTTCATTGTTGGAAAAAGCCAAAAGTCACTAGGAGCCAGGTCAGGTGAGTAGGGAGCATGAGGAATCACTTCAAAGTTGTTATCACGAAGAAACTGTTGCGTAGCGTTAGCTCGATGTGCGGGTGCGTTGTCTTGGTGAAACAGCACACGCGCAGCCCTTCCTGGACGTTTTTGTTACAGTGCAGGAAGGAATTTGTTCTTCAAAACATTTTCGTAGGATGCACCTGTTACCGTAGTGCCCTTTGGAACGCAATGGGTAAGGATTACGCCCTCGCTGTCCCAGAACATGGACACCATCATTTTATCAGCACTGGCGGTTACCCGAAATTTTTTTGGTGGCGATGAATCTGTGTGCTTCCATTGGGCTGACTGGCGCTTTGTTTCTGGATTGAAAAATGGTATCCACATCTCATCCATTGTCACAACAGACGAAAAGAAAGTCCCATTCATGCTGTCGTTGCGCATCAACATTGATTGGCAACATACCACACGGGCAGCCGTGTGGTCGTCCGTCAGCATTCGTGGCACCCACCTGGATGACACTTTTCGCATTTTCAGGTCGTCATGCAGGATTGTGTGCACAGAACCTACAGAAATGCCAACTCTGGAGGCGATCTGTTCAACAGTCATTCGTCGATCCCCCAAAACAATTCTCTCCACTTTCTCGATCATGTCGTCAGACCGGCTTGTGCGAGCCCGAGGTTGTTTCGGTTTGTTGTCACATGATGTTCTGCTTTCATTAAACTGTAACACCCACGAACGCACTTTCGACACATCCATAACTCCATCACCACATGTCTCCTTCAACTGTCGATGAATTTCAATTGGTTTCACACCACGCAAATTCAGAAAACGAAATATTGCACGCTATTCAAGTAAGGAAAACATCGCCATTTTAAGTATTTAAAACAGTTCTCATTCTCGCCGCTGGCGGTAAAATTCCATCTGCCGTACGGTGCTGCCATCTCTGGGACGTATTGACAATGAACGCGGCCTCATTTTAAAACAATGCGCATGTTTCTATCTCTTTCCAGTCCGGAGAAAAAAAAATCGGAGGCCTTAGAACTTGAATGCACCTCGTACTAGTACATGTATTTTACGAATGTACTCTTTGCCTGAGCTAATTTGCTTCCTATACCCGTTTCTTCCCTCTGCTCCAACTACCCCTTGATGCATAATGGCGTGTCCTGTTAACCGATCTCTTCTTTTAGTGAATTTGTCACATAAATAATTTCTCGATTCGCTTCAGTACCTCCTCACTATTTATAAAGCGTAGCTATCCAATTTTAAGAATTAAGCAGTAAAATTGTGTTTATCGCTGAAGAAGTAGTAAAACATCACGGCTTGCTTCGGGTGGTAGGCTTTGTAGGTGCAGCAAAGGAAACCAGAAATTCACGTTTAGTTGTGGTCTTTGCAATGAGAGTGAGGAACCGCTCTTTTATGGAAAGCATTTTCCACATAGGCAGCCACCATCATACACCATATTTACAGCTACGCATTGTCGCGTATTTGGTGATTCGCACCGCTTCTACTGAGGCCATCCCTGGATGAATGTGATTAGAAAGCGGCAACAAACACACGAGAAGTGGACCCTGAAATGCGTTAAGTCACGTGGTTGCATGGTGTTCTTTTACGCGACTCTACCTAGTACTAATACACCCTGCCAAAAGCTAGAGGCACTAGTAAGGCCGATTTCTGGCCATCGACAAATTTCTGCTAGTGGATCCGATGGCGATTCGGCCGGAGTGGACGTGCGGTTCTAGGCGCTTCAGTCTGGATCCGCGCGACCGCCGCGGTCGCAGGTTCGAATCCTGCCTCGGGCATGGATGTGTGTGATGTTCTTAGGTTAGTTAGGTTTAAGTAGTTCTTAGTTCTAGGGGACTGATGACCTCAGAAGTTAAGTCCCATAGTGCTCAGAGCCATTTCAACCATTTTTTTGGAATGTCTCATCCACCTAGCATTCCTTAGGTTAGGTAGGTTTAATTAGTTCTAAGTTCTAGGCGACTGATGACATCAGAAGTAAACTCGCATAGTGCTCGGAGCCATTTGAACCATTTGATCTTCTTCAGATTCAGAAAAGGATAAGCATGATTGCAGACGCTATGTTAAAAGCAATTATCACAGAAAGGAGGAAACCCACTGTTGTACCAACGCACTGAGGGAAATTAGAAGCTTTGTGGTGGGGGGTAAAGCATTGGCTCACTACATTGTTCATTCAGAAAAGTTCAATGAACAGAATACCCGTAAACTCTTTGAAAGAAGGCACTGATAGCATTAGAGCATTGTAAATTGTCCACAAAGAGCACAAGGCGGTAATATGATCTTTCACGGCTGACATTATTTATGGCTGTGATGTGGTATGTGCCAGTCGGTTGTATGGAATCAACACAGTAAGCTCTGAGTAAGTGGAGACGTGACGTGAAAGCAGAAGCGAGCTTCCGTGCGTGGACGTGCCCATAACCATGCAGTGAATGAATTTAAACTGGATTGTCCAGTGTGTTTATATTGAGTCGTATACCTCTCACAGCCAGCCAACAATGGTAGTAAAAAGACCGGAGTTGATTGTCGTGCCTTGTCAATAACAACCAGCCTGAAATCCGACAGGAATTGCTGCAATCAGTGAAAGCAGATCCACCACAACTAATTCCCGAGCAACGTTTGGCAAAATTAAACAACATCAAAAAGCGTTCTGTAGTCGGGTGTTTCGAAGAGGGCCGTTGTTCACAGCAGCACCTAAGACGGCACGTCTTTGATGGGTCAAAAAGCATACTCACCGGACCTTAGCAGAGTGGAATCATGACCAGACCACTTTAAAAATCATGCACGGCACTGAGTGAAACGTCGGACGAATTTTGCGCTGAGCTCGCAGTGTGTGAGGGTGTAGTCCCGGCAGTGGTGGTTCTGTGATGTTTTGGGGGCGTTTTGCATACTAAGGCTTTGGCTCACTCATTTAATATTAATACACTCCTGGAAATGGAAAAAAGAACACATTGACACCGGTGTGTCAGACCCACCATACTTGCTCCGGACACTGCGAGAGGGCTGTACAAGCAATGATCACACGCACGGCACAGCGCACACACCAGGAACCGCGGTGTTGGCCGTCGAATGGCGCTAGCTGCGCAGCATTTGTGCACCGCCGCCGTCAGTGTCAGCCAGTTTGCCGTGGCATATGGAGCTCCATCGCAGTCTTTAACACTGGTAGCATGCCGCGACAGCGTGGACGTGAACCGTATGTGCAGTTGACGGTCTTTGAGCGAGGGCGTATAGTGGGCATGCGGGAGGCCGGGTGGACGTACCGCCGAATTGCTCAACACGTGGGGCGTGAGGTCTCCACAGTACATCGATGTTGTCGCCAGTGGTCGGCGGAATGTGCACGTGCCCGTCGACCTGGGACCGGACCACAGCGACGCACGGATGCACGCCAAGACCGTAGGATCCTACGCAGTGCCGTAGGGGACCGCACCGCCACTTCCCAGCAAATTAGGGACACTGTTGCCCCTGGGGTATCGGCGAGGACCATTCGCAACCGTCTCCATGAAGCTGGGCTACGGTCCCGCACACCGTTAGGCCGTCTTCCGCTCACGCCCAAACATCGTGCAGCCCGCCTCCAGTGGTGTCGCGACAGGCGTGAATGGAGGGACGAATGGAGACGTGTCGTCTTCAGCGATGAGAGTCGCTTCTGCCTTGGTGCCAATGATGGTCGTATGCGTGTTTGGCGCCGTGCAGGTGAGCGCCACAATCAGGACTGCATACGACCGAGGCACACAGGGCCAACACCCGGCATCATGGTGTGGGGAGCGATCTCCTACACTGGCCGTACACCACTGGTGATCGTCGAGGGGACACTGAATAGTGCACGGTACATCCAAACCGTCATCGAACCCATCGTTCTACCATTCCTAGACCGGCAAGGGAACTTGCTGTTCCAACAGGACAATGCACGTCCGCATGTATCCCGTGCCACCCAACGTGCTCTAGAAGGTGTAAGTCAACTACCCTGGCCAGCAAGATCTCCGGATCTGTCCCCCATTGAGCATGTTTGGGACTGGATGAAGCGTCGTCTCACGCGGTCTGCACGTCCAGCACGAACGCTGGTCCAACTGAGGCGCCAGGTGGAAATGGCATGGCAAGCCGTTCCACAGGACTACATCCAGCATCTCTACGATCGTCTCCATGGGAGAATATCAGCCTGCATTGCTGCGAAAGGTGGATATACACTGTACTAGTGCCGACATTGTGCATGCTCTGTTGCCTGTGTCTATGTGCCTGTGGTTCTGTCAGTGTGATCATGTGATGTATCTGACCCCAGGAATGTGTCAATAAAGTTTCCCCTTCCTGGGACAATGAATTCACGGTGTTCTTATTTCAATTTCCAGGAGTGTACATTTCTAATATTGTCAGTGTGGGGCGATCGTTGATATTGTATGATATTTTAAAGCACAAGATCCGATGATAAGTATAGCCGTGTCTATATATATATATATATATATATATATATATATATATATATATATAATGTGATCAAATGTATCCGGACATCCTCAAAAATAAACGTTTTTCACACTAGGTGCATTGTGCTGCCACCTATTGTCGTTTACTCCATATCAGCGATCTTAGTAGTCATTAGCGATCGTGAGAGAACAGGATGGGGCGATCCGCAGAACTCACGGACTTCGAACGTGGTCAGGTGATTGGGTGTCACTTGTGTCATACGTCTGTACGCGAGAATTCCACATTCCTAAACATCCCTAGGTCCATTTTTGCCGTTGTGATAGTGAACGTACAGCACAAAAGCGTGCAGGCCGAACTCGTTTGTTCACCGACTGAGACTGCCGACAGTTGAAGAGGGTCGTAATGTGTAATAGGCAGACATCTATGCAGACCATCACACATGACTTCCAAGCTGTATCAGGATCCACTGCACGTACTATGACAGCTAGGCGGGAGGTGAGAAAACTTGGATTTCATGGTCGAGCGGCTGCTCATAAGCCACACATCACGCCGGTAAATGCCAAACGACGCCTCGCTTGGTGTGAGTAAGACGATTGAACAATGCACGACCTGTGGCGGAGTGAGAACACGGCAATATCATCCCTATAATGGACTGGCCTGCAAGGGTGCGCCAATAACATATTAAATTCCAGCATTACCGTGGAGGGCGCCACGAACTTATAAGTTATTTAATTTCAGCCAGGTGTCCGGATACTTTTGAACACATAGTATCTTGACTTGTGAAGTTTTCCACAGTTATGACTTATTTAAGTTACCGTGAACATTTATAATTTATTGGTGACTAAGTGTTTTCTTTTCTTGTAAATCTAAATCATGAACAGAGTGTGGTCACTCCCAACTTGAAACAGACGTGTTCACAGGCCTGCTAGAATACGTTCGTAGTTTGATGATCACTCAGGCATCCAACTGCATCACGACTGACCCGCTAGATCACCCGATCTTAATCACATCTACATGACGAATTATAGATTGCGCCAGATATTCAGCTTTCAAATGTTCAAATCTGTGTGAATTACTAAGGGACCAAACTGCTGAGGTCATCTGTCCCCAGACTTACACACTACTTACACTAACTTATGCTAAGAACAACACACACACCCTTGCCGGAGGGAGAACTCGAACCTCCTGCGGGAGGGCTCGAGCAATCCGTGACATGGCGCCTGAAACCGCGCGGCGACTCCGAGTGGCTTTACATGACAACTATGAGTTGACAGTTAAGTGATTAGCACAGCCCTCATCAAACCATCTTCAGACTATTTTTCTATATTTCCGCTTTCGAACAATGCACAGCAAAAACGAACACTTAAATCTCTCAGTGAGAGCTCATTTTTTTACGAAGATCATATCTCCCTATGTATGAGGACATCAACAAAATATTTCCGCCTTCGAAGGAGATTCGAAGGTGATTGATATTTTGTGAGAAAATTTCGCTGCAGTGAAAAACACCCTTGTTTTAATTATGTCCACTCCAACACGTATATTCGCGACACTCTCTCCCTTATTTTGCGATAGTCAGTACTATCTCGTAAGACTCTCATACGGCACAGCAGTACTACAGAAGAGGACAAGGACTGATGGCAGCTGAAGACAGCAAAACGAAAGCTGAAGTTTCAAATTTCACGTTCACACAGGAGAATAGCGCAAACACACCGTCGTTTAACCATCGGACAGACTCCCTAATGAATGACACAGTAATAAGCTTACCTGACTTAGAGAAACAAGGAGAGACTTGAAAGCGAATAAATCACTAGGTCCAGATGGAATATCAGATCCATTTTACAGAGAGTGCCTTTTTCTAGCTTGCATTTATTGTGAATCTCTCGCCCCGAGCAAGGTCCAAAGCGACTGGACAAAAGTGCAAGTACTACCAGGATATAAGAAAGGTAAAAGAATGGACCCGAAAAATTACAGATCAATATCCATAACCTCTATTTTCTGCAGAATCCTTGAATTTATTCTCAGTTCGAATATAATGAAAATGCCATGTGGCTAGGGCCACCCGCCGAGTAGACAGTTCGCCTGGTGCGAGTCCTTTGAGTTGACGCCACTTCGGTGAGTTGCATGTCGATGGGGATGAAATGGTGATGATAAGGAAACACAACACCCAGTCCCTGAGGGGAGAAAGTCTCCGACCCAGCAGGGAATCGAACCCGGGCCGTTAGGTATGACAGTCCGTCGCGCTGACCACTCAGCTACCAGGGGCGGACTTCGAATATAACAAATTTTCTCAAGACTGAGAAGCTTATGTCCACGAATCAGCATAGTTTTAGAAATCATCGGCCGTGCCAAACTTGGCTTGCACTTTTCTCACAAGATATACAGAGAACTATGGATGATGGGCAACCGGCAGATTCCATATTTCTAGATTTCCGGAAAGCATTTGACATGGTGCCCCTTTGTAGGCTGTTGACGAAGGCACGAGCATATGGAATACGTTCGCAGGTATGTGAGTGGCTCGAAGACTTCTTAAATAGTAGAAAAATGGCTCTGAGCACTATGGGACTTAACTTCTAAGGTCATCAGTCCCCTAGAACTTAGAACTACTTAAACCTAACTAACTTAAGGACATCACACACATCCATGCCAGAGGCAGGATTCGATCCTGCGACCGTAGCGGTCACGCGGTTCCAGACTGTAGCGCCTAGAACCGCTCGGCCACTTCGGCAGACAAATAGTAGAACTCAGCATGTTGTCCTCTTCAGCGAGTGTTCATCAGAGACTAGGGTGTCGTCAGGACTACTCCAGGGAAGTGTGACAGGACCGCTGTTGTTCTCTAAATTATGTTGCTGTTGTGGTCTTCAGTCCAGAGACTAATGTGATGTAGCTCTCCATGCTACTCTATCCTGTGCAAGCTGCTTCATCTCCCAGGACGTACTGCAGCCTACATCCTTCTGAATGTGCTTAGTGTATTCATCTCTTCGTCTCCCCCTACGATTTTTACCCTCCACGCTGCCCTCCAATACTAAATTGGTGATCCCTTGATGCCTCAGAACATGTCCTACCAACCGGTCCCTTCTTCTTGTCAAGTTGCGCCACAAACTCCTCTTCTCCCTAATTCTATTCAATACCTCCTCATTAGTTGTGTGATCTACCCATCTAATCTTCAGCATTCTTCTGTAGCACCACATTTCGAAAGCTTATATTCTCTTCTTGTCCAAACTATTTATCGTCCATGTTTCACTTCCGTACATGGCTACACTCCATACAAATACTTTCACAAACGACTTCCTGACACTTAAATCTATACTCGATGTTAACAAATTTCTCTTCTTTAGAAACGCTTTCCTTGCCATTGCCAGTCTACATTTCATTACCTCTCTACTTCGACCATCATCAGTTATTTTGCTCCCAAAATAGCAAAATTCATGTACTACATAAAGTGTCTCATTTCCTAATCTAATTCCCTCAGCATCATCCGACTTAATTCGACTACATTCCATTATCCTTGTTTTGCTTTTGTTGATGTTCATCTTATATCGTCCTTTCAAGACACTGTCCATTCCGTTCAACTGCTCTTCCAAGTCCTTCTCTAAATACACAAATGATTTGGCTGACAGGGTGGGCAGCAACAGGCGGTTGTTTGCTGAGGATGCTGCGGTGTACGGTAAGGGGTCGAAGTTGAGTGAGTGTAGGAAGGTACAAGAGGACATTAGCAAAATTTCCAGTTGGTATGATGAATGGCAACTAGCACTAAATGAGGACAATGTAAGATAATGCGGATGTGTATGAAGATGAAAGCTGTAATGTCCGGATACAGTATTGCTAGTGCCCTGCTTGACACAGTTAAGACGTTCAAATACCTAGGTATAACAGTCCAAAGCGATGCAAGGTGGAACGAGTATGTGAGAACTGTGGTAGGGAAGGTGAATGGTCGACTTTAATGAGAGAATTTTAGGAAAGAGTCGTTCACCTGTTGAAGAGACAACATACAGGACGCTTATGCGACGGAATCTTGAGTACTTCTAGAGTGTTTGGGATCCTTACCTGGACGGATTGAAGGATGACATCGAATCAGTTCAGAGGTGGGCTGCTAGATTCGTTACTGGTAGGTTCGAACAACACGTAGGTGTTACGGAGATTCTTCGGGAGCTCAAATGGGAATCCCTGGAGGGAAGGCTGCGTTCCTTCCGAGAGACACTACTGAGAAAATTTAGAGAAGCGGCATTTGAAGCTGACTGCCGAACGGTTCTACCGCCGCCAGCATACACTGCATGTAAGACCACGAAGTTAAGATACCAGAAATTAGGGTTCATAAGGAAACATACTGACAATCGTTCTTCCCGCCAAAAGCCCTCTTTCTTAAGCTTAGAATACTTACGTGGAACGGAAATCACGTTAACCGTAAGCGTTCCGCCCAGTGCGTCTGATATAGAAAGTTTAGAGTCAGTGTGCATTACCCTATTTCTCTTATGGCAATGGGACATGGTCTTATACCAAGAAGCTAAGGATACGTCGTGGAGAGCACTAGCAGCGACAGCATGACAGACAGTTGGATCAGGGCACCAACTGGAGTGAAAGACGTAATTACTTTTTTCTTTATTCATCAGTCTTCTGACTAGTTTCATGCGACCCACCGCAAATTCCTTCCATGTGCAAACGTTTTCATCTCAGAGCGCCTCACATCTTCCATTATTTGCTGGATGTATTCCAGTCTCTGTCTTCATCGACAGTTTTTATCCTCTACAGCTCCCTCCAATACCATCGAAGTTATTCCGTGACGTATTATCAGGTGTTCTATCATCCTGTGTCTTCTTCTTGCCAGTTTTTTTTTTCCGATGTAGCCCTTTTCGCACTTATTCTGCAAAGGAATCCTCATCACATTTACGTGCTTGTCAGAGGGTTCATCGAACCACCTTCACAGTTCTCTGTTATTCCAATCTCGTATAGCGCGCGGAAAGAACGAACACCTATATCTTTCCGTACGAGCTCTGCTTTCCCTTATTTTATCATGGTGGTCGTTTCTCCCTATGTAGGTCGGTGTCAACAAAATATTTTCGCATTCTGAGGAGAAAGTTGGTGCCGGCCAGTGTGGCCACGCGGTTAAAGGCGCTTCAGTCTGGAACCGCGCGACCGATACGGTCGCAGGTTCGAATCCTGCCTCGGGCATGGATGTGTGTGATGTCCTTAGGTTAGTTAGGTTTAAATAGTTCTAAGTTCTAGGGGACTGATGACCTCCGATGTTAAGTCCCATAGTGCTCAGAGCCATTTGAACCATTTTTGAGAAAGTTGGTGATTGGAATTTCGTGAGAAGATTCCGTCGCGACGAAAAACGCCTTTCTTATAATGACGTCCAGTCCAGATTATGTATCATTTCTGTACCACTCTCTCGCATATTTCGCGATGATACAAAACGTGCTGCCCTTCTTTGAACTTTTTCGATGTACTCCGTCACTCCTATCTGGTAATAATCCCACACCGCGCAGCAGTATTCCAAAAGAGGACGGACAAAAGTAGTGTAGCCAGTCTCCTTAGTAAGTCTGTTACACTTTCTAAGTGTCCTGCCAATAAAACACAGTCTTTGTTTAGCCTTCCCCACAACATTTTCTATGTCTTCCTTCCAATTTAAGTTGTTCGTAATTGTAATACCTAGGTATTTAGTTAAATTTACGGCTTTTCGATTATACTGATTTATCGTGTAATCGAAGTTTAACGAATTGCTACTAGCACTCATGTGGATGCCCTCACACTTTTCGTTATTTAGTGTCAACTGCCAATTTTCTTACAATACAGATATGTTTCCTACATCGTTTTGCAATTTGTTTTGATCTTCTGATGCTTTTTAGTGGATAAACAACAGCGTCAACTGCAAACAACCTAAGACGGCTGCTCAGATTGTCTCCCAAATCGTTTATATAGATAAGGAACAGCAAAGGGCCTATAACACTACCTTGGAGAACGCCAGAAATCACTTGTGTTTTACTCGATGACTTTCCGTCAATTACTACAAACTTTGACCTCTCTGACAGGAAATCACAAATCCAGTCACATAACTGGGACGGTATTCCATAAGCACGCAATTTCACTGCAAGCCGCTCGTGTGGTACAGTGTCAAAAGCCTTACGGAAATCCAGAAATACGGAATCGATCTGAAATCCCTTGTCAATAGCACTCAACACTTCATGCGAATAAAGAGCTAGTTCTGTTTCACAGGAACGATGTTTTCTAAACCCATGTTGACTGTGTGTCAACAGACAGTTTTCTTCGAGGTAAGTCATAATATTCGAACACAATATATCTTTCAACCTCCTGTTCCATATCGATGTTAACGGCATGAGCCTGTAATTTAGTGGATTACTCCTACAACCTTTCTTGAATATTGGTGTGACCTGCGCAACTTTCCAGTCTTTGGGTACGGATCTTTCATCGAGGTTGTATATGATTGTTGAGTATTGAGCTAATGCATCAGCATACTCTGGATGGAACGTAACTGGTATACAGTCCGGACCAGAAGACTATCTTTTATTAAGTGATTTAAGTTGCTTCACTACTCCGAGGATATTTACCGGGTGATCAAAATGTCAGAATAAATTTGAAAACTGAATAAATCACGGAATAATGCAGATAGAGAGGTACAAATTGACGTACATGCTTGGAATGACATGGGGTTTTATTAGAACAAAAAAAAATACAAAATTTCAGAAATGTCCGACAGATGGCGCTTCATCTGATCAGAATAGCAATAATTAGCATAACAAAGTAAGACAAAGCAAAGATGATGTTCTTTACAGGAAATGCTCAATATGCCGACCATCATTCCTCAACAATAGCTGTAGTCGAGGAATAATGCTGTGAACAGCACTGTAAAGCATGTCCAGAATTATGGTGAGGCATTGGCGTCGGATGTTGTCTTTCAGCATCCCTAGAGATGTCGGTCGATCACGATACACTTGCGACTTCAGGTAACCCCAAAACCAATAATCGCACGGACTGAGGTCTGGGGACCTGGGAGGCCAAGCATGACGAAAGTGACGGCAGAGCACACGATCATCACCAAACGAAGCGCGCAAGAGATCTTTCACACGTCTAGCAATAATGGGGTGGAGCGCCATCCTGCATAAACATCGTGCGCTCCAGCAGGTGTTTATCAGCCAGGCTGGGGATGATGCGATTCTGTAAAATATCGGTGTACTTCTCACCCATCACGGTAGCAGTTACTGACGTTTTGCTGTCCGACGCCATCTATCGGACACTTTGTGAACTTTTTTTTGTTGGTTCTAATAAAACACCATGTCATTCCAAGCATGTGTGTCAATTTTTAACTCTCTATCTACATTATTGCGTGGTTTATTAACTTTTCAAATTTATACTGACTTTTTGATCACCCTGTACTTCTACGTTACTCATGTATAAACCTGTATTGTCACAGTACAAGGACTGTACAGCATAGGCGAGTGTACACGTGAACGAAACTTCCCACTGTTGCTGGAGCGTGGGCACGCGCTGTACTTAGAAAGATAGCGCCTCCATCGCGTACAGAGAGCGGCCGGCCATTGCAATAAGACAAGTGGCAACGGGCAGAGAGGGTTCTTCCATTTACACCGGAGGGGTGACCCAGCCGATGGCTCAAGTGCGAACGGCGCGCAGAACGCGCCGGGTCTCCGCGGCTGAATAAATCACGCCTCACCTGTTACTATTCATGGCGGCCCGGACGGGGCGGCGCGCTTTTACGAGTGTTTTAATCGCCGTTTTACGAGGCGGGCCGCCACTAACTGCGGGGTAAGAGGCCCAACCTAACCCCCCTGCCCCCCCTCTCCCGCCGCTGCAACATCCGCGGCTACGCACCTCATAAACGTCATGGTGAGTATGCTGCGCTTCCCGACATCATTAATCCTAATTAGCGCTCGGAGACGGCGCTCCGGGGGCCGTGGATAATTTGCGGTGTGCCATCGTCACGCTTGTAACGCTCTTATCAAACGTCATCGCGCTACGAGAGGAAGCAGAGCTAAGAATAACTTCAATGTCCCTGCAAGTAGAACAGAAGGGTCACTGGAGGTTGTGAAGCATCCGGTATCTATACTCCGTGGCGTACCGAGTCGAACCCTTGCGCAACACCAACTCTGATTTGTTAATAAGTTTATGGAGTTTGTCGCAGCAGCTAGCCCTCGCAGTAACGTATTCTGAAATTCGTTCCACAGCCGTCAAAGGATACAGATGTGTTTTCAGTTACCGCTAAGCTAGGAGGAAGTCAACTCTTTACGTTGCCTGACAGAAAACGTGAAGCAGCCAGAACACGTGGGCGAATATCATTGTAGCTTCCTACAGTACGCAGCATAGGCGAGTATGTCACAAGTTACAAGCGGAACGAAGTTACTGGTTAATGTAGTATTATAAAATGAGCCTTATTTTCTACACTTTGAGATGTCTGTTAGTCTCTGCTGATATTAGGAAAGATTTTGGGTTAATCCTTTATATTTTGTAGGTCTGATGGCGGACATGCATTGGAGTTCCAGCACGTATGCCTTTTTCCGCCCTTTTCTCTGCCGTCGTAAAGGGAGTTTAGCTCCAAACATGTTCTTTCAGACGGAGAGGATCTCCTTCCGGTTCTTCTACACTACTGGTCACTAAAATTGCTACACCACGAAGATAACGTGCTACAGATGCGAAATTTAACCGACAGGAAGAAGATGCTGTGATATGCAAATTATTAGCTTTTCAGAGAATTCACACAAGGTTGGCGCCGGTGGCGAGAGCTACAACGTGCTGACACGAGGAAAGTTTCCAACCAATTTCCCGTACACAAGTAGCAGGAGAAATGCATACCATCACGTTTCCGACTTTGATAAAGGTCGGATTGTAGCCTATTACCATTGCGGTTTATCGTATCGCGACATTGCTGCTCGCGTTGGTCGAAATCCAATGACTGTTAGCAGAATATGGAATCGGTGGGTTCAGGAGGGTAATACGGAACGCCGTGCTGGATCCCAACAGCCTCGTATCACTAGCAGTCGAGATGACAGGCATCTCATCCGCATGGCTGTAACGGATCGTGCAGCCACGTCTCGATCCCTGAGTCATCAGATGCGGACGTTTGCAAGACAACAACCATCTGCACGAACATTTCGACGACGTTCGCAGCAGCATGGACTATCAGCTCGCAGACCGTGGCTGCGGTTACCCTTGACGCTGCATCACAGACAGGAGCGCCTGCGATGGTGTACTCAACGACGAACCTGGGTGCACGAAAGGCAAAACGTCATTTTTTTCGGATGAATCCAGGTTCTGTTTACAGCATCATGATGGTCGCATCCGTGTTTGGCGACATCGCGGTGTACGCGCATTGGATATGTGTATTCGTCATCGCTATACTGGCGTATGGTATGGGGTGCCATTGGTTACACGTCTCGGTCACCTCTTGCTCGCATTGACAGCACTTTGAACAGCGGACGTTACATTTCAGATGTGTTACGACCCGTTGCTCTACCCTTCATTCGATTCCTGCGAAACCCTACATTTCAGCAGGATAACGCACGACCGCATGTTGCAGGTCCTGTACGGGCCTTTGTGGATACAGATAATGTTCGACTGCTGCCCTGGACAGCACATTCTCCAGATCTCTCACCAACTGAAAACGTCTGGTCAATGGTGGCCAAGTAACTGGCTCGTCACAATACGCCAGTCACTACTCTTGATGAACTGTGGTATCGTGTTGAAGCTGCATGGGCAGCTGTACCTGTACACCCATCCAATCTCTGTTTGACTCAATGCCCAGGCGTATCACGGCCGTTATTACGGCCACAGGTGGTTGTTCTGGGTCCTGATTTCTAAGGAGCTAAGCGCCCAAATTGCGTGAAATGTAATCACATGTCAGTTCTAGTATAATTATATGTCCAATGAATATCCGTTTGTCACTGCATTTCTTCTTGGTGTAGCAATTTTAATGGCCAGTAGTGTATATAGCACTGCCAACTTGGTTTCCTTTCCTTTTGCTGATTCTTTACTATCGTTACGTTGCTTGCTCAAACATATCTAGCGAATTACATGCCGTGTTGGCCTAGCAGGTTAGGTAAAAATTCGTTTTCTTGTCCCCTAGTCCCATGCGCAGTTCACAGCAGCATCCTCGCGCTGCTCGGAAAGAAGAGTGGTCTCACGCTTTACAGCAATGTTTCCCATTCTGGTACTAATTACCCTCTGAGAGGTAATATGAAATTTTCTGAAGGGTAGAAACTAAACGATTCCATTCTGTTTCAATTACAAAACTAAATTATTTTTAAAAGATCATTAATATTCTCACGATTTTGTTAGACTCTAGTATAAGTTATTAATAATTACCTTTTCTCAATTAGTAGCATTAATGCGGTTTAGGTTACACACGTATGTTGTGCTTTGTCATGTACATTGCTGATGGGAAAAGTGAGATATCTACGTAACAAATGCTAAATATCTCGAGAAAATGTCTTCTCCAAGTTGTACATATGACCTGCAGTAATCCAGATATTGCTTCACTAATCGTTCAGAAACATATATCTGAATTAATATCACGACACAGCAGTAGCTACGTGTTGTGTTCTACAGTGCTGTACACAGTGTTAGACACAAAGTATAAACAGACTGCGGAGTTCTGCAAGCCGTCCCAGTTATATGAACATTCTGTCCACAGTATCCTAATGTAAAAAAGTCATACCCAAAGTAGTACTGGTAAACACCGAGATCATGGCCTAAAATATGATTATTAATCTGACTGACAGTATTGTTTAAGTGAGAGAGTGATGTGCCACCTCTCAAGTCATCCAGTGTCTGCCAGTTCAGAAGTAAGAGTGCAGCAGTCAAGTGGTTTATGAACAGTAAGTATAGTGTATACATTTTAAAAGGGATTGCTTTGTGCAGGCAAGCAAGTGCCGCAATGAAGAGGAGTAGTCCAGGAGATGTACACTCCTGGAAATTGAAATAAGAACACCGTGAATTCATTGTCCCAGGAAGGGGAAACTTTATTGACACATTCCTGGGGTCAGATACATCACATGATCACACTGACAGAACCACAGGCACATAGACACAGGCAACAGAGCATGCACAATGTCGGCACTAGTACAGTGTATATCCACCTTTCGCAGCAATGCAGGCTGCTATTCTCCCATGGAGACGATCATAGAGATGCTGGATGTAGTCCTGTGGAACGGCTTGCCATGCCATTTCCACCTGGCGCCTCAGTTGGACCAGCGTTCGTGCTGGACGTGCAGACCGCGTGAGACGACGCTTCATCCAGTCCCAAACATGCTCAATGGGGGACACATCCGGAGATCTTGCTGGCCAGGGTAGTTGACTTACACCTTCTAGAGCACGTTGGGTGGCACGGGATACATGCGGACGTGCATTGTCCTGTTGGAACAGCAAGTTCCCTTGCCGGTCTAGGAATGGTAGAACGATGGGTTCGATGACGGTTTGGATGTACCGTGCACTATTCAGTGTCCCCTCGACGATCACCAGTGGTGTACAGCCAGTGTAGGAGATCGCTCCCCACACCATGATGCCGGGTGTTGGCCCTGTGTGCCTCGGTCGTATGCAGTCCTGATTGTGGCGCTCACCTGCACGGCGCCAAACACGCATACGACCATCATTGGCACCAAGGCAGAAGCGACTCTCATCGCTGAAGACGACACGTCTCCATTCGTCCCTCCATTCACGCCTGTCGCGACACCACTGGAGGCGGGCTGCACGATGTTGGGGCGTGAGCGGAAGATGGCCTAACGGTGTGCGGGACCGTAGCCCAGCTTCATGGAGACGGTTGCGAATGGTCCTCGCCGATACCCCAGGAGCAACAGTGTCCCTAATTTGCTGGGAAGTGGCGGTGCGGTCCCCTACAGCATTGCGTAGGATCCTACGGTCTTGGCGTGCATCCGTGCGTCGCTGCGGTCCGGTCCCAGGTCGACGGGCACGTGCACCTTCCGCCGACCACTGGCGACAACATCGATGTACTGTGGAGACCTCATGCCCCACGTGTTGAGCAATTCGGCGGTACGTCCACCCGGCCTCTCGCATGCCCACTATACGCCCTCGCTCAAAGTCCGTCAACTGCACATACGGTTCACGTCCACGCTGTCGCGGCATGCTACCAGTGTTAAAGACTGCGATGGAGCTCCGTATGCCACGGCAAACTGGCTGACACTGACGGCGGCGGTGCACAAATGCTGCGCAGCTAGCGCCATTCGACGGCCAACACCGCGGTTCCTGGTGTGTCCGCTGTGCCGTGCGTGTGATCATTGCTTGTACAGCCCTCTCGCAGTGTCCGGAGCAAGTATGGTGGGTCTGACACACCGGTGTCAATGTGTTCTTTTTTCCATTTCCAGGAGTGTATATATATATATATATATATATACGGTTTCGCTGGTCCGAGAGGAGGTTGTGCCCCCTCTTCTGCAGTAGGGAACTTAACCTGCCTACCAAGCTCCGTATCTACCGGGCCGTTATCCTGCCTTGCCTCACGTGTGGCTCCACTGCATGGGCCACGATTAGAGTCACCAGGATGCGGACGTTGCAGCGCCTGCAGAACAAGGTGCTCAGGTGGAGCCTGCACGCCCCGCCACTCGCGATGATTGTGAGGAAGCAGATATCGTCCCCCTCAAGGAGACCATACGCAACAACGCGCGGCGCTCTATGAGAAAGTGGCTGCCTTACGGGACACTGTCCATGGGCTACCCCACGTTGGGACTACACCTCCACGTCGCTGCCATCGCCATCCGGTTCCGCTGACCATCCTAGAGGAATCGGCTTCCGAACAGGACTAGCGCTGGGCCTGGCACGCCCACCACGGCTGCCTCCTTTGGCAGGACTAGCCCTCCATTCCACGTCCACGACTTTCCAATCCTACCTGCCCTTGTCAGACTACGTTTTTATGCCGGACAGAAGAGTACTGTCACCATTGAAGGGTGGTATGGGACTCCAAGTCCCACCGCCACACCTCCAAGGTGTATTACAGTGACGCAGTGTCACTGCCCTATGGTTTATATTTACTGGCTCACCAACACAGTTACACCGCGGAAGGCTGGTGATGCTGTAGTGTACCGTCTCCCAAAATTAAAAAAAAAAAAACAACGAGAGGAGGAGGTACAAAGTGTGGGGATTGGCGGCATGTGGTCCGAGCGGTCAAAGCCACGAGCTGTGCGAGGAGGGCCTGCGCAGAGCGAAGATACGGGAGTACTTCACCGGGGTCAGCGTCGAATACAAGCAGCAGACCGACATCCCGTTGGTTGGTTGGCAACATTCGTGTCGGACGACCGCTCGTGGCCTGGCTGCCCTGTTCTGCCTGTCTTTCATCGGCAACGCTCAGTAACCGCTGCGACGCACCGTGGATCCACGGAACTGCTTGCTGGTAAAGAGGAGCAACATTCTGTAATCCTCGTGGTGATTTGTGTCACTGTCTACCTGACCTCCTAATTAATTTCTGGTTTGCACCTGACCGTCAGAGCTTTACTCGGTCGGCTCTCTGGTCGTAAATATAGGCCGTAGTGTTGTACTAAGACATTACTTGTCGTTTGAAAATTTGTTCCGATATTATATTGCCTTTCCTTTCTGGTTTATACCCGATCATTAATGCTCTAATGAATCAGCTCCTGGTCGTAAATACAGTCGGAACAATTGCACTAAGACACAGGTTGCCATTGAACAAACAGGGACTTGTGGTTAGATTTAGATGTTAACCGGTTCAATTCTTTAATCATAATTGCATTAGTTATAATCTGAACAAGCTGTTGTACTAAGCTGTGCGTTGCTGTCTTTGAAAGACCGGATCATTATTGGTGTATTTTTAGCTGGATCTTGTGGTTCCGCCGAGTGGGTTCTCTTGTAATAAGTGTTCATAAGAAATGTTTTAAAGCGTTCCTTCAGAGCGGTCTTCATAACTGACAATCAGTTTAACTTTTAAAATACACTCCTGGAAATGGAAAAAAGAATACATTGACACCGGTGTGTCAGACCCACCATACTTGCTCCGGACACTGCGAGAGGGCTGTACAAGCAATGATCACACGCACGGCACAGCGGACACACCAGGAACCGCGGCGTTGGCCGTCGAATGGCGCTAGATGCGCAGCATTTGTGCACCGCCGCCGTCAGTGTCAGCCAGTTTGCCGTGGCATACGGAGCTCCATCGCAGTCTTTAACACTGGTAGCATGCCGCGACAGCGTGGACGTGAACCGTATGTGCAGTTGACGGACTTTGAGCGAGGGCGTATAGTGGGCATGCGGGAGGCCGGGTGGACGTACCGCCGAATTGCTCAACACGTGGGGCGTGAGGTCTCCACAGTACATCGATGTTGTCGCCAGTGGTCGGCGGAAGGTGCACGTGCCCGTCGACCTGGGACCGGACCGCAGCGACGCACGGATGCACGCCAAGACCGTAGGATCCTACGCAGTGCCGTAGGGGACCGCACCGCCACTTCCCAGCAAATTAGGGACACTGTTGCTCCTGGGGTATCGGCGAGGACCATTCGCAACCGTCTCCATGAAGCTGGGCTACGGTCCCGCACACCGTTAGGCCGTCTTCCGCTCACGCCCCAACATCGTGCAGCCCGCCTCCAGTGGTGTCGTGACAGGCGTGAATGGAGGGACGAATGGAGACGTGTCGTCTTCAGCGATGAGAGTCGCTTCTGCCTTGGTGCCAATGATGGTCGTATGCGTGTTTGGCGCCGTGCAGGTGAGCGCCACAATCAGGACTGCATACGACCGAGGCACACAGGGCCAACACCTGGCATCATGGTGTGGGGAGCGATCTCCTACACTGGCCGTACACCACTGGTGATCGTCGAGGGGACACTGAATAGTGCACGGTACATCCAAACCGTCATCGAACCCATCGTTCTACCATTCCTAGACCGGCAAGGGAACTTGCTGTTCCAACAGGACAATGCACGTCCGCATGTATCCCGTGCCACCCAACGTGCTCTAGAAGGTGTAAGTCAACTACCCTGGCCAGCAAGATCTCCGGATCTGTCCCCCATTGAGCATGTTTGGGACTGGATGAAGCGTCGTCTCACGCGGTCTGCACGTCCAGCACGAACGCTGGTCCAACTGAGGCGCCAGGTGGAAATGGCATGGCAAGCCGTTCCACAGGACTACATCCAGCATCTCTACGATCGTCTCCATGGGAGAATAGCAGCCTGCATTGCTGCGAAAGGTGTATATACACTGTACTAGTGCCGACATTGTGCATGCTCTGTTGCCTGTGTCTATGTGCCTGTGGTTCTGTCAGTGTGATCATGTGATGTATCTGACCCCAGGAATGTGTCAATAAAGTTTCCCCTTCCTGGGACAATGATTTCACGGTGTTCTTATTTCAATTTCCAGGAATGTATTAACAGCCAACTGTCACCAGGGCTTTAGTCAGAATTAGATTGTCAAAAGGGACGTGTTGGGATCCAGTCGCACCCTGCTTGCCGACTGAAATTCAGAGGTTGCTTGCTTTGAAGTAAGCCATATCACTATCATAATTGTTTCTTGGTCTGTTAAACCTTTACGCACAAATGCGCATCTTAACCCCGAAGCTTTCGACATACAGATTTTAAATTAAAAGTTACGTCATCTGTTTGAGTAATTGAAACACTCCTGTCATCAATGGTGCTTATACAGGTTTCATGTGTTGCAAAAGGGCATTTAATAATAGAGACTGTATCGAACGCAGCAGTTAGCACCGCTGTTTCACCCGATAACGGGCAGGCTGCAGGTCCGTTCGTCTTGTAATTACTGTCATGTTATTTGTTGTCTTGATTTCTCTTGCAAAGGCTTATTCATTTCACAAATGGCTTCAATTTGTAAAAAAATTATGATCATATATTGTTAAATAAACAGGTTGCGTGAAAGGAAATTTATATTGGTGGGTCCTCCCTTCCATGTTTTCCTTAATTCCAGTAAGTACCCACGTCTCAGAGGCTATAGGACTAGGACAGAACAGATTGTTAAAAATGATAACTGCAACAAGATTATTTAAAAATTATTTCTCTTATTTCTTGTAGTACCATCTGGTGGAAATAATTTATATATACTGTCTATTTAATCAACAGAACATTCAAGTAGAACAAACAAATGGATTCATGTGAAATAATTACCATCTAGGTAATTACACTGTGTTCTGAATAATACGAAATGTAGTAAAACATTAGCGCACTCTCTTTTTTTTTTTTTTTTTGGGTCATTAGTCTTCTGACTGGTTTGATGCGGCCCCTCCACGAATTCCTCTCCTGTGCCAACCTCTTCATCTGAGAGTAGCACTTGCAACCTACATCTCCCTCTCGTTCGAAGCAAGTCATTCCGTCATGTCTAAACGCATGTCCTCTCATCCTGCCCCGTCCCCTTAATAGTGTGTTCCATATTTTCCATTTCTCTCCGATGCTACGCAGAACATCATCATTTATTGCCTTGTCAATCCACCAATTTATCAACATTCTCTTTTCAAGCCTAAGCCCGCTAGCTGTGTATGCTGTAGATAAGACGTAGTAAGATGATCAGCTAACTGTGAAACAGGATTTAATAAACATATCATGACGAGTCAGTGTAATGTCCCTACCTAATGTAATGTGATTGTAATATTCCGGCTGCGAGTACCAGTGATGATGCGCTACAATAATTTGATACAACAACGCTCTTTGCTCTGACGACAACGCTCCTTTGCTGAAAAAAAAAAAGAGCAGCATCTATGTTTTTCTTGTAATTGTTGGATGTAAGTTTGCATACAGAAGTAATCTGAAGTGCAGAGGTCAAGATGTAATCGCGATTATCAAGAGCAAAAATTGAATTTGTGAAAGAAAGAAGGTAAATATCGTTTACGAACCTTTATTCGATGTTGGATCCTCGGACCTTCATGAACACTATCAGTGTGTTTAGCAGTACAGTGCATAGTGATTTCTTCGTGTATTTACAATACTGGGCGAATCTGTTACCATCACTGCCCGAACGATGCGCAATATTGCGCCTTCAGCTTGTATGTTCAAGGTGTTCCCTAAGCGACCAGTTAGTTCGGCAGACGCTATCATACTGCCGTTGTAGTTCAGCCTCATCCCACTGAAAGTGTTTCGAGAAAAGAAAATCTTACGACGACTGTGAATATTGCAGCTGCTGAGGGAAACGGTGTCTTCATTTTGGAGTTTTAGCAGTTTTCTCCGACTTTTCCTGACGTTCTCTGAGAACCGGAGAAGCAGTAACCTCCGACCGCCAACACATCCTGTACCTAGCCCGTTCTCTCCTTACAGCAGCCACGAAGAAAACACATTCATCTATACTCAAATGTTCTCACAGTTTGGTTTATATTAGACAGGTAAAAATTTTATAATGGATGCATCTAGGCAAAAAATTGAAGAGAGAGTTTTTTTAATGCAGTACCTGTCTTATCTGTGTCAAAGTAAAAGGTCAACCAAGTTCATTAATTAATAATATTTTCTTTACGACGTAGAAGAGTTCATTTTACGTGGTCGACCGCACCAGTAAAAAATAATGAGGATGGTGTGTTCTGAAGTGCTGCCAGTTTCTCCACTAATTTTGTATAGCTTACAAGATCGCTGTTCTCCGAAAATGTCAGCGAAAAATTTACAGTTACGTCTTACCTCAAATGAGGATTCAATAGTATCTTGACACCTTCACCAACAGAATGTGTTCATGCATCCAAGCCGTGGTAGGTGCAACATGATACTCACAAGTGGGCTCATATTAACAAGTTTTTTTTATAAATTCCGCTCTATTATATAATCACAGAAATAACGTCACATATCCTCTCGGTCCGTGATGTGTGGTTTCGGTTTTCCTTCAGTTGTGCGTGCTTCACATTTTTCGTAAGGCTGTGTAAGTTTAATTGCTTTGAGGAAATCTGAAAGAATTATATTCTGAGGCTGAGGACTGCAGTTAACAGGATATACAAATCATTATGATTCTTATTTTCCAGTAATCAGCGCATCGAATGAATTCAACTGCCCTTTATTCAAAGACGGTTTTAACATCGTAGTGCCTTACTAGACGTGGTCTAACTCTAGATGGTATTTCGTTGCCTTACGGCCACCTTTGAACAGAGTTACCCTGCCGTTTGTAGGGAACGTACAGTGTAATGCACAATCCGAGTCACAGTACACCTTGCCATTTGTTAGATACACAGATTACTGCTAGAACCAAAAGGCCAAATTACCATCCTGCGAGATCGGCAGTGTTAACGCCAACCGCACACGACGCTGTTGCGTCACCGTTCCGAAGTCAGCCGGGTGTGATAAATCCAAGCTGGGTGCTTCTCTCGCTCCGGAATCACCGTCTGTTGCCGTCAAGACCTACAGGTGGCGCTACATTTGCAAATACAGATCGCCTTTAACGGTCACGCCCTCAAAGAAGCAAATGGTGATCTTCTGTGTCTCCTTATTAGCCGGCACAGGCAGACGAAAAGAAGACACGACGAACATTCGAAGACTGCCATACAAGCCTCGTTGTGTTAGGGAGTCCGTACCTGCATCACAATCATCAGTCTACAAGAAGCTACGAATCAGTGAAACAAGGAAATTATTCACATCTTCAACTTTAGTAGTCCTGTCTTCCTCAGTTGCGTGTAATATTAAGGTATACTGATAATTTTTACTTGCGGACCGTCTGACAGCAACTGAATAAAACACAATTTTAGTGAAATACGCGTCTCGCTTTTATTTTCTGCAACGCATCATCAGTGGCCTGGAATATGTACATATGTTTGCTATTTAGTTTACATTTTGGTCACTGTACCTACAGGCTATAAATAGTTCTGGTGGTTAGTATTTCCTATTAACTAGTAATATTTTGAACTGTACTTACAGTTTGCGTGGACAATTTCCTACATATTGCGCTCCTGTTGCAGTTGTGGTGTTGTTCTTCTTCTTATAAATGCCAATTTGCGGTTTTTCCCACATTTCACAGCACTATGACTGAACACTTGTTTCGATGCAATGTTTTGGTTTCTGTTGCCGACTGTCAGATGTTTTTGCCAAAGATCGAATGTTACTGCCAAACTTTCGAGTGTAATTACTGGAGTATCTGTGATCTGTTCGTGTATGCATTTGTGTGTGCGTGTGCGAGTGTGCGAGTGTGTGTGTGTGTGTGTGTGTGTGTGTGTGTGTGTGTGTGTGCGTGTATGTTTGTGTGTGTGTGTGTTTTGGTGTGATATAATTTTTTTTTTTTTTTTTTTTGTTGTGGGCTGTGTGTGTGTGTGTGTGTGTGTGTGTGTGTGTGTGTGTGTGTGTGTCTTGAAGGCGAAGGGGGCTAGAGCTTTTTTTCTGGTTGTGTGAAAGGAACGATTGGTTTCTTTCCTTTTTTCTTTTTTTTATCTTATCATTTCTTTTATTAATCGTAGTAGGGAGCCTGTGCTGATGCGTGTTTGTTCATTTATCACATGTTTGTTTTCAGCGATGGCTTTCTGAATGTGGAAGTTTTCTTGCGTTTGTAAAAGGTGTTTGCCATTGTTGCTTATTCTCATTATTTTCATTTCTTGTTCCATGTTTGCAGGATGGTGGTTATTGTGTTTTAAATGTTCTGCAAATGTGGAGTGGCCGGCCGGAGTGGCCGAGCGGTTCTAGGGGTTGCAGTCTGGAACCGGGCGACCGCTACGGTCGCAGGTTCGAATACTGCCTCGGGCATGGACGTGAGTGATGTCCTTAGGTTAATTAAGTTTAAGTAGTTCTAAGTTCTTGGGGACTGATGATCTCAGAAGTTAAGTCCCATAGTTCTCAGAGCCAAATGTGCAATGGTTTGTTCTGTACTTCCAACATCTGATAAGTTGACATCTTGGATATTCGGGAATCCAGCTGGATATTCGCGTCGTTCTCGCACGATATTTCAACAGCGTGCCTCGCTGTCTTCTTCACCGCTGTTGAAATATCGTGCGAGAACGACGCGAATATCCGGCTGGATTCCCGAATATCCAAGATGTCAACAGATCGCCGGGTAAGCATGAAGAATTACAACTGATATGTTCTTTGTATCGTGTTATAAAATTTTAAAAACGCACATCTGCACAAGCTACACTTAATAAAAGAAATGATAAGTTAAAAAAAAGAAAGAAACAATCGTTCCTCTCACCCAACCGGAAAAAAGCTCTATCCCCCTTCGCCTTATGGACACACACACACACACACACACACACACACACACACACATGCGCACGCACACACACAAATACATACACGAAGAGATCACAGATACTTCAGTAACTACACTCGAAAGTTTGGCAATAACATTCGATCTTTGGCAGAAACATCTGACAGTCAGTAACAGAAACGAAAACATTGCATCGAAAGAAGTGTTCAGTTCATAGTTCTGTGAAATGTGGGGAAAAAACGTAAATTGGCATTTATAAGAAGAAGAACACCAAAAATGTAACAGGAGTGTAATATGTAGGAAATCGTCCACACAACCTGTAAGTACAGTTCAAAATAATATTACTTAATAGGAAATACCAACCACCAGAACTGTTTATAACCTATAGGTACAGTGACCAAAATGTAAATTAAATAGCAAACATATGTATATATTCCAGGTCACTGTTGATGCCTTGCTGAAAATAAAGGCGAAACGCATGTAGCACTAAAATTATGCTCAGTTGCTGTCAGACGCTCCATAAGTAAAAATTATCAATATACCGTAAAAGGAAATTATTCAGTTAGATGAGCAGTTGCCAATTCAATAAAGACAAATAAGTTGTTTCTTTTACTGGTTTTGCTAGGTAGGCTACTTGTAACAATGCAGAAGCAAGTGTGTAGATCTTACTCATATAACTGTGGTCTTTTTAGTATATAACATCTATCTTATATCCATCTACTACGACTGTAGACACAACGGACTGAATTCCAGATCATAATCTTCTCCGTAATTTTAGGAGGATAATTTTGTTTGTTTTGTCGGTTCATAGGTCATACAGTATTTTTTTAGAATTCCACAGCTACATTTTATTATTTCACTTTATTTAGTTGTATTTCTTTCTTTGCGACCTGTTTCCGTGTCACAGCCCATGTTTCGAACGCTCATTCTTGTAATCAGCCAACTTTAAAGATGGCCTCTGCCGCCATCACTGGTTATTGTCAGATCAGAATTGCCTAGGAATATGACATACAACGCCACATACGGTCGTGTTGGCCTACAGTTTTAGCCTGTGACCGGTGATGATGCCAAATTTCATCTCTGGATGATGCTGTGTAGGCAGTCATTGGTACAATGAAGGCTTTCACGACCGGATGGTACTGTTGTTGATAATTCTTCCGGGTTATATGGCCGTGGTCCATGGAATACTTCTATTCCTAACGTTTCGTCCGATACTACGTTGTACATCCTCAGAGGTATGGCTGGTCCAGTCGGCAGGACTCAACAGGACCAGCCATACCTCTGAGGATGACCAACGTAGTATTGGACGAAACGTTAGGAATAGAAGTATTCCATGGACCACGGCCATATAACCCGGAAGAATTATCAACAACAGTCGTTGGTACATTACGATATGCAGCAGAAGGCGCCAGTATCATTCAAGTACTCCAGCAGTGGTGCCACATTGAGTTCCAACCTCTTTCAGCCTGAATCGTGCTCCTAATCAGTGACCAATTTCTGGTTTCGCATCAGAATATCAAAGCGTCAAATTCATCCGCTGCTAGTGGTATCACCTGCCACAGGTAGCGTTGATATCGGTAACTACTTTCCCCTTCACGGATGCAAGGCTATTTCGCGAATTACGGGATAAATATGGACACGCGGCCACTCTTGTCTTGTTCACGAAGCAGTTCATGCGTCGAGTTCACAGTTGCAATTCACGGACAGATTGCATTTGGCTAAGTTCACGCCGAGTTCACGTCTACAGTTCTACAGCTCCCGTGTATATCAGGCCAAGCCATCTTCATTCGCCATTGAGAATCATGCCAATACTTAATCAAATTCGTCAGACTGACATCCAGTGGCCAGTGAAGTTATAGTCAGAGAGAACAGGGAACTGTCATCCATAGAAATCCTGCTAAGCATTTCTATATTAAATAGTTGTCTTCGACATGTTAGGCTAGCCAGTATGTTGGACATTTAATATCGAGCCACATATCTGTCAACGCTCAAAGCTGAGTGGTACTCTCATAGAGAAACTTAAAATGCATGTTTGTTATTTGACTCATCTCGTATTGCTCACCTTAAATGCGTTAACACAAAATTGCGAAGCGTGCAGGCCAGCCATCTTGCACACTAGTTAAACATATACAGGTGTAAGTTCGTTTCCTGCAATCTGTGATCTGGGCCATTATAAGGCTGTCATGAATGCAACAGCTGATTACATGACTCCTTGAGAAAGTGTAACTGTGACCCCAAAACTACTCGAAAAACAAGAAATATACATAGATAATATAAACGCAATAATATGTAACGGGAATAAGGAAGAAATGAGCTCCTGATCTTTGGATTTGTAGCCTGACACTTATCAAGCTAGCCACGTAGACGTACTTTATAAGAGAGTTTGAACTTTGTTAGTGGCAGCTATTTATTTACAGCTCGTACAAAATAGATACGTGTTTCAAAATTTTACTGACCTTCAAAGTAGTCACCAGCTTTGTGTATAACCTGTTGCCAGCGATGTGGAAGTCGTAGGATACTCTTAGCAGTGCCAGTTGTGTTGACAATTCGAGCGGCGCGGTCCATTTCCCGACGAATTTGTAGCAGTTCTGAAGCGAATGCCGTGAAGCGTTTCCTTCAATTTAGAAATCGAGTATCCTACAACTTCCACATCGCTGGCAACGGGTTATACACAATGACGGTTACTGCTTTGAAGGTCAGTAAAACTTTGAAACACGTATCTATTTTGTACGAGCTGTAAATAAATAGTTGCCACTATTAAAGTTCCAACCCTCTTATAATCTTCACACAGTTATGTTGTGATAACAAAAGCCCCAAATAAATGAAGTAATTACAAAACACTTATGTTTTACGTAATTCTGTTCTACTAGTAATACACATTATGTGAATTACGATGCCTGTGTTTTAAGTAAGTACCGTTTGAAATTAAAAAAAAGACGTACTAGGATATCTCAATAATTTTATTTTTACATGAAAGACTGTACCTTAATCTACTTTTCTACATAATTTCCGTCAATATTGAGGCACTTATCATAACGTTGTACCAGTTTTTGAATACTCTCCTCATAGAGATCTGCCGCCTGACTTGTTAACCACTGCATCACCACTGTTTCGACTTTGTCATCGTCTTGGAAGACGCTGACCGCCCAGGTGTTACTTCAAGTGCAGGAACAGATGGTAGTCACTGCGTGCAAGATCGGGGCTGTACGAAGGATGATCTAGAGTTTCCCATCGAAAAGATATGATGAGATCTTTGCTCTGATTCGCCAAATGCGGACGGGCATTGTCTTGCAGCAAAACGACGCCCTTGCTCAACTTCCATGGACTGTTGCCTTGATTCTGGTGTGACGTAGGCCATCCATGTTTCGTCGCCCGTACCAGTTTGGCTTAAGAAATCATCACTGTCGTTGTGGCACCGCTCAAGGACAGTCAGTGCACTGTCTGAACGTTTGGTTTTGTGCACATCCGTCAACATTTTCGGTACCCAACGTGCGCACAATTCTCGGTAATTCAAGTGCGCGGTCACAATGCCGTACGAAACACTACGAGAAACATTAGGAAAGTTATCCTACAAGCCGATCGGAGTGGCCGAGCGGTTATAGGCGCTACGGTCGCAGATTCGAATCCTGCCTCGGGCATGGATGTGTCTGATGTCCTTAGGTTAGTTAGATTTAAGTAGTTCTAAGTTCTAGAGGACTGATAACCTGAGAAGTTAAGTCCCATAGTGCTCAGAGCCATTTGAACCATTTTTTCATCCTGCAAGGAGGAAATAGTAAAGCGTCTTTTTTCTCTCACCTTTTGTCCACTTCCTGTACCAAACTTTCGTTAACGACCGAAGGACGTTCATTATACACATTTTTACGGCCATTTCTAAAGGCTCTCACCCACTTTCTTACCATTCCATCACTCGTAATGTTTTCTCTGTAAACTGCACATATCTCACGATGAATATCGATCGCTTTTAGGCCTTTAGCACTAAGAAATCTTATAACAGCCCGTACTTCACAGTCGGCGATTATCGGAGGCATCTTAAACACTCAGTATGTAAGGTGTCAGGCAAATCCAACACCTCCCATGAAAACCCTGACGTGATAGCAAATCCGGCAGTATGTCACATTAGCCAAAGTAATACGATCAATGAGTGAGCAAATGGAATACCACAGACTAACACAAGAACGTCTAAATGCATGTCATACCTTCCCACCGTGAAACAGACGCAGTTCCGAGGGGAGAAAAGAGAACAGAAGCCGAGAGCAGAGTCGTGTAAGCCAGGAGGCCCTACGATAAGGGACAGGCACCCACGTCGCCAGCCGACCGCCAAGACCCCCCCCCCCACCCATGTTAAAAGATAGAGCCCTCCAGAAGAACAGTATAGATCTTACAATAACACTAAAAGGGCCACACCAGCTGCAAGTTTTAGCGTGAGACTATACGCGTCTCTGTTACGTTGTAAACATTAAAAACATTGCCCTATCGCGAAAAGTATAACGTTTCTCATTGGATAGACAGAATTTTTGTAGGCAGAGCTCAAGGTTAACATTGAGACCCTGATTGGTCAGTTGAAAACACAGCCAGATACCTTTTTCTTAAACCAACTTTGGTAAATTGTAGTAAAGAGAAGTTAGAGAGAGTTGCTTCCGAGACAGCGAGGTGTGTGGAGCTGCGCCGGCCATCGCCCCCTGACGCTGCCTAACCACCGACAAGGTAATGAACGCACGCGATGCAGCGTAAGAGCGCATAAGACTTCACTCAGAACTGCAGAAGTCTCATCTGTTACATCCCCTTTTAGCGTAATACTAGTGTCGATCGTCAATTAGAGCTCATGGTATTCACATTTGCTACTTGAAGTCAAAATATGAAACGCGATGATTTTTCTGTTATGTAATTACTGAGAAGCCACATCAGCCACTGTAATTTACGACAAGTTAAATAAGTAATTAAAGATAATTGAGGGTCACTGTAGACCATTTTTGATAGTTTTCTCTTTTATGAAACTTAATTTAAACCTAGATTATAGATGTGATATGGCATAGGTCATCCTTCGATTCACTGTAGAACTTGGAAACCCATTCAGGGAATATTCATTCACATTTTTGTTGAACGTAGTTGGTTTTTATCATTCTTATAAAAATATTTCCTTTCATCAATAATGCAATTTATAAACAATGTTTTGTGAATAGAATAAAAATTCCAATGGTAAACTTTACTGCTTTTTCGACGTTATTTTACCATCTAACTAAAAATAGGAAAGCCTTGAACCCCTTCCACTAAATTTAGTTAGTATTAAGATTCTTTTACAGGAATTGCAGTGGAGCTGACGCTGAAATCATTAAGTATTATATCATCGCTAGTCTCACTGAACTTTTATGAACCCTACATGTCATGTGTGGTCTGGCGTCTCCTTACCAGCAACAGGTCCCAGTTTCAAACTAGTCAATTCCCTAAAAAAAACACGCTCAGAGGGTCATTGCGCGAAAGTGGTAGGGAGACACAACTTAGAACAAAGAGACACCACGCAGAATGTTAGAAGTAAACAACTTAAACAAGGAAGAAACAAACTTTCATGTAAAAATAAAATTATTGAAATACCTTAACGCGTCTTTTTTTAATTTCAGAACGGCACTTACTTAAAAAACACGCCTCGTTCAGTTTATGATGACACTTGCTTTTTACATAGCTGTGTTTTACATGTGCAACACATTTACATGAAACGCCAATCTGAAGTGGAACATCTCGTTAACAGCACTGTGTATAGTGGACATTGCTTTGAAAAATGAAAGTGGTCCACAAACGAAGCCTTGAGGTAGGTCGGATAAGATGCGAGCGAAATAACAGTTAAACGCTCCAGGCGCTTCGTTCACGGAAATTCGCAGTTACACAACAGGCCACTGTCCGTGTTGCATTTTACATAGCCGTATTTTACTTGTGCAACACATTTACAAGAAACGCCAAACTCAAGTGGAACATCTCGTTAACAGCACTGTGTACAGTGGAGATTGCTTTGGAAAATAAAAGTGGTCCACAAACGGAGCCTTGAGGTAGGTCGGATAAGATGCGAGCGCCATCACACTTAAACGCTCCAGTCGCTTCATTCACGGAAATTTGCAGTTACACAACAGTCCATTGTCCATGCGACATCCGTGCTGGTGTAGGGAATTACCGGCCGAAGCGGCTGTGAGCGGCTGTGAGCGGTGCGGCGTGGCTTGGCACGGTTGTTCACGCGGCGCAGCATTGTTATCGGCGCCACAGTGAAACGGAGCACCGCGGCCGCCGCTGCCGCAGCTTGACTTATCGACCGGCGAGGTGGGGCGGACGGCCCCAGCCTCGCCCCGCCGTGTTAATGTGCTCAGCCACTCAGCCCTAATTGGATGGCGGGCCGCAGGAAATTGAAAGCGAAAATTACGAAAATTAATATGAACCGAATAGGAAACTTTTCGGAAGAGCTTGTGTTATATCTCCGCGCCTGTGTGGCGCTCCGGATGTCTGAGCTTAGCTTCGATGTCGTCGGCTCGGTTCTTAGGGCAGCAGGGGAAGGAGGGGAGGAGGAAAAGGGAAAAGTGGGGAGGGACGGGCCAATCTCCACGGAGTGGCCCGGCCACCGCCCGCCCGAGAATTGTCCGCCGCTGACAAACAGCCTCCGGAAGCGGGCGACCATTCTCTTCTCTGTGCCCGTCGTCTTCTCTGCGCTGTGAATTACACCAGCGTCTTCACTACCCACCTGCGGAACTTTTCCGTCGTCCGAAGATGCGTAGAAACTGACACATAAGGCTGTGTAACATAATTACGCTCGTTTCGCTACCGCACGCTCCTTGCTCTAGAAAGGCACGTAACATTGCGTGTTCCACAAGGCTCGCTTTCATGACCACTTGTTTTCCCACTTTGTCCGATACTCCTCTAAGGCGAAGACGGCGTAATCACAGGGCAGCGACCTCTAACCCGGCTATGAAAATTACAATTGCTGATAATCTGCATGTTCTGATACTGAACTATTCCGTGAGACAATAATGAATTAATAATTTTTTCCTTTTACCGAACCCTCCCCCCTGACTCAGATAATATAACTGCTGAATAGTTCAAATAAAACTTGAGTCTCTTTTCTAATAGGTACCCTACCCATACAGTTATAGTTGGTGGTGACTTTGTAACACCATAGCTCTAATGTTCTACTGATTTGTTTTGTTTAATGCTACATCGTTGAGCTTCTGTAAATGTGTTTGACTGAATAGATAACACAAAATTGTATACTCCGTTCTTTGTAAAATTTTTGATGTTATGATTTGATTCTATGCAATGTAGTATCTCTGTTGTTTAAATTCTTTGTCTCAATTGGGGGGAGACAAAACTTACTGTATATAATTGTGATTTCTGTGCGAATAATTTTTTGTAGAAATGTCAATATGTGCAAATGCTCTGTTTTATTTAATATGTTTGGTTGCTGTTATGTAAACTGCTGTCCTTCACTTGGGGTTCTTAGTTATTTTGTATTTAAAAGGTGTTGCGGTTCCCCTCGGGAACGGAACTGTGTAGCGCGCGCAAATTGTGGTTGGCCTAGGTAGAAAAGGTGGAACAAAGAGTCAGTCGGGGACGAGCTACTAAACTGCCAACTGCTCATGTAAAAGTTGTATATTGTGCTGGTGCCGAGAGAGGCTTTTCGTGCCACTTTCCAATGCCTCGGATCGATGGATAAAGAGCTGGAACTATTCTGGAATTAATGTCTATCATCGCCACCAAGAAACGACACAGTCAAGCAATTCTACCGGCAAATCCACCTACCAACATGCAATTGCCACCACAATGCGGAATCACTGAAAAGGAACCAAGGAATATTAAAAATGTATGGTGAAGTATCAGCTCACTGGATGTTTTAGTGTGCACAAATATAAGGTAACTTATACTCGAACTCTTATACCTACCTTGGTTTTGTACCCCTAGTCACACAACCATTTAGGGTCCTTCCCATGCCAAAATGATTACTGAGTGTCCTTATTGAAAGAACATTAAATCTCGGTGTTTTAGTAGTACTGAATAATATAGCAAATAATACTTGCTGAATATAATTTTTCTATTAAAACTGCTTATTAAAATTTTGTTGCCAATCCCCAGAGTGAATGTTCTCAAAACTGTGGCTTATAAAGTTTTGCTTAGTAAATGATCATAGTGCAGTCTGTTGAAAATCAACCAAAGATGAGCTATTGTCTTATAACCACATCAAGTTGTGTTCTACTGCAGTAAGAGTTTAGAACTAATACTGTCGAAGGTTACATGTTCATACTTTTTAAGTGCTTGTTTCTTGTGTGTTTAGTATGCTCTGCTACAGTGGTCAAGATTAAGGGCCCCCCTCAACTGAAAGTAGTTCAAATGCACAAAGTTACTTAATTATAACAAGTTTCAATTACTCCTATTCAAGTGAATACAATATTGGGCTCCCTTGTGTATTAAAAGTGCAAATTAATGCTATAACAGGATAAACAGTTTTTTCTATTGTGCTCATGCTAGATAACCATTAATAGAAAGAGCACTATCTATAAAAACAATAATTTCTTTATTCAAAAGACAGTGAGATGTAATCTGTTAGTGAATTCCATTTCATTTTCATTCTAAGTAGAAAGGTATTTTGTAGTAAAAGACTGAATCTATGCACAGTAACTAAATTTTCTGTGGACCATATCCATATTTCATGCCAGATAGGAACTTGTTTGAAAAGTAATATTGAACCTATGTCCAATTTACGATTCTACAGCGAATATTAATAGTAATGCTGTAAAGACCATTCAGTGTGAGTAAGCCCTGAAAGTAATAGTGAGTATTGTTATCTGTTATATTTATGCAAATAGTTTGTTCTGATCTGTTAACTCCAACCTTAACTTGAACATACTGTATTCAGGTGCCAGAGTTCATTGCACTCGTGTGTGGCAAAGTATAGGTTGTGTTTGTTCTTTAAAGTTACTCATACCTATTGTCTTGAGTAAGAATGTTACTCATTCTGTTGCCTAATTAAGCTGGCGACCGTTTTCTTTATACTTTGAACTGTGTAGATAGTTAAAATATTGTATATTACTGTTTAAATATTTACGTAATTCTGACTTTCATTTCCAATAAGCCACCTCCGTTAGGTACAACACGGTCAACACAAACAAAATTCCTCTCAGAGGGTAACATATCTCTGTTGCTTTACACCATAATTACTTTAACAAAATAGTCCAATTTTATGATCTGCTTACCACTTTAAGGTTATGGCATAGCAGTAGCAGACGGTATTGTTATACGTGGCGACCATGACAGGACTACTTTGTTCTGTTGGGGCATACATAGTACGCAATAAGCCAAACTTGGTATTTGATTGTATAAGCTACGTAAATCCAGTTGCAGTGTTATAACTTCAGTCTACCCTCGATATGTTGGCGAAATTACGTCTTAAAGTCGGAGGTAGGCACAAACGTTGTCCAAAATCGTTCTGAATGCGTTTTCGGAAAATTATGCCCATTGCAAAAACATACTTGACCTCCTAGCAACAAACAATACTGAGCAAATTGAGAGGATCTTGATGGATACAGGGACTGGTGACCACGAGGTTGTTGCAGCGAGACTGAGTACCATAACATCCACACCCAAAAAATAAATGCAAAATACATCTATTTAAAAAACCAGATAAAAATTCTGTTGAGGCCTTCCTAAAGAAACTTTCTCCAGTGCTTCAAATCTGAATACGTAAGCGTAGACTAGATACGGATTTAATTCAAAGAAATCGTCCGCTATTGAGAAACATACCCCAAGTAGATCAATAACGAATGCTACTGATCATCCATGGTACGCAAAACACGTGAGAACACTGTTGCACAGGCACCGAAAAAAGGGTATCAAATTTAAAACAACGCAAAACCCTTGAGGTTTGGTATAGTTCTACAGAATCTCGAAATGTAGGGCGAATTTCAGTGCGAAGTGCATTTAATACGATCCACAGTGAAGCTCTGTCTTGAAATCTGGTAGAAAATCCAAAGCGCTTCTGATCGTAAAGTATACCAGCGGGAAGACGTAGTCAGTACCTTCACTGCGACATAACAAAGGTGATGTCACTGATGACAGTGCCACTAACGCCAAGTTACTAAACACGGTTTTCTCGTTCACCAGAAAAGACGACGTAAATATTATACACTCCTGGAAATTGAAATAAGAACACCGTGAATTCATTGTCCCAGGAAGGGGAAACTTTATTGACACATTCCTGGGGTCAGATACATCACATGATCACACTGACAGAACCACAGGCACATAGACACAGGCAACAGAGCATGCACAATGTCGGCACTAGTACAGTGTATATCCACCTTTCGCAGCAATGCAGGCTGCTATTCTGCCATGGAGACGATCGTAGAGATGCTGGATGTAGTCCTGTGGAACGGCTTGCCATGCCATTTCCACCTGGCGCCTCAGTTGGACCAGCGTTCGTGCTGGACGTGCAGACCGCGTGAGACGACGCTTCATCCAGTCCCAAACATGCTCAATAGGGGACAGATCCGGAGATGTTGCTGGCCAGGGTAGTTGACTTACACCTTCTAGAGCACGTTGGGTGGCACGGGATACATGCGGACGTGCATTGTCCTGTTGGAACAGCAAGTTCCCTTGCCGGTCTAGGAATGGTAGAACGATGGGTTCGATGACGGTTTGGATGTACCGTGCACTATTCAGTGTCCCCTCGACGATCACCAGTGGTGTACGGCCAGTGTAGGAGATCGCTCCCCACACCATGATGCCGGGTGTTGGCCCTGTGTGCCTCGGTCGTATGCAGTCCTGATTGTGGCGCTCACCTGCACGGCGCCAAACACGCATACGACCATCATTGACACCAAGGCAGAAGCGACTCTCATCGCTGAAGACGACACGTCTCCATTCGTCCCTCCATTCACGCCTGTCGCGACACCACTGGAGGCGGGCTGCACGATGTTGGGGCGTGAGCGGAAGACGGCCTAACGGTGTGCGGGACCGTAGCCCAGCTTCATGGAGACGGTTGCGAATGGTCCTCGCCGATACCCCAGGAGCAACAGTGTCCCTAATTTGCTGGGAAGTGGCGGTGCGGTCCCCTACGGCACTGCGTAGGATCCTACGGTCTTGGCGTGCATCCGTGCGTCGCTGCGGTCCGGTCCCAGGTCGACGGGCACGTGCACCTTCCGCCGACCACTGGCGACAACATCGATGTACTGTGGAGACCTCACGCCCCACGTGTTGAGCAATTCGGCGGTACGTCCACCCGGCCTCCCGCATGCCCACTGTACGCCCTCGCTCAAAGTCCGTCAACTGCACATACGGTTCACGTTCACGCTGTCGCGGCATGCTACCAGTGTTAAAGACTGCGATGGAGCTCCGTATGCCACGGCAAACTGGCTGACACTGACGGCGGCGGTGCACAAATGCTGCGCAGCTAGCGCCATTCGACGGCCAACACCGCGGTTCCTGGTGTGTCAGCTGTGCCGTGCGTGTGATCATTGCTTGTACAGCCCTCTCGCAGTGTCCGGAGCAAGTATGGTGGGTCTGACACACCGGTGTCAATGTGTTCTTTTTTCCATTTCCAGGAGTGTAGAATTCGAAGCAAGAACAACTGCCAACAAAAGTAACATAGAAGTAGATATCCACAGTGTAGGAAAGTAGCTCAAATCACGTAATAAGGCAAGGCCTCCGGTCTTGACTGTATACCAGTCAGGTTGCTCTCAGAGTATGACGATACAATAGCTCCCTATTTAGCAATCATATACAACCGATCACTCGTTGAAAGTTCCGTACCTAAAGACTGGAAAGTGGCACAAGTCACGTCAATACCCAAGAAAGCAAATAGCAGTACTCCACTAAATTACAGACCCTTATCGCTAACGTCGATTTATAGTAGGATTTCGGAACATATACTGTGTTCGAACATTATGAGTCATCTCGAGGAAAACGATTTATTGACAAACAGCCAACACAGATTCAGAAGATATCGTTGTTGTGAAACACAACTAGCTCTGTTTTCTCACGAAGTAATGAGCGGTGTTGACAAAGAATGTCAAACTGATTCCATATTTTCAGATTTCCAGAGGGCTTTTGAAACGGTACCTCACAAGCGACTTCTAATCAAATTGAGTGCCTGTGGACTACCTTCTCAAAAGTGCGACTAGAATCGTGATTTCCTGTCAGAAAGGAAAAGCTCGTCGTAATTGACGGAAAGTCATCGAGTGAAACAGAATTAATTTCTGGCGTCCCCCAGGAAGTATTGTAGGCCCTCTGCTGTTCCTGATCTACATAAACGATTTAGGAGACAATTTGAGTAGCACTCTTAAATTATTTTCAGATGATGCTGCCATTTACCGTCTTATAAAGTCATCATATGATCAAAACAAACTGCAGAACGATTTAGACAAGATATCTATATGGTGCGAGACTAATAATTGATTCTAAATAATAATGAAAAGTGCGAAGTCTTCCACATGAGTACAAAAGGAATCCTCTAAATTTTGGTTGCACGATGATTCACAGAAGTCAGACTGCTGTAAAATCAACTAGTCAGGAATAAAAATTACAAATAACTAAAGTTGGAACGACCACATAGGTAATATTGTGCGTGAAGTAAACTTAGGTCTAAGATTTATCGGCATTACATTGTGGAAATGCGACAAGTCTACTAAAGAGACTACCTACACTACGTTTGTATGTCCTTTTTTGGAGTAGTGCTGTGCGGTGTGTGATCCACAACAGATGGGATCGTCAGAGTTCATCGAAAAAGTCCAAAGAAGGGCAGCTCGTTTTGCACTATCTCGAAATAGGGGAGACAGCGTGACAGATATGATACCTGAATTGGGGTGAGTCATTAAAATCGTTGCGGCAGAACCTTCTCATGAAATTTCAATCACCCTCTTTATCCTCAGCGTGTGAAAATATTTTGTTGACGCCCACCTGCATGGGTGGATGATCATCCTAATAAAATAAGAGGCATCAGTGCTCGCCCAGAAAAATTTATGTGTCATATTTTCCCGCGCGCTGTTCGAGAGCACTACGGCACAGAAATACTTTGAATGTGGTTCGATGAACCCTCTGTCAGGGACTTCATTTAGAATTGCATAGTAATCATGTAGATGTGCATGGGAACAGCAGGAAGCTATAAACGGATCTCTTATTTTTAAGTCACAATTCTTGCGACTGGTTTGTTGCTTTCATGCATGTGACTACCATGCCAAATATACCCTTCAATCTGATTAATTTATTTTTGATTTTGTATGGCCCCAATACCTTTCCTCTCCACTACTACATCCAGTTAAATATCCTTAAATACATCAGCGGTAGCCCGCTGACCTAGCCATGGCAAGGATTTTCCGAATACATATTTCCTCCCGTAGACTTTTTAGTAACACTTCTTTTAGTTATACTTCTTTTTGTAAAGTATTTGACCACGCAATTTTTAATATGCTTTGATGGGAACACATTAGAACTCGTAGAGCTACCAAACTGCAGAGATGCTGATTGTCATGTTACAAGCGCTGTTCCAAATAGTACCAGACATTTTCCATGGGCTTAAGATCGGGTGATTTAGTGGGACATTTGAGTTACGATACGCCACCATCTGGTTACCGTGACTGTCGAAATAAACATCCAGATTCACGTGAGTGAGTGAGCGAACCCAGGTCATGGTCCAAAAATGCACCCATAACATCGCAGAACTCCACCAGCCGGTTCTAGGCGCTTCAGTCCGGAACCACACGGCTGCTACGGTCGCAGGTTCGAGTCCTGCCTTGGGCATGGATGTGTGATGTCCTTAGATTAGTTAGGTTTAAGTAGTAGTTTCAAGGCTAGGGGACTGATGACCTCAGATTTTAAGTCTCATTGTGCTTAGCGCCATTTGAAACATTTGATTTTGCTCCACCAACCTGAACTGTTGTGACCAGCCTTAACTACTTTCGTCCATCCTTAACTTTCGGTTCTTTAATTGCTCTGGGAGAATGCTAATCAAACTACAACACATGAAGTATCAGCTCACTTTTCACATTAATGAATAAAAGATTTACTTGACTGGCGCTCTGCTTTGCCACAGGAGTACTGGATAATTTACAACTATCATTGACTAGCAAAGCATCACTTGATGCACTAATTAACAAACTGTTCTCTTGAGGTACAATGTACAACACTTACTGAAGTATAAGTTCATCAGAAACTTTAACAGTTCGTTAGATCTGCAGCGAATTGACGCATGGTGCAGGGAATGGCAATTGAATCTCAATGTAGACAAGTGTAATGTGCTGCGAATACACAGAAAGAAAGATCCCTTATCATCTAGCTACAATATAGCAGGTCAGCAACTGGAAGCAGTTAATGCCATAAATTATATGGGAGTACGCAATAGGAGTGATTTAAAATGGAGTGATCATATAAAGTTGATCGTCGGTAAAGCGGATGCTAGACTGAGATTCATTGGAAGAATCCTAAGGAAATGCAATCCGAAAACAAAGGAAGTAGGTTACAGTACGCTTGTTCACCCGCTGCTTGAATACTGCTCAGCAGTGTGGGATCCGTACCAGATAGGGTTGATAGAAGAGAGAGAGAAGATCCAACGGAGAGCAGCGCGCTTCGTTACAGGACCATTTAGTATTCGCGAAAGCGTTACGGAGATGATGGATAAACTCCAGTGGAAGACTCTGCAGGAGAGACGCTCAGTAGCTCGGTACGGGCTTTTGTTGAAGTTTCGAGAACATACCTTCACCGATGAGTCGAGCAGTATATTGCTCCCTCCTACGTATATCTCGCGAAGAGACCATGAGTATAAAATCAGAGAGATTAGAGCCCACACAGAGGCATACCGACAATCCTTCTTTCCACGAACAATACGAGACTGGAATAGAAGGGAGAACCGATAGAGGCACTCAAGGTACTCTCCGCCACACATTGTCAGGTGGCTTGCGGAGTATGGATGTAGATGTAGATGTAGATGTTAGTCCTACACTATGATGTCACTATGAGGTCACGAATTGGGCTCTGTTCTTGCATGCTCGACAGTATATTGACCTCAGTATGAGGGCGCTGCCATGCTGAGAGGGAGTGTTCCCATTGGTTGTTGCCGATTGCAACGAGCCCGTAGATTGTCAACCTGTGTTTTGAATTAAAGTTGTTCTCTGCCGATCGCGGCTTGCAGCACAAAGCACCGTCCATCATATCAACCAAATTAATAAAACCTTCCAACCTATCTGTTGGGCTATGCATCAGTCTCTCTGTAAATCCTCAGGAAACCTACGTTTTGACGACAAAATATTTGTCAATACACCCACAGGCCGAACCAAGCGCATCAACCGACTCATCTCTGAACGACATCTCGCGTCGACACTTTGCCGGTTTAAAAATTCATTTTCCTGCTCATATTACTTACTCAGTCCCCAAAAATTTTCTAATAACATTCTCTTGTACGTAATGAAGTCACTAAATGCATTCGCATTTTGGTTCACGTACTTTTTTGCATAACTTTCTAAACTACATTTTACTAATTTAATCTTGGAATCGTCATCTATCCCCACAGCGAAATGATTCTTGCAACTAGCTATAAAATCAACTACATGGTATTTTCAATCCCCAGAAAAGCACTTGAAATTCTGAAGCTAAGAAACCGGACTTCCCATCTGTATTTCTGCCTTGGATGTTGCCGCATTATGCAGCGCAGCTCCGAAATTTGTTCCTTACGATCTAGGCCCTCACCCTCAACTTATTTCCCAACGCGTTAGTTGGCTCCATTGCATTCGCGAAATCAGTCTTTCCATCATTCTCGCAAACTTTAATCCTGTCGTTCAGACGTTTTAGAACAGATTTCACCCCGGTTCTCGCTTTCCACACCCTGCACCCCACCGTGATAGGTGTCCTATCGTCCTGTCCGGTTTTCTTGTCTGTTTACCAAGCATTCCTTTACTTACCGATTCTGCGGAGAACCTTCCCACTGCAATTTTAAACATTCTTCTGTAGCACTACATCTCCAATGCTTCTATTCTCTTCTGTTCCGGTTTTCCCATCGTCCATGTTTCACTCCCGTACAATTCTGTGATCGAAACATACATTCTCAGGAATTTCTTCCTCAAATTAAGACGTATATTTGATACTAGCAGTCTTCTCTTGCCCGGGAATGCACTTCATCCCAGTGCCAATCTTCTTCTTATTACCTCCATGCTCCGTCCCTCATGGTTTATTTTGCAGTCTACGTAAGAGAATTCCTTAATTTCGTCTACTTCGTGGTCACCAATTATGATGTATAATTTTTCGCTGTTCTATCGTCTAATACTTCTCGTTACTTTCGTCTTTCTCAGGTTTACTACTTTCCCTTAATTCTTCACACGATTCTGCAAAAGAACTCGCGATTACTGCCCAAGGATCGAGTAAAACTGAAGTGATATCAAGTGTTCCCCAGGGAAGCGTCCTGGGATCTCTGCTGTTCTTGATCTATATAAATGACCTGGGTGACAATCTGAGCAGTTCTCTTAGGTTGTTCGCAGATGATGCTGTAATTTACCGTCTAGTAAGGTCATCCGAAGACCATATCAGTTGCAGAGAGATTTACAAAATATTGCTGTATGGTGTGACAGGTGGCAGTTGACGCTAAATAACGAAAAGTGTGAGGTGATACACATGAGTTCCAAAAGAAATCCGTTGGAATTCGATTACTCGATAAATAGTACAATTCTCAAGGCTGTCAATTCAACTAAGTACCTGGGTGTTAAAATTACGAACAACTTCAGCTGGAAAGACCACATAGATAACATCGTGGGGAAGGCGAGCCAAAGGTTGCGTTTCATTGGCAGGACACTTAGAAGATGCAACAAGTCCGCTAAAGAGACAGCTTACACTACACTCGTTCGTCCTCTGTTAGAATATTGCTGCGCGGTGTGGGATCCTTACCAGGAGGCATTGACGGAGGACATCGAAAGGGTGCAAAAAAGGGCAGCTCGTTTTGTATTATCACGTAATAGGGGAGAGAGTGTGGCATATATGATACGCGAGTTGGGATGGAAGTCATTAAAGCAAAGACGTTTTTCGTCGCGGCGAGAACTATTTACGAAATTTCAGTCACCAACTTTCTCTTCCGAATGCGAAACTATTTTGTTGAGCCCAACCTACATAGGTAGGAATGATCATCAAAATAAAATAAGAGAAATCAGAGCTCGAACAGAAAGGTTTAGGTATTCGTTTCTCCCGCGCGCTGTTCGGGAGTGGAATGGTAGAGAGATAGTATGATTGTGGTTCGATGAACCCTCTGGCAAGCACTTAAATGTGAATTGCAGAGTAATCACGTAGATGTAGATGTAGATGTAGATGTTTTCATATCCCTCATCTCTTTGGGATTTTGCTGATTACTCATCGATTATTTGATACCGTCGGCTATGGCTGGCGACAGCGAAAAACAGCATAGAAGTACAGGATGGGGGAAATAAAAGTGGTCCCGAGAACAGAGCTCCAGGGCACAAATAAACACAGCAGAGGGAAGGAAACAGAGTACTAACCTGACTGTAGCAGATGTTGGTAATGAAGGCCATTCATCTCTTGCCATTTTGGGACACTGGTCGGCAAGTTGCTGAAGGTGGATCGAAGCTGGACTGCTGCAGTTGTTGCAGTCTCATCCGAAATGTTTTCCTGCAGTTATTGAAGACCATGAGGGTGGTTGCGATACACCTTAGACTTGAGGGCTCCCCACGCAAATGAAACGCACACAGACAGATCACGTGACCTGGGTAGGCAGCTAGGGTCGCGACCGGGATGACCTCTGCTAACAACTCTGTCAGGCGTAAAGATTGTGTCAATGTGCTCCAAGTTTCGGGCTGCTGTGTGGGCAGTTGCTCTATCCTGTTGGAAGTAACCGTATGTCTTTTCCTCGTCTGTTAATGCTGCCACAAATGGTTTCAAAATGTTGACGATGTAACGCTCCAAAGTCAGCGTATGATGAAAGACGATTGACCAACAATGCGGAGTGCAGACACTGCACACCAAACAGCTACCTTCTGATCATGCAGTGGTGTTCGTGGAAGTTTTACGGATTCTCCGCTGTCCAAAACCTGTGATCCTGTGAATTGACATAACCACTCAGGTGAAACCAGGCTTCATAAGACATAAAGAACCAATCCATTCGTTGTCATCTCAGTGAACAGCCACTCACAAAGCTGGAGGCACTGAGTAGCACCCACTGGTTTTAATGCACGAATAACAGACAGTAGGTATGGATGCTTGTGCAGGTCCAGGTGGAGTGTTTGCATATTCAGCATGGAAAGGCGTCGTTTTGATCTGGTAGGATTCGGAAACATTTTCTGGTGAACTGCAGCCAACATTTTCTGGTGTGCGGGTACATTTGGGAATATTTTTTGACTTGTTTCAAAACAGATCCCGTCTGACACCGTTTATGGACTAAGCGTTGCATGGCACTCTTTGCTAGCACTTTGACACCATTAAACTTACCAACAACCAACTGATCGCACCGTTTCCACGACTTTTTCTCACTTAACTTTCCACAATGAACACCCATTGCTCCACCGTGAGCATCACCGTCCCCTTTGCCACACTGACTCAGCCCGCACTACGCTCTCGACCGGTGTGGGCCACGTGGCAGGCGTCGTGGTGTGTGGTTATATGCATACACTGACGTCCAGTCGCATCACTCGTCCAGACGACTTTGGTTTCCCCCACCCTATATAATTGCACAGCGGCTCACTTGACTTCTATGCAGAGCGCCGCTCGCAGCTGAGGCTCGGGACTGTTACATCTGCACGCAGACCCTGCGTCGTAAAACCGCTCCCAGTGCCACCATTGCCGTGTGTCGAAAGCTGCACTGCTACAGCCGCTGATGCCAATGATCACTCGGTCCTTGTCATCCCAGAGCCCTGGCAATCAAGCGTACCGGTCCGGTAGTTCGCGCTGTCGCACTTAATACCGTAGCCACCAGACTAGCATTAGCAAATAAGGAATTTCCGACCAAACGAAATCTACTATTATCACTGAATAACGAATTTGAAGTGAATGTCTGTAAATTGCATGATTCTGAGTTAGTTATGTTTGTTTCAGTATAAAATGATACAAAATCATCATCCTCATATATATTTAGCTCTAGCCTTTGAAAAAAATTAATTTACATTTCTGTATAAATAACTCACTAACTGAATATGCATTCATGTTCCAAGATCCAGCATAACAAACTTTAAGTGAATAATTACTCGAATTATGTTGTGTGTTATACATTGACAAATTTTAGTGCCATTCTGGAAGTACAAAAGTAAAATGTTTAAAAAAAATGAAGATACTCTGTAAGTCTACTTTGTACCAGAACTATGTAAGGCACAAAAGAAATATATAAATTAACTGGTCACAAATGTATATAAAGGATTAAAAAGTTATATGGCCGTATGTACTGTATATAAAATTACACATTTTGTTCAGAGATAAATTCAGAAGATAACCGTTCTCGCTTGGCTTGACGTTTATACACATATTTGAGATCATTCCTTATGACAGTCCAGCAGTAATCTGATAAAATATTAGGGCTCCACTTTCCGACATACCTCTTCTCAAATGTGGCAATATCTTGATGAAATCGCTCCTGATGTTCATCACTTACTGCACCACAATCTTTCGGGAAGAAATCAAGATGACTATGTAAGAAATGCATTTTCAATGACATCTTGCAATCAAGTTTTTCATAAAATGACAACATGTTATCAATAATCTCCTTGTAATTTATTGCTCGTTTGTTCCCTTAGAACTGTAAACAGACTGTCTTAAAACATCCCCTAGCACGCTTCTCGTTACCTAGTATGATTCCATCAAAATTGTGGTCTCCAAAAACCTCTCGAATCTGTGGGCCTACAAAGATGTCCTCCTTTACTTTGGCATCACTTAAGTAAGAGAATTTTTGCCTTTAAGTATTTAAATACGTCACCATCTTTGTTCATTCCCTTAACAAAGTTTTTCGTGAGACCCAGCTTGATGTGCAAGGGATTGAGCAGAATCTCTTTAGGGTTTACTAGAGGTTCACTCTTAATGTTCTTTATACCTGGTAAAAGAGATCTTCTGATGGGCCATTCATGTAAATGGAAATGGAAATGTCGTGTGGCTAGGGCCTCCCGTCGGGTAGACCGTTCGCCTGGTGCAGGTCTTTCAATTTGACGCCAATTCGGCGACCTGCGCGTCGATGGGGATGAAATGATGATGATTAGGACAACACAACACCCCGTCCCTGAGCGGAGAAAATTTCCGACCCAGCCGGGAATCGAACCCGGGCCCTTAGGATTGACAGTCTGTCACGCCGACCACTCAGTTACCGGGGCGGACTAGGCCATTCATGTTTACTGTAATGATATACACGAGCTCGGCTATCCCATTCACAGAGAAAGCAGCAATTTTTAGTATACCCTAACTGTATACCTAATAGCAGTATAACCACTTTCAAGTCACCACAAATCTGCCATTCAGAGTCATTATACTTGGTGCCTTCTAGTTAAATTTTCATGTTTTGGTATGACTCTTTCGTTGCACACTATGCGCAACTCGAATAGAAGGAAGCTCATTACCAGTATGTAAAAGCACTGCTTTTAAGCTCAACTTTGAGGAATCCATAAGGAGTCTCCACTCATCAGGGCTGTAATTAATTATAAGAGCCTTCATTAGACCATTTATGGCTACATATGCCACTATCTTGCATGTTAAGAAAAGTTGTGATTCGTTGCTCTCTTCTGCGGTAGAACTAAACATTTACAGTGCTTTCCAGAAAATTGCACTGTTGCAATCTTGATGCTAAAATCTCAGCCTTAGCTTTAGAGAGCTCCAAATCCCCAATGAAATCACTTGACTCATTTTGAGACAATTTTTGTGGATCATCAGTTGATGATACATTTGGAAGAAGCTCTGAATCTTGTGATGTACATGGTTCAGGACATTTGAAACATCCCCTTTTGAAGAATTGTACACGACTGTGCTTAAACTGACACACAATATTTTTAGCGCAACGCAATCTGACTTTCAGAAATCCCTACAACAGAATGGCCCTGACTAACATTAACCTATACCTTTCACAAATCACGTACCTCACAAAAATCTTCATTACTCGAACTACTGCAATACAGCGAGCGCCACTACTGCCAGCTAAATAAAAGATTCAAACTACGGAAGGCACTAACTACTGATAGGCATAGTTAGCAAAAATGAAAGATTTTGATAGAGAGCAAACAATGTATTTATCTTAATAATCATAATATATATAGCAGTTCATGACATCCATTCTGTACTCAAAAATCCGCCATCTCATTTCCCACATCCACTACTGCTGGCGGGTCACCTCCAACTGCCCAACGCTACGCGCTGTTCACATCCAGCTGCCGCTGCCCAACACTACAATGGCAGACAACAATGCAAACTAGCCACAGACTGCACACAGCACAGCCAGTGATTTTCATACAGAGCGCTACGTAACGTTGCCAATAAGAAAACATAAACAGCCTACTTACATAGCCCCCATGCTCCCCACAAAAAATTTTACAATTTGTTTTGGGCAGTGGCCAATAATGATTTGATAAAATTTTTCATGATTACAATAACAAAGAAATCAAATGCACACACTTATTGATACAATGTTGGTCAAAAGCTAAAATTTTCTCACAGTCCATAAAGACAGTCCTGATCATTCATCGTAATAGTAATTACAGTTTTTTTTCACAAAATCTCATTAGTAAAAGAAATTGCACACAGAAGTAGTGGATTTCCATGCAGTGTTGAAGAAGTAGTGTTGTCCTTCCAACGGAAAGACAGTGCTGACTCTTGACATGCAAACAGGTAATGGGCCACAACAGAGCAAACCCACCGCAGAGTCATTCGACATTTTGAAGAATATTGGTAGGTAGGTCATCACAGAGTAGACCCACTGTAGTCCTGGTAGAGATTACGGTATTGGTGGGCCACCAGAGGTGCAGACCAACTGCAGTCCTTGTAGAAATAATGGTACTGATGGATTATCAAAGGTGTAGACCCACTGTAGTCCTTGTAGAAATAATGGTATTGGTGGGTCATCAAAGATGCAGACCCACTGTAGTCCTTGTAGAGATGGCCAGCAGCCATCTGTTGTGACTGTGCAGGTGCACAATCACCATTGAAGAGTCTTGCGGATAATATAGCAAGTTCATAACCACCACTTGTGCGCTCACAAACTTTTTTGAATTGTCCTTAGAACCAGCAATGCTGTTATCCAGTCCCTTGCTGAATTATTAACACACGTGCAAACACTAACAGTCCCAACTTCTCACATATTATCCATATACTATGACCAACAGAAACGTGTGCAGTGAAATGGAACTTACAAGTTAATAATATGATGAACTGGTGTCAATTACAATTTTATAACATAAGAATACAATTACAAGGTACAAAATACATCATGAAAAACATAACAATACAAATAACATTTGTGGTACAGGCTTTACAAAAGAATCGAACTAACATATACATCAGTGTTACAGGAATTATGACATGAGTAAATACATAAAAGATCAGAATAATTATTGAAACATCCACTTCACACATTAGCATTAAAGCAAAACAGAATAAATAATGTCTAAGCATATTTACAAGGTAAATAACATATTATTAATGCCAATTATATTTGAGGATAACAGTATTCCTCATCATAGTGAATGTAGATTAGTACTAGAAGAAGAAAAAATTCTATGAAACTACACAGAGACAGGAAGAAAACAAATACACAAGGGTACACAAACACATAGTGGGATAACACCAAAAGTAAAGGACAGGGTTTGTTTTATTGCAGTATTTTGCAAACAAAACTTTCTTTGCTTCTTGGAGATCTCCCTTCATTCATCATTATTCCCAAAAAGTCCTATCTATACCTCCTTCCTGTATTCTATTCATATTTCTTTCAAAATAATTGTTTCTCATTGTACAATACTCATTTTGGCCCAAATCTTTTTCATATAACTTCGCAATGCATTCTTTACCTATTCTCCATAGTCAGTTTCTTATATAGTCTACCCCTCTTAAGCTAACTTAAATCTACTGAGCTCAGATGCTAAACTAAGGGACGAGGCAATGCAGCAGCACAAAACAATTAACACAAACAGCAATGAGAAAAAAAATGGAAAATTGCAAAGCAAGCTACAGTAAATCTAAATTACCAAGCAATGCAACATTACAACTAATATGAGCCAATGTGCAGCAACAAGAAAAATAAATCAGTAGTAAAACTAGCTTGACAGAGTAATACAAAGTGAAATTTAGTAGCACTATGCCTGGCAAGCAGCAGCAGCAGAAGTATTAACTTATATCTAAACATGACATAGCTCAAGCAAAAAAATATTACACTAAAGACAACAATGCAGACAAGGGAAATGTATATTCACATCTTAATGTATATGTAATTAAAATGGTGCACCACAAGAAGTTATTCTACAAAAAAATTACCAAGTAGTTGAAAAGAAAATTCCGTATGCAATTCCTGTGAAGGGAAATGTCTTTTTATGCTCCTTCGTTTTTTTGAATAGATCATAAAATTATTTACTGGATCTGTAGGCATAAAATATCTATATCCATGTAGAACTGGACGTATGGCAGATGGAATGTTAAGATAGATCACTGTCCGCTTCTTCTTATTAGATAAACAAACAATGCGGCTATTGGTTAAGTGGAGGCCGTCGGCCACTTCGTTGTCCGCGTGAGAGGTAATGTTTGAAATTTGGTATTGTCGGGACAGTCTTGACACAGAGGAACTCGGAATACTGAATTCCCTAACGATTTCCGAAATGGAATGCTCCATGCTTCTAGCTCCATCTGCTATTCTGCATGCACAGTATGTTAATTGCTGTCGTGTGTCCATAGTCACGTTGGAAACCATTTCGTATGAATCACCTGAATACAAATAGCAGTTCTGCCAATGCGTTGCCCATTCATACCTTGTGTGTGCAATCGGTATCCTATGGCTTTTGTCACCTCTAATGCACAATGAGACAACAAACAGTGTAATGTTACGGCAAGTTAGGAAGAACTGCAATTCACTATTGGTGTTAATAAAGATCATCCTCCTTTACCTCATCTGCATTACTGCAGATGACGTGTCACTGAGCACATTTGTTCTGTGCATGCAGTACACGTGAGGCGCCTAGTTGTTTCCTCTGCACTGTGTGGAATACGAAGGTTACAGTTCACTAACCTGCTGTCTTCAAGTTGATGTCCCCAGCGCAGAAAACAGCACGCAGGTCGTAGGTTCTGTATCTTGAGGCTGAAACTGACTTTCAGCGAGGTTCTGTTCTGAAATAATGTATCACTTCTTTGGGACGCCAGTCGCATATTTTAATACAGCCACAGGAGAAGACTACATGATCTTAATACAACAGCTTCTGATACAGCAAAGTACATGATCAAACACTACGAAAATGTATCTTTACACTATTTGTGGCACGTGTCTGTGCCTCATACCAACCAGAGTGAATCTTTTAATACTGAATACTGGCAAACACATCCTGCCACAGACAACATGATTGTTCATCTCGACTGCCTAGTCCAGAGTGACGAACAGCCCGAAACACTTCGCACGCCATACCAGAAAAGGCGTGACCCGAACGCTTCTGAAGCGCTTCCTCTGCAATTTCGTCAGTCTTTTGTTTTTGATTTAGATTGTTTTTAATAATTCTAAATGAATAATTGATAGCCAGGTGTAGACAGATATTTATATTAAAAAGTGAAGTCATTCCAATGAGTAGTTTAACTAATAATAATAACTGTAACGTTTTGGCGCCCTTGCTCCGAACATAGCAGCCAACCACAAAGCAGGAGTATTATGCAGGCGGTCTTTCTCACGGGAATGGTACCGAATCTAACATCTGTCACAGGTACCTCACACCACATTTCGTGATCTATATACTTCTTACATCTCCACTGCTCTGGGAACAGCTTCTTGGAGCCTATTATGGTGGCTGACTAAGCCAGAAATATTACAATGTAGGTACCTCTGGTGTGGTTCATTGTGTGGGTTCCTGTAGTCATGTACTAGTTCATGAACCACGGGCAACGTATGAGTGGCCAAGTAAGTGGTCCCGACAGTCAGGATACCAGTTACTTTGGAATAAGGCTGGGCATCTCGGATTGTTCTGAGTCGTGGTTACCTTTGTGCTCAGACGGCCAAGACTACCAAATCCACCGGTTAGTCCCTCAACAGTTAGGGGTAAAACCCAATGAGACCCGGGGCAAGTAAGGCTAGCAACCTGCTTCCCTGGTACTTTAAATATGATGCTGGCAACAATCAGGGCAAAATGCCTCGTACCTTTGGAGGTGACGGAGCCCCACCTCCAATTGACAAACCAGGGACTCCTAAGACACGACTCGGCAAACGAATGGTAACGAGATGGGGAGCTATTAATATCAATGGGGGCTACTCTGGGAAGAAGGTAGAGTTGGCAGAGGCTGCAAATAAGATGGGGTTGGACGTTTTAGCTGTTAGTGACATTCGGGTAAGGGGTGAGAAAAAAGAGGAAGTGGGAGAATACAAGGTCTACCTGTCAGGAGTCAAAGCAGGAATAGCACAATGGAGTGTAGGGCTTTACATCAGGTAAGAAATGGAATCCATAGTAGTTGCAGTAAGATACGTAAACGAACGACTGATGTGGATAGATTTGACAGTGTATAACAAGAAAATTAGGATTGTGTCAGTATATTCGCACTGTGAAGGGACAGATCAAGATAATATGGATAGTTTTTATGACGCACTCAGTGATATAGTTGTTAGAGTAAAGGACAAGGGCAGTGTTCTGCTCATGGGTGATTTTAATGCCAGGATTGGAAATCGAACAGCAGAGTATAAAAAGGTTATGGGTAAATTTGGAGAGGATATGGAGGCCAACAGGAACGGGAAACAACTCATGGATTTCTGTGCCAGTATGGGCTTAGTAATCACAAACTCCTTTTTTAAACATAAGAACATTCAGGAACCAGATCTGTCATTGACTATATAATAACAGATCAGGAATTCAGGAAGGCTGTGAGGGACACACGTGTATTCAGGGGATTCTTTGATGACACTGATCACTGTTTAATCTGCAGTGAAACTGGTATCGTGAGGCCGAAAGTGCAGCAGGTCAGGTCCATATGTAGGAAGATAAGAGTGGAGAAACTTCAGGATAAGGAAATAGGCACAAGTACATAACAGTGATCTCAGAAAGGTACCCGTTAGTTGAATGTAGGCAGTTGCAGTCATTGGAAAAGGAATGGACAAGGTACAGGGACACAGCACTAGAAGTGGCTAATGAATGTCTTGGAACAGTAGTGTGTAAAGGTAAGATGAAGCAAACAGTTTGGTGGAATGACACAGTCAAGGCAGCCTGTAAAAGGAAAAAGATGGCGTATCAGAAATGGCTACATACTAGAACTCAGGTAGACAGAGAAAGATATGTTGAAGAAAGAAACAAAGCCAAACAGATAATTGCAGCATCCAAGAAGAAATCTTGGGAAGACTTTGCAAACAGGTTGGAGACTTTGTGTCAAGCTGCTGGAAAACCATTCTAGAGTTTACTTAGCAGTCTTCGAAAGGGAGATAAGAAGGAAATGACAAGTATTACGGACAGGTCAGGAAAGCTGCTGGTGAATCCTGTTGATGCCTTGGGCAGATGGAGGGAATATGTTGAAGAGATTTCGATGTACAATGGGATAGGAATGATGATGGAAATAGGATCACATTTGAGGAAGTGGAGAAGATGGTCAATAATGCAATAAAGCAGCTGGGGTGGATGAAATTAAGTCGGAACTCATCAAATACAGTGGAATGTCAGGTCTTAAATGGCTACACAGGATAATTGAAATGGCGTGGGAGTCGGGACAGGTTCCATCAGACTGGACAAAAGCAGTAATCACACCAATCTTTAAACATGGAAACAGAAAAGATTGTAACAACTACAGAGGTATCTCTTTAATCAGCGTTGTGGGTAAAATCTTCTCAGGTATTGTTGAAAGGAAAGTGCGAGTATTAGTTGAGGACAAATTGGATGAAAATCAGTGTGGGTTTAGGCCTCTTAGAGGTTATCAGGACCAGATTTTTAGCTTACGGCAAATAATGGAGAAGTGTTACGAGTGGAACAGGGAATTGTATCTATGCTTTATAGATCTAGAAAAGGCATATGACCGGGTTCCTAGAAGGAAGTTATTGTCTGTTCTACTAGATTATGGAATAGGAGGCAAACTTTTGCCTGATCAATAAGGTTGAGGTTACTGATATGAAAGTAGCTAGGATGATTGTAGGTACTAGTAGATGGGAACAATGGCAGGAGGGTGTCCCCAATGAGGAAATCGAAGAAAAACTGGAGAAATGAACTCTATAGATGTAGCAGTCAGGGCGAACAGGCTTCGATGGTGGGGTCATGTTACACGCATGGAAGAAGCAAGGTTACCCAAGAGACTCGTGGGTTCAGCAATAGAGGGTAGGAGGAGTCGGGGTAGACCAAGGAGAAGATACCTGGATTCGGTTAAGAATGATTTTGAAGTAACAGGCTTAACATCAGAAGAGGCACCAATGTTAGCACTGAATAGGGGATCATGGAGGAATTTAATAAGGGGGACTATGTTCCAGACTGAACGCTGTAAGGCATAATCAGTCTTAAATGATGACGATGATGATGATGATGATGATGATGATGATGGTACCTCTGGTTGTTACCCGTTCCTTATACCGCCGCTGTTACGTTATCCAAAATGAAACATTCATACATTCGTTGCCAACAGTTTTCTACCATTAGCAGTCGAAACACCAGGGTCGAAATGGACTCGATGTAGAAACCCACCTACTAATTACTTCCATCCGATTTTTGTGCTAAAATTTTGCTTCAGATTTGTGATGCGATCAGTCGTTTTGTAACCTCCTACATGCTGTGCTGCCTACACTTGTGGTGGTGAGTGTATGGTCCCCCACGGTTAAGTACAGCTCCGGCGGACAGCTGAGCGCTAATCCCGTGACGGGCGGCAGCAGGCAGCGTCTGCCCGGACACGTGTCGCCCCAGTAGCCACGTGCGTGCGAGGCGTCCGCGCCCCGGGTGATTCACAGCTAGGGGCAGCCCCGGCCGAACGAAGGGGTGTGCGCTTTGTCCTGCGCGGGATTACTCTCCGTCACATATGGAGCAGTCGATACCGCCGAGCACTCCATTCCTACCATCTGCACGCTTTTTATAGAGCTCAACTGACAACCACCAAGGCTGCTAACACACTTGTTGTTGGTACTGCGCCGGCCGCGGTGGTCTAGCAGTTCTAGGCGCTCAGTCCGGAGCCGCGGGACTGCTACGGTCGCAGGTTCGAATCCTGCTTCGGGCATGGATGTGTGTGATGTCCTTAGGTTAGTTAGGTTTAAGTAGTTCTAAGTTCTAGGGGACTGATGACCACAGATGTTAAGTCCCATAGTGCTCAGAGCCATTTGAACCATTTGTTAGTACTGCGTGAGTGCTACTGTACAGGTGCTACCTCGCACGTATATTACACTACAGGCCATTAAAATTGCTACATCACGAAGATGACGTGCTACAGACGCGAAATTTAACCGACAGGAAAAAGATGCTGTGATATTAGCTTCTCACAAGGGAACATCCCCATCGCACCCCCCTCAGATTTAGTTATAAGTTGGCACAGTGGATAGGCCTTGAAAAACTGAACACAGATCGATCGAGAAAACAGGAAGAAGTTGCGTGGAACTATGAAAAAATAAGCAAAATATACAAACTGGGTCGTCCATGCGTAAGATAGGCAACATTAAGGGCAATGTGAGGCGAGGAGCGCCGTGGTCCTGTTGTTAGCGTGAACAGCTGCAGAATGAGAAGTCTTAAGTTCAAATCTTCCATCAACCGAAAATTTTAACTTTTTATTTTCAGTTTATGTGAAAAACTCTTATGTTTTCATCACTTTTTTTGGAGTGATTATTACATCCACAAGAAAACCTAAATCGGGCAAGGTAGAAGAATATTTTACCCATTCGCCAAGTGTACTAGTTAGGTGGGTCGACAACATATTCCTGTCATGTGACGCACATGCTGTCACCAGTGTCGTATACAAAATATCAGACGTGTTTTCCTGTGGAGGAATCGGTTGACCTATGAACTTGCGATCAAATGTTTTCGGTTCCCATTGGAGAGGCACGTCCTTTCGTCTACTAATCGCATGGTTTTGCGGTGCGGTCGCAAAACACAGACACTAAACTTATTACTGTGAACAGAGACGTCAATGAACGAACGGACAGATCATAACTTTGCGAAATTAAAGAAAGCAAAATTTTCAATCGAGGGCAGATTTGAACCAAGGACCTCTCGTTCCGCAGCTGTTCACGCTAACCACGGGATCGCGGCGCTCCTCGCCTTACATTGCCCATAATGTTGCTTATCTTACGCATGGACGACCCAGTTTGTATATTTTGCTTATTTTTTCATAGTTCCACACAACTTCTTCCTGTTTTCTCGATTGATCTGTGTTCAGTTTCTCAAGGCCTATCCACTGTGCCAACTTATAACTAAATCTGAGGGGGGTGAGATGGGGATGTTCCCTTGTCAGAGCATTCACACAAGGTTGGCGCCGGTGACGATACCTACAACGTGCTGACATGAGGAAATTTTCCAACCGATTTCTCATACACAAACAGCACTTGACCGGCGTTTCCTGGTGAAACGTTGTTGTGATGCCTCGTGTATGGAGGCGTTTCCGACTTTGATAAAGGTCGGATTGTAGCATATCGCGTTGGTCGAGATCCAATGACTGTTAGCAGAATATGGAATCGGTGGGTCCAGGAGAATAATACGGAACGCAGTGCTGGATCCCAACGGCCTCATATCACTAGCAGTCGAGATGACAGGCACCTTGGCCGCATGGCTGTAACGGATCGTGCAGCCACATCGCGATGCCTGAGTCAACAGATGGGGACGTTTGCAAGACAACAACCATCTGCAGGAACAGTTCGACGACGTTTGCAGCAGCATGGGCTATCAGCTCGGAGACCATGGCTGCGGTTACCCTTGACTCTGCATCACAGACAGGAGCGCCTGCGATGGTGTACTCAAAGACGAACCTGCGTGCACGAATGACAAAAAGTCATATTTCCGGATGAATCCAGGTTCTGTTTACAGCATCATGATGGTCGCATCCGTGTTTCGCGACATCGCGGTGAACGCACATTGGAAGCGTGTATTCGTCATCGCTATACTGACGTATCACCCGGCGTGAAGGTATGGGGTGCCATTGGTTACACGTCTCGGTCACCTCTTGTTCGCATTGACGGCACTTTGAACAGTGGACGTTATATTTCAGATGTGTTACGACCCGTGGCTCTACCCTTCATTCGATCCCTCTGAAAATCTACATTTCAGCAGGATAGTGCACGACCGCATGTTGCAGGTCCTGTACGGGCTTTTCTGGATACAGAAAATGTTCGGCTGCTGGCCTGGCCATCACATTCTCCAGATCTCTCACCAATTGAAAACGTCTGGTCAGTGGTGGCCGAGCAACTGGCTCGTCACAATACGCCAGTCACTACTCTTGATGAACTGTGGTATCGTGTTGAAGCTGCATGGACAGCTGTACCTGTACACGCCATCCAAGCTCTGTTTGACTCAATGCCGAGGCGTATCAAGGCCGTTATTATGGCCAGAGGTGGTTGTTCTGGGTACTGATTTCTCAGGTTCTATGTACCCAAATTGAAATAAAATGTAATCACATGTCAGTTCTAGTATAATATATTTGTCCAATGAATACCCGTTTATCATCTGCATTTCTTCTTGGTGTAGCAATTTTAATGGCCAGTAGTGTATTCAGGTAACATACCACTTCAGCGCTTCCTCTACGTTCCAGTGATGAAACTCGGTTTAGTTCCAACATCCTGAGACTGTTTTCAATGCATCCGACCCCTCCCCCGCCCCTACTCACCTTTCTCTTACCTTCTCACCACACCTGCAGCTTCGAATGACCAAAACCAGCACACCAGATCTGTATCCGCTGTAACCGTTCGTTACTCGTTCCTGACATGGTCTTCACGTCTTCGGAAATGCCATTTTCGGCTATGTTACGAAGATGTGAAATGAGTCTCGGCCCAAAACTAATAATCGTGTGAATAAGAAAAGTAAAATTTGAAACCCTGGACTGGTTTTTCGTTCCACTGATTAACAGAAGTTGCTGACAGACAGCTACTCTGGCACGCTGTAAGTTCGTAAACGAATGCGCAAAAACGCAATGCTGAATGCAAAATAAGTGAAGTGATTGTAAAATTTCTGAGTAAACTCTTGCAAAGAACGTAAATGCAGCAAAAGGGAAAGCGGGTTTCCGAAAACTCGAAAAAAAAGCGAGGGGGTGAGGGAAAGCGGGTTTGCCAAAAGCCGAAAAGAACTTAGAGTGAAACCTTTGTACGACTAGAGCCTCAGATAAAGTGGTGTGCAAGAAAGAAGACGGGTGGTGGGGCCATGCACGATGACAAGGGGCAACGTACCACGTGATGCTCAACGCAGTTGCGCCATTCGGTCGTGTTTGGCCGTAGCGTGCCTTTCAAGGTGTACAAGAAACACTTACAGTTTATTTCCATGTAATTTTAGGTTTTGGTGAGGGCATTTTTCGTATGTAGCGTTGATTGTGATTTGACATAAAACAAACACAACGAGTACTTCGTTTCGAGGCGACAGTGGTCGTTCATCGAGCATATAATTTACAGAGGAGGAGAAACTGTGGGCCAACGTGGCATTTATCGCAGTTTCACCAGGACAGGCAAGGGCTGAAGCTTGTGGAGTGGCATAGCGACAGCATGCCGGTGAGATCACAAAGTATTCTCCATGTCTCTCTACGCACAGCGCAACAAATCGGGCGACCACCTGGAGGATAGTTTAGCGCGGCGTGGTTGTCAACAATAAAAATAGATCGTGCTTGCACGCACGTGATGGTTATTTGCACAATTATGACTTATTAAATAGGGTAAAGGTGGTGGGCTCAAAAATATGTAAATTGCATGCATAAGCAGAAACTGTTTTTCGTCTTTAAGCTTTGGAATGTAGAAAGCTTTTAAGTATGTGATATTTTCAGAACCACCGTTGATGATGCTTTCTCTATAGAAGTGAAATGCTTGTTGTGTAAGTAGGCTGCTTAGGTTTTCTTATTGGCAACGTTACGTAGCGCTCTGTATGAAAATCACTGGCTGTGCTGTGTGCAGACTGTGGCTAGTTTGCATTGTTGTCTGCCATTGTAGTGTTGGGCAGCTGGATGTGAACAGCGCGTAGCGTTGCGCAGTTGGAGGTGAGCCGCCAGCAGTGGTGGATGTGGGGAGAGAAATGGCGGAGTTTTGAAATTTGTAAGACTGGATGTCATGAACTGCTATATATATATATATTATGACTTTTGAACACTATTAAGGTAAATACAGTGTGCGTTGCGCAGTTGGAGGTGAGCCGCCAGCAGTGGTGGATGTGGGGAGAGAAATGGCGGAGTTTTGAAATTTGTAAGACTGGATGTCATGAACCGCTATATATATATTATGACTTTTGAACACTATTAAGGTAAATACATTGTTTGTTCTCTGTCAAAATCTTTCATTTGCTAACTATGCCTATCAGTAGTTAGTGCCTTCAGTAGTTTGAATCTTTTATTTAGCTTAGCTGGCAGCAGTGGCGCTCGCTGTATTGCAGTAGCTTCGAGTAACGAAGATTTTTGGTGAGGTAAGTGATTTGTGAAAGGTATAGGTTAATGTTAGTCAGGGCCATCCTTTTCTAGGGATTGTTGAAAGTCATATTGCGTTGTGCTAAAAATATTGTGTGTAAGTTTAAGGACAGTCATGTATAGTTTCAGTTGTAACACTCTGGAAACTACGAAACGCTAAAGAAACGAGAAAAAAAAACTATGAAATATGGCCATCCAAAAAAGTCATAGTAAAAGAACTTAAAGTCGAAACGTTTATCGTCTCATACTCGGGGCCTCATGGCGTCTCGGTATCCTTCCCCGCCGACGGCGGAATCCACGCACTCTGGGTGTGCGAGACACATTACTCGACGTACTGCTCCTAGACTTAACGAAAGTGCTTACCAGTGGACTCGTATTAATTCTCTGCACTGTTATAAGGTGCCATAAGTTCATACACAAACATTGATTTGACTCGCGAGTTAGGTTAATAGTTGTCAGGGCTCCATAACCTATAAAAATAAGGGAAAATACCTATAATATATGTGTCAACGTTGTCTATCACCTCACATCACACATAATGCTGAAATACAAATTTCCACATAAGTGCTTCATGTTCTTTGATAAATGTTAACTATAATTTTTCAATGTCATCCTTTGAGGGTGAGGAATCACAAAGTCAGATGACAATTTCGGTTTGATATTAGGCATGAACTGTTTATAGAAGAACAGAACACACTAGTCGAAACTGAGCTGGTTTTGGAGAGATGTACGAACATGAGAGGAAAAGGTAAATCTACGTTTATAGTATTTGCAGATTTAGAGAACGTTCCTGCCAACGTTTACAGGACTACACCATTTTAAATTCCGAAGGTAGCAGGGATAAAAACCAGGAGGTGAAAGGTTTTTTTTTTTTTTTTTTTTTTTTTTTAAATTTGAGCATAAACGAGGCACCAGTCACAAGAGTCAAAGGATGAAAGGGAAGTTGTTGTTTTGGAGGGAGCACTGCATGTGGCCTACCGCAGATGTTTCTCGGTTTACGCAGTGAGCATGCAGATAATTAGGAGGAATTCGGAACGGAAACTTATGTACAGGAAGAAGGAATTATAACTTTGAGGTTTCCCGGTGATACTGCGATTCTCTGAGAGTACTTGGACTTGAAGAGCAGTTGACGCTACGGGTAATATAAGACTTTAAGACGAACATCAACAAAATAATAGTAACGGAATTTAGTCAAATAAAAATCTTTCGATGTTGATGGAATTGGATTAGGAAATCAGACACAAAAATTAGTCGATGAGCTATGCTGTTCGGGCACCGAAATTACTAACGATACTTGGAGCAGAGACAGTAAAATTTCAGACAGGTTGTAGTAAGAGAAGCATTTATCAGGAAAAGAAATTTTTCATACTAAATAAAAATTTGAATTTTACGAAGTTTTTTTAAATTTATTTGTCTGGAGTATGGCATTGTATAAAATTCGTACGATGAACGGTTCAGACAAGAGGTGAACAAAAGTTTTTGAAACGTGCTTTCCCAGAAGGTTGGCGAAGTTTAGATCCATAGATCAGGTGTTCAGTGGTGCGAACTGGGGAGTACTGCGAAACTTAGCCAGAGGGGATCGGTTGATATGACGCATTCTGAAGCATGAAGGATCATAAATTTGGTAGTGAAAGGGGGGGGGGGGGTGGAGAAGAGGGCATAAATTGGAGAGGGAGGAGAGGAGGATATTAGTGTTTAACGTCCCGTCGACAACGAGGTCATTAGAGACGGAGCGCAAGATGGGGAAGGAAATCGGCCGTGCCCTTTCAAAGGAACCATCCCGGCATTTGCCTGAAGCGATTTAGGGAAATCACGGAAAACCGAAATCAGGATGGCCGGATGCGAGTTCAGTGTGCTAACCACTGCGCCACCTCACTCGGTTGACCCTGGCCTGGTATGCGGGTTCAAAGTGATGTACATGCAGCTTGGACAGGACAGTCTCTGGCATTCCAAACGTGACACTTCTTCCTCTGAGCGTCGTTTCTCCTCTTTACTTCTTTCGTGTCACTGCTTTTTACGAGATTTTCTCTTATGTGGGTACATAAAATTTTTAAATGCCACGTGTTTCTGTGTAGATGACGTAAGTACAATGCTTTAAAGGCAAAACAAGTCATTATGTTATTCCAACATCCCTGCTATTTGCACAACCACCCTGTATGCCGCCAATCCCGTATTTAAGCATCTACCCTTCACATGTCTCTCAGGTTTTCCTGTGTTGTGTATTATATACGTTGCATTCTTAAAATATGGACGATTTGCTATACTACATTATTAGTTCTACTATGCTATTTTGATTGTGTTTATGGACGTATTGTAGTACAACATTATTTACTTTCTATGCTTTTTTTGCGGTATTTGACGTTGCTTTCTTTCTCTCTTATTCCACTGTAACACTTGTTTTTCACTATCGTTCAGATAAACATTGGAAAATGACATCGTTCCCAGAATGAGATTTTCACTCTGCAGCGGAGTGTGCACTGATATGAAACTTCCTGGCAGATTAAAACTGTGTGCCCGACCGAAACTCGAACTCGGGACCTTTGCCTTTCGCGGGCAAGTGCTCTACCATCTGAGCTACCCAAGAACGACTCACGCCCCGTCCTCACAGAAGTTTGGAAAGTAGGAGACGAGGTATTGACGGAAGTAAAGCTGTGAGGACAGGTCGTGAGTCGTGCTTGGGTAGCTCAGATGGTAGAGCACTTGCCCGCGTAAGGCAAAGATCCCGAGTTCGAGTCTCGGTCCGGCACACAGTTTTAATCTGCCAGGAAGTTTCAATGACATCGTTGGCAGAAACTGGTCGTGGTGATCGAGGAAAAGTGTAGCTGGTGCTGTTACTTGGTTATACGTAACTATTACAGTTACAGAACCTGTACCATCGTGTTTCACATGTTGGACAAGTAGTTAAGCGTAGAGAGCTGCATCCAATCAGCATTTGGATTGCAGGTCACAGCAACAACATTCGAGACATAGCCTGCAAGTGATGCTCACTCCAAAGATAATCCTATTGGATCGTGGCGCTTTTGCCTGTATCGTCAACGGTTTTCGATTCACAGGTATTCGTGGAGACGTAAAAGAAAAGAGGCTCCCTGTGTCGCAGCCTGAGCGCCACACGTGAAGCGCGCCCGCGTTCCTGTTGCGGGGCCGCTGGCGGCTGCTCGCTTCGCACAGTAGTTTGGCGCTTTGTTTGCTCCTCAAGCGCGTCAATGCAGCCGGCGCCCCCCCTGCCGCCCACGCTACCCCTTCCGCGCGTCGCCGCAGCGAGTAATCTCACTTTGCCGCATCTCCGCCCCCGCCTCATCAGCTAAGCGCCGGGCGCCGCTCCACAATGGCGCGCATGACGCATCACCGACTGCGCCTGCAGGGCGGGCATTCCGCCGGAATACGAGACCCCCCACTCTGAGCGCCGCTTACTGGCGGAAGGTGCTCCGAACGGAGTAAAAGCCGCTTGCATAAGGGCTGTCACGGAATTAAGAGGGGTGTGCATCTGGTTGCCTGGTGCTACCATGTACACCAGCGGAAAATGAGCGCTCTGAAGCGAAGCCCCATCACGATGACAGCAGTATTGGTTGTACCGCATACATGTTTACGACTCTAACTACGTAATATGAATATGTGGAGGGATGGGTGAACTTAAACTTGTTGGATGCTAGTAAGTGGTGTCACCAGCATCCTATCTTAAAATGATGGTACTATTGAACGAGTAGTTACTCTTATTAGAAGCCGCTGAAGTCATGGACTGTGCGGCTGGTCCCGGCGGAGGTTCGAGTCCTCCCTCAGGCATGGGTGTGTGCGTTTGTCCTTAGGATAATTTAGGTTAAGTAGTGTGTAAGCTTAGGGACTGATGATCTTAGCAGTTAAGTCTCATAAGATTTCATACACATTTGAATATTTTTTTGGTTTATTAGCAAAATCTATAAGACTGCAACCACAGTTCCAAAACAGTTCCAGTACTTTTTATAGCATATTAACACATACCGTCATACGTTATCAGTACTAATAAAAGAGTTGCCGGGATAAATATGATTGGTCCATTACAGAAATAGTACAATGAATCAGACACCCAAAATACAGGGTGATTCAAAAAGAATACCACAACTTTAGGAATTTAAAACTCTGCAACGACAAAAGGCAGAGCTAAGCAGTATCTGTCGGCGAATTAAGGTAGCTATAAAGTTTCATTTAGTTGTACATTTGTTCGCTTGAGGCGCTGTTGACTAGGCGTCAGCGTCAGTTGATACTAAGATGGCGACCGCTCAACAGAAAGCTTTTTGTGTTATTGAGTACTGCAGAAGGGAATCAACGACAGTTGTTCAGCGTGCATTTCGAACGAAGTATGGTGTTAAACCTCCTGATAGGTGGTGTATTAAACATTGCTATAAACAGTTTACAGAGAATGGGTGTTTGTGCAAAGTGAAAAGTTCTGGACGGCCGAGAACGAGAGATGAAAATGTAGCACGCATCCAGCAAGCATTTGTTCGCAGCCCAGGAAAATCGACTCGCAGAGCTAGCAGAGAGCTGCAAATTCCACAATCAACTGTATGGAGAGTCCTACGAAAAAGGTTAGTTATGAAACCTTATCGTCTGAAATTGGTTCAAGCACCTGAACGTCAACTACCCGAAGCGATGGATCGGCCGCCAGGCAGCCCGTGACAGGGCGCTTCATCACTGGCCTCCAAGAAGCCCTGATCTTACCCCCTGCAATTTTTTCTTACGGGGTATGTTAAGGATATGGTGTTTCGGCCACCTCTCCCAGCCACCATTGATGATTTGAAACGAGAAATAACAGCAGCTATCCAAACTGTTACGCCTGATATGCTACAGAGAGTGTGGAACGAGTTGGAATATCGGGTTGATATTGCTCGAGTGTCTGGAGGGGGCCATATTGAACATCTCTGAACTTGTTTTTGAGTGAAAAAAACCTTTTTAAATACTCTTTGTAATGATGTGTAACAGAAGGTTATATTATGTTTCTTTCATTAAATACACATTTTTAAAGTTGTGGTATTCTTTTTGAATCACCCTGTATATTAAAATATTTGTCCAATTAAATAGGGCAAGAGTGCTGGCGCCACGCAAAACGTAATCAGCTTTTTGTTGTTGTTTCATTACCGCCTAAAATTTAAGTACGTCCCTCGGTGCACCAAAGGGTTCTCTCCTATCACCATACAAAACATACGACGTTGAAACATGGTGCACAGCGGTTGTGACGCCTCAAACATTGCATTTCGTTGGATCTTCATGCCGCGATAGATACGCATGCGTCATTGGGCGACATCCTTCTTCGAGTTCGAAAGGAAATGCGCCACGGTCGAATAGGTGGTCTGACTGACCGCAGCTCGTTGTTGGCAACTCCCTGCCACTCTCTTTCACACTCAGCCAACACTGTCTTGTCACTCATGATATGTAGGTTGAAGGGGAACCTGAACGTTGCGGCGGCGCGGTTCTTTCCGTCCCTTTACGACGGACCTGCACCTACCTGTGAACATTGTCTCAGCAGATCATCAGTAGGAAAGCCGAGTGAAACCTACTGTACTTCGACGTGAACCAGGCTGCAATTAGAGTCACTAATCTACGTTTCGGGAGAAAGTTTTCACACAAATAGAAGATTGCAAATTTTGTCCTCAATTAATATATTCTGAAATTTAGGTGAACAAGTATCACTTCGAAGCCCATGCTAGTCTTAACACAGTCACTCACAATCCCTTTCACTCAAGTTAGCAAGTTTATGGTGTTGCATTTCCCGAAAACATAATAGCTACAAAAATACTGATTGTTTTTGATTGAGAATGCTCGCCAAATATTAAGTCTGTCGGTACCTAATGCAGTCAGAGTTTTTAGCCACCGACCTGCTCAATACGGCACGCGAAATATATGTCTTTTCACGTCACAAAATTCACTTAGAATTTCCGAAATTTCTACACGCCCATCGGAATAATTATTCCGTCACTTTAACACACTTTTGATATATGAAGCACTGCTAGATCCGGCAACTTTTCATTTCCATCGGAACTACTACTACTCACATCCGAACTGTTTCATGGCTAGGCTCCAACTCTTCTCTAGAATACAAGTCTTTTCTATCAGCAGAGAAAGGCACGCAAAGAATATTGCTTTACCATTCGTCAGTTTACTCAACAGCCAATAGCAAAACAACATTCTCCCGCGTCAGTCCGCGCTTTTCATCCATAACCAATCGCAAAATAGTAAACCTAACGACTGCACTTTTTACCGACGTAATTATCTAATATGCTGAAGTTTTACTTATGCATAAAGTTATTTACTATTGTTAATTATACCTGAATTAACTTTACCTTTACCATAAACTTACTTTACAAATCTATTCTACAAAAATCCCCTTCGTCCATATCCATACTTCTTCGGAATGTTTCCACACTGAATCTCACCATATAACTCGTTAAACAATTATCTTCATATTAACCTTAAACCACACTCACACATCATTCATACCGCTAAAACACATTTATAACAAAATATCCACGGGTGTACTGCCGGTCTACAGTGTCCAACGGGCACAATATTTCGGCCATCATTCATGTCGCCATCATCAGGTGAACTGACGGACTGAGCTCCTGTGAACGTGCCGGCACGGAGATCCGTACGCTATGGCTGCTCAAGAATCACACATTTATAATATTTTACATACACAAAAAGAGATAATAACACTTTATGAAAATACTAGAACAGTTTACGAAAAACATTCTATTACTTTAGTGCACTCTAGTGGGCACAATCGAAACTAAAATCGCAGTCCCCCTATCCAATATTGTCCTCTATCGGCTGATACATAAACTACGTGCGCGTCCAGTCTCGCGTCACCATCTGTCACTATCCAGCTCTGAGAGACATCTCCCACTTAACCGCCTCCAAGGCAGGATCGCCTCAAGGTCAATTGTGACATTTTCCAGGCGTACTGTTTTAGCTGGTCTCCTCGTTTCCAATGCGCCCAGGTACCCAGCAGAAGGCCACATCCTTCTTCTGTCCTTACAAGAGCTGTGCAGTGGCCTGAATCTCCTTAACTACCGTATCTGTCTGTGGAGCACTAAGAGAGTACCTGCAGACAACAAAACTTCCCTCCGCCAAGAAGTCTCATCGGCTCAAGTGCCTTCTCGATTGTCAACAGCTCTTCATAGTACACTGAGAACCAATTTTCGGTGGGCAGATATACAATGTCGGAAGGTAAGAGAGCCCGCGACATTGGAAAATAGAGGTAAGGTCTTATGGGACCAAACTGGTGAGGTCATCGGTCCCTGAGCCTACACACTACTTAATCTAGCTTAAACTGACTTACGCAGTGGACAACACACACACCCATGCCCGAGAGAGGACTCGAACCTCTTAAGGGGGACAGCTGTACGGACCATGACAAGGCACCTCGGACCGTGGGGTTAACCCGCGCGTCCCCGACATTGGACCCTTGCTTAGATATATCGGTATAAGCCACTACGTGCCTGTGATACTCCGTTGGAAACCTTTTTTGAAACTATACGCGAAGTGTTTGCTCAACTCCTGTTACTATGTAGTACGTCTACTGCTCAAGATGCTCGAGCTATTCCTCCGCACTGACAAGAAAAGGCTTAGTTGGTCGGCGGCCGATTAACCTTCGTTGTATCGGTTTTTCGGTCCCGTAAGCGACTACAGGACGTTGCGAGATGGAACTCGCTTGGTGTACATGTCGCACTTTGAGGCGGTATCGCTGGATCGTAAGAGGCGGCTCACCAGTATCTGCGTAGAGATCAGTGGTGGCAATGGTTCGGTAGTTTAGATGGCCAGTATAATGGATGCATGGTAAACAGCATCCTACATCTTTAAATAGGGAAATCAGCTGATGCATACACTACGCTGCCGTAGTCAATTTGTGTGTGTCAATTTGTGTGTCAATTTGTGTGTCAATTTGTGTGCGTAGTCAATTTGTGTGTGTATGAGCACACTGGACATGTCTGGATCATAATATCTGTGCCTGTATTCCACGAGACACATTACTGTGTGCGGCGGGGGGCAACTTCTGATTCCCTGTTCAGTTCCTGATGATGCTTGGGAGGAAAAAACTGGCGGGATTCCTTGTATTAGCTCAGTAATAGCTCTGAATTTCTGGTCTTTATCACTGAGAGAGAAAATGTGCTGGATGATGTGGTATGGTACCAGACTCTTCTCTACAAAGTTGGCTTTGTTGCCTGTGTGTACGGTAAAAAATCACTAATCAAACTTTAATTGGGCTCCAAGCACTCTGTCGGCCCTCAAGAGATGAAACATTTGCTGAAGTAAAGATAGGCTGACAAAGCAGGAAACTTGGGCTCACCACCACTGTACTTAGCTACCAAAGTAAATTTCATCGCTTTTGGCTGCATTTAATGGCGAACATCTCAACATCGATAACAGGAAATAATTTGGAGTCTCACTGCCGGCCGCTGTGGCCGAGAAGCTCTAGGCGCTTCAGTCCGGACCCGCGCTCCTGCTACGGTCGCAGGTTCGAATCCTGTCTCAGGCATGGATGTGTGTGATGTCCTTAGGTTAATCAGATTTAAGAAGGTCTACGTCTAGGGGACTGATAACCTCAGATGTAAAGTCCCGCCGGCCGGAGTGGCCGAGCGGTTCTAGGCGCTTCAGTCTGGAACCGCGCGACTGCTACGGTCGCAAGTTGGACTCCTGCCTCGGGCATGGATGTGTGTGATGTCCTTAGGTTTAAGTAGTTATAAGTTCTAGGGGACTGATGACCTCTGAAGTTAAGTCCCATAGAGCTCAGAGCCATTTGAACCATTCTGTTAAGTCCCATAATGCTTAGGGCCATTTGAACCAGTTGGAGTCTCACTATTGAATGTTGGAATCTTGGGAGAATGGTAATTCGGTGAGACACATCAAACATTTTTGAGACTGACCATTTCCTGAATACGATACAAACATACGTTTAATGGATTGGGTAAGTATAGCAGTATCAACGCCGGTAAATTCGTAACAATAAATCAACTTAAATGAAAAACTCTTCCGATGGCTACTTCTGTCACACACAAAGATTCCAGAAGACACTGGAATGCAGTGACAACACAAAATACCTGAAAACACTTTAAAAATAAGAAAAGCTAACTGCTAACAAGGACTTATCTATATAAATTAAGAATGAAGATCTTTTATGAAACTGAAATTCTGAGTTACGTCGTTAGATTAATATCTAGGAATTCCTAACTCAGTATCTTAGCTCGAGTAGTTAACGCTTTCATATGTTTCAATGGCAGTGGCATATTTAGTAACTCATAAGCTCCCTTGGAAACTAACCGTAGTAACAGAAAACTACAGATCTTCCAGTCCTTCAACTAAGAGAGTTCTGGAGCATACTCACTGTTGCCTAAATATCTTTCATCGCATTTCACACCTCCACAATCCATCCTTGGACGGCCAACACCAACCAATATTCAGTGATTCCGCAATCTCCCAGTCCTCGTTCCCCGACACAGGTTGTTGGCCTCCTCGCTCTCCTGGTTGGTTGTCTCATTAACAACCACTGTCCACTCGGCTCCCTCCTACCTTGTCTGCTAGTTCTACACGAACTTCCCGCTCTATCGTCTAGAAATAACATACATTATCTTTAACGGGAGAATATCATTCTGAAGCTTCAAACCCACTTCCACTTTCAGCTAAAGCATGATCACTACGGAAATTGAAGCCGCACTACAGGAACCGAGACAAAATTCCTGGACTCAATGCATAAGAGCGTCTCTTTATTTTACAGAGTTAGTCAGGGCATGTGACAAAACTTCGGTTGCTCGGAGCTACAGGTCTTTGTGGCACTCGGCTCTTTCCAGGTGATTCCGAGACAGGGTGGGAGCTGCTCCGGATGTATTGCGCTGCAGGCTATCGGTAATGAAAACTCTATCATTCTTATACGTGTTTCGCAAAAGGTCTTTCTTGGTTATTATTATTTGTGTTTTCATTCAGAATTAAACCCACGTTCTAGTCGTATTAAAGTCGGCGAATTTCGGATACTTTCACTTCGTGAAACTTGTACATCTACATGGATACACTGCAAATCAAATTTAAGTGCCTGGCAGAGGGTTCATCGAACCACCGTCACAATTCTCTATTATTCCAATCTCGTATAGCGCGCGGAAAGAATGAACACCTATATTTTCCGTACGAGCTCTGATTTGCCTTACTTTATCGTGGTGATCGTTCCTCCCTATACAGGTCGGTGTCAACAAAATGTTTTCGCATTTGGAGGAGAAAGTTGGTGATTGGTATTTCGTGGGAAGATACTGTCGCAACGGAAAACGCCTTTCTTTTAATGATTTCCTGCCCCAATCCTGTATCATTTCTGTGACACTCTCTCCCGTATTTCGTGACAGTACAAAACGTGCTGCCTTTCTTTAAACTTTTTCGTCAGTCCTATATGGTAAGAATCCCATACCGCGCAGCAGTATTCATAAAGAGGACGGACAAGCGTACTGTAGGCAGTCTCATTAGCGGGTCTGTTACTTTTTCTAAGTGTCCTGACAATAAAACGCAGTCTTTTGTTAGCCTTCCCCACAACATTTTCTGTGCGTTCCCTCCAATTTAACTTGTTCGTAATTGTAATACCTAGGTTTTTAGTTGAATTTACGGCTTTTAGATTAGACTGATTTATCGTTTAACCGAAGTTAAACGAGTTCCTTTCAGCACCCCTGTGGATGACCTCACACTTTTCGTTATTTAGGGTCAACAGCCACTTTTCGCACCATTGAGATATTTTTTCTAAATCGTTTTGCAATTTGTTTTGATCTTCTGATGACTTTATTAGTCGATATCCGACAGCGTCATCTGCAAACAACCGAAGACGGCTGCTCAGATTGTCTCCCAAATCGTTTATATACAGGGTGGTCCATTGATCGTGATCGGACCAAATATCTCACGAAATACGCGTCAAACGAGAAAACTACAAAGAACGAAACTTGTCTAGCTTGAAGGGAGAAAGCAGATGGCGCTATGGTTGGCCCGCTAGATGGCGCTGCCATAGGTCAATCGGGTATCAACTGCGTTTTTTTAAACAGGAACTCCCATTTTTTGTTACATATTCGTGTAGTACGTAAACAAATATGAATGTTTTAGTTGGACCACCTTTTTCGCTTTGTGATAGATGCAATCGTGACAAACGTATAAGTACGGGGTATCACGTAACATTCCGCCTGTGCGCACGGTATTTCCTTCGTGATACATTAGCCGTGTTAAAATGGACCGTTTACCAATTGTGGAAAAGGTCGATATCGTGTTGATGTATGGCTATTGTGATCAAAATGCCCAACGGGCGTGTGCTATGTATGCTGCTCGGTAAGCTGGACGACATCATCCAAGAGTCCGGACCGTTCGCCGGACAGTTACGTTATTTAAGGAAACAGGAAGTGTTCAGCCACATGTGAACCGTCAACCGAATAAGTAATAAAAAATGGGGGTTCCTATTTAAGAAAACGCAGTTGATATCCGTTTGACTTATTGCAGCGCCATCTAGCGGGTAACCATAGCGCTTCTGGTTTCCCCCTTCAAGCTAGAAGAGTTTCGTTCTTTGTAGTTTTTTCGTTTGACGCTTATTTCGTGAGATAAATGGCCCGGTCACTATCAATGGACCACCCTGTAGATAAGGAACAGCAAAGGTCCTATAATACTACCTTGGGGAACGCCAGAAATCACTTCTGTTTTACTCGATGACATTCCGTTAATTATTACGAACTGTGACCTCTCTGACAGATAATCATAAATCCAGTCACATAACTGAGACGATATTCCACAAACACGCACATCTCCGGCGGTACTCTGAAAGGATACCGCCCTTCGATTGTGCCATTGCAGCACTAATCGAAGCGCTAGGTTTTCAAGTGCCAGCCAGCCAGCCAGCCAGCCGAGCAGCAGTGGTCCAGCCGAGCAGCAGCGGTCCAGCCGAGCAGCAGCGGTCCAGCCGAGCAGCAGCAGCAGCAGCAGCAGCGGTCCCGGCCAGCAGCAGCGGTCCCGTCCAGCAGCAGCGGTCCAGCCGGCAGCAGCCAGCCAGCCCTCCAGCAGCAGCGGTCCAGCCAGCCAGCCCTCCAGCAGCAGCAGCAGTCCAGCCAGCCAGCCAGCCCTCCAGCAGCAGCAGCAGCAGCAGCAGCCCCGGCCCCATCCGCGGCAGCAGCAGCAGCTGCGGCATTCCTGCCAGCCGTCGTCAGCGTCAGCGCCTGCGCCAGCAGTGTGGGACTCTGGTCTTCGTCCGTCTTCGTCTTCATCCGTCTTCCTCTTCATCCGTCTTCGTCTTCATCTGTCCCCAGTTTTTTCCTTTCCTTTCCGTCCTGTGCATTTTTGTTGATCCCTGTCGTCATGTCAGCCCCCACCACCACTACCACCACAGCCATAGTTTATACTTCCCCTCCGCCGCCACCACCACCATTACATGGTGTGCCCAGTCACAACCCCCTCTTTCCATCCCTCCTCTTCTCACTCTCCTTTCGCCCTCGCTCTTTGTCGCCCTTCTCCAGCTTCTTCCTCCCACTCCTCTCCCTCTGATCCTTTCCCCCCACTCCCCCAGCCTGTCACTGCAGCTCCAGCTAGGGTGGTGGACCGTCAGGCCACTGCCCATGCCCAACTCTCCCCATCGCCTTCGCCATCACCGCCACCACCGTCGCCGTCGCCGTCGCGTTCACCGTCATCATCCCCGGCGCTGACTGCTGCGCCCACGCCGGGACCTGCCCCTTCCCGTCACCTCCCTACAGCTCCCATCCCTCATGTCACCACCCACCCTTCTGCCGCCGTTAAACGCCCTAGTGGCACCACCACCTTCTCCGCTCCCAAAATGGCCCCACCCCATCCTCCTCCCCCCCCCAAAATGCCATGGATGTATCCCCACCTGGCCCTGCTCCCTCCGCCTCCCCCTCCTCCTCCTCCTCCTCCCCCCTCTTTATACAAATACCTCCTCTCCCGTCCCGATCCTTCCCTTCTCGAGGCCCAGAATCTCTCTCTCATCCTCCGTCAACACTTCCCTGGTGCCCCCATCTCTCTCCTCACTCCCAGACGGGATTCTGTTCTCATCTCCTCCCCCAGCCCAACCCTCCATACTGACATCCTCTCCCGCCTCCCCATCACCCGTTTTGGCCCCAATGCCTCCCTCACCCCTGCTCCTTCTCCATCTCCTACCCGCCAACCCCAACCCCCACATCACTCGCCGACCCTCACTGCTGTGACACTCGGCTCAGTCCGTCGATCATGGAGGAGGAGGTGTTGGCGGAGTTTGAGGCGCATCCCACGTTGGAGGTGCAGACGGTCCACCGCATTTTCAACTCGGCCGACCCCACCCGCCTTATGCAGGTTTTCTCCGAGGACGCCCCCTCCATTGACCGTTTCCTGAAGGAGGGTGCCCTCCTCTTCAACCACCGCTATAAGGTCGAACCCTCCCGTTCCCCTCCTCAATCCCTGCACTGCCGGAGGTGTCTGTGCTATAACGCACACCCAACAGCCGAGTGCCTCGAGGCCCCCACGTGCCCGCAAGTGCACTTCCTCCGGCAGTGCCCTAACCTTCAATCTCCTCCCTCCTGCAATACCTGCAATCTCCCCCATCCCACCTACTCCCAAAAGCTTAAAGCCCGACCCCCTCAGACCACTCCTGAACTCACCGTCCTTGTCTTTCCTCTGGATACCCCACCCCTCCTGACAATTCCCTTCGTCGCCCCCACCACCACCGCTGAGGACATCATCAAGTTCCTCACCATTGTCCTACAAAACGTCCACCCTTTCCAGCGCCCTCACTCTCTCCAACAGGTGTCCCTCGCCGCCCTTTCCATTTTCCACTTAAAAATGTATGCCACCTACTCCAACAACCAGGCCCATTTCACCTTCTCCCGTCTTGACACCCTTGTCTAAATCCCTGTCATGGCGTGACAGCCCTGTATCCTTTTCAACAACATCCACTCCCTTTCCGCCAACAAGAACCTCTTCCTGCACACCCTTGCCACCCACCACGTGGATGCCTTCCTCCTCAATAAAACTTTCCTCCAACCCCACCACACCATCCACACGTCGCCCTACCTCCTTCACCGCTCCGATAATCCCATCCCGATTGCGCGTGGTGGATTTGCCGTTGATCACCACCGCCAGATCCCAGTTCAACTCGAACCTCTCCTTCCCGACCTCACCGAACACCTGATCCTTAGTCTCTTCTTCCCTGGCCTTACTGTCACCTGCACCACCATCTATGTCCGCCCTAACGTCCCTATTCCCTTCGACTTCCTCTCCCACATTGACCGTACCTTCTCCTCCTACGTGATCGCTGCCGACCTCAACATCCACAGTCGTTCCGCCGCCCAGTTACGGCGGTGGCATCGGTTCCTCTCCTCCCCTCAAGGTGACCTCATCCCCATCCCCCAGCACACCCGTCCCAAATCCAATTCCACTCCCGATGTTATCCTCTCCTCCCCTAACCTCCTTGGCCGCATAACGGTGGATGCCCTGGAGCCTATTGGTAGCGACCATCTCCCTGTCCTCCTCACTGTTTCAGACGGTCGTCGCCCCCATCCCAACCCTCGTAATGACCCTCCCCCTAAGAACGTCCATGACTATTCCTGTGCCAACTGGAATGCCTACCGGGAAACCCTCTCCACCCAGGTCGATAGCCACCCATTCACCAACCACCACCCTGACGATGTAACCCATGCCGCCTCCTTTCTCCAGCAGACACTGTCTGAGCCCGTGGTGGCCCATGTCCCTACTTTCGCCATCCACCCCCACTGTCCTACCTCACCCCCACAGGCCGTCCTCCTCCTCCGTGAATCCCGCCATCTCTACCGTGCCTTCCTCCACATGCGTGACCCGGACACACTCCGATGCCACCGGCAACTCCAGCGACACATTCAAAATTTGCTCATGGCTAAGAAACGCCAGGACTGGCGACAGATATGCACCCGTTGAAATGCTACCCTACCTATAAACTCGTCCAAGTTCTGGTCAGCCTTACCGGAACTAAACCCTCCCCCTACTATCCTCTTCTCCATGATGATCACCCCTTCCCTGACACCCTTAGTAAGGCCAATCACTTTGCCACTTACCTCTCCGATGTCTTTTCCATCCCCGATGATCCCCAGTTCGATTACTCCCTCTTCCCAGATGTCCGCGATCGAACTGACACCTCTGTCCCTCCCCTCGCTCCTGGATTCCAGTACTTGGACAACATTGCACACACGGAACTCAATGCCCCTATCACTACACAGGATCTCATTGCTACACTCCGCACGAAACACAACACCGCTCCTGGTCACGATCGTGTCACCTACCGTCACCTTTGTGAAACTTCTGTCTCTTTCCTCTCCACCCTGGCGAGGCTCTACAATGTAGTCCTGTCCACCGGTTACTACCCTGACCTGTGGAAAACCTCCCGTATCCTGAAGTTCCTTAAACCTGGTAAACCACCATCCGCCGTCTCCTCCTACCGTCCCATCAGCCTTACCTCGGTCTTCAGCAAGGTCCTGGAGTCTATCCTCACCCGCCACATCCACCAGCATCTCCGCCAGCACCGCCTCCTTCCCGTTACCCAGTGTGGCTTTCGGCCATCCTCTTCCGACGACCTTCTCCTTCACCTCACTCATCTCCTTTCCTAACAGCTTAATTCCCGTCGCTCCACAATCTTCCTCTCCTTGGACCTCGAACGTGCTTATGAACGTGTATGGCATTCCGGTCTCCTCTTCAAGCTCCAAATCTTCGCCCTTCCCATTAACTACGTCCGTATGATCGGTTCCTTTCTCTCCCACCATCCTTCCTATGTCACCATCCATAACACGGATTCCTACACCTTTTTTCCCTCCGCCGGTGTGCCCCAAGGCCCTGTCCTCTCTCCCCTTCTGTACCATTTATATACGGCGGACATACCGCCACCGTCACCCCCCGTCCACCTTCTCCAGTTTGCTGATGACACCGCCTTCCTTGCCCTTGCACCCACCCTGCAACGCTCCCAACACCTTCTGCAATCCCATCTTGACCGGTTCACCGCTTGGCACAACCAGTGGTTGTTCAAGGTCAATCCCTCCAAAACCCAGGCGATCACTGTAGGCAAAACCACCCCTCCCTTCTGCCTCCTTGATTTCTATCTCACCATCTATGGCCGTCCTATCGCCCTCACCCCCACCCTTAAGTAGCTTGGCGTCACCCTCGACCGTCGACTCTCCTGGACCCCCCATCTCCAGACAATCCAAGCCAAGGCACGCTCCGGACTCTGTCTCCTCAAGCTCCTTTCCAGCTGTACCTGGGGTCTGGACCCCTCCACCATGCTCCACACCTATAAATCCCTCATCCACCCTATCCTTTGTTACGCCCATCCAGCCTGGATCTCCACCTCCCCTACCTTTTATAAGTCCCTTCAAATCCTTGAACGCCATGCTCTCCGCCTCGCCTATCGCATCCGTCTCTCCTCCCCCACGCGGATCCTGTACGATCTTTTTCCGTTCACCCACCTCCTCCTTTTCCTTGAAAGGATACAGATCCTCTACACCTCCCGCAAACTCGATCCTCCTCACCCATCCTCTCCCACCCCCGCCTGTTGCTGCACCTCTATTCTTACATCCCACCCGATCTCCATCTCACCACCCTCCTTACCCTCTCCCAAGGTGGCTTCCGCCAGCTCCCCCTCCCTGATGATGTCCTCCTCCCCTCCATCTACCCCTCCTATCAACTTTGATCCTCCTCCCCACTTCCTGTGTCCTTTCCTTTAGGCACCCTCCCTCCCTTCTTTCTCCTTTTCGCGCCATCCCCCTTCCTCCACCCGTCTTCTCCCGGGCTTCCCCTCCCCCTTCCACCCTTCCCCCTATCTCCCCTGCCCATGGCATATCTGCTCTCCCTCTCCCACTCCCCTTCCTCCTCCTCCTCTCTTGGCAGCTCCCTCTCCCATCCCCCCTCCGTCTTTCAGTGGACTTTCGCCCGCCGGAGATCATCGCCATCAGTGTCTTGTGTGTGTGCCTTCGTTTTGTGTTTAGTGTTCTTTCGCCGTCACACCTCCACTGTTCACGTGTGCCGTCGCAGTCATCCGTGTTATGTGCCCCGTGTCAACAAGTGTTATTGTTTTTCTCGTCCAGCGTGAACAGCTTCATGTTTATTGTTTTTTGTATCTACGTTTTTGCCCGCCGTTTTTATTGCATTGTCTGTGTCACCTATATGTCATATTATTGTACCATTTAAGGCTGCAGAGCAGTGTACTATGCTGCTGAGAGCCCGCCTGTATGAGGTGATTAAAATTACAATAAAAAAAATAGTGTCGGAAGTTCCATGCGGCTTTTCGCGGATGATGCTGTAGTATACAGAGAAGTTACAATAAAGAAAAAAAAAGCCATGTTGTTGTTGTTGTGGTCTTCAGTCCTGAGACTGGCTTGATGCAGCTCTCCATGTTACTCTATCCTGTGCAAGCTTCTTCATCTCCCAGTACCTACCGCAACCTACATCCTTCTGAATCTGCTTAGTGTATTCATCTCTTGGTCTCCCCCTACGATTTTTACCCTCCACGCTGCCCTCCAATACTAAATTGGTGATCCCTTGATGCCTCAGAACATGTCCTACCAACCGATCCCTTCTTCTGGTCAAGTTGCGCCACAAGTTTCTCTTCTCCCCAATCTCATTCAATACTTCCTCATTAGTTATGTGATCTACCCATCTAATCTTCAGCATTCTTCTGTAGCACCACATTTCGAAAGCTGCTATTCTCTTCTTGTCCACACTATTTACCGCCCATGTTTCACTTCCATACATGGCTACACTCCATACTAATACTTTCAGAAATGACTTCCTGACACTTAAATCTATACTCGATGTCAACAAATTTCTCTTCTACAAATGCTAGAAACGTAGGTTTGCCTTTCCTTAATCTTTCTTCTAAGATTAGTCGTAAGGTCAGTATTGCCTCACGTGTTCCAGTATTTCTACGGAATCCAAACTGATCTTCCCCGAGGTCGGCTTCTACTAGTTTTTCCATTCGTCTGTAAAGAATTCGTGTTAGTATTTTGCAGCTGTGGCTTATTAAACTGATTGTTCGGTAATTTTCACATCTGTCAACACCTGCTTTCTTTGGGATTGGAATTATTATATTGTTCTTGAAGTCTGAGGGTATTTCGCCTGTTTCATACATCTTGCTAACCAGATGGTAGAGTTTTGTCAGGACTGGCTCTCCCAAGGCCGCCAGTAGTTCCAATGGAATGTTGTCTATTCCGGGGGCCTTGTTTCGACTCATGTCTTTCAGTGCTCTGTCAAACTCTTCACGCAGTATCGTATCTCCCATTTCATCTTCATCTACATCCTCTTCCATTTCCATAATATTATCCTCAAGTACATCGCCCTTGTATATACTCCTTCCACCTTTCTGCTTTCCCTTCTTTGCTTAGAACTGGGTTTCCATCTGAGCTCTTGATGTTCATACAAGTGGTTCTCTTATCTCCAAAGGTCTCTTTAATTTTCCTGTAGGCAGTATCTATCTTACCCCTATTGAGATAAGCCTCTACACCCTTGCATTTGTCCTCTAGCCATCCCTGCTTAGCCATTTTGCACTTCCTGTCGATCTCATTTTTGAGACGTTTGTAATCCTTTTTGCCTGCTTCATTTACTGCATTTTTTTATTTTCTCCTTTCATCAATTAAATTCAATATTTCTTCTGTTACCCAAGGATTTCTACTAGCCCTCGTCTTTTTACCTACTTGATCCTCTGCTGCCTTCACTACTTCATCCCTCAAAGCTACCCATTCTTCTTCTACTGTATCTCTTTCCCCCATTCCTGTCAATTGTTCCCTTATGCTCTTCCTGAAACTCTGTACAACCTCTGGTTCTTTCAGTTTATCCAGGTCCCATCTCCTTAAATTCCCACCTTTTTGCAGTTTCTTCAGTTTTAATCTACAGGTCATAGCCAATAGATTGTGGTCAGAGTCCACATCTGCCCCTGGAAATGTCTTACAATTTAAAACCGGGTTCCTAAATCTCTGTCGTTCCATTATATAATCTATCTGATACCTACTAGTATCTCCATGATTCTTCCATGTATACAACCTTCTTTCATGATTCTTAAACCAAGTGTTAGCTATAATTGAGTTATGCTCTGTGAAAAATTCTACCAGGCGGCTTCCTCTTTCATTTCTTAGCCCCAATCCATATTCACCTACTACGTTTCCTTCTCTCCCTTTTCCTACACTCGAATTCCAGTCACCCATGACTATTAAATTTTCGTCTCCTTTCACTATCTGAATAATTTCTTTTATTTCATCATAGATTTCTTCAATTTCTTCGTCATCTGCAGAGCTAGTTGGCATATAAACTTATACTACTGTAGTAGGTGTGGGCTTCGTATCTATCTTGGCCACAATAATGTGTTCACTATGCTGTTTGTAGTAGCTTACCCGCATTTCTATTTTCCTATTCATTATTAAACCTACTCCTGAATTACCCCCATTTGACTTTGTGTTTATAACCCTGTAGTCACCTGACCAGAAGTCTTGTTCCTCCTGCCACCGAACTTCACTAATTCCCACTATATCTAACTTTAACCTATCCATTTCCCTTTTTAATTTTTCTAACCTACTTGCCCGATTAAGGGATCTGACATTCCACGCTCCGATCCGTAGAACGCCAGTTTTCTTTCTCCTGATAACGACATCCACTTGAGTAGTCCCCGCCCGGAGATCCGAATGGGGGACTATTTTACCTCCGGAATATTTTACCCAAGAGGATGCCATCATCATTTAATCATACAGTGAAGCTGCGTGCCCTCGGGAAAAATTACGGCCGTAGTTTCCCCTTGCTTTCAGCCGTTCGCAGTACCAGCACAGCAAGGCCGTTTTGGTTAAAACACGCAATTTCACTATGAGCCGCTTGTGTGGTACAGTGTCAAAAGCCTTCCGGAAATCCAGAAATACGGAAATCGTAACGTCCAAAACAACCAATCGGTAATTCGACACGTGTTTTGGCCCCTGTAGACGGTCTTGCTTCTTGTATTCATTCTTTCTACTCCCTTATGACTTTACAAGTGATGTGTTACAGGTCTCCATTTTCGATTACACGTGGTGTGTATCGTAGTTGGCCATGTGCATTGTTTCATGGTTACTGTAATCCCCATTGCTTTTCCTACTTTCATCTCAGTATAGATTTATATAAAACTGCTGTTCCCGATGTACACATTGTCTGTGTAATCTACTCTAATCCCAGGCCTGTTTCCCATGTTCTTAATCACGCCTTATGTAACAGACCAAGCCACGTATACTATAAGATCAAAAGTATCCGGACACCTCCAAAAACACACGTATTTCACACCTGCTGCCAGGTACTCCATATCAGCGGCCTCAGTAGTCATTAGACATCGTGAGAGAGCAGAATGGGGCACTCCGCAGGAACCCCGGACTTCGAATGTGGTCAGGTGATTGGGTGTCACTTGTGTCATACGTCAGTACGCGAGATTTCCACACTCCTGAACATCCCTAGGTCAAATGTTTCCGATGTGCTAGTGATGTGGAAACGTGAAGAGGCACGTACATCACAAAAGCATACAGGCCGACCTTATCTGTTGACTGACAGACAGCTGACAGTTGAAGAGGTTCGTAATGTGTAATAGGCAGACATCTATTCAGACCATCACACAGGAATTCCAGACTGCATCAGGATCCACTGCAAGTACTATGACAGTTGGGCGGGAGGTGAGAAAACTTGGATATCATGGTCGAGCGGCTGTTCATAACCCACACATCACGGCGGTAAATGCCAAACGACATCTCGTTTGATGTAAAGAGCGTAAACATAGATGACTGAACAGTAGAAAAACGTTGTGTGGAGTGACGAATCACGGTACACAATGTGGCGATCCGATGACAGGATGCGGGTATGGCGAATGCCCGGTGAACGTCATCCGCCAGCGTGTGTAGTGCCAACCCTAAAATTCGGAGGCGGTGGTGTCATGGTGTGGTCGTGTTTTTCATGGAGAGGGCTTGCACCCCGTGTTGTTTTGCGTGGCACCATCACAGCACAGGCCTAGACTGATGTTTTAAGCACCTTCTTGCTTACCACTGTTAAAGAGCAATTCGGGGATGGCGACTGCATCTTTCTACACGATCGAGCACCTGTTCATAATGCACGGCCTGTGGTGGAGGGGTTGAACGACAATAACATCCCTGTAATGGACTGACCTGCACAAAGTCCTGACCTGAATCCTACAGTACACCTTTGGTTTGTTTTGGAACGCTGACTTCGTGCCAGGCCTCACCGACCGACATCTAGTGGGTATGAAGAAATATCAACAAAGTTAATTAAAGAATGTGACTCTGAGCTAAGTAACAAATTAAGCTATGTGTGTAACCAGTCATTATCAGTGGAATATTTCCTGAATGGCTGAAAAATGCTGAAGTTAAGCCACTGTTTCAGAATGGAGATAAAGAAACAGCATCAAATTTCCGTCCAATTTCACTGTTGCCAGCATTCTCAAAAATTTTCGAAAAAGTAATGTACAGTCGCTTTATAAACATCTCATCTCAAATAACATACTGTCAAAGTCACAGTTTGGATTTCTAAAAGGTTCTGATATTGAGAACGCTATCTACACTTACAGTGAAAATGTACTTAATTCATTAGACAAAAAATTGCAGGCAACTAGTATATTTTGTGATCTGTCAAAGGCATTTGACTGTGTAAATCACAATATCCTTTTAAGTAAATTAGAGTATTATAGTGTAACAGGAAATGCTGCAAAATGGTTCAAATCTTATAGCCCTGGCAGGAAACAAAGGGTGTTGTTAGGAAAGAGACATGTATCAAGCTATCAGGCATCATCCAACTGGGAACTAATTACGTGTGGGGTCCCACAAGGTTCCATTTTCGGGCCCTTACTTTTTCTTGTGTATATCAATGACCTTTCATCAGTAACATTACCAGATGCCAAGTTCGTTTTGATTGCCGATGATACAAACATTGCAATAAATAGCAAATCAAACGTAGTCTTAGAAAGATCAGCTAATAATATATTTGCGGACATTAATCACTGGTTACTAGCCAATTCTTTGTCACTAAACTTTGAGAAAACACACTACATGCAGTTCAAAACTTGTAAGGGGTGTCCCACGAGTATATGTCTAACATACGATGACAAGAAGATAGAAGAAATAGACAGTGTTAAATTCTTGGGATTACAGCTTGATAATAAATTCAACTGGGAGGAGCACACCTCAGAACTGCTGAAGCGTCTTAACAAATCTCTGTTTGCAATGCGAATTTTGTCAGACTTAGGGGATATAAAAATGAAAAAGCTGGCATACTATGCTTACTTTCATTCCATAATGTCATATGGGATTATTTTCTGGGGTAATTCATCAAGCCAAGCTTAAGTTTTCCGGACACAAAAACGTGCAGTAAGAGTTATATGTGGTGTGAACTCAAGAACACCCTGCAGAAGCCTGTTTAGGGAGATAGGGATACTAACTACTGCTTCCCAAAATATTTATTCCTTAATGAAATTTGTCACTAAAAATATATCACTTTTTCAAACCAACAGCTCAATTCATGGAATCAATACTAGAAATAAGAATAATCTTCACAAGGATTTAAAGTCACTTAGTCTTGTACAGAAAGGTGTGCATTATTCAGGAACACACATTTTCAATAACTTGCCAGCAGCCATAAAAAGCTTAACAACCAATGAAATTCAGTTTAAGAGAAGCCTAAAGGATTTATTGGTGGCCAACTCCTTGTACTCCATTGATGAATTTCTCAATAAAACCAACTGATTTGTATATACAGGGTGAGTCACCTAACGTTACAGCTGGATATATTTCGTAAATCACATCAAATACTGACGAACCGATTCCACAGACCGAACGTGAGGAGAGGGGCTAGTGTAATTGTTTAATACAAACCATACAAAAATGCACGGAAGTATGTTTTTTTACACAAACCTACGTTTTTTTAAATGGAACCACGTTAGTTTTGTTAGCACATCTGAACGTATAAACAAATACGTAATCAGTGCTATTTGTTGCATTGTAAAATGTTAATTACATCCGGAGATATTGTAACCTAAAGTTGACGCTTGAAATCTCCGACGTTCAGTTGCGTGTTGTAACAAAAACGGGCCACGGTCGGCGAGCAGCATCTGCAGGGACATGTTTATGATGACGACCGTGTTAACGAGTGTGGCTGTAGTGCACTGTTGTGGTTTGGTCTAGCTGTCGCAGTGTCCGCATGTAGCCCTTGCTGCTATTGTTATTCTGCATTCGTCTCCGCACGCAAACCAACTGTAGTACACCGTGTTACCAAACGTCTGTGATAGTGTAGTGTTGTAGGAACTGTGACCATGGTGTATTCGAACTCTGAAAAAGCGGAGATGATACTCATCTATAGCGAGTGTCGACGAAATGCAGCTGAAGCCTGCAGGGTGTATGCAGAACGGTACCCGGACAGAGAGCATCCAACGTGCCGCACGTTGCAAAACATCTACCGCCAACTGTATGCAACAGGTATGGTCGTAGCACGCAAACGAGTCCGTAACAGGCCCGTCACAGGGGAAGCGGGTGCAGTTGATGTGTTAGCTGCTGTTGCCATGAACCCACACATGAGTACGCGGGACATTGCGAGAGCCGGTGGACTGAGTCAAAGCAGTGTCATGCGCATACTGCATCGTCACCGCTTTCACCCGTTTCATGTGTCGCTACATCAGCAACTACATGGTGATGACTTTAATCATCGAGTGCAATTCTGTCAATGGGCATTAACAGAGAATGCGTTGCAGTTCTACCTGTTTACCGATGAAGCGGGTTTCACAAACCACGGGGCTGTGAATCTACGGAACATGCATTACTGGTCCGTGGACAATCCTCGCTGGCTCAGACAGGTAGAGCGACAGCGACCGTGGACTGTAAATGTATGGTGCGGAATCATTGGCGACCACCTCCATGGTCCTCACTTCATTGCAGGGGCCCAAACAGCTGAAACATACATCGCATTTCTACAGAATGATCTGCCAACGTTGCTCGAAAATGTCCCACTGGAAACGCGTCGACGTATGTGGTATCAGCATGATGGTGCACCTGCACATTCCGCAATTAACACTAGACTGACCCTTGACAGGATGTTCGACGGGCGTTTCATAGGACGTGGAGGACGCATAAATTGGTCAGCCCGTTCTCCTGATCTTACACCTCTGGACTTCTTTCTGTGGGGTACGTTAAAGGAGAATGTGTACCGTGATGTGCCTACAACCCCAGAGGATATGAAACAACGTACTGTGGCAGCCTGCGGCGACATTACACCAGATGTGCTGCGGCGTGTACGACATTCATTACGCCAGAGATTGCAATTGTGTGCAGCAAATGATGGCCACCGCATTGAACATCTATTGGCCTGACATGTCGGGACACACTCTATTCCACTCCGTCATTGAAAATGGAAACCACGTGTGTACGTGTAACTCACCCCTCATGGTAATGTACATGTGCGTCAGTGAAAAAGACCAATAAAAAGGTGTTAGCATGTGGACGTAATGTGCTGATCCAGTCTCTTCTGTACCTAAGGTCCATCACCGCTCCCTTTGGATCCCTACGTAATTCGGTGCTCTCCCATACACACGATCGAACAGCGGAGGAGTGGTACTCAAGCGTCAACTTTAGGTTACAATATCTCCGGATGTAATTAACATTTTACAATGCAACAAACGGCACTGATTACGTAATTGTTTATATGTTCAGATGTGCTATCAAAACTAACAGGGTTCCATTAGAAAAACGTAGGTTTGTGTTAAAAAACATACTTCTGTGCATTTTTTATGGTTTGTATTAACCAATTACACTAGCCCCTCTCGTCACGTTCGGTCTGTGGAATAGATTCGTCAGTATTTGATGTGGTTTACGAAATATATCCAGCGGTAATGTTAGGTGACTCACCCTATATATACATATATACAGTGTAACTTCTGCGCAATTTCAGTGCAGTAATGTGTTCATTGTAAGTGTGTGTGTGTGTGTGTGTGTGTGTGTGTGTGTGTAAGTACAATCTAACTTCTGCACCATTTCAGTCCAGTAATGTGTTCATTGTAAATAAGTATTATAGTAGTTGTATTACATGTTTATTACCTTATAAATAAATAAAAAACTTTTTTATTTTAAATTAAGTGCATCAGTATAGTGTTCATTAAAAAATAACGATCATTCCACTTGGGACCTGTGGAATGGTACATTAGCTTATTTGTTTTAGTTGTAAATATTTGTCATGTATTGTTGTTTTTCTGACATGTTCCACGTCCTGGAGGACCTCCTCACTACGGATCAATTGGAATGAAAGTAAATCTAATCTAATCTAATCTCCTCAGTGCAGCACTCGGTGAAGAATGGGCTGCCATTCCCCAAGAAACCTTCCAGCACTTGATTGAACGTATGCTTGCGAGAGTGGAAGCTGTCATCAACGCTAAGGGTGGGCCAACACCATACTGAATTCCAGCATTACCGATGGAGGGCGCCACGGACGTGTAAGTCATTTTCAGACAGGTGTATGGATGCTTTTGATCACATAGTGTACAATAATTGCCAGGTTGAGGAACGTTTTTTGTTTCAGGTACTAGGTAAGTTTGCTGCTTGACGAGTCTACGAGATACGAGACAGCCGCTCAAAGTGATACTGTTTAATCATATTGATTCATTTCAAGGCCTTTTTTTAGTAAGACTGTTTGTAAGGGTGCATTATGTAGGTGCAGAAGTACTGCCTATTGTCAATAAGATGGACTGGTAATTATCGGTATATGAATAAGCACAACACACACGAAATTTCAGCTTTTCTGTAATGTACAACGCCTCTCTTGTGCGTCTGCCACTTACGTGTATTGTGCATCTCAGTAACGAGCTCGTCCTTACTCCCGTGACGAAACGTGCCACTCCTCATTGGGTCTTCTCTCTCACTTCTTACGTCACCTTTAATGGAGTGAGAATGATTATAACTGTGCCCAAATGAGAGGCACCATTATTTTCTTCGTGCAGTTATGTGTTTGATTTGCATTGTTTGAAAATACCGTTAGCATCTAAGATCGTGCTTTCGAAAATGGCTGCCACGTTGGTAACATAGGCCACAGGTTTTCCACTCTCCCGCCTCACTTTGTTTGTATTCAACTGCTTTTGCTTAAAAGGTTGGTTTCACACTCATGAATCACCTTGAATTTCTCTTAAAGAAAAATTTTTACTTCCTTCCATAACCCAGTCGCTCTCTTCATGGGGTACACGGAAGAAGACGACCGTAATGTAATCTAATCTTCACTTTTATGATTTGATTACTGGCAAAATAATGAGTAATCCCTCACATCGAGTTATCCTATAATCAACTACCGATTATTGCATTCGTCTGGTCGTGAATACGGTCAACGAGCTGCACTGCGAACTCGAACTGATGACGCTCACCTAGCGAGGAATGAAGAAATCCTTGCGGTTTGCGGTGTATGGCTGGATGCCGAGCCGTACGCCGGAAGCGGGCTGCGGGCACAGTGGCTGAAGTCCTGCGCACGCGCGTAGCGGCGCGCTCATTAATAGCTCATGCAGCATTCAGCTCCGGGCTTGTTGGTATTAGCGGCACTTTTATGAATCGGGGCCAAACAGGGCGAGGCGCGCCCTCGAAATTTCGCCGATATGGATCCGCGCTGAAAGGAAAGGCTGCGAGTCGTATCAAAAGGGGGCAGCGCGTAGTGCTGGGGTTTCCGTCCTGCGTGGAAGGCCCTTCAGAATCACTTTTCTGCAAAGGCAGCGTTGTAAGGGGCGAGTTACATCTACCTCAGTATAAAAGAAAAGCCATCACGTGGCACCATTTGCACTTCTGTTAATATGAGCCAAAATACTTTTTTTTATTAGATACAGTTGGAATTAGCCTGGTAAATATAGTTAGTTACTTGTGAAGTGACAAACCTCGTCATAAGACTGCTGATTCGTAAGTAACAAAACAGGTATCAAAACAAAGTAGGATCTGTGAGTGGGCCTGGAAAAAAGGGCTAACTCTGATTTGTAGACTCTCAACTAGCAAATTGCTATTACAAATTAATTTTCTGCTGTCGTACTCTTTAATTGGTAGCGGAGCTAACATCTGTTCACAGTGTGCCCTTAACCTAGACGACTATGGACAAAGTCACTTTTGGAATTCATCATCAGATACTCTCTGACAGAGTTGCCACCAGAATGAATTAGTGCCGTACGTCTGTACTGTTCTTATCTGACGTGGTAGGCTATATACAGGGTGGTCCATTGATAGTGACCGGGCCAAATATCTCACAAAGTAAGCATCAAACGAAAAAACTACAAAGAACGAAACTCGCCTAGCTTGAAGGGGGAAACCAGATGGCGCTATGGCTGGCCCGCTAGATGGCGCTGCCATAGGTCAAATGGATGTCAACTGCGTTTTTTTTTTAAATAGGAACTCCCATTTTATTACATATTCGTGTAGTACGTAAAGAAATATGAATGTTTTAGTTGGACAACTTTTTTCTCTTTGTGATAAATGGCGCTGTAATAGTCACAAACGCATAAGTACGTGGTATCACGTAACATGCCGCCATTGCGGACGGTATTTGTTTCGTGATACATTACCCGTGTTAAAATGGACCGTTGGCCAATTGCGGAAAAGGTCGATATCGTGTTGATGTATGGCTATTGAGATCAAAATGACCAACAGGCGTGTGCTATGTATGCTTCTCGGTATCCTGGACGACATCATCCAAGTGTCCGGACCGTTCGCCGGATGTTACGTTATTTAAGGAAACAGGAAGTGTTCAGCCATATGTGAAACGTCAACCACGACCTACAACAAATGATGATGCCCAAGCAAGTGTTTTAGCTGCTGTCGCGGCTAATCCGCACATCAGTACCAGACAAATTGCGCGAGAATCGGGAATCTCGAAAACGTCGGTGTTGAGAATGCTACATCAAAATCTATTGCACCCGTACCATATTTCTATGCACCAGGAATTGCATGGCGATGACTTTGAACGTCGTGTACAGTTCTGCCACTGAGCACCAGAGAAATTACGGGACAATGACAGATTTTTTGCATGCGTTCTATTTAGCGACGAAGCGTCATTCACCAACAGCGCGGTAACTTAAACCGGCATAATATGCACTATTGGGCAACGGAAAATCCACGATGGCTGCGACAAGTGGAACATCAGCGACCTTGGCGGGTTAATGTATGGTGCGGCATTGTGGGAGGAAGGATAATTGGCCCTCATTTTATCGATGGCAGTCTAAATGGTGCAATGTATGCTGATTTCCTACGTAGTGTTCAACCGATGTTACTACAAGATGTTTCACTGCGTGACAGTATGGCAATGTACTTCCAACATGATGGATGTCCGGAACATAGCTCGCTTGCGGTCGAATCGCTACTGAATAACATATTCATGACAGGTGGATTGGTCATCCAAGCACCATGTCATGGCCCGCACGTTCACGGGATCTGACTTCCCCGGATTTCTTTCTGTGGGGAAAGTTGAAGGATATTTGCCATCGTGATCCACTGAAAACGCCTGACAACATGCGTCAGTGCATTGTCAATGCATGTGCGAACATTAGGGAAGGCGAACTACTCGCTGTTGAGAGGAATGTCGTTACACGTGTAGCCAAATGCATTGAGGTTGACGGACATCGTTTTGAGCATTTATTGCGTTTATGTGGTATTTATAGGTAATCACGCTGTAACAGCATGCGTTCTCAGAAATGATAAGTTCACAAAGGTATATCTTTGACAATGGAACAACCGAAATAAAATGTCTAACGTACCTACGTTCTGTATTTTAATTTAAAAAAAACGTACCTGTTACCAACTGGTCGTCTAAAATTCTGAGCCATGTGTTTGTGACATCTGTCACAAAGCGAAAAAGTGGTCCAACTAAAACATTCATATTTCTTTACGTACTACGTGAATATATAATAAAAAATAGGCGTTCCTATTTTTAAAAAAACGCAGTTGATATCCGTTTGACCTATGGCAGCGCCATCTTGGGGGCCAACCATAGCACCATCTGGTTTCCCCCTTCAAACTAGAAAAGTTTCGTTCTTTGTAGTTTTTTCGTTTGACGCTTATTTCTTGAGATATTTGGCCCGGTCACGATCAATGGACCACCCTGTATAAGGGACGTAAACAGCGCGAGATGCTGAGTGATCACTGTAAATGTCATGGGCACACCGTGTTTTCGTATGAGAGAGGGTTAAGAGCACCTGCCAGAGTTTCGAGGGAGTATCATTGTAGATTTACATTTGGCCAGCTGGTCGAATCACGTAATATTCAAATTTCTGAGGCATTTACTTATCACAGTGGCACGATGGTGGAATGCATGAGAACGTGAGGGCAGGTTTACTCGTCGTTCATGTTCCAATCGGTCTTGTCTCATCACCACAAGGAAGGACCGCCATATTGTGAGTCACATAGTAACCACTTCAAATCCGCCGTCTGCCATCTGACAACGTTCTGCGTCATACTGCACCATTAGTCAATGAGTATCGGTAACCGGACAACGGAATTACCGTCCCATGAGTAGGTCGCGTTAATGCCACAACACAAACGGCTGCGTTTGGAGTGGTCATTACCCCGGATGAACGTCGTCGGGAAGAATGTTGGCGACCTGGGGAGAGAGCCCACTATTCCAATGTTTTGGAGGAGAGACATGCCTGTGTTACTCCTGGCGTCGTGGTCTGGGAAGATATGGGATTTGTCACTAGCTCAGGGCTAGGAGCACTTGAGGGAATTCAGACTGTGCAACGCTACGTCATGGACACCTTGCGTCCTTATGTGTTAACCATCATGTGTCAGTACTGTGGTGCCAGTTTTCAAGAGAACAATGCCCTTCCAGCCATAGCACGGGTCCCTATCAATTGTTTCGTGATGAGGTACTCCCATACCCAGAAAGATGCCCCCCCCCCCCACAAAAAATGGCTCTGAGCACTATGGGACTTAACGTCTGAGGTCATTAGTCACCTAGAACTACTTAAACCTAACTAACCTAAGGACATCACACACATCCATGTCCGAGGCAGGATTCGAACCTGCGACCGTAGCGGTCGCGCGGTTCCAGACTGAAGCGCCTAGTATGCCACGGCCACACTGGCCAGCGAAAGATCCTCAGATTCGTCTCCTGGTATGTGGGACCTGCTCCAGCGTCAACTCTGTCCCAGTGCCAATATACAGGATACGAAGGACCATTTACGACAGTTGTAGATCAGCTTGCCTTTGGAGATGATAAAACGACCTTATGACAAATTTCCTAACCGAACCACCATATACATTCAGGCCAGGGAGGCTGCGATGTCATGATGGTACACTACGTGATCAAAAGTGTCTGGACACCTCCAGAAACATACATTTTTCGTATTAGGTACATTGTACAACCACCTACATCCAGGTACTCCATATCAGCGACCTCAGTAGTCATTAGACATCGTGACAGAGTAGAAGGGGGAGCTCCGCGGAACTCACCGACTTCAAACGTAACCAGGTGATTGGGTGTCACTTGTGTTATACGTCTGGAGGGGAGATCTGTACACTCCTAAACATCCCTAGGTCCACTGTTTCCGATATAATAGTGAAGTGGAAACATGAAGGGACACGTACAGCCGATCACGTCAGTTAACTGACAGAGACCGCCGACAGTTGAACCGGGTCGTAATGGGTAACTGGCAGACATATATCCAAGCCATCACACAGGAATTCCAAACTGCATCAGGATACACTGCAAGTACTATGACAGTTAGGCGAGAGGTGAGAAAACATGGATTTCATGGTCTAACGGCTGCTCATAAGCCACATATTACGCCGGTAAATGCCAAACAACGCCTCGCTTTGTGTAAGGGGCGTAAACATTGGACGGTTGAACAGTGGAAAAACGTTGTGTGGTGTGACGAATCACGGTGCACAATGTGGCGATCCGATGGCAGGGTGTGGGTGTGGCGAATGCCCGGTGAACGTCATCTGCCAGCGTGTGTAGTGCCAATATCAAAATTCGGAGGCGGTGGTGTTACGGTGTGGTCGCATTTTTCATGGAGGGGGCTTGCACCCCTTGTTGTTTTGCGTGGCACTATCACAGCACAGGCCTATATCGATGTTCTACATTGATGTTTTAAGTACGTGCGCCCTCTCGCTGTTGAAGTGCAATTCGGGGATGGTTATTGCACCTTTCAACACGATCGAGCACCTGTTCATAATGCACGGCCTGTGGCGGAGTGGTTACACGACAATAACGTCCCTGTAATGGATTGGCCTGCACAGAGTCCTGACCTGAATCCTATAGAACACCTTTGGGATGTTTTGGGATGCCGACTGCGTGCCAGGCCTCACCGACCGATGTCGATACCTCACCTCAGTGCAGCACTCCGTGAAGAATGGGCTGCCATTCCCCGAGAAACCTTCCAGCACCTGACTGAACGTATGGCTGCGAGAGTAGAAGCTGTCATCAAGGCTAAGTGTTGGCCGACACCATATTCAATTCCAGTGTTACCGACGGAGGGCGCCGCGAACCTGTAAGTCATGTCATTTTCGGCCAGGTGTCCGGACACTTTTGATCACATAGTGTATGAGGGCTCATACTGACAAGTTCCTTGTAAATTTGACTCAATATTTTAATCACTGAAATAAAATCGGATACCTTCTCTAACAGTGAAGTTTCATTTTGTTCCCTTCTCCCCCTCTGAATGATTCACTTTTTTGTCATGATGTTTTTGCGTCCCTTGTTCTCCGGTGGCGTTTCAGACTAACACTGTAATTATGATTTGTTCGGTTTATTGCCCCAATTACCTACGTTTCTGTGAAAATGTCTTAACAACAATGAAAAAATTAGTAACAGGCAATCACCAAAACGTACAAAACGTACAGTTCTGAGAAACAATCCTGAAATAAAATAATTTTGCATAATGTGATTGCCGTCTCTGCGCGATCAGTGAATTTGTACACGAGACGAGTATTCATCAGTAAACCTATCCACACTACTGTGTGTCACTGTTAATGTGCGACTAACACTCACGGAAAAACAAATCCTAGATATATCCGAGAACTGCTAAAGACAAATTTAAGGGCACAGATTGGGTTGGCAGTTGCCAACTACCAGGACCGTGAGTGAATGCGACAGACTTGTTAGCAAATAATTCCACGGGCCATACCGTCGCCCCTTACGTATAGATAGTTCAGTGCAATATGGATACAAGATAAATTGGCGGGGGTGATGGAGGGGTAGGGGGGGGGGGGGGATTGGACGAAATCAGACGGATGCAGTTACGGTGTATCGAGCCAACGAAGACCACGGGTCTCTCGTACCAAAACACTCATAAAATATCTCTGAACTACCCCCAAAACTTTGTCAGTGGTGTTGAGGTTCACATCGTATTGAGTTGAATGGTAATTAATGCCAAGATAAAAACTACGTATGAGTGTATGGAAATATTTTACTAATTAAAATGACAAAGTTTCCATTGATCTTCGTTTCGTCTTCGTATGTAATCACAAGATAATTCGACACACATTGCTAACTATAAGCTAGTTTCAGCTCTGCAGAACAAAGGCTGAAGAAAATGCGAATTGGCTTTAAGGAATAGGTTTAATACTGAAGTAAAGTCTATGTTAAAGTAGGATGTGAAGCTACGGATTGGATAAAAGAGAGAAGATGCTTTAATTAAGGAAGGGCACTGTCACCCTTCGTGATTTTTAAGGACGACATAAAGGACATTGTGGAAAGAAAATTTGGAGACGTTAACGATACGTTAACGGGCTTTGTCAATGACCTATTGTTATCAGGGGATAAGAAACCCGAGTATCACTTGCAGTTTAATGGACAGGTAGAGGTTGTCTGATTTTTTCGTTTGATGCTCAATGTTAGGTCCCATTTGCAGGCTTCTGGTTGGCGCCAGACCTCCAGTCCTCACGTTATTCTGTTTTCTTCCTCATTTCTATGCTTTAGCTACGGACGACAGATTCTGGTACATTCTCCCAAAGTCATAGCTCCATGTTATTCTTTCGGAGCACCTCGTGTCTCAATAATCACCAATAATGTAAGGCTGCTTTTTATTTCCTTTTTTACATAAATATTAGAATAATCCTCATGCGTTATTTTAAGGACAATTTTTTCTGACAACATTGTTCTGACTCGTTCCCTCTCGGAGGTCCGAATTGCGGGACTATTTTACCACCTGTACATTTTACTATTTCACCCATTATGATATCATATCCTCCGGAAATATAATGGCTGTAGTTTCACCTTGCTTTCTGAACTAACATAGCATGGCCTTTTTGGCTATGTTAGGAGACCATGTCAATCACTCAGATTGTTGCCCTTGCAACTAATGAAAGGACTGCTGCCCTTCTTCAGGAATTATATGTCAGTGTTGCCGTACCATAGATACCACCCTATTGTTACTGCTCCCAAGGTCTAGCTATAAAAATGTTGAGGCAAGCAAGCAACCCACCATGGTATGATCCATGCCTCATAGAAATGGACGGGTGCGGGAGGAGGGTTGATGGTATTGAAATGTAAGGTGTGGAATTTTATGTGAGGAACAGTGAGTTCATGACAGTGACCAAAACGAGGGACAGGACGACCCCCACGACTTTTGCTGACAGACAGAGGAACAACTGAAGTATGTTGACGGCTTGAAACATCCTTTGAAGCTTATTGGAAACAAACGAGAGGAATGATAAAGATGTCAGTGAGAGAGAGAGAGAGAGAGAGAGAGAGAGAGAGAGGTAAGCTTTAACATTTCTGAGAAGTGTCGAAAGATTGGTGCAGAATAAAGACGCCCCACATAAGACCAAGGGGTTAAGGGAGGCCATAGTTACAAGATGAAACATGAAGTATTATGCCACATCCACAAGGAAGGAGAATGAACTGTCTTGAAATTATGGAAATTAATAAACACGTCTCCATCAACCCAAACCTAGTATTGATTGACCAGTCACAGTTCCCTTACTCACCACTTCTAACTGCAAATACTGTTCATGTTGTAAATTTTCCCTCTCACTAACAAACTCCATTTACTTTATTTCTGTTACTATAATTTCTCTTGCTGTGTAAAAAAATTTTCACTTTGTATAATCTCAACTGCATCACTCACCTGCTTAACATCACCATTATTTATTATCTGTTTATAATTTATGACGTATTAAAGACAAGATTATTTTGTTGACCTATATCTTTGGAACATATCGCCAAAGCTTAACGTTCAGCTATGTTCTTCTGTGTACAGCTCTTGTAGTTTGTCTATAGTTCATTAGCTAACGTGTGACATAATTTATAGTAGTTAAATAATCCCACATCGTATTTACACTGAAATAACCTCTTTTGTTTCTAACTTTCACACTTTCATCTCTGGAAATGCAGATACTTTGTACATGCTTTAATTTAAAATCTTTGATCCAACTAAATTTCACTGAACCAAACACTATCTTTGTACTTTTTGAAGGCGTAACAGCCGAAAACGGGTTCGTATAACAAATAATAAATATTAAAGAATATTACACCAACATTGTATGTGTTTCATTCATAATGTACAAAATATTCTACCAAGAACCAGCGGAACCGACAATCAATGCAACAATCTATCCACCCTGCTAAGTGTCCATCGTGACATTTGCCTCTGAAACTAGTACAAAGAAGAAGCGATATTTAACCAAGATACAGGTACGTGAATTTATATTTCACAGAAAGTTATTAGAAGTAACAATGATGGACAGAATAAGAAACGACGATATCAGGAAAATTGTAAGTGAAGTACCGTCACAGGAGCGGACAGACGTTGCATGGCCTGATGAGGACGGAAAATGTGTGAATTAAGGCTCCAAGACAAATAGCAACGGCAGACCAGGGTTATGTAGTTGAGAGGCGTGGACTAAAATGTCTACACTGGAACAGGGTGGTAGCGGAGTGATAAGCGGAAAAATTCATATCCAAAAGCAGATCTGGCAAATGATGAATATGATGACGCAGTTTCACAAAAATCCTTCTTTTCCGCAAATGGGTCGTCGTCAGCAACTGGATCTGTTCAATCGATCCACAGCGATGTCCGTGAAGACCTGCACTCTTCTCAGGGATCAAGTGAAAATCACAGCTCGTCAGGACTGAATGAAAGGTGCGTTATTCTCCTAGGCCCTTCCTCGGTCCCATGTGAAGTGCGTGGTCTACAGTTGTCTTGTTCCAATAAATCTTTGTTTTTCTCTCTCAAAATTCTTCTGAGGAGCTTTTCTACAACTCGGAGTTTCTATGTGACGTCTTCTTCTAACAATTTTGTTTGCTTAATGAAAATCGGTGTGGATAACTTAATCTGCATCTGTAAACACCAGTTCCATCATGTTTCCAGGAAAATATTATATATTGAATTTCCTTTTCTGTGGCAAGCCTCTGTGCCGATATTCCATGGGGTAATGGCGAACCCAGGATTTATCTGAAGCCCAGATGACGTGAAGAAAAGTCTAGGCTTCAATATCGAACCACAGAAAATCTACGTCGGTAATTTCAAATATTAAGGCTTTAATCTGAGGCTTGAGCGTTCGTCGAACTCATTTAGGACAAATCTTGCGATATTTAGGCAAAGACAAAGTGTGAGTTACAGCCTTGTGTGAAATGCCGATTCCGGTTGCAAAATCCAATGAAGAATGTGCCAATTTCCACTGAATCGGTTCATCGAATATTCTCTTTGTGGTGTCACCGCCAGACACCACACTTGCTAGGTGGTAGCTTAAATCGGCCGCGGTCCATTAGTACATGTCGGACCCGCGTGTCGCCGCCATCAGTACTTGCAGACCTAGCGCCACCACATGGCAGGTCTAGAAAGACGGACTAGCACTCGCCCCAGTTGTACGGACGACATTGCTAGCGACTAGACGTACGAAGCCTTCCTCTCATTTGCCGAGAGACAGTTAGAATAGCCTTCAGCTAAGTCCATAGCTACGACCTAGCAAGGCGCAGTTAACCATATCTGGAGAGAGTCTTACTTGTATTCACCATGGAGATGTACCACACAGGAGAATAAAGTTGAGTATACGAGAAGCTCCGTTCTTTTCTTTATAGCATTTATGAAGTATCCTGTTCCAGAACTCACGCCAGCCGGCGTGTGTGTACGCGTGCCTATCGGTAACCTCACCCTGTGTCTAGACTGTCTTGTATAGACACAACACTCTTGTGCAACTGATCGGTTGCTAATAAAGTTCGTCCAAAACTTTGTTTGTGACATAATACCATTCATTCTTCCATGTCCACCTGATTTACATCTGTTTTCCCAGCTCAATACAGTGATAATATCAAGCGTACCCATTACCATACACTGCTTTCATCGATAGATATCAATTATAACAAAACCTTCTGGCTGTTAGGGAGTCGATGACAGGGCGTTGTTTCATTCGCAATGGTGAACCTCGCTCACACGGGTTCATTTCCATCATCATAACTACGCAAGTAATCAAAGCAATGCATTGCGGCTAACTCTGGTTGTAGGAGACCCTTTACGGAACAGTTTGAAACCGGTTTCGCCACAGTGCTATCATTGAGGAGTACAAGAAGCATTATATCTTACCAGAGCCAATGAACTTTCGATCGTCAGTGGATCTTTTCTGAGTCTCACTGAACTAGAGTATACCAAGTATTCTGTTTTAGCTAAGTTTTACGGAACCCGAAATTTAGTGCGGGCGTCAATGCGAGATGCTTTTAATAGTTTCCACAAAGAAACATTGTCTCAAAATAAGGCAGAAAACCCATAGAGATTCTGGTCGTATGTAAAGTACACCAGTGGAAAAAAACAGTCAATACCGTCACTGCGCGACAGCGATGGAAATGTTACCGATGATGCTGCCACTTAAGCGGAGTTACTAAATACTGTTTTCCGTAATTCCTTCACGAAAGAAGACAAAGTAAATATTCCAGAATTCGCAAACAGAACAGTTGTTAGCATGACCGACGTAAAAGTAGATATGTTAGGTGTTGCGAAAAAACTCAAATCACTTAAGAAAGTCCAGTCCAGATGGTATGCCAATCAGATTCCTTTCAGACTATGCAAACACAATACCGTCTTTCTTAGCAATCATATAGAACCATTCACTTGACGAAAGGTCTGTTCCTGAAGACTGGAAAATAGCACAGGTCACGCCAATATTCACGAAAGAAAATAAGAGTAACTCATTGAATTACAGACCCATATCACAGAGCTCAATTTGCAGTACTCGAACATTATGAATGACCTTGAAGAAAATGACTTATTGATACATAACCAACACGGATTTAGAAAATATCGTTCTCGTGCAACACAGATAGCTCTTTATTCCCATGAAATAAAATCGATTCCATATTCCTAGATTTCCAGACGGCTTTTAATACCGTTGCTCACAAGCGACTGTTTATCAAACTGCGTGCATATGGAGTATAGTCTCAGTTGTGTGACTGGATTCGTGATTTCGTCTTATGGAGATCGCAGTTCGTAGTGGTAGACGGTAAATCATCGAGTGGAACAGAAGTGATATCTGGCGCTCCACAAGGTAGTGTCATAGGCCCTCTGCTGTTCCTGATTTACACAAATGATCTAGGTGATAATCTGAGCAGCGCCCTTAGATTGCAGATGACGCTGTAATTTACCGTCTAGTAAAATCATCAGACGATCAATTCCAATTACAAAATGATCTAGAGAGAATTCCTGAATGGTGCGAAAAATGGCAATTGGCACTAAACAAAGAAGAGTGCGAGGTCATCCACATGGGTACTAAAAGAAATCCGATAAATTTCAGGTATACGATAAATCGCACAAATCTAAGGGCTGTCAATTCGACTAAATACCTAGGAATTACAGTTACGAGCAACTTAAATTGAAAAGACCACATAGATAATGTTGTGGGGGAGATGGCGCTTGGTTGGCAGAACTCTCAGAATATGCGACAAACCCACTAAAGAGACAGCCTACATTACACTTGTCCGTCCTCTGCTGGAATATGGCTGCGCGGTGTGGGATCCTTAACAGGTAGGACTGACGGAGGACATCGAAAAATTCCAAAGAAAGGCAGCTCGTTTCGTGATATCGTGCAATAGGGGTGAGAGTATCACTGATATGGGGTGGCAGTCACTGAAACAAAGGCGGTTTTCTTTGCGGATAGATCTATTTACGAAATCTCGATCACGAACTTTCTCTTCCGAATGCGAAAATATTTTGTTGATACCCACCTACGTAGGGAGAAATGATCGTCATAATAAAATAAGAGAAATCAGAGCTCGAGCGGGAAGATTTATGTGTTCGTTTTTCCCACGGCCAGTCTAGAGTGGAATGGTAGAGAAGTAGAATGAAAATGGTTCGATGAACCCTCTGCCAGGTACTTAAGTGTGAATTGCAGAGTAACCATGAAGATGTAGATGTAGCTGTTTGGTGATACAAGGAGGTTCAGCAGTATTTTCGGCGACAATGACTAAAATAGAAGTATCCTAACAGTGCTCTGCAAAGCCTTCTTTCCTCTAACAAATTAATTTTTTTTCAACTGTATATTCTGCTGATCACGTTTTTACCGCTCGCTCTGCCTGGTGTCATACTAAAATTAACAGGGCAGCACCACTAATGTTTGGCTGCTGTCAGATATATGCATCAACATCATGCTCGGAGGTTTGTGGAAGGGAGCTTATAGTGTAAGAAAACAGTTTCCCTTGCTTCCTGTTCAGTTCGTGAATCGTGTGTGGGAAGGGAGATCTGCATCTAACATCTACATCTAAATCTACGTACGTATTTCACAGGCCACAATATTGTGTGTGGTGGAGGCTATCACGCCCTACTACGATGTTCTATTATCCTGTCTCTTCTTCTTGTTACCGATTCAGATATATTTATTTTCTCGCTGATTCTACGGATAACCTCCTCATTCCTTGCCTTGTCAAGCCACCTAATTTTCAACATCTGTCTGTAGCACCGCAGATCAAATGTTTCGGTTCTCTTCTGACCAGGTTTTGCCACAGTCCTTGTTTCACTACCACACAATGCTGTGCTCCAAATGTATATTCTCAAAAAGTTCTTCCGCAAATTAAGGCCTATGTTTGACACTAGTAGACATCTCTTTCCCTGTAATAGCTTTTTCTTTTCAGGCCTAGTCTGCTTTTTATGTTCGCTTTGCTACGTCCGTCATGGGTTATTTTGCTGTCTAGGAAGCAGAATTCCTGGACTTCGTCTACTTTGGGACCATCAGTTCTAATGCTAAGTTTGTTGGTGTTCTCATTTCTGCTAGTTCTCATTGCTTTCGTGTTTCTTCGATTCACTCTCAGTCCATATTCTATACTCATTAGAGTGCTCATTTTATTCAAAAGATCCTTTCATTGAGGACAGCATCACCAGCAAATCGTATCATTGATATTTTTTTACCTCAATTTGAATTTCACTCTTGAACTTTTCTTTTTATTTCCCTCATTGCTTCTTCGATGTGTATATTTAATAGTAGGGACTTTCACTACATCCCTGTTTTACACCATTTTTAATTCGAGCACTCTCGTCTCAGTTTTCTTCTGTGTATTATTATTGTCAGCATCTTGGATACATGAATGTTAAACTGATGGTGCGATAATTCTCTCACATCTCGGCCTTCGCTGTCTTCGAAATAGTGAGGATGTTGTTTTTCCGAAAGCCTTATTGTGTGTTCAAATGATTAAATTGGCTCTTAGCACTATGGGACTTAACATCTGAGGTCATCAGTCCCCTAGAACTTAGAACTACTTAAACCTAACTAGCCTAAGGACATCACACACATCCATGCCCGAGGCAGTGAAGTTTTACAGGGGAGAGTAGTACCGACTTTTTTTTAGAGCGGGAAAAATTGTTTTAATCCCGAAACGCCACGGACCAGCTGTTCCTGATAGCTTTCGCCTAATTACGTTGTTAAACCTTGATTACAAGACTGTGGCGACGGCAGTTAATAGTAGCAAGTCGGCTCTGATGAAGACGATTTTTGCAAACCATCAAAGCTGCTTACCTGGTCGTACTATTCTTACCCCTACAGTCGAGTTCGGGGCCTAGTTTCGGTCGCTGTTGTAGAATCTGTCCCTTGTATCCTTGCTTGTCTAAACTTTAATAAGGCGCTTTACCTAGTTAATTACTATTTTTCCTCCGGATTATGGAGACAGTTGGCTTTACCGTTGGCACACGGCAAGTGCTCTCAATTCTGTTTACGTGTATTTCAGCCTTGGTGGTTGCTAATGGCCGACTGATGCCACCGATAATATCCGTCGGGCAGTGCCTCGAGGAAGCCCGCTGCCAGTGAATTTGTTTGTGTTGTCTCTGGAGCTCCTATTTCGGATGCTGGCATCCCAACTGAAAGTTCGGACGCTTTCCGGAGAGACTATAGCTGTTCTAGCGTACGCGGATTGCGTGATACTTCTATTCCGCAATTCTGCCCTACTAATGACGAATCCTACTCTCGTTATACCAGTTTATGTTGCTGTTGGTATTACCCTATAGTCATCTGTCCAGAACTCATAGTCTTCACTTCACTGACCCCAATACACCTAGACTAAGCCTTAGCTACTTCCTTTTCAGATTTTCTATCTTCCCTGCCACGATCAGACTTCTGACTCCCCACGTCCCAACTCGTAGAACTCTCTAGCGTCTTTACCTTTCCTTAAGCATAACTAATCGTCATGTAACACATCATCAATTTTATTTTGAATTCCTCTGTGTTCTGTTCTTGTCAGCAACTTCGATGCATGAGCTATTAAGGTAAGTGAGCAATAATTCTCACATTTGTCAGGTCTTGCGCTCTTCGGAAGCATGGATCACATTTTTCCAAAAGTCAGATGATACATCGCAGACTCCTATATTCTAGAGATCAACGTGAATAGTCGTTTTGTTGCCACTTCCCTCTTGCCTTTTTTATATTAAATCTAGAGGCATATGTCACTAGGGGTAAGATAGATACTGCGTACAGGAAAATTAAAGAGACCTTTGGACAAAAGAGAACCACTTCTATGAATATCAAGAGCTCAGATGGGAAACCAGTTCTAAGAAAAGAAACAAAATCAGAAAGGTGAAAGGAATATATAGAGGCTCTATACAAGCGCGATGTACTTGAGGGCAATATTATGGAAATGGAAGAGGACGTAGATGAAGGTGAAATGGGAGATATGATACTGCGTGATGAGTTTGACAGAACACTGGAAGACCTGAGTCGAAACAAGCCCCCGGGAGTAGACAACATTCCATTAGAACTATTGATAGCTTTGGGAGAGACAGCCATGACGAAACTCTTCCATCTGGTGAGCAAGACGTATGAGACAGTCGAAGTAACCACAGACATCAAGAGGAATATAATATAATCACTCCAGTCCCAAAGCAAACAGGTGATGACAGGTGCGAAAATTACCGAACTATCAGCATAATAAGTCACGGCTGCAAAATACTGACGCGAATTCTTTACAGACGAATGGAAAAACTGGTGGAAGGGAAGATCAGTGTGGATTTCGTAGGAATTTTGGAACACGCGAAGCAATACTGACCCTACGACTTGTCTTAGAAGATAGATTAAGGAAAGGCAAACCTACGTTCTAGCATCTGTAGACTTAGAGAAGCCTTTTGACAATGTTGACTGGAATACTCTCTTTCAAATTCTGAAGGTTGTAAGGGTAAAATACAGGGAGCGAAAGGCTATTTACAATTTGTATAGAAACCAGATGGCAGTTACAAGAGTCTAGGGGCATGAAAGGGAAGCAGTGGTTAGGAAGGGAGTGGGACAGGGTTGTACCCAATCCCCGATGTTATTAAATCTGTAAATTGAGCAAGCGGTTAAGGAAACGAAAGAAACATTTGGAGTAGGAATTAAAATCCGTGGAGACGATATAAAACTTTGAGAAAGAGAAGTTTGAGGTTTGCCGACGACATTGTAATTCTGTCAGAGACAGCAAAGGACCTGGAAGAGCAGTTGAAGGCAATGTGCAGCTTCTTAAAAGGAGGATACTAGACGAACATCAACAAAAGCAAAATGAGGATAACGGAATGTAGTGTACTTAAATCAGGTGATACTGAGGGAATTAGGTAAGGAAATGGGACACTTAAAGTAGTAGACGAGTTTTGCTATTTGGGCAGTAAAATAACTGACGATGATCGAAGCAGAGAGAATGTAAAATGCAGATTGGCGATGGCAAGGAAAGCGTTTCTGAACAAGAGAAATTTATTAACATCGAGTTAGACTTAAGTCTTTTCTGAAAGTATTTGTGTGGAGCGTAGCCATTTATGGAAGTGAAACATGGACGATAAACAGTTTAGATAAGAAGAGAATAGAAGCTTTCGAAATGTGGTGCTACAGATGAATGCTGAAGATTTGATGGGTAGATCATGTAACTAATGAAGAGGTAACTAATGAGGAGGTACTGAATAGAATTGGGGAGAAGAGGAATTTGTGGCACAAGTTGACCAGAAGAAGGGATCGTTTGATAGGACACATTCTGAGGCATCAAGAGATCACCAGTTTAGTATTGGAAGGAAACTTGGAGGGCAAAAATCGTAGAGGGCGACCAAGAGATGAATACACTAAACAGATTCTGAAGGATGTAGGTTGCAGTAGGTACTGGGAGATGATGAAGCTTGCACAGGATAGAGTAGCATGGAGAGCTGCATCAAGCCAGTCTCTAGACTGAAGACTGCAACAATAACAAATGTCCCAAAGCTCTTTTAAATTCTGAAATACGAGTACTCGACCCCATATCTCTTCTATATCGACTCCTGTTTCTTCTTCTATCACATCAGACAAGTTTTCTCACTGACAGAGGTATTCAGTGTACCCGTTTCACCTGTGCACTCTCTCTCTCTGCCTTTAGCGGTGAAATTCCCACTGCACCCTTAATGTTACACCTTGCACATATTACACCGAAGGTTGTTTTGACTTTTAGTATACTGAGTCAGTCCTTGCGACACACACCTCTTTATCGATTTCTTCAAATTTTTCATACAGCCATTTCGACTTAGCTTCCCTGCACTTACTATTAATTTCATTCCTAAGTGATTTGTATTTCTTTATTCCTGAAATTCCCTGAAAGTTTTTGTACTTACTTCTTTCACCAGTTAATTTAAGTACTTCTTCTGTTAGCCATGGTTTCTTCGTAGTTATCTTCCTTGTTCCTGTTTCTCTTTCCAAGTTGTCTTATTGCCTTTTTTACAGATTTGCATTCTTCTTCAAGCGAACTCTCTACAGGACTGTTGCTTGTCGAAGTATCTATAGCCTTCGAGAACATCAAACATATTCCGTATTCCACTTCTTTGCGTAATGATTCGTCCTGAAGAGTCTCGTAAACTTCAGCCTAGTCTTCATCACTTCTAGATTTCGATCTGAATTGATATCTACGTTTTACAATAGAGTATCTGACTTCGGAATCTTTTCCTGAGCAAGATGTAATGTAACTGAAATCTTTCCGCATCAGCCGGCCTTTTCCAAATAAACATCCTCCTCTTGTGGTTCTTGAACAGAGCATTTGCTATTACTAGCTGACTTTTATTGTAAAACTCATTTAGCCTTTCTCCTCTCTTATTACTATTACCAAGCGTAAATTATTACTTAAACCTTTATTCTACTCCTACTGTATTGCGGTCCCCCACGACTATTAGCTTTTCGTCTCTCTTTACATACAGAAAAACCAATTTAATATCCTCTATACTTTCTCTATCTCTTCATTTTTAGCTTGGCATGTATACCTGAATTGTCGTTATTTGTGTTGATTTGCTGTCGATTCTGATGAGAGTAAACCTATCACTAAACTGTTCACAGTAACTCTCCCCCTGCGCCGGCCGGTGTGGCCGTGCTGTTAAAGGCGCTTCAGTCTGGAACCGCGTGACCGCTACGGTCGCAGGTTCGAATCCTGCCTCGGGCATGGATGTGTGTGATGTCCTTAGGTTAGTTAGGTTTAAGTAGTTCTAGGTTCTAGGGGACTGATGACCACAGAAGTTAAGTCCCATAGTGCTCAGAGCCATTTGAACCATTCCTGTGTCATGGTCTGAATAGATCTCTGCCTGTTACACATTACTACTCTCTTCAACTATCGGCGGTCTCTGTAAGTCAACAGACGAGGTCAGCCTGTACTCTTTTGTGCTTACATGTCCCATCAAGTTTCCACTTCACTATCACATAGGAAACATGTAGCTAGTGATGTTTAGGAGTGTGGGAATCTCGCGCACAGACGTATGACACAAATGACACTCAATCGATTGTCCACGTTCTAAGTCTGTGAATTCCTCAGAGAGCCCAATACTGCTCTCACACGATGTCTAATGACTACTGTGGTATCTGATATGGATTACTTGGCAGTAGGTGGCAGCACAATGCACCTAATATGAATAACGTATGTGTTTGGAAGTGTCCGGATACTTTTGATCACATAGTGTAATACATTCCTTACTACCGCATCAGTGAAGGGTAAAACCTCGACCTTTCGACGATTACCTCCATCATCAGTAGCTGCTGTCGAAGACGATGAAGGTAATCGTCAAAAGCTCGAGTTTTACCCTTAACCGACGCTGCGAGAAGTCCGAAATTGTTTGACAGAACATTTACTCTTTGTTTTTCCCTAGGCACCGAAATATTAAACTTTCACTTAGGCAGTGTTTTGTTGGGAGGCGTACCATCAGGGTCTAGCAACATGAGCCGGCCGCTGTGGCCGAGAGGTTCTAGTCGCTTCAGTCCAGAAACGCGCTGCTGCTACGGTCGCAGGTTCGAATCCTGCCTCGGGCATGGATGTGTGCGATGTCCTTAGGTTGGTTAGATTCAAGTAGTTCTAAGTCTAGGGGACTGATGACCACGGCTATTCCATAGTGCTTAGAACCATTTGAACCATCTTGCAACATGATTTTGAATCTGTGCCGTGTCGAGTTTCGCGCTTCGCACCGTGATATACAACCTGCGTCAAGCGCACAAGTCAATACGGCGGCGCTAATTCCCGTGCAGGTGGCTGAGTAAACGGCCCCATTGAGACAGGTGAGGCGGCTCGTTAAGACGGGCGCCCCGACGTGCAGCCGGGACTTAGCAGCCGTGGGCGCCCGGTAGGAGGGGCCTTCTCGTCGCATTAGCGTCGCATTACGTCGCGCGGCTCGTCAATTAGCCGGCCTGCTGGCTGTCAGTAGCCGAGCACGTGACACGCCTGTTAGCCGGACACACGGTCCACTGGCGTTACATCCCGCTCGAGGCTGAATGTGTCGTCGGTGCTCAGTGTTACGACTCTCGGCGACACAGCAGTAGCTATTTTCGTTTTTTTTTTTTATTTCTGCTCCGTATCTGTTCGTATAGTGTAACGCGTTATGCACTAGCTTGCTAGGCTGGGAGTTGAGCCAGAGGTGGATGCACTCAGCACTCCATATTAACGTCCGTGGACTTGGAAGAGCAGTTGAACGGAATGGACAGCGTCTTGAAAGGAGGATATAAGATGAACATTAACAAAAGCAAAACGAGGATCATGGAATGTAGTCGAATTAAGTCGGGTGATGCTGAGGGAACTAGATTAGGAAATGAGACACTTAAAGTAGTAAAGGAGTTTTGCTATTTGGGGAGCAAAATAACTGATGATGGTCGAAGTAGAGAGGATATAAAATGTAGACTGGCAATGGCAAGGAAAGCGTTTCTGAAGAAAAGAAATTTGTTAACATCGAGTATAGATTTAAGTGTCAGGAAGTCGTTTCTGAAAGTATTTGTATGGAGTGTGAAGTGAAACATGGACGATAAATAGTTTGGACAAGAAGAGAATAGAAGCTTTCGAAATGTGGTGCTACAGAAGAATGCTGAAGATTAGATGGGTAGATCACACAACTAATGAGGAGGTATTGAATAGAATTAGGGAGAAGAGGAGTTTGTGGCGCAACTTGACAAGAAGAAGGGACCGGTTGGTAGGACATGTTCTGAGGCATCAAGGGATCACTAATTTAGTATTAGAGGGCAGCGTGGAGGGTAAAAATCGTAGGGGGAGACCAAGAGATGAATACACTAAGCAGATTCAGAAGGATGTAGGTTGCAGTACGTACTGGGAGATGAAGAAGCTTGCACAGGATAGAGTAGCATGGAGAGCTGCATCAAACCAGTCTCAGGACTGAAGACCATAACAACAACAACGGGCTGGTACTCACTATCCAGCTTGAATGTGACTCTTGCGCGGTTTCCCACGCTCGTTTAGGCAAATTCTAGCCTGATTCCCAAATTCCGTCTCAGAAAATGCGATACACAAACAGTTAAAATATGTTGGATATGAGGTCTGCCAGTTATGCAAAACACCCTTTTTCTCAGTACCCAAACACGTTTCGGCACCACTGTGCCATCATCAGTGGGTTTTCGTTTTTATTTATTCTGAAATTTGAACATTTTTGTTAAATGATTATAAAATTGTGTGCATTTTACTTCAAACAACAGATCGTTTCTTTTTCTAAATACCTTTACATTTGCTGTGCATGAAAGTTCTGGATCACTTGTGTGTTAATAACTGCAGATAGCGTGTCATCTGCAACCACACGATTTTAATGAGAAAGTTTTTTTGCTGGGACTTAACCTGTCTTCTAGAATGTAATTTAGTTTATCGCGATGTTTTCGCGCCTATATTCGTTTTTACTTACGTTTTCGTGTGGCAAGCACTTCCATTCTCCGCATCATGCTGAGGTGTTGTGATACACACGTAAATATAACAAGTATTTTCCACAAATAACGTAGTAAAACACGTTTCACTTCACCAGAATACAGTGTAATTGTAATTTGTTATGTGACCCACCCCAGTCAGTGTACATTTATTCACCACAGAGTTCAGCGCCAAATTTGAACTTTGTTTGCATTATATGGTTCAAATGGCTCTGAGCACTATGGGACTCAACTTCTGAGGTCATTAGTCCCCTAGAACTTAGAACTAGTTAAACCTAACTAACCTAAAGACATCACACACATCCATGCCCGAGGCAGGATTCGAACCTGCGACCGTAGCGGTCTCGCGGTTCCAGACTGCAGCGCCTAGAACCGCACGGCCGCTTCGGCCGGCTTGCATTATATCTTTGTGTGTGTGTGTGTGTGTGTGTGTGTGTGTGTGTGTCTTTTATGTGCGCTTCTTAGCTGTGTCTGTTGTCTTTTATATGGTATTCCTTTTATGTGTAAATGGTGCGTCATTGCAGATTTTAGTGTATCTATTTTTTATGTGTGAATGGTGCGTCATTGCAGATTTTAGTGTATCTATTTTTTATGTGTGTGTGTGTGTGTGTTTGCGTGCGTGTGTGTGTGTCTCTGTGTATCGATTTTATCTGATTGTGCTGTTTTTATTTGTGTGGAGGAATTTTCCCTCTTTTAGATTACGCCGGCGACTGTGGCAAGTCGTCTATCTGCGAAAGTTCGTGACCGATTGCTTTGAAATTTTGACACGACGTTGCATTCGAATAAAGGCGTGTTCGTAGGTACCTATTTCCTTGTATATAACTTTCTGATATTTCTTGCAATAACTACCGTTAAAGTTAAAAAAATTATACTACATACATTAAAAGGATAGGAACGTAAAACACACATGACTTCCATTGCAACGTTGTGTCGATATTTCAAAGCATTCGGTCAAAACCTTTCTATAAGTACAAACGTACATGTTCGTTTCTTCAAAATCTCAAATCTGCGAAAGTTCTTAACAGTTTGCTTCGAATTTTTAACAGAACGTTATATTCGATTACTCGTGTGTGGTTATACAACCACTGGAAAGCCATCTGGTTTATATGCAATTTATATGTAATAAAAGGGATAACTTAATAAAAATGTAAGTGTTGGTTTCTTCAAGATCGTTTATTTCCGAAAGTTCTTAAACTACTGCACTGAAATTTTGGCACAACGTTGAATTCCAATACGGGCATGTTTTTAGGTACCTAATTCTCTAATACATGTATATATTTAACACATATAATATGTAGATGTGTGTGTGTAGAATATAAAAATGAGACACTGTCACAAAAATCTGAAAATGTACCTTTCCCATTTGCTTCAAATATTTACAGGTTACTATATATATATATATATATATATATATATATATATATATATATATATATATATATATATATAAGTTTTGCATCACCCCAGTTCCCAGAGCTCCTGAAGATAGATATAAACCAAGCACGAGCAGCACGTATTAGACGGAGGGGGTCCGACAGCCGATCAGTTCCAGTCATTCCACCGGGAAGGAGGTACAAGGCTTGTCTGTAGTTCAACCATGCCTAGACGGCCAGTACCGCGGTTCGGTCACGTCCACATTGTTACTTTGTGCCAGGAAGGGCTCTCAACAAGGGAAGTGTCCAGGCGTCTCGGAGTGAACCAAAGCGATGTCGTTCGGACATGGAGGGGATACAGAGAGACAGGAATTGTCGATGACATGCCTGGCTCTGGCCGACGAAGGGCTACTACTGCAGTGGATGACTGGATTACGGTCGGAGGAACCGTGACAGCAACGCAACCATGTTCAATTATGCTTTTCGTGCAGGCACAGGACATCGTGTTACCACTCAAACTCCGCGTAATAGGCTGCATGATGTGTAGCTTCACTCCCGACGTCCATGGCGAGGTCCATCTTTTCAACCACGACACCATGCAGCGCGGTACAGATGGGCCCAACAACATGCCGAATGGACCGCTCAGCATTGGCATCACGTTCTCTTCGCCGATGAGTGTCGCACGTGCCTTCAACCAGACAATCGCCGGAGACGTGTTTGGAGGCAACCCGGTCAGGCTGAAAGCCTTAGACAAACTGTCCAGCGAATACAGCAAGGTGGCGGTTCCCTGCTGTTTTGGGATGGCATTATGTGGGGCCGACGTTCGCCTCTGGTGGTCACGGAAGGCGCCGTAACGGCTGGTCGATACGTGAATGTCATCCTCCGACCGACAGTGCAACCATATCGGCAGCATATTGGCGAGGAATTTTTCTTCATGGACGACAATTCACGGCCCCATCGTGCACATCTTATTAATAACTTACCTCAGGATAACGACATCGCTCGACTAGAGTGGCCAGCATGTTCTCCAGACATGAACGCTATCGAACATGTCTGGTATAGATTGGAAAGGTCTGTTTATGGACGACGTGACCCACCAACCACTCTGAAGGATTTGTGTCGAATCGCCGTTGAGGAGTGAGACAATCTGGACCAACAGTGCCTTGATGAACTTGTGGATAGTATGCCACGACGAATAAAGGCACGTATCAGTGCCATACTGCTGGGCATTAGAGATACTGGTGTGTACAGCAATGTGGACGACCACCTCTGAAGGTCTCGCTGTTTGGTGGTAGAAGAGTTGGACAGTGCGGTAGGAGGAAATGAATATAGAAAAAGGCAATGAGGAGATGGGCAAAGAGAGGGACAAGGAGATGGAGAGAGAGGTGGGAGGATAAGATGGACAGAGAAAGGGAGAGAATGTGATGGGACAGAGAGGAAGAGGGAGAGTGGGCAGCAGGAAGTTGACAGGGAGAGGTTGACAGACAGAGGGGGAGAAGGTAATGCACAGTGAGAGGGGGAGGGAGGAGGGGATGGACAGAGAAGGGGAAAAAAGTTGATTAGGACATATATACAATTCCCATACATGTTAGAAACCAGTGCTTCTTTTTGATTTCTTTTCCATTCAAGCAAACTGAGTCACAGTAAAGCATAGTCGTTCACAGCTAGTACTAAAATAAAATTTGAAAAATACTGGAAAAGAGGATCGCGCACTAGACGTGATCATCATTAGGGAAGAAGGAAGATTTGAATTCCTTCTTCAGTTTCCGTAGCATATAGTTGAGTCGCGTCATTAAAAGAATTGAGAATACTAACATGAAAAATAATGGTAGAAATAACATATTATCTATTTTCCCTTATTTACTGCAAGGTTTTTCCGTTACTACGTATACGTACTGCGCCGGACCATACGTCCCATAAATCGGAACTTGTTGTGCAATCTTAGTGCCTATAACAACATTTGGTACTTGTTTAGACACCATGGGAATGCAGTACAAATGTCCAAAGAACTTCTGTGCGAGACGGTACAAGAAGGACGTTGTGCATCGTGTTGATACAAAACTCCGAGACCTCACGTTTCAAACTGACTGAAAAGCTGTACCGTTTTCTACAAAAAACGAGTCGTGAAACGACGACGACTCTAGACTTATTGATATTTGGGCTCGTGTAGAAGGTCACTGATAACTTTTCTTGCCTCGTACTACTCCAGAAACAAACCAGTCAAGGAGAATATACCGTGTAGGTAGCGTGCTGAATACACATGTAGTACAGTAACTCTTGCCTCGTGCTACTCGAGAAACAAATAAAGCAATGGAAATATATCGTGAAGGTAGCTTGCTGAATGCAGATGTAAAACAGTACAGTAGTATGTTATTACTGATATAATACTGACATATAAGAAACATGTTGAGGAAACGAATGCAAAAATCCAAGTACGGAATGGCACACCAAACAAATTAGCATCTGCACAGTAGCGTGCAAAGGCGAGGACATAGGCGAACTCCACAGCACACAGATTCTCGGTCACCGAGTGAGAAGGGATCTAAGCACGTCAAGAAAACAGCAAGTCCGTGAAGACACTTGCAAGAAGCTAACAGTCTGCATGAAACCAACTAGACTGAGCCATTTGTATCCATTAACGGTTATTGCTCTACCCTATATTAGAAGAACGTTTCGTAACCTCAAATAACGTAAAAAAACCGATAATAGACGAGCGTCTCCCGCTGTACAACCATCAACCCCTGTCCCAGCGACCTGAATCCAAGCGAAGCTTTACAAATTAACTGCAACCACCTGCGGTGTCCATAAAATCAGTGTGGCAACAACAGTGTCCGAAAGCCCTTAAAAAAGTGGACTTCCATTCTCGACTTCTCGTCTAGACCAGTGCCACTGGAGAATTCTGAAACGGCTTCCTACGGGCATGAGGAGATGAAAACAACTTACGAGCAAATGCGGTTACATGAGTGGGAGTGTGATGGAAATCAGACAATGGAGCACCTTATGAAACGCCCGTTTAGTGGACGTACCAATGGAGTACATTCAGGAGGACTTAGTGAAATACAGTGAGACTGCTGCAAGATATATTTGAGTTCTGAAAGGGTGATATGATACATTTTTAGCGCATATATATATATATATATATATATATATATATATATATGTTGTTGTTGTCGTGGTCTTCAGTCCTGAGACTGGTTTGATGCAGCTCTCCATGCTACTCTATCCTGTGCAAGCTTCTTCATCTCCCAGTACCTACTGCATCCTACATCCTTCTGAATCTGCTTAGTGTATTCATCTCTTGGTCTCCCCCTACGATTTTTACCCTCCACGCTGTCCTCCAATACTAAATTGGTGATCCCTTGATGCCTCAGAACATGTCCTATCAACCGATCCCTTCTTCTGGTCAAGTTGTGCCACAAACTTCTCTTCTCCCCAATCCTATTCAATACTTCCTTATTAGTTACGTGATCTACCCATCTAATCTTCAGCATTCTTCGGTAGCACCACATTTCGAAAGCTTCTATTCTCTTCTTGTTCAAACTATTTATCGTCCATGTTTCGCTTCCATACATGGCTACACTCCATACAAATACTTTCAGAAATGACTTCCTGACACTTAAATCTATACTCGATGTTAACAAATTTCTCTTCTTCAGAAACGCTTTCCTTGCCATTGCCAGTCTACATTTTATATCCTCTCTACTTCGACCATCATCACTTATTTTGCTCCCCAAATAGCAAAACTCCTTTACTACTTTAAGTGTCTCATTTCCTAATCTAATACCCTCAACATCACCCGACTTAATTCGACTACATTCCATGATCCTCTTTTTGCTTTTGTTGATGTTCATCTTATATCCTCCTTTCAAGACACTGTCCATTCCGTTCAACTGCTCTTCCAAGTCCTATGCTGTCTCTGACAGAATTACAATGTCATCGGCGAACCTGAAAGTTTTTATTTCTTATCCATGGATTTTAATACCTACTCCGAATTTTTCTTTTGTTTCCTTTACTGCTTGCTCAATATACAGATTGAATAACATCGGGGAGAGGCTACAACCCTGTCTTACTCCCTTCCCAACCACTGCTTCCCTTTCATGTCCCTCGACTCTTATAACTGCCATCTGGTTTCTGTACAAATTGTAAATAGCCTTTCGCTCCCTGTATTTTACCCCTGCCACGTTTAGAATTTGAAAGAGAGTATTCCACTCAACATTGTCAAAAGCTTTCTCTAAGTCTACAAATGCTAGAAACGTAGGTTTGCCTTTCCTTAATCTTTCTTCTAAGATAAGTCGTAAGGTCAGTATTGCCTCACGTGTTCCAGTATTTCTACGGAATCCAAACTGATCTTCCCCGATGTCGGCTTCTACTAGTTTTTCCATTCGTCTGTAAAGAATTCGTGTTAGTATTTTGCAGCTGTGGCTTATTAAACTGACTGTTCGGTAATTTCCACATCTGTCAACACCGGCTTTCTTTGGGATTGGAATTATTATATTCTTCTTGAAGTCTGAGGGTATTTCGCCTGTTTCATACATCTTGCTCACCAGATGGTAGAGTTTTGTCAGGACTGGCTCTCCCAAGGCCGTCAGTAGTTTCAATGGAATGTTGTCTACTCCGGGGGCCTTGTTTCGACTCAGGTCTTTCAGTGCTCTGTCAAACTCTTCACGCAGTATCGTAACTCCCATTTCATCTTCATCTACATCCTCTTCCATTTCCATAATATTGTCCTCAAGTACATCGCCCTTGTATAGACCCTCTATATACTCCTTCCACCTTTCTGCCTTCCCTTCTTTGCTTAGAACTGGGTTGCCATCTGAGCTCTTGATGTTCATACAAGTGGTTCTCTTATCTTCAAAGGTCTCTTTAATTTTCCTGTAGGCAGTATCTATCTTACCCCTATTGAGATAAGCCTCTACATCCTTGCATTTATCCTCTAGCCATCCCTGCTTAGCCATTTTGCACTTCCTGTCGATCTCATTTTTGAGACGTTTGTAATCCTTTTTGCCTGCTTCATTTACTGCATTTTTATATTTTCTCCTTTCATCAATTAAATTCAATATTTCTTCTGTTACCCAAGGATTTCTAAGAGCCCTCGTCTTTTTACCTACTTGATCCTCTGCTGCCTTCACTACTTCATCCCTCAAAGCTACCCATTCTTCTTCTACTGTATTTCTTTCCCCCATTCCTGTCAATTGTTCCCTTATGCTCTTCCTGAAACTCTGTACAACCTCTGGTTCTTTCTGACTATTTTCATACATAACACATGTGTTTTACAAATTCAGACATATATTTTATACATAATACATGTATTATATCACGTTTCTCTATATGACATATGTTATAGATAACATGTATACTTCTTAATGTTATATGTTTTTTTTGTTTCTGTTGTTAGGTTTTGTGAGTAAGTCCGTACATTTTACTGACACTGATAGAAAATACTGCAAACTGTGATATTAAAATAGAGACAGGGAAACATTGTCACCATTGCAGCGATCTGAAGAACCCGAAGAAGAATCACCAACAGGAAGAAAAAACTATAGATCGCACGAGTTATGAAACTTATCTCTCTTAACTCAATGGTTTCTAGACTGCAACTAAAACTCTAAGTGAATGATTGAATCAGGTAAAGAGCTCTGAATACGAAAGTGATCAGTTGAAATACATGCTAAAACTATCAGTTCGGAGACCACAGTGGTTTCCAAGCCATGGTCCTAGAGGCGCCTTCCCGCGAAAAGGTAGAAAAAAATGTAGAGCCGTCTGCAGATCGAACCCCGGACTGAGGGATTTGTAGTCTCGCAATAAGTCACACTGCCACAAAGCCACACATTTAAATACATAATTTAAGTGGCCTGGCTGTAACTGAAAGCCCGACACTAGTACACATGTATAAAGTTTACATTTTATGACCATGTGCCTTTATCTCCTACCTGCCAAACCCTGCTTGTGGCTGAATCTTCCTCCTTAAGATTGCAATTACAAATGTTTTGCTTTGTTTAATGTGGAGGGAACTAGTGGATGCTGTGATACCAGTACTTTGACCTTTGCAGAGGGAAAGGGGGGGGGGGAGATGCTTACATGCAGTGACAGGGGCAGTAACCTTGAACGCATGATGTCATCAAGCCACAATCCTTTCTCTGTACCTCTAACAATTAACTCTCCTGTTTAAGATGTGATAGCTGACATCCCAGTTGCTACAACTTCCAGTAGGTGATACCACCAGTAGTTGACACCCCCAGTAGCTGCCACCTGCCACAGTAACTGACACCCAGTAATTGATACATCCTGTTGCTGACACAGACTGATTTTAATAAGTATTTTCTCTCTCTGTAACGCTTACATTATTGAAGGAACACAGTTTTCCACTGTGTAACAGAAGAAGATGACAAGGTCTTGTACTGTGGTAGGCACCCTGATAATATTGCTATGCTAGATACAAAGACATATGATGAACAGCTTTTTGCGATGTTGTCATTTTTTACTTTACTTTTTGTCAGTGAACTTCAGGTTACATGCTTGAACTGCAGTACTGCTCTAGGTGAATTTAATGCGGTCAGTAAGCGAATTGTATGTATCTCAACAAGATTTACAGAGAATTTAGGTTCAGAAACATTTAATTTGTAATCCATTGTAATTCCAAAGTGTGGTAGGGATATCGAACTTTCGGATTTAGTCATGAAAGAAACACTGGTAACTCCTCCTGTGTACATGTATCATCAAATACATAATCCTTCACAACACTATCTTTACCAAAATCATCATCAAAATAATCTGTGAGTGAAGCCTCTGCATGCACATTTGCCTTAACTACGAAGTGTTCAACATTTGAATTTACACTACTGAAATCGCTACCTGTTTCATTATCAGAGTCAGGTGTAATTTCCTCATTTTGGCTACCAGTTTCTACTAATATAGATGCCTCACTATCCTCACCTTCATCATAAAACAAGCTAGTGATACCATATATATCATAAGTTCTGTCTACATCAGGTGTTAATGTGTCATCAATTAATGCTAAGTCATGTTCATTAAGTTCAAACTCTGCTTCTGCTTTAGTATGTGCATTATTCAATTCACTCAACATGTGATCCCAAAAGTTTTGCTTATAATTAGTATCATCTAAGTACTAGTCCTTGTTTACATTACATTTACGATTGCTTTAACATTTCCGTCTCTTTAACCTCCTGTTTGCCTGGATTGTGCAATAACTATTCATCTCAAATTGACAGGCTCCCAACGAGGTGGTTACCTGTTTCCCTGGTTGGAATTGCTGTTGTGAAGCTGGTTACTGTTTCTCTGTTCTTGATGGTTTTCGTGTCTGTTGTAACTACTGTTTCGGTTACCACGCCAGTTATTATTTCTGTGTCTATTAGATTGTTGTGACCCCCCATTCCTATTGTGAGTGTTTCTGATGTTTTGATTGTACTGTCTGTCATCGTTCTGCCATGCACGGTCAATTTTGTCTACATAACATAAAAATTCGTCAACACTGTCATCTGGCCCATACACAAGTACCCACTGAAAACGGTGTGGTAGGCGCCGTTTCAGTGCTTCAATCTGTATCAGTTCGTCCAAAGGTTTGCTCAAATGTGACAATGTACCTAATTGTTTTACACAAAATTCACGCTTGCTAATTGGAAGACCAGCATGATATTTGCTATCGTTAAGAAATTCGGATTTTATTCTTACCTGTTTGTTTTCCGACCAAAACTTTGCCAAGAATTGGTGTTCAAAATCGGCATAAGACGTAGTATTTGTATCAGAAACAACTTCAGGATTTAATTTCAGTCTTTCCCCTACGAATTCTTTTTCTGAAACAAAGAGTTTCTGCAACATTTTTAACTCGTCTTTCCGGTTCACTAATTCATTTAAAACGACTACTTCCGCGTTTTTGACACGTTCGTTAACTAACTCTGTGCTTTTGTTTCTTTCTTTAAATTCGGAGATTGTGAAAGCCTCCAAACAGTCAACTTTGGTTTCTACCATTTCTATGTCACATGAAACGATTTGTACTTTGTTATTTGTTGCATTGATTTCTTCTCTCAATGATTTCAAATTTTGGTCCAGCTTTTCTGTGGCCTCTTTAATGTAGCTACCTAATTGGTTATTTTGAGTTACCAATTGTTCTAGTTTATTATTCAGGAATTGAGATATCTGATCAATTAAATTCGGTTGCTGATCTGCTACCGAAAAACCATAAAAAGGCGAACAACTACTGCTCACAGAATTTGCTTCACTGTTTAAGTGTACATTTGGAGTTTGAAACATGAAATTTATGGCCTGACCGCGTGGTCATGCCTATTCGATTTAATTGAGTTTCGCTCATTTTGATCAAAGTGGCTAAACACTAGATAAAATACATTCCTGCCTCTCGGGTGAAATTGTCACACGCACACAATGAAACAAAAACAAAATAAAATTTGTAGGACACTGTCTGCGAGTGAAATAAAACAATTAAAAGGAGTACTTATCTGTTCCATTCGCGATGTCATTCCAGAATTTCACTTTTGCTCCTGGTGTCGTCCGTGGCGCAGTCTGCAACGTACAAGATTCTTGCGAGTCGTCCTCTGCACAGTCTTCCACTTTATCCCAGCTCCTCCACCACGTTGAGATGTTTACTTTTCACCTCCGAGTCGTTGTCGATTTCACAGTCCAGCTGATCCACCTCTGCGTTGCAAATGTCTTGAGTGAAATGCGCAGTCGATGCGCTGCTCCATTCACGTCAATTCTACCAACATTGACAGTTGTTTAGTTCTCGGGGTTTTGTAAAATTCCTGGATTCATGTCTCGTCGCTGAGTAGCCTATGAAAATGATTGCGGAAGACTCCCAAATAAATTCCAAAGCAGGATGCAGTTTTAATACCAATATACACTCCTGGAAATGGAAAAAAGAACACATTGACACAGGTGTGTCAGACCCACCATACTTGCTCCGGACACTGCGAGAGGGCTGTACAAGCAATGATCACACGCACGGCACAGTGGACACACCAGGAACCGCGGTGTTGGCCGTCGAATGGCGCTAGCTGCGCAGCATTTGTGCACCGCCGCCGTCAGTGTCAGCCAGTTTGCCGTGGCATACGGAGCTCCATCGCAGTCTTTAACACTGGTAGCATGCCGAGACAGCGTGGACGTGAACCGTATGTGCAGCTGACGGACTTTGAGCGAGGGCGTATAGTGGGCATGCGGGAGGCCGGGTGGACGTACCGCCGAATTGCTCAACACGTGGGGCGTGAGGTCTCCACAGTACATCGATGTTGTCGCCAGTGGTCGGCGGAAGGTGCACGTGCCCGTCGACCTGGGACCGGACCGCAGCGACGCACGGATGCACGCCAAGACCGTAGGTTCCTACGCAGTGCCGTAGGGGACCGCACCGCCACTTCCCAGCAAATTAGGGACACTGTTGCTCCTGGGGTATCGGCGAGGACCATTCGCAACCGTCTCCATGAAGCTGGGCTACGGTACCGCACACCGTTAGGCCGTCTTCCGCTCACGCCCCAACATCGTGCAGCCCGCCCTTCAGTGGTGTCGCGACAGGCGTGAATGGAGGGACGAATGGAGACGTGTCGTCTTCAGCGATGAGAGTCGCTTCTGCCTTGGTGCCAATGATGGTCGTATGCGTGTTTGGCGCCGTGCAGGTGAGCGCCACAATCAGGACTGCATACGACCGAGGCACACAGGGCCAACACCCGGCATCATGGTGTGGGGAGCGATCTCCTACACTGGCCGTACACCACTGGTGATCGTCGAGGGGACACTGAATAGTGCACGGTACATCCAAACCGTCATCGAACCCATCGTTCTACCATTCCTAGACCGGCAAGGGAACTTGCTGTTCCAACAGGACAATGCACGTCCGCATGTATCCCGTGCCACCCAACGTGCTCTAGAAGGTGTAAGTCAACTACCCTGGCCAGCAAGATCTCCGGATCTGTCCCCCTTGAGCATGTTTGGGACTGGATGAAGCGTCGTCTCACGCGGTCTGCACGTCCAGCACGAACGCTGGTCCAACTGAGGCGCCCGGTGGAAATGGCATGGCAAGCCGTTCCACAGGACTACATCCAGCATCTCTACGATCGTCTCCATGGGAGAATAGCAGCCTGCATTGTTGCGAAAGGTGGATATACACTGTACTAGTGCCGACATTGTGCATGCTCTGTTGCCTGTGTCTATGTGCCTGTGGTTCTGTCAGTGTGATCATGTGATGTATCTGACCCCAGGAATGTGTCAATAAAGTTTCCCCTTCCTGGGACAATGAATTCACGGTGTTCTTATTTCAATTTCCAGGAGTGTATAATATTAGTAGAGACTTGCTAGTGTATATTTGCAATGCTGATACACACGGAAATCCACGTGCCACATTACCGCAACTTGCTACTAGAGGCGCAGCCCACTAACAAAGTGGAGTAACGGTTTCTGCACTTGAAGGGGAACTATTCCGCAATATTCCATGCTGAGGTGTCGCAAGTAAACGGTAACAATGGAAATTCGTGTGACGTTATGATGCAGATGCTTCCAGTGTGGTCAAGCAAGTGTTTACTACGACAACGAAGTGGCAGACCATCTTTCCGTGAGGAACCGCAAGAGGCCATCCTGACGTGCCAGCCAGAGAACAAAAATTAATTACGTGACGGTGTTGTTTCGAGGCGATAATTAAAAATCTGTGACTCATATTTTGTCCACAATACGACAGCGCAGTACTGTACTCCCACAGTCTAACATACTTCTACAATTTCTGTCAAAACTAGTTATGCAAATTTCTTGCCCTAGTAGAAGCCTCGGGGACCTCGGAGAAGATCAGTTTGGATTCCGTAGAAATACTGGAACACGTGAGGCAATACTGACCTTACGACTTATCTTAGAAGAAAGATTAAGGAAAGGCAAACCTACGTTTCTAGCATTTGTAGACTTAGAGAAAGCTTTTGACAATGCTGATTGGAATACTCTCTTTCAAATTCTAAAGGTGGCAGGGGTAAAATACAGGGAGCGAAAGGCTATTTACAATTTGTACAGAAACCAGATGGCAGTTATAAGAGTCGAGGGACATGAAAGGGAAGCACTGGTTGGGAAGGGAGTAAGACAGGTTTGTAGCCTCTCCCCGATGTTATTCAATCTGTATATTGAGCAAGCAGTAAAGGAAACAAAAGAAAAATTCGGAGTAGGTATTAAAATCCATGGAGAAGAAATAAAAACTTTCAGGTTCGCCGATGACATTGTAATTCTGTCAGAGACAGCAAAGGACTTGGAAGAGCATTTGTACGGAATGGATGGTGTCTTGAAGGGAGGATATAAGATGAACATCAACAAAAGCAAAACGAGGATCATGGAATGTAGTCGAATTAAGTCGGGTGATGTTGAGGGTATTAGATTAGGAAATGAGACACTTAAAGTAGTAAAGGAGTTTTGCTATTTGGGGAGCAAAATAAGTGATGATGGTCGAAGTAGAGAGGATATAAAACGTAGACTGGCAATGGCAAGGAAAGCGTTTCTGAAGAAGAGAAATTTGTTAACGTCGGGTATAGATTTAAGTGTCAGGAAGTCATTTCTGAAAGTATATGTATGGAGTGTAGCCATGTATGGAAGTGAAACATGGACGATAAATAGTTTGGACAAGAAGAGAATAGAAGCTTTCGAAAGGTGGTGCTACAGAAGAATGCTGAAGATTAGATGGGTAGATCACATAACTAATGAGGAAGTATTGAATAGGATTGGGGAGAAGAGAAGTTTGTGGCACAACTTGACCAGAAGAAGGGATCGGTTTGTAGGACATGTTCTGAGGCATCAAGGGATCACCAATTTAGCATTGGAGGGCAGCGTGGAGGGTAGAAATCGTAGAGGGAGACCAAGAGAAGAATACACTAAGCAGATTCAGAAGGATGTAGGTTGCAGTAGGTACTGGGAAATGAAGAAGCTTGCACAGGATAGAGTAGCATGGAGAGCTGCATCAAACCAGTCTCAGGACTGAAGACCACAAAAACAACAGTATCGTCCAAGGCTTTCATACATTTATCATTTTCTTGCAAAGCTAGCTACCCAAATACTGATCGATAATTACCTATACACCAATGCTTAAATTCTCTCTTTCCATTACCTTAATACATCTTACACAACTGCTTGATGTTATTCATAGCTTTTGCGTCAGTTGCTCCCGGGAGCCTATTTTTCGTGGAAGGGCACTCGCCATCTAATTCGCTGTTTACTGAATTGCTGTCGCATGCGCCAATCGTCCTCTGATGAAACCTTTCGTGCATCACACGCCTCTAACTCCGTCCCGGTGATTATTTTTCACCTATAAACGCCGCAAGTGACCTGCAATTTTCTCATCCCTCATGTGGCTCGTAATTAGACGTACGGATGACGTCCGCTTTATTTATCTTCTAAGAAGCTCTTTCCGTGGTCGTTTTCCGATCGGCGCATAAAGAAATTTCGTCCGCTCAATACCCGGAACGTTACGCCGCTATCAAGAACAGCGTCGACTTCTCTTAGGCTAATGAAGGCCGCGAATGGATGGTTGCGTGCCAGTCTCTCAGATCAGCTTTCGTGTTTAATTAACGCGTCGAGCCGACTCGTCTTATTTCCCGTATCGCTTCGAGGCCGCAGAGTGTATTCGTGTGTACACTCTGGCGTACTCAAGGGACTACCACCTACGGAAGAGACTCTGAAAGCTGCAGCGCAAGCGTGAAGCCTGCTGTGGTATATCGAGAGGTTGTAACAATGGAAAATTGTACTGAAATGCAGGAGGATCTGTAGCGAGTTGACGCATGGTGCAGGGAATGGCAATTGAATCTCAATGTAGACAAGTGTAATGTGCTGCGAATACATAGAAAGAAAGATCCCATATAGTTTAGCTACACTATAGCAGGTCAGCAACTGGAAGCAGTTAATTTCACAAATTATCTGGCAGTACGTATTAGTAGTGATTTAAAATGGAATGATCATATAAAGTTGATCGTCGGTAAATCAGATGCCAGACTGAGATTCATTGGAAGAATCCTAAGGAAATGCAACCCGAAGACAAAGGAAGTAGGTCACAGTACGCTTGTTCGCCCACTGCTTGAATACTGCTCAGCAGTGTGGGATCCGTACCAGATAGGGTTGATAGAAGAGATAGAGAAGATCCAACGGAGAGCAGCGCGCTTCGTTACAGGATCATTTAGTAATCGCGAAAGCGTTACGGAGATGATAGATAAACTCCAGTGGAAGACTCTGCAGGAGAGACGCCCAGTAGCTCGGTACGGGCTTTTGTTGAAGTTTCAAGAACATACCTTCACCGAAGAGTCAAGCAGTATATTACTCCCTCCTACGTACACCTCGCGAAGAGACCATCAGGATAAAATCAGAGAGATTAGAGCCCACACAAAGGCATACCGACAATCCTTCTTTCCACGAACAATACGAGACTGGAATAGAAGGGAGAACCGATAGAGGTACTCAAGGTACCCTCCGCCACACACCGTCAGGTGGCTTGCGGAGTATGGATGTAGATGTAGATGTAGATGAAGCCTGGCAGAGAACCATGGTTAATTTTACTGAACAGTTGCTGCTGTCGACGACTTAACGAAAGTTTGAGTGAACCACTTGTTCGACCTACGTTCATCTCAGATAGCCTTCAACTCTACATAAATTGTAAACTGATTTCCACCAAGTGACCTGCAGTTAAACACAGTGCATGGTACAGTGTACTGCAGATGCCCTTATCACCTGACTTGCGTATTTGTATGTTACACGAATTTGTACTGGGAGTCACATGTTACAGATATTCATATACGTTGAAGCTCTGCAGCTTCCAGATTAGGGGCGAATGGTAGTCTCTGGAACTGAAAATGTGAGAACGTTACCTTATTTGTTCTATTTTCTCTCACTTTTGTCTCGTGCCGCCATTGTTGTTGTTGTTGTTGTTGTTGTTGTTGTGACCTTCGGTCCAGAGACTGGTTTGAGGCAGCTCTCCATGCTACTCTATCCTGTGCAAGCTTCGTCATCTCCCAGTACTTACTGCAACCTACTTCCTTCTGAATCTGCTTAGTCTATTCATCTCTTGGTCTCCCTCTACGATTTTTACCCTCCACGCTGCCCTCCAATGCTAAATTTGTGATCCCCTGATGCCTCAGAACATGCCCTACCAACCGGTCCCTTCTTCTTGTCAAGTTGTGCCAGAATCTCCTGTTCTCCCCAATTCTATTCAGTACCTCCTCATGCCGCCATATTCATGTGAAACTGAGTACGAAAGAGATCGGTGCACACAAACATTTAATCGGTATATGTTAATTTGCGGTATTCACACTGGAATCTATAGTATACGGTTCGTCATACTATTGGGCACAATGAAAACAGCATACTAGTACATGTACTTGAACAAAAAGGTATTACGTTTGTTGCCAACAGTCAGTCAGCAACAATCACCTATATAATACTACACGGAGAACACATTGCCCTCCCTCCCCCCTTCATCACGCGGACTTAGGGTACCGGTTTCCAGAAAGTTATGAAAATTGTGGCCACTGGTAAATAGCAGTGTTTCCCCCTTTAAAAGGATGTGTGTATTTAAGTCTGTTGCGACATGTTCACTGAAAAAGAATCTACCACTAAAACTTGTCATTTTCGCAGTTGGCAACAAGGTACTACGAGAAGTTATTACCATTTCATACGGCAAGTCTCAAGAATAATGTGATGTATTTTTCTGTTGCTTTGAAAACTGTACTGCTTGTTCAATGTAAAGATTGTGCGATTAAGTAACAGAGTTTTTAAAAAGAAGGTATCTCCAGTAAGTTACGTAAGTAATAGAATAAAAACAATTTCTTGTAGTAAGGTGGCCAATGCTACTAGCAGTAGGGAAGCCTCTGCGGGTAGACATCAACTGTGAGCCTCAGTAGAAAGAACCTATATAGAAAAGTGGAACAAAATTCAGGTCTGTATAACATCGTTCACACTGTGAATCTAAGAAGGAAGTGACAGGCTCCTCCAGTAATTACAACAGATGACTAATGTGCTTAACTTCTTTATACAAAAATAAAGGCTACAGATAGACATAACTATGACAAGGAGATGTAGGCTCACTCTGACGGAAACCTTCTACATTAGCAGCCCAAAATTCGGTATTTTTATCACTTACACCGTTGTCACATATCCAGAAGACTTTTATTGACGTGGACTCGGATTACCAAAGCGTATGCTTTTATATGTCGATAATCACTATCAGCATTTCATTATTAATTTCATTTTATCCGTAATCGATGCTGTTGAACGCCGAGACTGCTCCGCTAAAAGGTAATTTAGATATCGACCTTTGAATTACTCTCCAACAGTAATCTCCGCACGTTAGAACATTCATTCCGTTCATCTTCACTTTCACTGAGGATAGCAATTTCATCTTCGATTCTTCCCATTTGCACTGTTCGCACTGAAATTTAATCGCACTCCTGAAACACTCTTTCACACCGCCTTGCAAAAGTAGTGAAGTACCCAAAAGACACGGTCTGGTGACCGTAACTTCACACACGTAATACACTACTGGCCATTAAAATTGCTACAGCAAGAAGAAATGCAGATGATAAAAGGGTATCCATTGGACAAATATATTATACTAGAACGGAAATGTGATTACATTTTCACACAGTTTGGGTGCATAGATCCTGAAAATGACTACCCGGAACAACCACCTCTGGCCGTAATAACTGCCTTGGTACGCCTGGGCAATGATTCAAACACAGCTTGGATGGCGTGTACAGGTACAGCTGCCCATGCAACTTCAACACGATACCACAGTTCATCAAGAGTAGTGACTGGTGTGCCAGTTGCTCGGCCACCATTCACCAGATGTTTTCAGTTGGTGAGAGATCTGGAGAATGTGCTGGCCAGGGCAGCAGCTGAACATTTTGTATCCAGAAAGGCCCGTACAGAACCTTACTCAGAATGGCCCGTACAGGACCTGCAACATGCGGTCGTGCATTATCCTGCTGAAATGTAGGGTTTCGCAGGGATCCATGAAGGGTAGAACCACGGGTCGTAACACAACTGAAATGTAACGTCCACTGCTCAAAGTGCAGCCAATGCGAACAAGAGGTGACCGAGACGTAACCAGTGGCAGCCTATACCATCACACTGGGTGATACGCCAGTATGACGATGACGAATACACGCTTTCAATGTGCGTTCACCACGATGTCGCCAAACACAGATGCAGCCATCATGATGCTGTAAACAGAACCTGGATTAATCCGAAAAAATGACGTTTTGCCATTCGTGCACACAGGTTTACCGTTGAGTATACCATCGTTGGCGCTCCTGTCTGTAATGCAGCGTCAAGGGTAACCGTACCCATGGTCTCTGAGTTGGTAGTCCATATTGCTGCAAACGTCGTCGAACTGTTGGTGCAGATGGTTGTTGTCTTGCAATCGTCCCCATGTCTTGGCTCAGGGATCGAGACTTCGCTGCACGATCCGTTACAGCCATGCGGATAATATGCCTGTCATCTCGATTGCTAATGATACGAGGCCGTTGGGGTCCAGCACGGCGTCCCGTTTTACCCTCCTGAACCCACCGCTTCCATATTGTGCTAACAGTCGCTGGATCTCGACCAACGCGAGCAGCAATGTCGCGATACGATAAAACGAAATCGCTATAGGCTACAATCCGACCTTCATCAAAGTCGGAAACGTGAAGGTATGCATCTCTCCTCCTTACACAAGGCATCACAACAACGTTTCACCAGGCAACGCCGGTCAACTGCTGTTTGTGTATGAGAAATCGGTTGGAAACGTTCCTCATGTGAGCACGTTGTAGGTCTCGCCACCGGCGCCAACCTTGTGTGAATGCTCTGAAAAGCTAATCATTTGTATCTTCTTCCTGTCAGTTAACACGTTGCAAGTAGGCTGTTTAGGTTTTCTTATTGGTAACGCCACGTAGCGCTATGTATGAAAATCACTGGCTGTGCTGTGTGCAGTCTGTGGCTAGTTTGCATTGTTGTCTGCCATTGTAGTGTTGGGCAGTTGGCTGTTAACAGCGCGTAGCGTTGCGCAGTTGGAGGTGAGCCGCCAGCAGTGGTGGATGTGGGGAGAGTGATTTCGGAATTGTGAGAGCAGACGATCTGGACGTGTGTCTATCAGAGACAGTACATTTGTAATATTGGATATCATGGACTGATATATATATATATATATATATATATATATATATATATATATATATATATATATATATATATTATGACTTTTGAACACTATTAAGGTAAATAAATTGTTTCTTCTCTATCATAATCTTTCATTTGCTAACAATGCCTATCAGTAGTTAGTGCCTTCAGTAGTTTGAATATAGCTGGCAGTATTGGCGCTCGCTGTATTGCAGTAGTTCGAGTAACGGAGATTTTTGTGAGGTAAGAATTCATGAAACGTATAGGTTATTGTTAGTCAGGGTCATTCTCTTGTAGGGATTATTGAAAGTCAGATTGCGTTGCGCTAAAAATATTGTGTGTCAGTTTAAGCACAGTCATTTATAATTTTTCTAAGGGGATGTTCCATATGTCGACCCTTATCCGAGGATACCTCACTGGAATCTTCTGATTTTTTTTGTAGTTTGTGTAATTAGTGTAGTTTTGTTTATTGCTAGTGCATAATTGTAGAGAGAATCGCAGTAGTTTGAGTAACAAAGATTTTTGTGAGGTAAGAACTTATGGAAGGTATAGGTTATTGTTAGTCAGGGTCATTCTCTTGTAGGGATCACTGAAAGTCAAATTGCGTAGCGCTAAAAATATTGTGTGTCAGTTTAAGCACAGTCATGTATAATTTTTCTAAGGAGACATTCCATATGGTGACCCTGCCAGGATACCTCACTGGAATCTTCTGATTTTTTCTTATAGTTTGTGTAATTAGTGTAGATTTTGTTTATTGCTAGCGTGTAATTGTAGAGAGAATCTCCTTTGTAGTTGCAGTCTTTCACTGTTGTACAGTATAGCAGTTGTGGCATGTATGTAGATTTGCACCAAGTATTTCGCAGTTGCGCTTGCGATTACCTAGATATTATTTTCAGTGCTATGTTAATGTGTTTTCTTATTTTTGCTCTTCAAATTGTGCTTTTCTGTGTTATCGTGTGAAATATTGTGACAATTATGGCGTGTGAAAAACGTAATACTAGGCTCCAAAGTAAACTGAGAAATTACAGTGAAGATGAAAGCAGTGTGTGGGCGCCACCATGTAATGAAATAACTAATGTTCAACATAGGAATTTGGTAATTGTGCATAGGGAAATGGAGCAGGTGGCAAACAATGTTGTAGACAGTGAAACAATTAGTGAACAGGGAAGCATTATCGTTCGATCGGTCATCAACAGGAGGCCTCAGGAATCGGGAATGACAGGACACAATCTTGCAAACACTGCAGATTCAAGTTTTGGGTCCTCACCGTTTTCTCAAATAAGTCAAGACACATTTTCTGCTTGTCAAAATGTGAATGTTACCAGTGCAACTTCACTGCCGAAAAGCACTGAGGAACATGTTTCAGACACTAGTGCATTGTTATTACAGTTAATGCAACAAATGGGAAAAGACTACAAAAGTTAGACACAATGGAGCAAAATCTTCAAAAGTTAGACACAATGGAACAAAATCTTCAAACGTTAGACACAATGGAACAAAATCTTCAAAAGTTGGACACAATGGAACAACACCAGAGACAGACACAGCAACAGTTAGATGCAATGGAACAAAAGTTTCAAAAGTTAGACTCAGTGGAACATACGCTTGAACAAACACGTGAAGATTTAACTACTGAGTTACATAAAATGGAATCGAAATGTCAAAAAGTCTGTAATGACGTAAAAACTCAAATTTGTGAGCATTTCCAATCTATTTTCTCGCGGCATGGAAATACATTACAGAATCACGAAGCAGCCATAAAAGAACTGCACACTATCGTTCATGAAAATCATGAGACCTAGCAAGCTAAAATTGACTCAGTTGCATCTACCGATTCGGTTACGCAACTTGCAAAAACTCAGGAAAACTTAGAGGACACAGTAGATACGATTTCAACACAAATGGACACTCTGAAACTTGGTTCAGAAAAACACACTGAGGAAATAAGTACACTATCGGAGAAAGTAGCTGAACTTCCGGATCAGTTCACTAACTTATCTGCGAAGGTAGATGATAATCTGAATGACACAAAACCGGTAGTATTTAATGACACAGAAGAGTGCAAACAAATTAGGAAATTCAAACAAAATCAAAATCAAATTAATACGCAACACCAAAGAGAAATCCAGGAAGTACAAGATCAGCTGGCACAAGTAATACAAAAATTACGTATTTCAGAGGACACTCGCGCTCCAACATGGGACGAGGGAGTTAGAAATACGGAAAAGCCACAAAATAATAACATAGCGCATTTCGGAAATTATGAAAGAAATTGGCAAGATGCGCCGAATTTTGAGATGGAACCGCTGACACGACGTAACAATGACCGATATGCTACTCGCCGAACACGATGATTTTGACTATAAGCTATTCATTACTACACGTAAATTCAAAACATTTAAAAATTCTGGCAATGAGAGTCATCCACAAGCGTGGCTCCATCAATTCTCTCATTGTTTTCCTCCCAACTGCTCACTAGAACACAGATTAGAATTTATGTTTGATTACTTAGAGAATGAACCAGCTGAAAGAATGCGATCGGTCATTCACGATTGTCACAGTGAAAGAGAATTTTATCATGCCTTCCTCTCAGCATATTGGTCTCAAGCTACACAAGACCGAGTAAAACATAGCATCATAATGATGAAACATTTCGAACAATCTGATTTCTCCAGTCTTGTGAAATATTTTGAAGACATGTTGCACAAGAATCAGTACCTTGCAAACCCATACAGCCCCTCAGAACTCACCCGCATTTGCTTAATCAAATTACCTGAACGTTTACGACATATTCTTTTGGCAGGACGTTGCAAAGACGACACTGAAGCTTTTTAGGGACTCTTACAAAAATTAGAAATTGACACCAACAATCGCTGAACGCGAAAATAGGAGCACAACAATTACAGGTCACATCTGTCACAATTCCGTAATGAAAGAAATAATAACTGGACAGGACAAGGCTATTCTCACAACACAAATCGTGACCAAAACAGACACCACCCATATGAAAACCGTTGGCAGAGTAGTAATAATTACAGGGAAAGTTCACCTCTCCTTGGTAGTGAATATCACAGAAACAACCAGAGAAACAGACAACATGGGAACCAAAATAATTATTATCAAGGGAGACAGAATAGACGCAATGGTCCAGCGCGGAGTTACGGTTCAGGGAGAAATTCTCCACCACATGACCGTCAAGAAAGAAACTATGGAATCTACCGACATAATGACAGACGATATGATCGTAACGACAGACCTGAATTGCATCAGAACTGGCGGGATTCAAACAGGGCAGGGCTCTCTCGACAAGGTTAATTTGTAGAAGTTAGGTCTCCAAATCCCAATAACGACGCGCGCCAACAAAGAGACAATAGGCAATGACTCATACCGCTGGCAGCCACAAAACATACTTCTGAAACTGAAGACGCAGCTGCCGTAGCTAGTGATTACATAAAAATGGAAGACATTACGGACATCTTACTCCAGGAACACGACGTAAAACATAACAACATTGCATATCCTGTGATTCACATTACAGTAAATGACGTAAAATTTATGGCAGTACTTGACTCTGACAGTCCCATTTCAGTAATTAGTGAAACAGCTTTTAGCAAATGCAAGAAATCGAACGATTGCCCCACACTTCCGTTACGTAAGATTAAATTACAAGGTGCAATCTTCGGAAAAAGTGTAGATGTACACCAACAAACCAACTTAGAATTCTTTTGTCAAAGCCACAGCTTCTCTATGAACTTTCTTATTGTTCCATTATTGTCAACGGAAATTATATTGGGAGTAGACTTTTTGAATGAATACAAAGCAATCTTAAACTTTCACTATGCTGAAATAAGTTTAGAGAAAGAAGGTAAGTCAATAGCTTTGAAATTTGAAGATTGGCTCTCAAACCATGACGAGGAAATTAATCGGCTTTACCTCCTGTTAGACAACAGTTCAGAATTTTCGTCGGAACTTGACACTAACAATCACTCTGCAAGTACTGACAGGGATGATATCGACAGCGTATTTGATACTAATAAGTTAATTCAGAATAAAATTCACACAATTGAGAATTGTACTGACACTGGTAGGCAAGACCTTTTCGAGATTTTACAAGCACATTCCACAGTTTTTACTCACAAAACAGGAACAATCAAGGGATTTCAATACCAATTTCGTGTTCGTGAGCATACTAAATTTTGTGATAGACCATACGTAATTCCGGCACATTATAGGGACCGTTTAGTACAGAAATACAATCTATGCTTAACAAGGGCATTATTGAGCCTGCAGTAAGCTCATACAACAATCGATTACATGTTGTTGAGAAGAAAAATGGTTCGATCAGGCTTGTCTTAGATTCGAGACAAATCAATACTATCATCATTCCTGAAACAGACAGGCCGCAAACGTTGGAAGAACTTCTTCAAAATTTTAATGGTGTAAAAGTGTTGTCTTCTATTGATCTCAGATCCAGCTTTTATCAGATCGAACTTCATCCAGAACGTAGAAAATACACAGCTTTCCTTTGTTTCGGCGTTTGTTATCAGTTTCGGAAACTTGCTTTTGGTTTGAAAATTTCTGAGTTCTTAAAACGTCACATCATCTTATATGTGGACGATATTCTGATAGCAGAAGCCTCATGGGAACAACATAATCTCATCCTCAACAGTGTGGTACATATTTTTGCAGAATCTGGAATTAAAGTTAACTTGGAAAAGTCTGAATTCGGTAGGACAAAAGTGAAGTTTTTGGGACATACTATTTCTTCTGAAGGCATTCAGCCGGATCCTGAAAAGTTAGAAGCAATCACAGCCATTCCAGTTCCATCCACAAAAAAACAAGTCCGCAGTTTTCTAGGTCTCGTAAATTTTTACCGTCGTTTTCTGAATATGCAAATTTTAGTTACACCAAAACTTTGTTCTCTCACTTGAAAAAATATTATTTGGAACTGGGACGAACAAGCACATTTGGAATTCAATTCTTTGAAAGAAGCATTACTTAACGCGCCAGTACTAGCTCATCCAGATCTGTCACAAGATTTCTCCCTTAACACGGATTCTTCTAAAGTCGGTCTTCGTGCCCATTTATTTTAAGAAGCCATAGAAAATGACACTACTGTTCAGAAAACCATTGCTTTTACTAGTCGAGTGCTAACAAAATCTGAAAAAAATTATTCAGTTACTGAATTAGAAGCTATCGTTTGGGCATTTAACAAATTCCGTTTCTTTCTTTCTGGTAAGCACGTAAAAGTATACAGTGATCAACGTGATTTACAATTTCTTATGTGTTCAAAATTAAATAATGACAGGTTAAAACGTTGGGCATTGTTTCTGCAAGAATTTCACTTCACAATAGTCTACATTCCCGGCAAGGAGAACATTGTTGCGGACGCACTGTCACGCGCACCGGCTGGGCTTGAGAAAAGTAACACAGAAGTCAACCTCGAGAAAAATTTCAGTATTCTTTATCAACACATCTTTAAAGGACATTGCTCATGAACAAGATAAAGATCCGATTTGGAAAGACATCAAAAGTAAATGGCATCAAAAGACACACACACAGATTCGGCATTATTATCTGGTTAGAAACAACATACTGTTCAAACGCTGCACTGTTGATGACAAGCTATGGGTACTTTGCATTCCAGACGATTTTGTTAATAAGCTCATTTGGTACATTCATTTCAGCTATGCACATATTGGTCCACGAAAATGTTATCATATTCTTCAGACGACTTGTTATTTTAACAATATGGAAAAGAGAATTCGAATAGTCTTGTCTATTTGTAAACTTTGTCAAACGGCTAAACAAGCTACTGTCTCACATCGTGCTCCACTGTTTCCTATCATTCTTTCTAAATTAAAAGAATTTGCTGCTGTTGATCTCTTGGGACCCCTTGTCAGAACATCTAATGGATTTTCGTACGTTCTAGTCGCTGTTGAACTTACTTCAAAATTTGTTTCTTTCACTCTGTTACGTAAAGCCACTGGACGGTCTGTATCCAACGCCTTTGTTAAAAATTTCTTACGTTAAGTTGGTCACGTTAGTAAAGTCATTTCAGATAACGGACCGCAATTCAGATCTGCTGTTTGGTCACATATGCTTCGGAACCATAAAATCAAACCTGTTTTTATTTCATTGTACTCACCACATTGTAACCCGTCTGAACAGATTATGAAAGAAATCAATAAGCTTTACAGAATTTATTGTCACAGAAAGCATCAGTATTGGGACACATATTTACACTTATTTCAAAACGTGCTGAATGAAATGCCTCATGACTCCACTGCTTTACCACCTATTCTTGTACTGAAGAATGAAGAACCACCGAACAAAATCAGAGAGCTTGTACCTTTCCCGAATACACGTAAACTTCGACACAAAGATGTAATTGATTTGGATATTAAAAATATAAAATCTGCAGCAGACAAAAGGAGAAAACTACACGGTAAAGCAAATCCAAAGAAATTATATTTTGGTCAGAAAGCTCTCATTAAAGCTCATTCATTGTCACATAAGAAGAAACACTTGAGTCACAAATTCTTTCTAGGTTACCATGGACCTTACAGAACCCGACATATACCACATGATAATTGCGTTGAAGTTGAAACTCTGCGTACTAGGAAGAGTAAATGTTTACACCACATTTCACATGTAAAACCGTTTATTGAAAGATAATCTATTTTTTAACTTAGTCTTTGCCATAAAACGTTTCACTTCACGCTACTAGTACAATTTGTCACACTGAGAAACTGTTAACATGCTACAATGTTTTGAAGTTAACTATCCAGTCTAGAACCTAGGGAACATTTTTAAACAGAAATTACGAATGCATTGTTATAGTGAACAGATGACACAGTGTTGTTATTTGTACATTCTTGTTTGTTAGTTGCACGATTATGTAACGACTATCAGGTTTACATACTTAGAACATATACTGGTACTGCTAATGAGATTTTAATGCAACATTTTGGTTTACTTGAAAATACATTCTTGATTTAAAGTACTTTCTGTGAGATACCAGATGACACAGTGGTTAGTTTATGTGATAGCAACACGATTTTATCACGTCACTACTAATGAGTGACAATTTACAATGTTGCTTTTGCGGTGTTTCTATTTTATATCTGCACAGTTTTTCTGTAATATTCTGGAAAGTAAAACATGTTTTAGTAGTAACTTTTGTGGTATAGCTACAATGTGACAGCCTTTTTCGTAGCACAACAATACCTTACAGCACAGTACTTTCTTCATCATGGCAATAAGCGTAATAACTAAGATATCTATACACAAAGCATTTCACATTTGTTTATGAGGAGGTGAGTAGATCGACTTCAGCAGCACTTTGCTTACAGAGGATGATAACTACGACACTTCCACTGAATTATCTTACAGCAAGACGCACATTTAGCGCTACAGGGCACGCATTTGAGTGATTAATTTTGTACTTAAAATATTTATTTTTAAAGATTTTTGAATTACAAAGAAGGTTTTGCATGATACATTTCATTCCATTGCTGTAATCTGTAACACCTGAGGTTATAATTACATTAATCCTCAGGGGGGTACACACTTACTTTGTGTACCATGTGTTTGGCTAGCACAAGGAGCCCTAGCTAATATGGTATTTGCTTATACAACTTTACACATCGGTACCATATTTCTCTAACACATAAATTACACAGCTATCTGATCATTTAACTGGGAGAGACAAACATTAATTTTACTACATCAGTGACACATGTTTACACAATTACACAGTTGGATAACTTATGAAACTGTATTTTGTCTGTACTGTGTGAACCGTTCATATTTTTTAGGAACCATTGTGATACTATGAGAGCTTTGAATGATGTATTTGGCAAGGGATCATGATTTTTGAAGTACATTTGAGGTAGATGACTTTATTGAAGGTCTTGAAATTATTGAAAGAAGCTGTGACGATTCTGAGATGTGATTAATCTGTTATGGTGTTGTTATTACGATGACGATGTGTATTATGCTGTTGAGGTACATTTATGATCAATAAGCTGAGAATCGTACTTTAAGAGTTATGAAATGTGTGTAAATGCGTGAATGTATCACAATGCAGGCGAAAATTTTTTGCACACTGTTATATTCGTAGGATTTTGTTTCTACACATTTGCAACACAAATTCTCGACCTGTGAAATTTTTTATATGAGACTGTCACTGTAGTGCTAACTGGTGTCGTAAATATTTCGGTAAGAAAGTTAACTGACCTTCATGTAACGCGTCGTGGGCACCCAGCTGCGTGACAGTCGCCTTTCAGAGGCACAGGTGGAGAAAAAAGGAGGCCATTATCATCACTATTGATATTTCTTTGTAGAAACATCGCAAATACGACACGCTCAAATTTGAAAACATATGATTACACTACGGAGCTCTTAATTTATGATATTTACTAAAATGCCTAATGAAATGATGAGAAACATTTTACATCTATTGTCTTTCTAATTGAGAGACCTTTTTTTTGCGTTTGGAGACGCCATTTCTCTAGTGAATGACGTTTCATATGTTGCTTTATATATATATACATATATATATATATATATATATATATATATATATATATATATATATATATATATATATATTTGCTCATTTTGTTTAATATCTAGTGTCTAGCTGCACTGCACCATTGGTTAAAATAAAATTTTATAGATGTACTAATATAGATATTTTATGCCTACAGATCCAGTAAATAATAACGTTATGATCTACTTAAAAGAAACGAAGGAGCACAAAAAGACGTTTCCCTTCACAGGACTTGCATACATAATTTTCTTTTCAACTACTTGGCAATATTTTTCGTAGAATAAGTTGTGGTGCACCACTTTAATTACATAGACATTAAGATGTGTATAGACATTTCCCTTATCTGCATTGTTGTCTTTAGTGTACTATTTTTTCTGCTTGAGCTTTGTCATGTTTAGATATAAGTTATTACATATACTGCTGCTTGCTTTGACAATTTCAATTTTTTTTCATTGCTGTTTGTATTAATTGTTTTGTGCTGGTGCATTGCCTCGTCCCTTAGTTTAGCATCTGAGCTCAGTAGATTTAAGTTAGCTTAAGAGGGGGTACACTATATAAGAGAATGAGTTGCGATGAATTGGAAGAATGCATTGAGAATTTATACGAAAAAAGTACAGAAGGCAGGTATAGGTAGGATTTTCTTGGAAATAAATGATGATGTAAGATAATGGAAAATAAATAAAGAGGTAAGAAATATTCCTGTCTATGTGTTTAGCTACTAAGATCTATGTTGTAGAATTTTTCTAGTACTAAACTACATTCACTATGATGAGGAATACTGTTATCCTCAAATATAATTTGCATTAATAATATGTTATTTACTTTGTAAAGATGTTTACACATTATTTATTCTCTTTTGTTTTAATGCTCATGTGTGAAGTTGATGTTTCGAAAGTGATTCAGACCTTCTATGCATTTACTTATGTCACAATTCCTGTAACACTGATATATATGTTTATTTCTATTCTTTTGTAAAGCCCCTATTACGACAAATGTTATCTGTATTGTTATGTACCTTTGTCATTCTATTCTCATGTTATAAAATTGTAATTGACACCAGTTCATCAAATTAAGTAACTTGTAAGCATTCATTTCACTGCACACATTTCTGTTGGTCATAGTATATGCACAGGTTGTGAGAAGTTGGGACTGTTAATGCTTGCACATGTGTTAATAATGCAGCGAGGGACTGGTTAACAGCATTGCTGATTCTAAGGACGTTTTAAAAAAAAAGTGCACAAGTGGTGGTTCGTGAACTTGCTATATAGTACAAGACTCTTCGATGGTGATTGTGCACCCGCACAGTCGCAACAGATGGCTGCTGGCCGTCTCTACAAGGACAACAGTGGGTTTGCATCTTTGATGGCCCACCAATACCATTATTTCTACGAGGACTGCAGTGGGTCTGCACCTCTGGTGGCCCACCAATACCGTAATCTCTACCAGGACTACAGTTGGTCTGCTCTGTGATGACCTACCTACCAACATTCTTCAAAACTTCGACTGACTCTGCGGTGGGTTTGCTCTGTTGTGGCCCATTACCTGTCTGCATGTCAAGAGTCAGCACTGTCTTTCTGTAGGAAGGACAACACTACTTCTTCAAGGCTGCACTGAAATCCATTACTTCCATGTGCATTGTCTTTTACTGCTCAGACTTAGAGAAAAAAGAAAAACTGCAATTTTACTGTGATGAATGATCAGGAGTGTCTTTATGGACTGTGAGAAAATTTTAGCTTTTGACCAACATTGTATCAATAAGTGTGTGCATATGATTTCTTTGTTACTGGAATTGTGAAAAAATTTTTAACAAATATGTATTGGCCAGTGCCCAACACAATTTGTAAAATTTTTTGTGGGGATCATGGGGGCTATGTAAGTAGGCTGTTTAGGTTTTCTTATTGGTAACGCCATGCAGTGCTCTGTATGAAAATCACTGGCTGTGCTGTGTGCAGTCTGTGGCTAGTTCGCATTGCTGTCTGCCATTGTAGTGTTGGGCAGTTGCCTGTTAACAGCGCGTAGCGTTGCACAGTTGGAGGTGAGACGCCAGCAGTGTTGGATGTGGGGAGAGTGATGGCGGAATTGTGAGAGCAGACGATCTGGACGTGTGTCCATCAGAGACAGTACATTTGTAATATTGGATATCATGGACTGATATATATATTATGACTTTTGAACACTATTGAGGTAAATACATTGTTTGTTCTCTATCATAATCTTTCATTTGCTAACAATGCCTATCAGTAGTTAGTGCCTTCAGTAGTTAGAATATAGCTGGCAGTATTGGCGCTCGCTGTATTGCAGTAGTTCGAGTAACGAAGATTTTTGTGAGGTAAGAATTCATGAAAAGTATAGGTTATTGTTAGTCAGGGTCATTGTCTTATAGGGATTATTGAAAGTCAGATTGCGTTGCGGTAAAAATATTGTGTGTCAGTTTAAGCGCAGTCATGTATAATTTTTCTAAGGGGACGTTCCAACGTCATCTTCGTGGTGTAGCAATTTTAATGGCCAGTAGTGTAGATATGTGGAGCAGAATTCAGGTCTGTATAACATCGTTCGCACTCGTAATCTGAGGAGGAAGTGAGAGGCTCCTCCCGTAACTACAGCAGCCGACGAATGTGCTTAACTTCTTCATATAAAAAGAAAGGCTACAGATAGACAAAACTATGACACGGAGATGTAGGCTCACTCTGATGGAAACCGTCTACATCAGCAGCCAAAAACTCGGTATTTTTCTTACTTACAACGTTGCCGCAAATCCAGAAAACTTTTATTGACAGGGATTCGGACTACGAAAGCGTATGCTCTTATACACTCCTGGAAATTGAAATAAGAACACCGTGAATTCATTGTCCCGGGAAGGGGAAACTTTATTGACACATTCCTGGGGTCAGATACATCACATGATCACACTGACAGAACCACAGGCACATAGACACAGGCAACAGAGCATGCACAATGTCGGCACTAGTACAGTGTATATCCACCTTTCGCAGCAATGCAGGCTGCTATTCTCCCATGGAGACGACCGTAGAGATGCTGGATGTAGTCCTGGGGAACGGCTTGCCATGCCATTTCCACCTGGCGCCTCAGTTGGACCAGCGTTCGTGCTGGACGTGCAGACCGCGTGAGACGACGCTTCATCCAGTCCCAAACATGCTCAATGGGGGACAGATCCGGAGATCTTGCTGGCCAGGGTAGTTGACTTACACCTTCTAGAGCACGATGGGTGGCACGGGATACATGCGGACGTGCATTGTCCTGTTGGAGCAGCAAGTTCCCTTGCCGATCTAGGAATGGTAGAACGATGGGTTCGATGACGGTTTGGATGTACCGTGCACTATTCAGTGTCCCCTCGACGATCACCAGTGGTGTACGGCCAGTGAAGGAGATCGCTCCCCACATCATGATGCCGGGCGTTGGCCCTGTGTGCCTCGATCGTATGCAGTCCTGATTGTGGCGCTCACCTGCACGGCGCCAAACACGCATACGACCATCATTGGCACCAAGGCAGAAGCGACTCTCATCGCTCAAGACGACACGTCTCCATTCGTCCCTCCATTCACGCCTGTCGCGACACCACTGGAGGCGGGCTGCACGATGTTGGGGCGTGAGCGGAAGACGGCCTAACGGTGTGCGCGACCGTAGCCCAGCTTGATGGAGACGGTTGCGAATGGTCCTCGCCGATACCCCAGGAGCAACAGTGTCCCTAATTTGCTGGGAAGTGTCGGTGCGGTCCCCTACGGCACTGCGTAGGATCCTACGGTCTTGGCGTGCATCCGTGCGTCGCTGCGGTTCGGTCCCAGGTCGACGGACACGTGCACCTTCCGCCGACCACTGGCGACAACATCGATGTACTGTGGAGACCTCACGCCCCACGTGTTGAGCAATTCGGTGGTACGTCCACCCGGCCTCCCGCATGCCCACTATACGCCCTCGCTCAAAGTCCGTCAACTGCACATACGGTTCACGTCCACGCTGTCGCGGCATGCTACCAGTGTTAAAGACTGCGATGGAGCTCCGTATGCCACGGCAAACTGGCTGACACTGACGGCGGCGGTGCACAAATGCTGCGCAGCTAGCGCCATTCGACGGCCAACACCGCGATACCTGGTGTGTCCGCTGTGCCGTGCGTGTGATCATTGCTTGTACAGCCCTCTCGCAGTGTCCGGAGCAAGTATGGTGGGTCTGACACACCGGTGTCAATGTGTTCTTTTTTCCATTTCCAGGAGTGTATTTCGCTAATCTGTTATCAGCATTTACTTATTAATTTCATTTCATCCGTAATCGATGCTGTTGAACGCCGAGACTGCTCCGTTAAAAGCTAATTTAGATGTAGACCTTTGGCTTACTCTCCAACAGTATTGTATGCACATTAGAGAATTCATTCCTTTCTTCTTCACTTTCACTGAGGATAGCGATTTCAACTTTGATTCTTCTCATTTGTACTGTTTCGCACTGAATTTCAGTCCCACTCCTGAAACATTCTTTCACATCGTCTTGCAAAAATAGTGAAGTACCCAAAAGACGTGATCGGATGACAACGTAACTTAGCACACGTACACATAATCGGCGGATACGTAAATGATTCGAGTTGCAGTTCTCTGTGACCTAGTAAATTTGTATTGTTCGTTTTTCGTGTTGGTACCAGGCCTTGTAGGGTACATAAGGTGCTTCAACAGCGATGTATGTTGAGCGATCTCTGAGAAGAGCGCCGAGATGCTGCGTGTAAGTGTGAGACAGCATTATCAGCACCTAACAATTTGAAAGGGGCCTTGTTGTGTGTCTCTATTTTTCACCGGCTGATCGAATCGTGCAATATTCCGACGTGTAGATGTCCCGTTATTCCTATGTTTTGGAGAGGCACAGCGGTGTTACTACTGGCCTCATGTTGTAGGAAGCCATCCGGTATAACTTCAGGTACTGGCTGAGGGAACTCTTGACAGCGAAACGATACGTCACGGAGATCCTGCGTCCTCGTGTGTTACCTGTAGTGCGATAGTATCGAGGTATCATTTTTCATCAGGACAGTGCTCTCTCACGCTTGATGCGTATCTCTATTAACTTTCTGCGCAATGTTGAATTACTCCCATTACCAACACGATGGTTACATCTGTCCTCGACTGAACATGCTGCGAGTTGTTGCGCTACTGTAGGTAGAATTAGCCGACGCCAAGAAGAGAAATTGAGCCAACACAGCAAGATATTTGCAGGCTGTTATCTGGGTAGTGTAGCCTACAGCTACCAGACAAGACTTTTATAGTAAATTTACTTTTGTACAACGTGAACGATTATTTTAAACTGTGTTTTAATAATCATTCTTGAACTTTAAAGAAAGTGTTCACCCTGTTATTTCATCCTAATGATTCGCCTATATAGGGCTCCTTGCTGGTGTTTCATGAATCCGAGTATCCTATTTTATAGACTTATGAAGTGCCAAGTTACTATAAAGGGGCGCCATTTAAACTGTTTTTGTTTTTTCTTAACAACTGCAGTAAAATTTACTTACGTAAAATTCAATGAGAGTATAGCCAAGTTATTAGAATATGTTAAATGACTATACGGAATTAGTTCGAAGAATAAAGCTTTTGAAAAGAATTCCAGTAAGAAGAAGTTTTCTTGAAGGGAAATAATCAGTATAAAATGTGTGTACTTCAGTATCTAGGTATTTTCGTATTTGCGTTTGTTTATTATAGAAAATGCTTTTCTATAGCCCCCCGCCCCCACCACCACCACCTGGACAAATATTTTTAGTTTCCTTGAAGGTATCTACTGGGCTTTATTTCTTTTAAAAAAGTAATGTATAAGGGTGTAGTAGTGAAAAAGAAATTCCAGTGTCTGCATCAACACTGTTTACGTGGAGTAATATTTATTTGAAGAACCAAATTAAACACTAGGAAGAAAGCAGACAAAATTCACTGTTTCATTGTCCATATAGGCTGGAAACCATTAGTACATGTTTTAAACCACTAAATGAACTTGGAATTGAGTTGTCCTAGCTTCAGTATAGTATTATTCATACGGCGTTTCTATTTAACCGCTCGGTAAGAAAAGAATGGAATAGTCTGATTACTTATCCATTAGACACATCACACGGTCAAATCCTGTAACAAAGATAAATCTATTGATTAGCTTTCACTATTGACAGGATTATCCTCTCATAGTGTACTTCATTTAGAAACTTAACTACATTTTAGTAAGATGGTTATACGTGGCTTCTCCCGTAACAAGACTATTTTTTCTGTTGGGGTGTAGTATATGAGGGCGGACTCAAAAATAACCGAAATTTCTTTCTAGAAAGCATATACTTTATTGTTTACAAATACAACCTTAATCTCCTTCGAAGTACTCTCCATTAGCATTAATACACCTGTCCAAACGTTCATTCCAGTGTTCGAAGCACCTTTTAAATTCGTCCTCTTTGATACCTACTAGCACTTTCATGACATTGCATTTTACGTCTTCGACATCTGGAAAACGCTTCCCTCTCAAGTCTCTTTTCATCCTCGGGAATAGTAAGAAGTCCGAGAGTGCTAAATCCGGCGAATGGGGAGTGTGGGTCAAGGTAGTCGTCTTCGTCGAGGCCAAAAACTGGCGATTGCTGAGATCCGTGTGCGCGGGAGCGTTGTCGTGATGCAGGAACCACACGCCAGAATCCCACAAAGCCGGACGTTTTCGCAACAAACTTCTGCGAAGCCGTTTCATAACCTCCAAATAGAAATGTTGGATTACTGTCTGGTTTTCAGGGAAAAATTCAGAGTGTACAAACCCTTTGATGTCAAAAAAACAGATCAACATCGTTTTCACATTCGATTTCACTTGTCGAGCTTTTTTTGGTCGAGGTGAGCCAGGTGACTTCCAGTGTATTGACTGTTGTTTACTTTCTGGATCGTACCCATAGCATCATGACTCAACGCCTGTACTGATTTTGTTGAAAAAATGTGGATCATCTTTGAACGTGTCCTTCATTTCGGGACAGGCTTGAACTCGACGATTTCTGGTAAGAAGCTACGGCTCGAGTTTTGCTGCCACTATTCGCATCCTCAAATCGATGGTCAAGATGCGCTGAACTGAGCTCCAGGACAACCTGGACAAGTTCTCGAGTTGATCGATTGTCCTGCGTTCATCTTCACTGATGAGATCACGGATTTTGTCGATGTTGTCTTCGCCTCGAGCAGTTGAAGGTCGACCGAAATGGGGCTGATCTTCAGCCACCATTTCTCGCTTTTTAAACCGAGAAAACCATTGCGTTTTACTAAGATCATGGTCTTTATAGGCTGTCTGAATCATCGCAACAGTTTCTGTTGCGTTTTTGCCGAGTAAGAAACAAAACTTCACTGCCACACGTTGTTCGTAAGAACTAGCCACTTCCTCGTGTCACGTCTGCACGGTATGTACAGTCAAAGAACTGCCGAAGAAACCACACTTCTCACTGTTTGGGTGACGCCACGTGGCAGAATGACTCAGCAGAGCTTGTACAACCCTCTGGCGGCGCAACCTGGTACTACAAGTACACGATGTGCAGCATTACGATTCCGGTTACTTTTGCGCACCCCCTCGTACGTGACAACACAGGGGGGGGGGGTTGTTATTTTGGTAAAAGCATACTAAATTACAATAGTAGAGGTAAGGTTATACGTGGAGTTACAAAAGGTACGGCCAAACTTTCAGGAAACATTCCTCACACACAAATAAAGAAAAGATGTTATGTGGACATGTGTCTGGAAACGCTTAATTTCCATGTTAGAGTTCATTTTAGTTTCGTCAGTATGTACTGTACTTCCTCGATTCACCACCAGTTGGCCCAATTGTTGTATTGACATGCGACTCATTGCTCTACAGTACGTAGCATCAACAGGTTAGTGTTCATCACGAACTTGGTTTTGCAGTCAGTGCAATGTTTACAAATGCTGTGTTGTCAGATGCCCATTTGATGTATGGATTAGCACGGGGCAATAGCCGTACCGCGGTTCGTTTGTATCGAGACAGATTTCCAGAACGAAGGTGTCCCGACAGGAAGACGTTCGAAGCAATTGATCTGCGTCTTAGGGAGCATGTAACATTCCAGCCTATGACTCGCGACTGGGGAACACCTAGAACGACGAAGACACCTGCAATGGACGAGGCAATTCTTCGTGCAGTTGACGATAACCCTAATGTCAGTGTCAGAGAAGTTGCTGCTGTACAAGGTAACGTTGACCACGCCACGCCGGCCGCGGTGGTCTCGCGGTTAAGGCGCTCAGTCCGGAACCGCGGGACTGCTACGGTCGCAGGTTCGAATCCTGCCTCGGGCATGGATCTGTGTGATGTCCTTAGGTTAGTTAGGTTTAAGTAGTTCTAAGTTCTAGGGGACTCATGACCACAGCAGTTAAGTCCCATAGTGCTCAGAGCCATTTGAACCGTTTTGGACCACGCCACTGTACAGAGAGTGCTGCGGGAGAACCAGTTGTTTCTGTACCATGTACAGCGTGTGCAGGCACTATCAGCAGCTGATTGATCTCCACGGGTACACTTCTGCGAATGGTTCATCCAACAATGTGTCAATCCTCATTTCAGTGAAAATGTTCTCTTTAAAGATGAGGCTTCATTCCAACGTGATCAAATTGTAAATTTTCACACTCAACATGTGTGGGTTGACGAGAAACCGCGCACAATTGCGCAATCACGTCATCAACACAGATTTTCTGTGAACGTTTGGGCAGGCATTGTTGGTGATGTCTTGATTGGGCCCCGTGTTCTTCCACCTACTCTCAATGGAGCACGTTATCATGATTTCATACGGGATACTCTACGTGTGCTGCTAGAACATGTGCCTTTACAAGTACGACACAACATGTGGTTCATGCACGATGGAGCTCCTGCACATTTCAGTCGAAGTGTTCGTATGCTTCTCAACAACAGATTCGGTGACCGATGGCTTGGTAGAGGCGGACCAATTCCATGGCCTCCACGCTCTCCTGACCTCAACCCTCTTGACTTTCATTTATGGGGGCATTTGAAAGCTCTTGTCTCCGCAACCCCGGTACCAAATGTAGAGACTCTTCGTGCTCGTATTGTGGATGGCTGTGATTCAATACGCCATTCTCCAGGGCTGCATCAGCTCGTCAGGTATTCCATGCGACGGAGGGTGGATGCATGTATGCTCGCTAACGGAGGACATTTTGAACATTTCCTGTAACAAAGTGTTTGAAGTCACGCTGGTACGTTCTGTTGCTGTGTGTTTCCATTCCATGATTAATGTGATTTTAAGAGAAGTAATAAAATGAGCTCTAACATGGAAAGTAAGCGTTTCCGGACACATGTCCACATATCATATTTTCTTTCTTTGTGTGTGAGGAACGTTTCCTGAAAGTTTGGTCGTACCTTTTTGCAACACCCTGTATGTTCTGCTTCAGTGTTATGAGGTCGTACGTCTCAGAAGCCCACGTTCACTGTTCCGCTACCTGGGCAGTGAGACGCGAGACGACCGACGAGTATCCGCAGACAGGTTGGCCGCCCGCAGGTGGGTACGTACAAACGAGAGGCGGTGCGTGCGCTCCGTGCCCCGGCAGGTTGTGCGTGACGCATTGCGTGTGCCGTGGCCAGATGGGCGCCTGCCAGCTTCGGGGTAATAATAATTAGCGGCAGCGGGAGGCCGGCCTGCACAGGGGGAAAGCAGTGCCATATGCGACGGACTGCCCGGGCCACCTGAGCAACAGCTGCTCTCTGAGAACTGGGCAAGCGGGCGCACACGTTCATGGCGGTGCACGAACTTTGTGTCCGTGGTCGAGAATTGTCACTATGTCGAAGGGGAACATCCCGTTCACTGTTCTCGCGTTAGAACGCTGACGGGGGTGATGATCTTGCTTGTTTCCTTCTTTTTCTGATTGGTGCTCCACAGTTTTCGTGAATGCTGAGCGCGGTAGAAGGAAGGGATGGACATAAGGTGACGCATGCTCACGCTTGGTGAACTGTTTCCGTGGATGTACATTGAAATTACACTACTGGCCATTAAAATTGCTACACCAAGAAGAAATGCAGATGATAAAGGGTATTCATTGTACAAATGAATTATACTACAACTGACATGTGATTACATTTTCACGCAATTTGGGTGCGTAGATCCTGATAAATCAGTACCCTGACCAACCAACGGCCTTGATACGACTGGGCATTGAGTCAAACAGAGCTTGGATGGCGTGTACAGGTACAGCTGCCCATGCAGCTACAACACGATACCACAGTTCATCACGAGTAGTGACTGGCGTATTGTGACGAGCCAGTTGCTCGACCACCATTGACCAGACGTTTTCAATTGGTGAAACATCTGGAGAATGTGCTGGCCAGGGCAGCAGTTGAATATTTTCTGTATCCAGAAAGGGCCGTACAGGACCTGCAACATGCGGTCGTGCACTATTCTGCAGAAATATAGGGTTTCGCAGGGTTCGAATGAAGGGTAGAGGCACGGGTCAGTAACACATCTGAAATGTAACGTCCACTGTTCAAAGTGCCGTCAGTGCGAACAAGAGGTGACCGAGACGTGTAACCAATGGCACCCCATACGATCACTCTGGGTGATACGCCAGTATGCCGATGACGTATACAAGCTTCCAATGTGCGTTCACCGCGATGTCGCCAAACACGGATGCGACCATCATGATGCTGTAAACAGAACCTGGATTCATCCGAAAAAATGACGTTTTGCCATTCGTGCAGCCAGGTCCGTCGTTGAGTACACAATCGCAGGTGCTCCTGTCCGTGATGCAGTGCCAAGGGTAACCGCAGCCATGGTCTCGGAGCTGATAGTCCGTGCTGCTGCAAACGTCGTCTAACTGTTCGTTTTGATGGTTGTTGTCTTGCAAACGTCGCAATCTGTTGACTCAGGGATCGAGACGTGGCTGCAAGATCCGTTACAGCCATGCGGATAAGATGGCTGTCATCTCGACTCCTAGAGGTACGAGGCCTTTGGGATCCAGCACGACGTTCCGTAATACCCTGCTGAACCCACCGATTCCATATTCCGCTAACAGTCACTGGTTCTCGACCAACACGAGCAGCAATGTCGCGATACGATAAAGCGCAATCGCGACAGGCTACAATCCGACCTTTATCAAAGTCGGAAACGTGATGGTACGAATTTCTCCTCCTTACACGAGGCATCACAACAAAGTTTCACCAGGCAACGCCGGTCATCTGCTGTTTGTGTATGAGAAATCGGTTGGAGACTTTCCTCATGTCAGCACATTGTAGGTGTCGCCACCATCGCCAACCTTGTGTGAATGCTCTGAAAAATCATTTGCATATCACAGCATCTTCTTCCTGTCGGTTGAATTTCGCGTCTGTAGCACGTCATCTTCGTGGTGTAGCAATTTTAATGCCCAGTATTGTATAAATACATATGAAGCACAACAGTCAACGTGTACAGCTCAAATGATGAAAGTATTCAAGGAGGATGTAGAGCACTGATTGGACAATCCGGGAACATTGCATCTGAACTAATCATTTGATATGCCCGCGGTGAGGGAGCAAAGTCTCGGACTATGTCGGACGTAAAAGAAGTGCAAAACACAGCGATTCGTTACTCTGATTTGTATCTATATTTAAACGAAGATAAGGTTTTAAAATTCTGTTGACGACGATGTCGTCGGGAACGGAGCAGAAGCTAGAATTGGTGAAGGACAGGAACCATCCCGGCAACTGCCTTATGGTAAGCAAGGAGCCTTTTACAAAATTGTTAAGGCTTTCGTGGCCACTTGTCGACTTCGCCGAGTGTTTGGCTCTATTACACTTCTAATATAAATTGTGAAGTGCCCATTGCTCTTCAGAACACTTTCCAGGTGTTGCATTTCGTGTCTGAGGTGCTGCGGCTCACATGTGTAGAGCCAAACACTCGTCGAAGTAAGGAATCAGAAAAAGAAATGTTGGGTACGGCCTTTCTGCCATACATTCCCAGAGTGACGGACAGAATCGGCCGTATGTTTAGCAACCATGGCGTAAAGACTATTCTCAAACCGACAAGGAAGATCAAAGAGTGTCTTAGATCGGCAAAGGAGAAAAGGGACCCACTTGCAACGTCGGGAATATACCGTATACCATGCACATATGGAAAAGTTTATGTCGGAATGACTGGACGATCAATCAACACCAGGATCAAAGAACATAAGCGACACTGGAGGTTTGGGCAGGTGGAGAAATCGGCCGTGGCAGAGCACGCACGCCGGCCCGAGTGGCCGAGCGGTTCTAGCCGCTACAGTCTGGAACCGCGCGACCGCTACGGTCGCAGGTTCGAATCCTGCCTCGGGCATGGATGTGTGTGATATCCTCAGGTTAGTTAGGTTTAAGTAGTTGTAAGTTCTAGGGGACTGATGACCTCAGAAGTTAAGTCCCATAATGCTCAAAGCCATTTGAACCAGAGCACGCACTGAGTGAGATCGACCACGTAATAAAATTCACCGACACTGAAGTTCTGGCTGTAGAGAAGCACTATCACACGCGCTTGTTCAGAGAAGCTGTAGAAATGCAAAAACACGCGAACAGTTTCAACAAGAAATAGGAAAGCCTTAAGGTAAACGGATCCTGGCTTCCCGTACTGCAGCGAACGACTGTCGCAGGTAGCAAGAGAAGAACTGCACCGGAAATGACCGCAGAGAAGCCCTCGGACGTTGGCAAGCCAGGTACATATAGCCTGCGACCGCGAGCTCGGCTCCAGTTCACCAACGGCAGTAGAGGATGAAGCTTTGACAATGCCAGCCACTCGTCCTGGCGAAACGTCAGTATATCATTAGATGAACGTCGGCCAAAGAACCCGAGACAGATGCCAATAGGCAGTTTGTTATTGCCTGTTGGCACTTGTCTCGGGGTCTTAAGCCAACGTCGAAAACATCGGACAAAGTCCCTGAAACAGAAGAACCCAACAGGCAACACATTAAAATCGTTAGTACAGCGGTTATAACTGAAGTGGAACAACTCACAGAGATCCACTGTGGGCTGTAATTATTATCGCACAGTAGCGAAGCTTGGTAATTATTGTAGTGCGTTAATGCGAAGCCGACTAACTCTGAAAAAGAATTAGTTCCAGCTTCAGACACCAGGTGCAAATCGGGGGCTGTCTGAACAGCATCTCGTCGACGCCTCCATTGCTCGTAATGGACAAGTTATGAGAGCGTCTGTTAGTAATAACCTCAACATTACGCCTTTCTCACTTGTTTGAGCTTCCGTACCCACGTCCCGTTCCTAGTCCGTTACATATGGAAACATTTCTATACATTCACAGCGCCAGATTTGCAGCTGGTGGCCAAAACTGGATCTAATTTTTATTCAGAGTAAATCCGTTCCGCATTAAATCATTAGTATATCTACCAATGTTCGCTGCAGTACGATAACTACAGCCAACATTGGACCTCTGTGAGTAGGTGCGCTTTAATTATAACCACCCAGTAGAATAAAATCCATGGTTCCATATTATAATAATATATTACGTGAAGGTCATATAATTATTGCAAATATTCACGTTACCGGTTCCAGTAATATAAGGGGTGTTCAAAAAGGATCGAGCTGGAGGCACATTTACAGGAACCAGTACCTGTATGTTAGAAGTATTGACCCTGGCTGTTGAGACATCCGTCCTACTGTGACACAAGGCGGTGAATGGCTGTCTCACAAAATTCCTGGGGCTGCGATGGTAACCAGTTCCGCACGTACAGCTGGACGCCGTGGTCCGAGGTGAATCTTTTGCCCCTCAGAGCCTTTTTAAGGGGACCACTTCCTACAGTACGGGACAACAGTGAATGCACAGCGTTAATCGCAAACCTTGACCACTCATCGCCAAGCGATCAAATCAAAACGACGAGGCAATCTCACCCGTGGGGTCATTCTGCTCCACCACAGTCCAAAGCCTCATTCGGCCAGCACAGTCGCGGCACTCCTGCAGAAATTCAAATAAGAGGTTCCCGACCACCCTCCGTACAGTCCGGACCTCTCTCCCTGTGATTACGCCATTTTTGGTCTCACGAGGGGAGGCCGCCAATTGTGAAATTCAGATTCGATTCATACTGCGCATAAAAAAAGCTCATGGCCAGAGGTGTAACGTCGCAAAGCACCAAGATGCACTTCTCAGCCGTTGTCGAGAAAATCGAGTTAAAAGAAACCGTTTCGGTGAAATACTCTCTACGATTAGTTATTTTCTACAGCGTGGTGGTGCAGCGGTAAGCGCTCGGGTTCGTAATCCGAAGGTCGCCGGATCGAATATCGCGCTGGCAACCTTTTTTTTTTTAGTATTTGTTTTTTGTTTTTCATATATATATATATATATATATATATATATATATATATATATATATATATATATATATATATATACTCCTGGAAATGGAAAAAAGAACACATTGACACCGGTGTGTCAGACCCACCATACTTGCTCCGGACACTGCGAGAGGGCTGTACAAGCAATGATCACACGCACGGCACAGCGGACACACCAGGAACCGCGGTGTTGGCCGTCGAATGGCGCTAGCTGCGCAGCATTTGTGCACCGCCGCCGTCAGTGTCAGCCAGTTTGCCGTGGCATACGGAGCTCCATCGCAGTCTTTAACACTGGTAGCATGCCGCGACAGCGTGGACGTGAACCGTATGTGCAGTTGACGGACTTTGAGCGAGGGCGTATAGTGGGCATGCGGGAGGCCGGGTGGACGTACCGCCGAATTGCTCAACACGTGGGGCGTGAGGTCTCCACAGTACATCGATGTTGTCGCCAGTGGTCGGCGGAAGGTGCACGTGCCCGTCGACCTGGGACCGGACCGCAGCGACGCACGGATGCACGCCAAGACCGTAGGATCCTACGCAGCGCCGTAGGGGACCGCACCGCCACTTCCCAGCAAATTAGGGACACTGTTGCTCCTGGGGTATCGGCGAGGACCATTCGCAACCGTCTCCATGAAGCTGGGCTACGGTCCCGCACACCGTTAGGCCGTCTTCCGCTCACGCCCCAACATCGTGCAGCCCGCCTCCAGTGGTGTCGCGACAGGCGTGAATGGAGGGACGAATGGAGACGTGTCGTCTTCAGCGATGAGAGTCGCTTCTGCCTTGGTGCCAATGATGGTCGTATGCGTGTTTGGCGCTGTGCAGGTGAGCGCCACAATCAGGACTGCATACGACCAAGGCACACAGGGCCAACACCCGGCATCATGGTGTGGGGAGCGATCTCCTACACTGGCCGTACACCACTGGTGATCGTCGAGGGGACACTGAATAGTGCACGGTACATCCAAACCGTCATCGAACCCATCGTTCTACCATTCCTAGACCGGCAAGGGAACTTGCTGTTCCAACAGGACAATGCACGTCCGCATGTATCCCGTGCCACCCAACGTGCTCTAGAAGGTGTAAGTCAACTACCCTAGCCAGCAAGATCTCCGGATCTGTCCCCCATTGAGCATGTTTGGGACTGGATGAAGCGTCGTCTCACGCGGTCTGCACGTCCAGCACGAACGCTGGTCCAACTGAGGCGCCAGGTGGAAATGGCATGGCAAGCCGTTCCACAGGACTACATCCAGCATCTCTACGATCGTCTCCATGGGAGAATAGCAGCCTGCATTGCTGCGAAAGGTGGATATACACTGTACTAGTGCCGACATTGTGCATGCTCTGTTGCCTGTGTCTATGTGCCTGTGGTTCTGTCAGTGTGATCATGTGATGTATCTGACCCCAGGAATGTGTCAATAAAGTTTCCCCTTTCTGGGACAATGAATTCACGGTGTTCTTATTTCAATTTCCAGGAGTGTATATACATATCGTGGGGTCTCTACTCTAATTCGAACGTTTGACTTACACTATACGTATTCGTTTCGGAATATCGTTTCTACGTCTTCCGTTAACTACACGTGTAAACATTATGAAGACAATTAATAACATTTCTGAAATACAACTTTGTTTGCGGGAAACATAATCATGTTCGAAGTCGCCAGTTTTTCCACGACAAACGACTTTCAACAACTTATTATATGCATAATTGTTGCAACTGATTGCCGATATATATATATATATATATATATATATATATATATATATATATATATATATATACATTTTTTTTTTTAATTACAAAAAATACTTAAAAAATTTGCATGGCGCGAGATTCGATCCGGCGCCCTTCGGATTACAAACACGAGCGCTCACCGCTGCGCCACGACGCTGTAGTAAATCATAACTCATAGAGAGTATTTCACCGCAACGGTTTCTTTTAACTGTAGATTTTCTCGACAACGGCTGAGAAGTGCATCTTGGTGCTTTGCCACGTTACACCTCTGGCCATGAGCTTTTATTATGCGCAGTATGAATCGAATCTGAATTTCACAATTGGCGGCCTCCCCTTGTCAGAGGAAAACGATTTACCTCGGACGACGACGTCCAGTTAGTTGTACGTGCGGGAGTGGTTAACACCGTAGCCCCGGGAATTTTGTGAGACAGCCATTCGCCACCTTGTGTCACAGTGGGACAAGTATCTCAAAAGCCAGGATCAATACTTCTAACATACAGGGTCTGGTTTCTCTAATTATGCCTCCGGCTCGTTTCTTTCTGAAAGACCCTTATACTACCACTTCCACATGCGATAATTAATCCACAAGTAGTTTTGTCATCATGTATAAACTCTAGCTGTATGGTTATTAAATATCGCGAAAATGGTGTAAATTACGTCAGCTGAATATGCAGCATTGCGTCACAGCGTAAAAGAGACTATCTCTCTTAAATGCGCCGCTATGATGGATACTGCGTATCGCACACCTCCTCTTCCATTTAATTGAGTCGAACGCTATTTCTAAGTCGACAAATCCTATGAAAGAAACTTGAGACTTGCCTCAGTACTGAAGTAAAGGTGGTATGTCATCTAGGAAATCATCGATTTTGTTCACCATTCGTGCGTGTATTATTCTTGTTGGCGATAGCAACAGCTGATTGTGCGGTAATATTGCCTTTGTTGCTTTCGGCACTGTTTCGAAGATATTCTTCCAAAACTTGATGGTATATTTCCAGTCTTATACGGGAGACCCACTAACGTGAGTAGTCATTAGGTTGTCACCCCCTCAAGTGATTTCAGAAATCCGAAGAAATGTTATGTCTATTATACCATTTATCTGCAAATTATTGCATTTACAACATGGCCGGTTGCTAGGTTTTATGTCACTGTCCTGGACAAACGTCTTCAGTAGACTTCGTAGGATGTCACACGGAATTACTCTACAAAACACTGATGAAGGTAGAAACGAAATTCTTCAAAATTTCCTTCGCTGTCTTTCACTGGATATTACAAGTGGTAGTCTTAGAAATTTTTCTATCGCCTGGAAAACATGAATATAATAATCTTTTGTTTGTTAGCAGGCACTTGTTTGGAGACCTGCTACACGTGAAATCCCCCCGCCCCCACTACAGTATTGTAGCAAGCCGCTAGAGGAGCAGAAACTAAATGGTCCAGCCCATTGATGAAATGGGTTATTGGTTTTGTAGGAGAACAACATAATAAACTGGCGGACGTGCACTACAACAATGCACCATCAGATGTCATAGTGATTGGATGATTAAGTCGCTTCAATTACTATCGAAGGGCGAAGTGGCGGACCATCGCCATGTGAAGATCTGAAAATTGCAAAGGGAGACCATAGTATTCAAGGACCGGCGTGTCACAATCGCGGTGATAGTGGAAAAAAATGAAATTTTAGGAAGTGTTACCAACTTGCAGCTATGACAGGCCAACAGAAAATTCCTTAGCCTCCTAATCACCGTGGAATTCTGCTGGAAGTATTACAGTCGCCGTGAGGAAAAGGAGCAAAAACCTCCCTTGACATCAAGGACGATTTGCCCGATAAATAAACCACAATGTTCTCAGAGAATCTTCGTCCGCGCAAATCAGAGACAGAAAAGGTTAATATAGTTTTTATAAACATCCAAGGAAAGGTCGCAAAATTAATACCACTTACTTGAGTTTATGATGCACAGATAATGTTAGGGTCTGAAACTTGGTTGAAATCGGACGTTAATCACAACAAGTTCGAATTGGGTGAGGTTATCACGGATTCCGATTGTGAATTAATCTGGGTGAATTCAAGTGTGAGAGGTCGATCAAAAAAGGTAATCGGAGGTTTTTATAGATCTCCTGGATAAGAAGATCTAGTGGTAGAGTGCTTCAGACAGAACTTGCACAATATCGTTAGTAATTTTCCTGATCATGCCGTTTTAATAGTGTGTGACTTCATCTTGCCAGGTATAGACTGGCAGTGTCATGCTGTGAAGACTGGTGTCCGAGACAGAGATTCGATTGACATTGTTCTGGATATCCTGTCCGAAAATTGCTTTAGGCAAATAGTTGGAGAACCACCACGTAAGGGTAACGTGTTAGACGTCCTTGGAACAAAAATACCTGAATTTATCGGATCAGCTAACGTAGAGAACTGTATCAGTGATCACAATTCTGTGATTGCATCTGAGACAACGGGTCTTACAAAGAACATTAAGAAAGATAGGAAGATATTATTCGCTTAATTGTACAGGGTACAAATTTCAGAGTACCTGACCAGTCAGCACCAAATATTCGGTTATGAGGACGAAGACGTGGAGGAAAAATAGAAAAAGTTTAAAGGCATTGTGCAATACGCTCTAGGCAAGTATGTTCCGACTGAAGTGTTAAGGAGTGGGAAACACCTACCATGGTTTAACAGCCGTGTTAGGAAACTGGTACGTAAACAAAGAAAACTTCATATCAGATTCAGAGAAGTAAAAACCTAGCTGAGAAGTAAAAGCGGAACGAAGCGAAAATGAGAGTTAGTAGAGCAATGAGAGAAGCGCTCAGTGACTTTGAAAGCAAAGCTTTGTCAACCGATCTGAGCAAAAACCCTAAGAAGTTTTGTCGTATGTAAAATCAGTAAGTGGGTCAAAATCCTCTATTAATTCACTCAGCAGCCATAGTGGCACTGACGGTAATAGAGTGAAGGCCGAAATACTAAATTCGGTCGTCCGAAATTGTTTCACCATGGATGATTGTAACACGGTCCCTCCTTTCAATCGTCGTACGAAAGTCGAAATGGTAGATATGGAGATAACCGATCGCGGAATAGAAAAACAGATACAATCTCTTATTAGTGGAAAGGCGTCAGGGGCATATAAGATACCTATGAGGTTCTAAAAAGATTATGCGAAAGAGCTTGCTCCCCTTCTAGCAGTATTTTATCGTAGATCGCTTGAGCAACGAAGGGCACCTAGCGACTGGAAGAAACCGCAAGTCATTACAGTATTTAAGAAGAGCTGTAGGATGGGGTACACGATTATAGACTTATATCGTTGACGTCAATCTGTTGTAGGAGTATGGAAAATGTTTTATACTCAAGAATTGTGACTTTTTGGTGAGTGAAAAATCTCCTCTGTAGAAACCAACATGGATTCCGGAGACAGAGATCCTGTGTAACGCAGCTCGCTCTGTTCCTCCATGAGATCCATAGACAACGGCGCTCAGGTTGATGCCCTGTTTTTAGACTTCAGGAAGCCATTTGTCTGGCCCCGTTAGCTGAGTTGTCAGCGCGGCGAAATGCCACGCCAAGGCACCCGGGTTCGATTCCTGGCTGGGGCAGGAGATTTTCGCCGCTCACGGATTGGGTGTTGTGTTGTCCTCCTTATCATTTCATCGCGATCTCCGACGCGCAAGTCGCCCATTGTGGCGTCTAGTGCAATAAGTACATGGTTATTACAAATGATTGAAGCGATTTCATAAATTCACTGTAGCTCCATTCATTGACTTATGGTCACGGCCCACTACAGATACGTAGAAAAACTCATAAAGTTTTGTTCGGCTGAAGCCGCACGTCAGGTTTCTGCCGCCAGAGCGCTCGAGAGCGCAGTGAGACAAAATGGCGACAGGAGCCGAGAAAGCGTATGTCGTGCTTGAAATGCACTCACATCAGTCAGTCATAACAGTGCAACGACACTTCAGGACGAAGTTCAACAAAAATCCACCAACTGCTAACTCCATTCGGCGATGGTATGCGCAGTTTAAAGCTTCTGGATGCCTCTGTAAGGGGAAATCAACGGGTCGGCCTGCAGTGAGCGAAGAAACGGTTGAAGGCGTGCGGGCAAGTTTCACGCGTAGCCCGCGGAAAATTGGCTCATGCCACAACTGGAGACCGACAGCGCCGACTTCATCTTTCAACAGGATGGTGCCCCACCGCACTTCCATCATGATGGTATTTCTTAAACAGGAGATTGGAAAACCGATGGATCGGTCGTGGTAGAGATCATGATCAGCAATTCATGTCATGGTCTCCACGCTCTCCCGACTTAACCCCATACGATTTCTTTCTGTGGTGTTATGTGAAAGATTCAGTGTTTAAACCTCCTCTACCAAGAAACGTGCCAGAACTGCGAGCTCGCATCAACGATGCTTTCGAACTCATTGATGGGGACATGCTGCGCCGAGTGTGGGAGGAACTTGATTATCGGCTTGATGTCTGCCGAATCACTAAAGGGGCACATATCGAACATTTGTGAATGCCTAAAAAAACTTTTTGAGTTTTTGTATGTGTGTGCAAAGCATTTTGAAAATATCTCAAATAATAAAGTTATTGTAGAGCTGTGAAATGGCTTCAATCATTCGTAATAACCCTGTATTTTCCCTCGGCGGCCGCACTTCCCCGAATGAGGGACTCCCGGCCCACACTGCCGTACGCTCATTTCCATTTAGAAAGCCATTTGACACCACACCGCACTGCCGTTTAGGGAAAAAAATAAGGGCTTATCGAGTATCGGAGCAGATATACGACTGGGTTTAAGACTTCCTTGCAGAACAGATCACAACACGTCGCTCTTAACGGAACACAGTCGACAGATGTAAAGGTAATTTCCGGAGTAGCCCAAAGAAGTTTGATAGTACTGTTACAGTTTACAGTACATATAAATGATTTAGTAGAAATCGGTCGGATGGTCCTGTAAGTAGGCTGTTTAGGTTTTCTTATTGGCAACGTTACGTAGCGCTCTATATGAAAATCACTGGCTGTGCTGTGTGCAGTCTGTGGCTAGTTTGCATTGTTGTCTGCCATTTTAGTGTTTAGCAGCGGCAGCTGGCTGTTAACAGCGCATAGCGTTGCGCAGTTGGAGGTGAGCCGCCAGCAGTGGTGGATGTGGGGATAGAGATGGCGGAGTTTTGAAGTTTGTTATACTGGATATTATGAACTGCTATATATATTATGACTTTTGATGATATTAAGGTAAATACATTGTTTGTTCTCTATTAAAATCTTTCATTTGCTAACTATCCCTATCAGTAGTTAGTGCCTTCAGTAGTTTGAATCTTTTATTTAGCTGGCAGTTGTGGCGCTCGCTGTATTAATGATCTGGACTGTCTTTATGGACTGTGAGAAAATTTTAGCTTTTGACCAACATTGTATCAATAAGTGTGTGCATTTGATATCTTTGTTATTGTAATTATGAAAAATTTTATCAAATCATTATCGGCCACTGCCCAATACAATTTGTAAAATTTTTTGTGGGGAGCATGGGGGCTATGTAAGTAGGCTGTTTAGGTTTTCTTATTGGCAACGTTGCGTAGCGCTCTGTATGAAAATCACTGGCTGTGCTGTGTGCAGTCTGTGGCTAGTTTGCATTGTTGTCTGCCATTGTAGTGTTGGGCAGCGGCAGCTGGCTGTTAACAGCGCATAGCGTTGCGCAGTTGGAGGTGAGCCGCCAGCAGTGGCGGATGTGGGGAGAGAAATGGCGGAGTTTTGAAGTTTGTTATACTGGATATTATGAACTGCTATATATATTATGACTTTTGATGATATTAAGGTAAATACATTGTTTGTTCTCTATTAAAATCTTTCATTTGCTAACTATCCCTATCAGTAGTTAGTGCCTTCAGTAGTTTGAATCTTTTATTTAGCTGGCAGTAGTGGCGCTCGCTGTATTGCAGTAGTTCGAGTAACGAAGATTTTTGGTGAGGTAAGTGATTTGTGAAAGGTACAGGTTAATGTTAGTTAGGGCCATTCCTTTGTAGGGATTTCTGAAAGTCAGATTGCGTTGCGCTAAAAAATATTGTGTGTCAGTTTAAGCACAGTCATGAATAATTGTTCTAAGGAGACGTTTCAGTCCTTAAGGCTGTTCACGGATGATCGATTGCCTATAACAAAGTAGCAACTTAAGAACATAGTAGATAGTGGATTTGCAGAATGATCTCCAGAGAACTGACCCAATAGTGAGAAAAGAGGAATCCAGACTTAGATTCATAGGAAGAATCTGAAGGAAATGTAATTCATCCACGAAGGAAGTGGCTTATAAGGCTCTTCTTCGACTGGCTCTTGAGTACTGTTCATCATACCCTTACCAGGTAGGACTGGCAGAAGAGATAGAGAAGATCCAAATAAGGGTGGCGCTTTTCGCCACGCGATCGTTTAGTCGGCGCGAGCGCGTTGCGGAGATTCTCAACACACTCTAGTGGCAAACGTTACGAGAGAGACGTTGTGCATCACGGAAGATTTGGTACTGACATTTCGAGGGAGCACTTTCCGGAAAGAGTCGGACATCATATTACTTCCCCACACATAAGTCTCGAGTCACGATCACGAGGAGAAAATTATAGGAATTAGAGCCAATACAGAGGCGCTACTCGCCAGTGGAACAGGGTTGGACGGCTCAGTTCGTGGTACAAAAGTACTCTAAGCCACACACAATTAGGTCAGTTGCAGAGTATGAGGTATATGTAGATGTAGAGTATGATGTAGATGTAGATGTAGATGCAGATGTAGTGCAGACACATGGATTCACCATCGCTAAAAATAAGTAAGAGCAACAGTCCTCGAGCAAGGTGATACTGACTGTCCTGGTGTGGTGAAAAATTAGGCTCATAAGGGAGACAATGTAGAAGGATCTTACTACCGAAATCTCTTGGTGAGTTTGCGGGAGGATGTCATAACAAAGCATCCAGCAGAATCTACTGAAACGCGTATTTGTATTCCACTACAAAGGTCCAATATTCAACCTGTATATTGAGCAAGCTATAAAGGAAACAAAAGAAAAATTCGGAGTAGGTATTAAAATCCATGAAGAAGAAATAAAAACGTTGAGGTTCGCCGATGACATTGTAATTCTGTCAGAGACAGCAAAGGACTTGGAAGAGCAGTTGAACGGAATGGACAGTGTCTTGAAAGGAGGATATAAGATGAACATCAACAAAAGCAAAACGAGGATCATGGAATGTAGTCGAATTAAGTCGGGTGATGCTGAGGGAATTAGATTAGGAAATGACACACTTAAAGCAGTAAAAGGAGTTTTGCTATTTGGGGAGCAAAATAACTGATGATGGTCGAAGTAGAGAGGATATAAAATGTAGACTGGCAATGGCAAGGAAAGCGTTTCTGAAGAAGAGAAATTTGTTAACATCGGGTATAGATTTAAGTGTCAGGAAGTCATTTCTGAAAGTATATGTATGGAGTGTAGCCATGTATGGCAGTGAAACATGGACGATAAATAGTTTGGACAAGAAGAGAATAGAAGCTTTCGAAATGTGGTGCTACAGAAGAATGCTGAAGATTAGATGGGTAGATCACATAACGAAAGAGGAGGTACTGAATAGGATTGGGGAGAAGAGGAGTTTGTGGCATAACTTGACTATAAGAAGGGATCGGTTGGTAGGACATGTTCTGAGGCATCAAGGGATCGCAAATTTAGTATTGGAGGGCAACGTAGAGGGTAAAAATCATAGAGGGAGACCAAGAGGTGAATACACTAAGCAGACTCAGAAGGATGTAGGTTGCAGTAGGTACTGGGAGATGAAGAAGCTTGCGCAGGGTAGAGTAGCGTGGAGAGCTGCATCAAACCAGTCTCAGGACTGAAGACCACAACAACAACAACAACAAAGCTCCAACCCATTCTCATAGGATTCAGTGGCACGTGCTGCTTTTTTCTGCTTTATCCTCACCTGGCAGCCAGTGACACGTCCCTCATTCATTGGATGAAAACGTAGTTTGTGCGGCAAACAATTCCTGGATGACGACGGGGTCACTTTGTCGGGGTGACTTTCGAGGTGAAATGTTTGAAAGTTGGGTCCCAGTTATGGATCAGAGTCGATACACCAAATTTAGGAGCTTAAACGATTTCTCAGCTTTGGTAGTGTGGCATCTCGTTGTCTCGTTCTTTGATGTACTAAACAGCATATCTAAAAAGTCATTTTCAGCTACTCTTTCGGGATGACAATGGTGGTACAGGCACCACCGCAGAAAGTGCTCAGCTGCAAAAGGAGCTTCGCCCTTCCTAACGAGATTTACAGATCAATTCCTACCAGAAAAAAGGGTCCTGAGGCTTCGCCGTGAGACAATCTTCACACTGAGAGAAATGCAAAGCTTCCCTCCTAGTAAATGTGCCCAATACACTCTAAACCAGGCGTGGCCAACACTAGCTCTCCCAGACAGAGCTCGCGCCCGCGAGCTTAATCGAGTCTGCTCAACGGCCCAGTTTCCCCTTGTAAGTAGGCTGTTTAGGTTTTTATGTTGGTAATGCCACGTAGCGCTCTGTATGAAAATCACTGACTGTGCTGTGTGCAGTCTGTGGCTGGTTGGACTCATTGTTGGAATATTCGCTTGTTTAGTGTTGGGCAGTTGGATGTGAACAGCCCGTAGCGTTGTGCAGATGGAGGTGAGCCGCCAGCAGTTGTGGATGTGGGGAGAGAGATGGCAGAGTTTTGAGAGCGGATGATCTGGACGTGTGTTCATCAGAGAGAGTAAATTTGTAAGAGTGGATGTCATGAACTGATATATATATATATATATATATATATATATATATATATATATATATATATATATATTATGACTTTTGAACATTATTAAGGTGAATACATTGCTTGTTCTCTGCCAAAATCTTTCATTTGCTAACAATGCCTATCAGTAGTTAGTGCCTTCAGAAGTTAGATTATAGCTGGCAGTATTGGCGCTCGCTGTATTACAGTAGTTCGAGTAACGAAGAATTTTGTAAGGTAAGTGATTCATGAAAGGTATAGGTTATTGTTAGTCAGGGCCATTCTTTTGTAGGGATTATTGGAAGTCAGATTGCGTTGCGCTAAAAAAATATTGTGTGTCAGTTTAGTGATTATCAGAATAAGTAAAGAGAGAACTGTCTGAGTACGTTCAGTTTTACTCAGGGGACGTTTCACCCTACCACTGCATTTTTATCGAGCAGATGTATGAGTGAGACTGCTGTATGCCGAAGCCTGCTCACGTGGGATGCTTAGGAAGACACGTATTGAAAGATAATGAGGCAACTTCTAAGAGGCGAAAATTGCACCATATTTTTATAAGCAGGATTTATCACGTGTGTTTCTTTTTCAACTTCTCATTTTGCTGCGAAAGCAATAACTTTTACTATTCAGTTAAATAAGTACATTTGGGAGTGTAATACGGGAAGCAGAACTACAAAAAGCTTCACGTACACTAACTTTAATAATCATAAATATACTCGTATTCCGATTTTAGTATATGCTGTGTATCTCGAAGTATGGTTCGTGATGCAGTCAGTTACGCAGATTAAAATCTGTTAAACCGGAACATTGTCGGAACTCTGTCAATTTCATAACACAAAAGAAAGGAAATGCTCGCACATGAATTGTTGAAGCAACGTTGGAGTAACTTTAGTGGATTTTCTGTTCATCTGAGGATATTGCTCTTGTGATAATATACCACAAAATTCTAGTAGATTCTTGGATTGGAGAAACAAGTGGTTGCATCGTATCTGTATCAGCTCGATGTGGATGTAATGCCGAACGTCAGCAGCCAACATCGAGGACTGCCTGACATGTTAATCGCAAGTAGTCTTCATTTGAGCAATGTTGTAGAATTTCTATGAAGACTCATGATGAAATATTTCAATTAGTGAAATGCAGTTACATACATCTATTCCACAAATGACTGCCTTGAGCGAGAAGAAATATGACACCTCATGAACATAAAGCTGGCTTTTCGATAAGATTACATTTTGTTTAGTAGCATCAGTCTCCCCTCCATATCTGCTGCCAAATGATTCTCCCGTGGCGTCCAGCTTGAGCCTTGGTGTTTTCACTCACCGCGCGCCCGGGACACCAGAAACGAGGACGGCAGGAGCGCTCGCGCTTGTGGTGTGCCGTTTGGTCGGGCCTGCTTTAAATAAAACTAACCACGAAATGGTGGCAAAAATGAACATACATCGTGTAGTGATATGCGGTATTAGTGTCACAAATTCGATGGTGGGTCAAAATGTACACAACTTAATTCTCCTCCAGTCACCGACAGGAAAAATGTGTCGCATTGAATAGTGAAAATAAGTACACTACTGGCCATTAAAATTGCTACAACAAGAAGAAATGCAGATGATAAAGGGGTATTCGTTGGACAAATATATTATACTAGAACTGACATGTGATTACGTTTTCACGCAATTTGGGTGCTTAGATCCTGAGAACTCAGTACCCACAACAAACACCTCTGGCCCTAATAACGGCCTTGATACGCCTGGGCATTGAGTCAAACAGAGCTTGGATGGCGTGTACAGGTACAGCTGTCAATGCACCTTCAACACGATACCACAGTTCATCAAGAGTAGTGACTGGCATATTGTGACGAGCCAGTTGCTCGTCCACCATTGACCAGACATTTTAAATTGGTGAGAGTTCTGAAGAATGTGTTGGCCAGGACAGCAGTCGAACATTTTCTGTATCCAGAAAGGCCCGTACAGGACCTGCAACATGCGGTCGTGCATTATCCTGCTGAAATGTAGGGTTTCGCAGGGATCGAATGAAGGGTAGAGCCACGGGTCGTAACACATCTGAAATGTAACGTCCACTTTTCAAAGTGCCGTCAATCCGAACAAGAGGTGACCGAGACGTGTAACCAATGGCACCCCATACCATCACGCCGGGTGATACACCAGTATGGCGATGAGGAATGCACGCTTCCAATGTGCGTTCACCGCGATGTCGCCAAACACGGATGCGACCATCATGATGCTCTAAACAGAACCTGGATTCATCCGAAAAAATGACTTTTTGCCATTTCTGCACCCACGTTCGTCATTGAGTACACCATCGCAGGCGCTCCTGTCTCTGAGACAGCGTCAAGGGCAACCGCACCCATGGTCTCCGAGCTGATAGTCCGTGCTGCTGCAAACGTCGTCGAACTGTTCGTGCAGATGGTTGTTGACTTGCAAACGTCCCCATCTGTTGACTGAGGTATCGAGACGTGGCTGCAAGATCCGTTACAGCCATGGGGATAAGATGCTTGTCATCTCGACTGCTAGCGATACGATGCCGTTGGGATCCAGCACGGCGTTGCGTATTACCCTCCTGAACCGACCGATACCATATTCTGCTAACAGTCAGTGCATCTCGACCAACGCGAGCAGAAATGTCGCGATACGATAAACCGCAATCGCTATAGGCTACAATCCGACCTTTATCAAAGTCGGAAACGTGATGGTACGCATTCCTCCTCCTTACACGAGGCATCACAACAACGTTTCACCAGGCAACGCCGGTCAACTGCTGTTTGTGTATGGGAAACCAGTTGGAAACTTTCCTCGTGTCAGCACGTTGTAGGTGTCGCCACCGGCACCAACCTTGTATCAATGTTCTGAAAAGCTAATCATTTGCATATCACAGCATCTTCATCTCGTCGGTTAAATTTCGCGTCTGTGGCACGTCATCCTCGTCGTGTAGCAATTTTAATGGCCAGTCGTGTAGATAAAGAAGTAACACCATCTCAAAGTTTCCTCATCGCAGTTAGATGTTTTCGAGGTTATAATTCCCATTTATGACTACCCGTCATAGGAGGTGTAGACTGTAAAGTGGGATTCTCCAGCGCAACAGTGGCGTGAAGCAACGGACAAGCAGAGGGGGCAGGGCCCTGTGACGCGAGGGTGGCAGTGTGGGGCGACCGCATGTGTGACCGCCGCCCCCTCCGGCAACGATTAGCACGGACCACCCCTCCGTGACGCGGCAGGGGCAGCCTAACCCCTCTACCACGAATTAAGCCCTCCGCTCAGCTGGAGCACTGCTAACTACCTGTTTTAATTCTGCAAAACACACCGCCCTGTATGCACGCTCTTTATGATTACTCGCCGGTATTAATGCACGCCGCCAGATACACTGGTTTACACAGATGGATCTCGCGCCTTTTGTGGCTCTAAATGAGTTACCTTTCTACCGTCCTGCTTTTCTCACGTACCGTAAAAGCCATGGATAAAGACAGCCTCGTAGATGACTTCCGAAAAGCAGATTTCTCAACACCACACCAACGCTTACTAACGAGTATAAATCGTATTCATATTCTAGCGTAACTGCTGCCTGGACAGAAAATACATTGGTAGAGTGGACACCGAATTTTATCTTAGGTGCGGAATCATTAATATGTGTAGTGAGTTGGGACTCTTGCTGTTCGTGTTGTTTATTAATGGCCTGGTAGATAATACCAACAATAACTTCAGGTTTTTCGCTGGTAGTTCTTCACATCGAGCTGCCATAGAGAAGTGCAAGTAAGTCTGTTGCTTGACACAGCCGGAGCTTCGTTAGAACGTTCATCTGGACACTCATCAACAAGGGATACAAGTGGTGTATGAGGTGAATCCTCTTTTTGTGGATATGCCGTTCGAAAAGGGCTTTGTTATCCAGGGCCATCCCTAATTATTTTACTCGGTCGACCCATGCAAGTTGTTCATGTTGAAGAGTGAGCCTCTCCCGCAAGTTGGAGCGTTTGTGAGTGAGGAGGAAGCCTTAGTGATGTGAAGGTCGATGGCAGCATGTCATGACCTCACACAAATACACGATACTTTTCGATCGGTACCCCTGGGATTTGCAGTGGGATGATAGAGGCAGATATAGACTCAGATCACAATATAGTAGTGATGAAGAGTAGGCTGAAGTTCAAGACATTAGTCACGAAGAACCAATACGCGAAGAAGTGGGATACGGAAGTACTAAGGAATGACGAGATACGTTTGAAGTTCTCTAACGCTATAGATACAGCAATAAGGAATAGCGCAGTAGGCAGTACAGTTGAAGAGGAATGGACATCTCTAAATAGGGCCATCACAGAAGTTGGGAAGGAAAACATAGGTACAAAGATGGTAGCTGCGAAGAAACCATGGGTAACAGAAGAAATACTTCAGTTGACTGATGAAAGGAGGAAGTACAAACATGTTCCGGGGAAATCAGGAATACAGAAATACAAGTCGCTGAGGGATGAAATAAATACGAAGTGCAGGGAAGCTAAGACTAAACGGCTGCAGGAAAAATGTGAAGACATCGAAAAAGATATGATTGTCGGAAGGACAGACTCAGCATACAGGAAAGTCAAAACAACCTTTGGTGACATTAAAAGCAACTGTGGTAGCATTAAGAGTGCAACGGGAATTCCACTGTTAAATGCAGAGGAGAGAGCAGATAGGTGGAAAGAATACATTGAAAGCCTGTATGAGGGTGAAGATTTGTCTGATGTGATAGAAGAAGAAACAGGAGTCGATTTAGAAGAGATAGGGGATCCAGTATTAGAATCGGAATTTAAAAGAGCTTTGGAGGACTTAAGGTCAAATAAGGCTAAAGGGATTGATAACATTCCATCAGAATTTCTAAAATCATTGGGGGAAGTGGCAACAAAACGACTATTCACGTTGGTGTGTAGAATATATGAGTCTGGCGATATACCACCTGACTTTCGGAAAAGCATCATCCACACAATTCCGAAGACGGCAAGAGCTGATAAGCGCGAGAATTATCGCACAATCAGCTTAACAGCTCATGCATCGAAGTTGCTTACAAGAATAATATACAGAAGTATGGAAAAGAAAATTGAGAATGCGCTAGGTGACGATCAGTTTGGCTTTAGGAAAAGTAAAGGGACGAGAGAGGCAATTCTGACGTTACGGCTAATAATGGAAGCAAGGCTAAAGAAAAATCAAGACACTTTCATAGGATTTGTCGACTTGGAAAAAGCGTTCGACAATATAAAATGGTGCAAGCTGTTCGAGATTCTGAAAAAAGTAGGGGTAAGCTATAGGGAGAGACGGATCATATACAATATGTACAACAACCAAGAGGGAATAATAAGAGTGGACGATCAAGAACGAAGTGCTCGTATTAAGAAGGGTGTAAGACAAGGCTGTAGCCTTTCGCCCCTACTCTTCAATCTGTACATCGAGGAAGCAATGATGGAAATAAAAGAAAGGTTCAGGAGTGGAATTAAAATACAAGGTGAAAGGACATCAATGATACGATTCGCTGATGACATTGCTATCCTGAGTGAAAGTGAAGAAGAATTAAATGATCTGCTGAACGGAATGAACAGGCTAATGAGTACACAGTATGGTTTGAGAGTAAATCGGAGAAAGACGAAGGTAATGAGAAGTAGTAGAAATGAGAACAGCGAGAAACTTAACATCAGGATTGATGGTCACGAAGTCAATGAAGTTAAGGAATTCTGCTACCTAGGCAGTAAAATAACCAATGACGGACGGAGCAAGGAGGACATCAAAAGCAGACTCGCTATGGCATTTCTGGCCAAGAGAAGTCTACTAATATCAAATACCGGCCTTAATTTGAGGAAGAAATTTCTGAGGATGTACATCTGGAGTACAGCATTGTATGGTAGTGAAACATGGACTGTGGGAAAACCGGAATAGAAGAGAATCGAAGCATTTGAAATGTGGTGTTATAGACGTATGTTGAAAATTAGGTGGACTGATAAGGTAAGGAATGAGGGGGTTCTACGCAGAATCGGAGAGGAAAGGAATACGTGGAAAACACTGATCAGGAGAAGGGACAGGATGATAGGACATCTGCTAAGACATGAGGGGATGACTTCCATGGTACTAGAGGGAGCTGTAGAGGGCAAAAACTGTAGAGGAAGACAGAGATTGGAATGCGTCAAGCAAATAATTGAGGACATAGTTTGCAAGTGCTACTCTGAGATGAAGAGGTTAGCACAGTAAAGGAATTCGTGGCGGGCCGCATCAAACCAGTCAGTAGACTGATGACAAAAAAAAAAAAAAAAAAAAAAGGAAAAAAAGAGAGAGAGAGAGAGAGAGAGAGAGAGAGAGAGAGAAAGGCTAGCACGAGTGGTGTGGTTGTGTAGGAATCTGGAATATTCTATAATAATTACTACTGGAATACTTTAGTAAATAACTTACTTAATTTTTCCTGCTCTGGCACTCCAGGAACATAACTAATAACAACTATCTTTCTTGGATACAAATGACTTATTAACAAACATTAACTGAATTATACTACAAGCAAGATAACACACTTCTGGTATTACGTGCATAATACATGCGCGAACTAGAGGCTGCGAACCTAGCGAGCTAAACGCTATTCTAATCTGACTTCGCTCACGACCTGTAGCTAAATCGGCCGGTGCGATCTGCAAGTCTCTGTCCGTGCCATACGGCGGCGCTGCAAGCGCCAGCGAGTCCAGAGAGGTTGCAAGAGCTGGACCGCTTTCGATTATCGCAACCTCTAGCGTGGTATCTAACATTCACACCACACTTAGTTCTGTCAATGTTGAGACAAATGTGGTTATCTGACGCCCACTTTTCCGTCAGCGTGAATTGTCTCCCCACTGCTGATACCGGTGTGTAAGTCTGTTCGGTCTGCAAATTGAGCTAAGACGACCCAGGGCAGGATGACGCCTGTGGGATAACTTCCTGTTGGCGTATAACGCTGAAGCGATGTCCATCGACGTGAACCATTTTCCACCGTCGTGGGCGAAAACTGCCGATTACCCGACGACTATAATCAGACCAGATTTGCAGATCTTGTAGTTTGATTAAGAGCTTGTTCGTGCAAGGTCATAACCTTTTTACATGTCAAAACTGTAGATCAGCTGAAAGTGAAGGTTGGAACGCAAACTGATCTGGCCTAATGATGTCTCTATGTTTGATGTAGCGCAAAATGAGGCGTTCCACCAATTTTGATAAGGTGGAAATTAGGCGGGACGGTAGTTGGTGTGTAGATTAAGGTATTTGTCAGGTTTTGGTGTCGATTATGTTAGTTGACACATGTGTATGCTATGAGAAAGTCTTTCACTGCTCGTAATACTTGTTACCTACAGCCAGCCTATTATATCTACATTGTTCTAGTCTTTCAGACTGGACTTATTTTATTCTGTGTAATTTAAATCTTAATGGACAAGGTAATGTTATGCATCTGAGGTGATGATTTCGGTGTTCCAATTTTTGGCCATCCTCTAATTGAGGATTACGAGAATTTACACCCTGGATTCAATTATGGAATATAAAATTTGACAATATGCATTTGAAGAGTGTTTTGTTGTAGTCTTCACTCCTGAGACTGGTTTGATGCAGCTCTCCATGCTACTGTATCCTGTGCAAGCTTCTTCATCTCTCAGTACCTATTGCAACCTACATCCTTCTGAATCTGCTTGGTGTATTCATCTCTTGGTCTGCCTCTACGATTTTTACCCTCCACGGAGCCCTCCAATACTAAATTGGTGATCCCTTGATGCCTCAGAACATGTCCTACCAACGAATCCCTTCTTCTAGCCAAGTTGTGCCACAAACTCCTCTTCTCTCCAATTCTAATTGTGGTGTCACCGCCAGACACCACACTTGCTAGGTGGTAGCCTTTAAATCGGCCGCGGTCCGTTAGTATACGTCGGACCGGCGTGTCGCCACTATCAGTGATTGCAGACCGAGCGCCGCCACACGGCAGGTCTAGAGAGACTTCCTAGCACTCGCCCCAGTTGTACAACCGACTTTGCTAGCGATGGTTCACTGACAAAATACGCTCTCATTTGCCGAGACGATAGTTAGCATAGCCTTCAGCTACGTCATTTGCTACGACGTAGCAAGGCGCCATTACCAGTTACTATTGTACAGACAAGAGCGACGCTCATCATTAATGGATTAAAGTTAAGTATTCCACCAGCAACGTCCGTTTTTCTAAAGTCTAATTTCCTTGTCCTGTTCCAGACCTCACGCCAGCCTGCGTGAGCTAAAACGCGTGCCTTTCGGCTTCCTCTAATGATACGGTGTTGGCTCTCCTGCCAACCCACAACACTAATCAGTATCTCCTCATTAGTTATGTGATCTATCCATCTAATGTTCAGCATTCTTCTGTAGCACCACATTTCGAAAGCTTCTATTGTCTTCTTGTCCAACCTATTTATCGTCCATGTTTCACTTCCATACATGGCTGCACTCCATGCAAATACTTTCAGAAACGACTTCCTGACACTTAAATCTATACTCGATGTTAACAAATTTCTTGCCAGTCTACATTTTATATCCTCTCTATTCCGATAATCATCAGTTATATTTACTAAGATGGTATCTGTTCTTTCGGACATGTCCGAAAGACCAGATACCATCGGTGACCAAGCAGCTCGTTCGAATGAAATTACATTGAAATGTCAAAGCCAGTAAACAGCTAAGGGTGTTCATTTCAATGTAATATCATCAGTTATTTTGCTCCCCAAAAAGCAAACCTTCTTTACTACTTTAAGTGTCTCATTTCCTAATCTAATTCCCTCAGCATCACCCGACTTAATTCGACTACATTCCATTATCCTCGTTTTGCTTTTGTTGATGTTCATCTTATATCCTCCTTTCAAGACACTGTCCATTCCGTTCAACTGCTCTTCCAAGTCGTTTGTTGTCTCTGACAGAATCACAATGTCATCGGCGAACCTCAAAGTTTTTATTTCTTCTCCGTGGATTTTAATACCTACTCCGAATTTTTCTTTTGTTTCCTTTACTACTTGCTCAATATAGAGATTGAATAACATCGGGGAGAGACTACAATCCTGTCTCACTCTCTTCCCAACTACTGCTTCCCTTTTGTGTCCCTCGACTCTTAAAACTGCCATCTGATTTCTGTACAAGTTGTAAACAGCCTTTCGCTCCCTGTATTATACCCCTGCCACATTCAGAGTTTGAAAGAGAGTATTCCAGTCAACATTGTCAAAAGCTTTCTCTAAGTCTACAAATGCTAGAAACGGAGGTTTGCCTTTCCTTAATCTATCTTCTAAGAAGTGTGGTTTAATTCTCTGTTATTTGAACTGTAGATGTTGACGTTTCACTTACAGAAGATTTTTGCACTACTGGTTCTGGAAGTTACTGCAATGGGGTCAAGTTAAGATTTTTATACATACAGTGCTGATTTTAAATAATCTTTTTTGGAATTATTTCAGTTAATACGCTAGGTAATAGCGGCTATTAGAGCTGTTATTAATTTAACTGTGCCGGGAATCGATTGGCCGCGTCACGCTCTCAATTGTATTCATCTTTGGCGTAATGGCGTGGTTGGTAGCTTGATATGGCGCGCGGAAATGGGGCTCGTTCTCTTGAAGTTCGGCCGCCGGACAGCGACGTTCGGTGAGGTGCAGAGCTATATGCTGGGTGGCCGAAGTTCTTCGGGCGGCCGCTGTGACCGTGCGGTTCTAGGTGCTTCAGTCCGGGACCGCACTGCTGCTACGGTCACAGGTTTGAATCTGGCCTCGGGCGTGGATGTGTGTGCTGTCCTTAGGTTAGTTGGGTTTAAGTAGTTCTAAGTCTGGGGGACTGATGTTAAGACCCATAGTGCTCAGAGCTATTTGAACCATTTTTCGAACCAAAGTTATTCCTGGTGCGCACGCCGAGTTACTGGCTGGGGCAACTTGGGCAGATGAGAGGAGCCAGCCCTGGTGTTTGTCGCATGCCGACGACACAGCGCTCCTGACTGCAGACACCAGAATGGACCACCTCGTCACACGGATGCAGCGCCAACTGGATTTAGTGGACCACTGGACCAACATGAACAAAATAACGGTCAACGCAGAGAAAACCAAAGTTATTGTCTTCACACGTCGGAGACCCATCGTCAATGAACGCCTACGGATATCAGACCAGCCACTCCCCTGGGCAACAACTGTAAAATACCTGGGAGTGCATCTGGACGCCAAACTGTTGTATAGTCATAACATTATGGAGAAGAAGACGTCTGGCCTCAAAATGCTGGGATCTCTCCTCCCATTTCTGAAGAGCTCGTACCTCAGCCAACGCACGAAACTCCAGTTGTACCATGCCACAGTCGAACCATCTATTTTGTATGGATCGACCTCTTGGGGTACTACGTGTGCCACTAACTACAAGAAGTTACAGGTTGTACAAAGCAGATGCCTACGATGGATCACAGGAGCCCAATGGTGGATCCGAAATCATGACATTCATCGAGCCTTAAGCGAATCTTACCTCTCAGACAAGGTCAAGGAGAAGGCACGAACCTTATTTCGGAAGTTGGACATGATACGTGACAGTACACCACAACTCACCACAGTAGGTACGGTAGAACCCTTACGCAACCACAAATATAAAGTACCGAAGGCGATAGTATTTGAGCCTCCGTAAATGATATCCCTACGTACTTCTCCATAATTTAAGGACATGTCGTCCTTTAGCATTTCTCCACACATGTTTTCAAATACACACCAACAGCGAGTTAAAGGACCCTTCTGCGTGCCCAAACTAAAGCTGAAAGAAGAATAAATAAATAAAGAGAAAATTTTTACCCCTTCCATTCCCTACACAAGTAAAAATCAACGAAGTTGATCAGACTTCAGCACCACCACATATTTAAAAAAAAATGGTGTTTATCGCCGTAACAGTGTTAATGTGCGCAGCACCGAGCAGCGAAGGAGTCTATCACATGGGGAAAGCGGCTGCTGTACCGAAGACAAGCTGGGTTCTCTAGCAGCTTGTCGGACACTCATAACGGTCGGGCACGTTTCGTAGCTTCCCCTTAGGTTACGTTAGTTGTTTCGCACATTGTAGACTTGGGGCAAGGCAGTTTATAATGCGATCATCTCTTTCAATCTTTTCAGTGTGCTTTACCTACGGTGCTGCGTATCATACTCCTCGTGTTACTGTCCGCAGCTCGTGGTCTCGCGGTCGCGTTCTCGCTCCCCGAGTACGGGTTTCCGGGTTCTATTCCCGGCGGGGTCAGGGATTTTCATCTGTCTCAAGATCACTGGGTGTTTGTGTTGCCCTCATCATTTCTTCATCATTTATGAAAGTGGCGAATTTGGACTGAGCGAAGATAAGGAATTTGTACGGGCGCTGATAACCTCGCAGTTGAGCGCCCCTCAAACCAAACATCATCATCATCATCATCATCCTCGTGTTACTGTCTGTTATAAATTTTACTTTTCGGGGCCACAAATACGGCTTTTAAATTGTTAAATGTGTGTTGTGCAGCTCAACATCTCTCAAAATGTTTCTGGTTTCCGTGATTAACAATATTATTTAAAAACTGTTCCCCTTTAAAGTTTATGACTCATAAAAGAACTCTGTTATATACTCCCACTTGTGCTTCGTCTGAATGGACTATTTAATCGGGGTAGCTTGCGAAAATCGCACAAGGGAATTCTGTTACCTTTCTGTGTGTCGAGCGGAGCTGCCGTTCTTACTTGATACAATAAATCACTGCACCTAGGCCTCAAGTGTAGTTCATACCACGAAGTGGATCTGCGTTTTCATTTCTAAACTATTGGTTTGGCATGCAAGCTGTGTTTGGAATTAGTTCATTTGTTAAAGAAGGTGATTCTTATTGGATTCAAGTTATTTGTTGTACATCTACATCGACATTTATGCTCCGCAAGCCTACCAAAAGTGTGTGGCGGAGGGCACTTTACGTGCCACTATCATTAACTCCCTTTCCAGTTCCAGTCGCGTATGGTTCACGGGAAGAACGACTGCCGGAAAGCCTCCGTGTGTACTCGAATCTCTCTAATTTTACATTTGTGATCTCCTCAGGAGTTATAAGTAGGGGGAAGCAATATATTCGATACCTCATCTAGAAATGCACCCTCTCGAAACCTGGACAGCAAGCTACACCGCGATGCGTAACGCCTCTCTTGCAGAGTCTGCCAGAGTTTGCTAAACATCTCCGTAACGCTATCACGCTTACCAAATAACCCTGTGACGAAACGCGCCGCTCTTCTTTGGATCTTCTCTATCTCCTCAGTCAACCGGACGTGGTACGGATCCCACACTGATGAGCAATACTCAAGTATAGGTGGAACGAGTGTTTTGTAAGCCACCTTCTTTGTTGATGGACTACATTTTCTGAGGAATCTCCCAATGAATCTCAACCTGGCACTCGCCTTACCAACAATTAATTTTATGTGATCATTCCACTTCAAATCGTTCCGTACGCATACTCCCAGATATTTTACAGAAGTAACTGCTACCAGTGTTCGTTCCGCTATCATATAATCATACAGTAAAGGATCATTCTTTCTATGTTTTCGCAGTACATTACATTTGCCTATGTTAAGAGTGAGTTGCCACTCCCTGCACCAAGTGCCTATCCGCTGCAGATCTTCCTGCATTTCGCTGCAATTTTCTAATGCTGTAACTAATGATAGCTTGGGCGCCTGTGCGTCGTTACTTTATTTCTGTCTCTATAGAATTGTTTTAAACTAATTCCGGCTCTGGTCTCTGTTTACAGAGGGAGTGCATCCGTGTCCATAAAAACTGTTGGGGTACTAAATCAATTTTAAGTATGTATTTAATTTGCCCGTCGAATTTAAGTGACTGAAGGGAGAGTTTAGCTCTTCTTTGAGCGCGAGTGCACTCGTCACGGAGTGAAAGGCGAAAAAAGTGAGTAGTACCACCTCGTGTAGTGTCCTACTTGCCGACAGTAAGTATTCTGTGGCAGTGTCGAAGCTGGGCTTCATACATATACAGACTGGGTATGAGGTGATAAGTAAACCAGTGAACGCAAAACAGCCGCCACAAACGCACGTTTGTTTCAAATGGCAGCGTTTTGGGAACATGACATGTCAATTGCAAGGCTTCATTTTGGAACAAAGAAACTCTGTCGCAATTTGTTAAAGCCTCCACCATAAATACTAGTTTGCGTAATACTGTGGTATAACGGACAGAAGCAATTACTTTGTGCATCGCCCGTATAAATAGTATTAATTAACATTGCAGTGTTGGGAGCGAGTGGGGCGAACAGTGTTAGGAAAAAGGATACATGGGGGAGGGGGGAGGGGGGGGGGGGCATAATCGATAACAGTGTGCCGGAGACGATAAAGCACTTGTCGCGTGCGAGCTTTTAACGAAAACTACCTGCTTCCGCAAACTGAACCTGCGTTACAGCGTTACTTAATAATGGAGCTAGAATTTTGGTCAGTAGTTTTTTGTACCCTGACTGCTGTAACGGGATTTCGTATAATCATAGTACATTGGCAGAATATACACTCCTGGAAATTGAAATAAGAACACCGTGAATCCATTGTCCCAGGAAGGGGAAACTTGTTTGACACATTCCTGGGGTCAGATACATCACATGATCACACTGACAGAACCACAGGCACATAGACACAGGCAACAGAGCATGCACAATGTCGGCACTAGTACAGTGTATATCCACCTTTCGCAGCAATGCAGGCTGCTATTCTCCCATGGAGACGATCGTAGAGATGCTGGATGTAGTCCTGTGGAACGGCTTGCCATGCCATTTCCACCTGGCGCCTCAGTTGGACCAGCGTTCGTGCTGGATGTGCAGACCGCGTGAGACGACGCTGCATCCAGTCCCAAACATGCTCAATGGGGGACAGATCCGGAGATCTTGCTGGCCAGGGTAGTTGGCTTACACCTTCTAGAGCACGTTGGGTGGCACGGGATACATGCGGACGTGCATTGTCCTGTTGGAACAGCACGTTCCCTTGCCGGTCTAGGAATGGTAGAACGATGGGTTCGATGACGGTTTGGATGTACCGTGCACTATTCAGTGTCCCCTCGACGATCACCAGTGGTGTACGGCCAGTGTAGGAGATCGCTCCCCACACCATGATGCCGGGTGTTGGCCCTGTGTGCCTCGGTCGTATGCAGTCCTGATTGTGGCGCTCATCTGCACGGCGCCAAACACGCATACGACCATCATTGGCACCAAGGCAGAAGCGACTCTCATCGCTGAAGACGACACGTCTCCATTCGTCCCTCCATTCACGCCTGTCGCGACACCACTGGAGGCAGGCTGCACGATGTTGGGGCGTGAGCGGAAGACGGCCTAACGGTGTGCGGGACCGTAGCCCAGCTTCATGGAGACGGTTGCGAATGGTCCTCGCCGATACCCCAGGAGCAACAGTGTCCCTAATTTGCTGGGAAGTGGCGGTGCGGTCCCCTACGGCAATGCGTACGATCCTACGGTCTTGGCGTGCATCCGTGCGTCGCTGCGGTCCGGTCCCAGGTCGACGGGCACGTGCACCTTCCGCCGACCACTGGCGACAACATCGATGTACTGTGGAGACCTCACGCCCCACGTGTTGAGCAATTCGGCGGTATGTCCACCCGGCCTCCCGCATGCCCACTATACGCCCTCGCTCAAAGTCCGTCAACTGCACATACGGTTCACGTCCACGCTGTCGCGGCATGCTACCAGTGTTAAAGACTGCGATGGAGCTCCGTATGCCACGGCAAACTGGCTGACACTGACGGCGGCGGTGCACAAATGCTGCGCACCTAGCGCCATTCGACGGCCAACACCGCGGTTCCTGGTGTGTCCGTTGTGCCGTGCGTGTGATCATTGCTTGTACAGCCCTCTCGCAGTGTCCGGAGCAAGTATGGTGGGTCTGACACACCGGTGTCAATGTGTTCTTTTTTCCATTTCCAGGAGTGTATTTGAAGTGCGTCGTTAATGAGGGGTACCTAAATTGGACGTAGAACCAAATAGTTTTTAAAACCAGGAAAAAGTCTTTTTTCTTTTTTTTTTTTTTTAAAAAGTATCAGACGACACGTAGTGACAGTCAGGATGTCAGTCGTGCCTTCTGTCTGCCAGGTGGTTTCAAAACGTCATTGGAGAGTGAAAGGTTTATTCCAGAACGCTTTAAAACTTAATTTCGGAACGTGAAGGGCGCTCTGATCGTGCATTCGGTCCAGCCTAGTCTGCCAAAGGCAAAGATACCGGCTCGGGACTCGGTCTGATGACAAGTCCTTCGCTTAACGTCGAATATTCCACCCAAAATTTCAGTTCGGTTGCTGGAAAAGCATTCTGGGCAGCCTTTTGTTCCAGTTGTCCCCCTTTTTGAGTCTCTCTCGTAATTTAAGCAGAGCTACTACTAATCAGCGGCAGAAACTGAATGAGACTAACTGAAACTAAAATATTGTAATCCTCAGTCCGAAAGCCAGTTTTGTGTAGCTCTCCACGCTAATCAATCTTGTGCGGGTGTATTTATCTCTACGTAGCGCCGGCCAGGGGGACCGAGCCGTTCAGTGTGGAACCGCGCGACCGCTATGGTCGCAGGTTCGAATCCTGCCTCGGGCATGGATGTGTGTGATGTCCTTAGGTTAGTTAGGTTTAAGCAGTTCAAAGTTCTAGGGGATTGATGACCTCAGAAGTTACGTTCCATAGTCCTCAGAGCCATTTGAACCAATCTACGTAACGTTTTTTTCGTCATTGTGACTGGCTTCTCTTCTACCGACCCCCCGACTCAAATGATATAATAGCTGAACGCTTCAGAGAAAACTTGAATCTCATTACAAATAAGTACCCCACTCATACAGTTACAACTGGTATAGACTTCAATCTACCCTCGATTTGTTGGCGAAAATACATGTTCAAAGCCGGTGGTAGACAGAAAACATCTTCCGAAATTGCACTACATGCTTTCTCTGAGAAATACTTTTAACAATTAGTTCATGAGCCTACACGACTTGAAAATGGTTGCGGAAACACACTTGACCTCTTAGCCACTAATAATCCTCATCTAATAGAGAGCGTCATGACAGATACAGGTATTAGTGAACACAAGGTCATTGTAGCGAGGCTCAAAGCCATATCAACCAAAACCACTAAAAATAAACGGAAAATACATATATATAAAACAGAAGATAAAAATTCGCTTGATGCCTTCCTAAGAGAGAGTACCTATTCCTTCCAAGCTAATTGTTTAAATGCAGACCAGATATGACTCAAATTCAAAGATACAGTATCGACAGCAATAAATAGATTCATACCGCATAAGTTGAAAAGAGACGGGACTGATCCACCATGATACACAAAACACGTCAAAACATTGTTACAGAAGCAACGAAAAAAGCATGCCAAATTCATAAGAAAGCTAAATCCCCAAGATTGGTAAGTTCCACGGAAGCACGAAATTTAGTGCGGACGTCAATTCGAGATGCTTTTAATAGTTTTCACAAAGAAATATTGTCTCAAAATATGGTAGAATCCCCAAAGAGATTCTGGTCGTATGTAAAGTACTTCAGTGACAAAAAAACAGTCAATACCGTCACTGCGCGATAGCGATGGAAATGTTACCGATGATGGTGCCCCTAAAGCGGAGTTACTAAATTCAGTTTTCCGTAATTCCTTCACGAAAGAAGACGAAGTAAATATTCCAGAATTCGAAACCAGCATAGCTGTTAGCATGAGTGACATAAAAGTAGATATCTTAGGTGTTGCGGAACAACTCAAATCACTTAAGTAAAGCAAGCCTTCCGGTCCAGATGGTATACCAATCAGGTTCCTCTCAGATTATGCAGACACAATAGCCCATTCTTAGCAATCATATACAACCGCTCACTTGACGAAAGGTATGTTCCTAAAGACTGGAAAGTAGCACAGGTCACACCAATATTCAAGAGGGGAAGTGAGAGTAACCCATTGAATTACAGGCCCATATCATTGACCTCAATTTGCAGTAGGATTTTGGAGCATATATTGTACTCGAATATTATGAATCACCTTGAAGAAAATGACTTATTGATACATAACCAACACGGATTCAAAAAATGTCGTTCTTGTGCAACACAGCTAGCTCTTTATTCCCATGAACTAATGAGTGCTGTCGACAAGGGATCTCAGATCGATTCCATATGTCTAGATTTCCAGAAGGCTTTTGATACCGTTCCTCACAAGGGATAATTAATCTTTTATTGTGTGCATGTGGAGTATCGTCAAAGTTGTATGACTGGATTCGTGATTTCCTCTGAGAGAGGTAACAGTTCGTAGTGATAGACGGTAAGTCATCGAGTAGAACAGAAGTGATACCTGGCTTTCCGCAAGGTAGAGTCATAGGCCCTCTGCTATTCCTGATTTATATAAATGATCTAGGTGATAATCTGAGCAGACCCCTTGGATTTTTTGCAGATGACGCTGTAATTTACTGTCTAGTATAATCATCAGTCGATCAATTCCAATTACAAAATGGTCTCCAGAGAATTTCTGTATGGTGCGAAAAGTGGTGATTGGTACTAAACAAAGAAAAGTGCGAGGTCATCCACGTGGGTACTAAAAGAAATCCGATAAATTTAGGGTACACGATAAATCGTACAAATCTAAGGGCTGTCAATTCGACTAAATACCTAGGAATTACAATTACGAGCAACTTGAATTGGAAAGACCACATAGATAAAATTGTGGGGAAAGCGAAACAAAGACTGCGCTGTGTTGGCAGAACACTTAGAAGATGCGACAAACCCACTAAACAGGCAGCCTACATTACACTTGGCCATCCTCTGCTGGAATATTGCTGCGCGGCGTGGGATCCTTACCAGGTAAGATTGAAGGAGGACATGGAAAAAGTGCAAAAAAGGGCAGCTCGTTTCGTGTTATCGCGCAATATGGGTGAGAGTGTCACTGATACGATACGCGAGTTGGGGTGGCAGTCACTGAAACAAACGCGGTTTTCTTTGCGGCGAGATCTACACTCCTGGAAATGGAAAAAATAACACATTGACACCGGTGTGTCAGACCCACCATACTTGCTCCGGACACTGCGAGAGGGCTGTACAAGCAATGATCACACGCACGGCACAGCGGACACACCAGGAACCGCGGTGTTGGCCGTCGAATGGCGCTAGCTGCGCAGCATTTGTGCACCGCCGCCGTCAGTGTCAGCCAGTTTGCCGTGGCATACGGAGCTCCATCGCAGTCTTTAACACTGGTAGCATGCCGCGACAGCGTGGACGTGAACCGTATGTGCAGTTGACGGACTTTGAGCGAGGGCGTATAGTGGGCATGCGGCAGGCCGGGTGGACGTACCGCCGAATTGCTCAACACGTGGGGAGTGAGGTCTCCACAGTACATCGATGTTGTCGCCAGTGGTCGGCGGAAGGTGCACGTGCCCGTCGACCTGGGACCGGACCGCAGCGACGCACGGATGCACGCCAAGACCGTAGGATCCTACGCAGTGCCGTAGGGGACCGCACCACCATTTCCCAGCAAATTAGGGACACTGTTGCTCCTGGGGTATCGGCGAGGACCATTCGCAACCGTCTCCATGAAGCTGGGCTACGGTCCCGCACACCGTTAGGCCGTCTTCCGCTCACGCCCCAACATCGTGCAGCCCGCCTCCAGTGGTGTCGCGACAGGCGTGAATGGAGGGACGAATGGAGACGTGTCGTCTTCAGCGATGAGAGTCGCTTCTGCCTTGGTGCCAATGATGGTCGTATGCGTGTTTGGCGCCGTGCAGGTGAGCGCCACAATCAGGACTGCATACGACCGAGGCACACAGGGCCAACACCCGGCATCATGGTGTGGGGAGCGATCTCCTACACTGGTCGTACACCACTGGTGATCGTCGAGGGGACACTGAATAGTGCACGGTACATCCAAACCGTCATCGAACCCATCGTTCTACCATTCCTAGACCGGCAAGGGAACTTGCTGTTCCAACAGGACAATGCACGTCCGCATGTATTCCGTGCCACGCAACGTGCTCTAGAAGGTGTAAGTCAACTACCCTGGCCAGCAAGATCTCCGGATCTGTCCCCCATTGAGCATGTTTGGGACTGGATGAAGCGTCGTCTCACGCGGTCTGCACGTCCAGCACGAACGCTGGTCCAACTGAGGCGCCAGGTGGAAATGGCATGGCAAGCCGTTCCACAGGACTACATCCAGCATCTCTACGATCGTCTCCATGGGAGAATAGCAGCCTGCATTGCTGCGAAAGGTGGATATACACTGTACTAGTGCCGACATTGTGCATGCTCTGTTGCCTGTGTCTATGTGCCTGTGGTTCTTTCAGTGTGATCATGTGATGTATCTGACCCCAGGAATGTGTCAATAAAGTTTCCCCTTCCTGGGACAATGAATTCACGGTGTTCTTATTTCAATTTCCAGGAGTGTATTTACGAAATTTCAATCACCAACTTTCTCTTCCGAATGCGTAAATCTTTTGTTGACATTCGCCTATGTAGGGAGAAATAATCATCATAATAAAATAACAGAAATCAGAGCTCGAATGGAAAGATTTAGGTGTTCCTTTTTCCTACGCGCCATTCGAGAGTGGAATCGTAGAGAGGTAGTATGAAAATGGTTCGATGAACCCTCTGCCAGGCACTTAAGTGTGAATTGCAGAATAACCACGTACATGTAGATGTAGATGTTCTACAGTTTTTACTCTCTACAGCTCCCTCTATTACCATGGAAGTTATTCCCCGATGTCCTATCACCCTCTTAGCGCATGTCCTGTCATCCCGTGCCTCCGCCTTTCCAACTATTCCTTTCTTCACCGATTCCGCGCAGAACCTCCTCTTTCCTTACCTTATCCGTCCACCTAATTTTCAACATTCTACTGTAGCAATACATCTCAAATGCTCCTATTCCGTTCTGTTCCAGTTTTCCAACAGCTCGTGTCTCACAACCACACAAAGTTTCGCTCCAAACGTACATTCTCAGAAATGTCATCAGCGAATCTTATCAGTCATATCTTTACATCCTAGTTTTTAATCGTACTCTTGAACTGCTTTTCCCCTCATCGATTCTCCGATGTACACATTGAACAGTCTGCATTACTACAAAGACTACATCCCTGTTTTACACCCTTTTTAATCCGAGCACTTCGTTCTTGGTCTTCTAGTGTTATTGTTTCCTCTTGGTTCCTGTACATAATGTATATTACCCTTCTTTCCCTATAGGGTACCCCTATTTTTCTCAGAATTTTGAGCATCTTGCACCATTTTGCACTTTCGAACGCATTTTCTAGGTCGGCAGATCCTATGAACGTTCTCTATTTTACTTGTTACCACTTTCCATAATGAGTTTAGAAATTCCAGTAGAGTGTTACCTACCCCTTCTGCCTTATTTTGTTTTGTAATTCAAAGCTCTTCTAAATTGTGATTGTGATATTGGTTCCCCTATCTCTTCCCTGTCGACTCCTGTTTCTTCTTGCATCACATCATCAGAAAACTCTTTGCCCTCATAGAGGCCTGCAATGTACCACTCAAAAATGTACCACCCACCCAATAACTCTCTCCTCTGCATTTAACAGTGGAGTTCCGATTTCACTCTTAATGTTACCGTCCATGCTTTTGATTTCACCGAAGGCCGTTTTGACTTTTCTATATCATGAAACTGTCCATTGTTCATGCAGCCATTTCGCTTTAGCTTCTTGTACTTCCTACGTATTCTTTTACTAAGTGACTTTTACGTTCGTATTCCCGAATTTCACTGAACGTTTTTCTACGTCCATCTTTCGTCGACCAGCTGACGTATTTCTTCTGTTACCCATGGTTTCTTCGTAGTGACCTTCCTTGTAGCTACGTTTTTCTTTCCAACTTGTGTCATTTTTAGAAATGTCCAAACCTCTTCAACTGAATTACCTACTGAGCTATTCATTATCGCAGCATCTATAGCCTCAGAGAATTTCAAACGTGTCTCTTAGTTCCTTAGTGCTTCCGTATCGCACTTCTTTGTGCATCTATTCTTTTTCACCAGTCTCTTAAACTTCAGCGCGCTCTTCATCATTACGGAATTGCGACCTGAGTCTCTATCTACTCCTGGATACGTCTTACAATTCAGTATCTGAATATTTCTGAAGATGGACTGATAACGTAAGGAATGAGGTTGTCCGCAGAACTGGTGAGGAAAGCAATCTGACAATTATGTAATTAAATTGCAATCTTCCTGTATCTCTCTGACTTTTCCAAGTATACTTCCTTCCCCAGTACATCTTTCTTTTACTGCGTCCTCTTCAATCACATTCCAATCCCCCACGACTATTAAATTTTCATTCTCCTTACGTACTTAATTACACTTTCAATATCCTCACACACGTTCTCTATTTCTTCATCTTCTGCTTGCGACGTCGGCATGTATATAAAACTATTGTTGCCGGTGTTGGTTTGCTGTCGATTCTGATGAAAACAACCCTACTACTGAACTGTTCACAGTAACTCACTGATCCCTCCGAAACCTAGAGAGAGCTTTAGCATTTCCCTTTTCTGATTTTCTTGCATTACTGTCACGTTCAAAATTCCCACATTCCACTGCTCGAGTCGTAGACAGTTACTGTTTCGTTGAGTATTCATTCTTCTTCTCATTTCTCATGGTCGCCTACCCCATAGCAATCCCCACTCGGAGATCCAAATGGGGAACCAGTCTGGAATGTTTCAATAATGTTCCAGAGGTACTTGCGCTGAAACTTTTAAGTGGACCAGCCTTTATGTGAAGGCCAGTTTCAGGAGCTGCTTTAGGGAGTCTGGTACGGTTTTCAGTAATACAGATAAACTGGTTGAGACCAGACCCGGCGGAGCGGTAGTTTGCAGCCCCTTATCATTGTCACGAGATGTCACTATGAATGCCAAATGAACATGGAACAAGTAACATTCGTACCTCCTGGTGCGCACTGCTCAAATCGCTTAAATCACATGAAACAACACCTGTCGGCAGCTGAGGGTTTCAATTAATTATCATTTATTTTACAGAAGCTGCACGGTCATCAGTAGTATCTGTTCTTTCGAAGACAGTTACTATCTTCATATATATATAGTTAAAGGCTACCCAGCGATTTACCTTCATATGTGCGAATCCGCACAAGTTGCCCGAATTCTTACGGGAATCGTCACCTTAGTGTGCGCGAGTAATGAGTGGGTGGGCAAATATCTATTAGGTACATTACGTATGTGGACTGTGGACAGTTGGGAATGTGTGTCTCACGGGAAGAATGCAAGGGATAAGTCCCTGCAGTCGCGCTATTTATCTGTGTCCTCGGTGGCTCAGATGGATAGAGCGTCTGCCATGTAAGCAGGAGATCCCTGGTTCGAGTCCCGGTCGGGGCACACATTTTCAGCTGTCCCCATCTACAGGGATATTACAAATGATTGAAGCGATTTCACAAATTCACTGTAGCTCCATTCATTGACATATGGTCACGACACACTACAGATACGTAGAAAAACTCATAAAGTTTTGTTCGGCTGAAGCCGCACTTCAGGTTTCTGCCGCCAGAATGCTCGAGAGCGCAGTGAGACAAAATGGCGACAGGAGCCGAAAAAGCGCCTGTCGTGCTTGAAATGCACTCACATCAGTCAGTCATAACAGTGCAACGACACTTCAGGACCAAGTTCAACAAAGATCCACCAATTGCTAACTCCATTCGGCGATGGTATGCGCAGTTTAAAGCTTCTGGATGCCTCTGTAAGGGGAAATCAACGGGTCGGCCTGCAGTAAGCGAGGAAACAGTTGAACGCGTGCGGGCAAGTTTCATGCGTGTATCTGGACATGCTGGAAAATTGGCTCATGCCGCAACTGGAGACCGACAGCGCCGACTTCATCTTTCAACAGGATGGTGCTCCACCGCACTTCCATCATGATGTTCGGCATTTCTTAAACAGGAGATTGGAAAACCGATGGATCGGTCGTGGTGGAGATCATGATCAGCAATTCATGTCATGGCCTCCACGCTCTCCCGACTTAACCCCATGCGATTTCTTTCTGTGGGGTTATGTGAAAGATTCAGTGTTTAAACCTCCTCTACCAAGAAACGTACCAGAACTGCGAGCTCGCATCAACGATGCTTTCGAACTCATTGACGGGGATATGCTGCGCCGAGTGTGGGAGGAACTTGATTATCGGCTTGATGTCTGCCGAATCACTAAAAGGGGCACATATCGGACATTTGTGAATGCCTAAAAAAACTTTTTGAGCTTTTGTATGTGTGTGCAAAGCATTGTGAATATATCTCAAATAATAAAGTTATTGTAGAGCTGTGAAATCGCTTCAGTCATTTGTAATAACCCTGTAGGTCTATCAACGACACCTGTCGGCAGCTGAGGGTTTCAATTAAGTACCATTTATTCTATAGAAGCTGCACGGTCATCAGTGGTACTGTTCTTTCGAGAACAGTTACTATCTTCATCCATATGGAAGTGATGTTATCCAGTTGCCTAACGTCATTCTCACTTTTCAGGACTTTAAACATAGCTCTACTCCGTGGCCTGTAAATCAAACTAGCGCTAAGCAACACAAATTGTTCGGCCATAGATACCATGTGGCTACAGTTGTATTGCAGCTGCTCATGGAGGTGCAATGTGGGCACCTAAACTTCGTACTTACGCTAATTCATTAATGCGAACCAATTAACGCTGGAAAAAAAAAATTTGTTCCAATTTTGGCAACCAGTTGTAAGTCTGGCACTGTGCAGCATCTCGTCAGTGTCTCTGATTCTCGTATTAAACGAACTCTGTAAATAGCGGTTAGTAATAAAATCAACATTATGCCTTTTTCCGTTGTTTGACCTTTCCTACCTATGTCCCATTCCTAGTCTATTACATGTACAAACATTTCTATACGTCTTTCTTGCTTTCACAGCGTCAGACTTGCACCTTGTGGCCAAAAGCGCTAAACCCGCTAGGCAGAACAGGTAATTCGTGGAAATGGCCAATGAGGTTCGGGTCAGTTTCACCTTCTAGTTATAATTTATTGTAATTTAATAACACATTTACAACCAAAGCGGCACATAGCCGAACATTTACCAAATGTAACTCTTTCACGGCTAAAGGCCTCCAAACAAGAAATCTTAAAAAATCAACGAAATAAAAATCCAATTAAAATAGCAATAAAATAATTTAAAAAAACATCTATGACAGCTAGGTGGAAAACCTCAAAGCAAAGTAGATAGAACAAACATATGCAAAGTGCAATACAAATGGCTGAACGCCACAATTAAGTTTCAAAATTTTAATATATATTACCATAAACGTTTAAAGGCAGAAGGCCGCAATGTTTAAGCTTGAAAGATAATTTTAAGAATAAAGTTGCAAGACTGAAAGTCCACAATTAATTTTGCAATATCTTTAAGGGAAAAAAAACCATAAGGCTTTAAATTTGGAGTAGCTGAAAACGTAATTAAACACCGGTGGAAAAGATAATAAAGACGACGGCATTCAGAAGCCTCCAGGGAGGTCGGTCTGCCCTCGTTCACTTAGGCGAGACAGGTGGTGAGCCCAACTAGATTTGATCCGTCGGAACCCAACCAGGGGACAGTCACGGACCGACCGACACAACGACTTGCTTGCCACCAATGAGTACATCAGAACTCTAACATCAAAAGTTACGAACGTCATTATCCACAATGAAATATGTATTAGCTCTCAAAACTACACACCATGTTGGACAGCAACAACAGGTGAGGAAAACACGCCGCCTGAAATTACGTTAGTGGCCAGGGCAGGTAACAGGAACACTAATGGTCACAAGGCAGAAAATTCCGTTGATACACTTCAATTTGAAATACGGTAATATAGTTAACTACACCCAAAAGGAACACTGCGTGAATTTACGTCAGTGACCAGGGCAGGTAACCAGAACACTAACGGCCACAAGGCAGAATATTCCGCTGGTGCATTCGAATTGTAGTCAACCAGTATAGTTAATTGCACCGCATGACGGCTAAATTTCAGCAATAGAAACACTCAGTATGCTCACAGGTAAACCTCCCCAACAGCTCAAAATGGTTCAAAAGGCCCTGAGTACTATGGGACTCAACATCTGAGGTCATCAGTCCCCCAGAACTTAGAACTACTTAAGCCTAACTAACCTAAGGACATCACACACATCCATGACCGAGCAGGTTTCGAACCTGCGACTGCAGCGGTCGTGCGGTTCCATACTGAAACGCCTAGTACCGCTCCCCAACAGCGAACCACCGAAACGAACCACACAACATGAATGGATGTGGCTAGTGTAGTTGAAACCACTACTCAACTTTGATGTTCTGGGCCGGTGAACCACGCAGCTCTTAGCGAACGGACAGCTCCACACAAGCTCCGACACTGCGCAGGGACCGCCAGCGGACCCAGCTGACTGCACCGCGCGGAAATAACTTCCCTCGTCCGCAACAACCGACCGACTGCCTGCAGCCCCGTAGCCGAAAACTACAGGGTGTTTCAAAAATGACCGGTATAGTTGAAACGGTAATAAAAACTAAACGAGCAGCGATAGAAATACACCGTTTGTTGCAATATACTTGGGACAACAGTACATTTTCAGGCGGACAAACTTTCGAAATTACAGTAGTTACAATTTTCAACAACAGATGGCGCTGCAAGTGATGTGAAAGATATAGAAGACAGCGCAGTCTGTGGGTGCGCCATTCTGTACGTCGTCTTTCTGCTGTAAGCGTGTGCTGTTCACACCGTGCAAGTGTGCTGTAGACAACATGGTTTATTCCTTAGAACAGAGGATTATTCTGGTGTTGGAATTCCGCCGCCTAGAACACAGTGTTGTTGCAACAAGACGAAGTTTTCAACGGAGGTTTAATGTAACCAAAGGACCGAAAAGCGATACAATAAAGGATCTGTTTGAAAAATTTCAACGGACTGGGAACGTGACGGATGAACGTGCTGGAAAGGTAGGGCGACCGCGTACGGCAACCACAGAGGGCAACGCGCAGCTAGTGCAGCAGGTGATCCAACAGCGGCCTCGGGTTTCCGTTCGCCGTGTTGCAGCTGCGGTCCAAATGACGCCAACGTCCACGTATCGTCTCATGCGCCAGAGTTTACACCTCTATCCATACAAAATTCAAATGCGGCAACCGCTCAGCGCCACTACCATTGCTGCACGAGAGACATTCGCTAACGATATAGTGCACAGGATTGATGACGGCGATATGCATGTGGGCAGCATTTGGTTTACCGACGAAGCTTATTTTTACCTGGACGGTTCGTCAATAAACAGAACTGGCGCATATGGGGAACCGAAAAGCCCCATGTTGCAGTCCCATCGTCCCTGCATCCTCAAAAAGTACTGGTCTGGGCCGCCATTTCTTCCAAAGGAATCATTGGCCCATTTTTCAGATCCGAAACGATTACTGCATCACGCTATCTGGACATTCTTCGTGAATTTGTGGCGGTACAAACTGCCTTAGACGACACTGCGGACACCTCGTGGTTTATGCAAGATGGTGCCCGGCCACATCGCACGGCCGACGTCTTTAATTTCCTGAATGAATATTTCGATGATCGTGTGATTGCTTTGGGCTAGCCGAAACATACAGGAGGCGGCGTGGATTGGCCTCCCTATTCGCCAGACATGAACCCCTGTGACTTCTTTCTGTGGGGACACTTGAAAGACCAGGTGTACCTCCACAATCCAGAAACAATTGAACAGCTGAAGCAGTACATCTCATCTGCATGTGAAGCCATTCCGCCAGACACGTTGTCAAAGGTTTCGGGTAATTTCATTCAGAGACTACGCCATATTATTGCTACGCATGGTGGATATGTGGAAAATATCGTAGTATAGAGTTTACCAGACGGCAGCGCCATCTGTTGTTGAAAATTGTAACTACTGTAATTTCGAAAGTTTGTCTGCCTGAAAATGTACTGTTGTCCCAAGCATATTGCAACAAACGGTGTATTTCTATCGCTGCTCGTTTAGTTTTTATTGCCGTTTCAAATATACCGGTCATTTTTGAAACACCCTGTATATGCACCAAACCGAAGATAGCACACGGTGCAAATACCGATACACATCACTGCTGCCGCACGTAGAAGGCAAAACCACGACGTAACCGCAACAAGGGCGGGAAACCAAACACAGATAGACAGCGAAGTTCACGAAAACGCATTGTTGTGAGTGAGCACGGCTCATAGCGGTTAGTAATAAAATCAACATTATGGCTTTTTCCCTTGTTTCACCTTTTCTACCCACGTCCAATCCTACTCCATTGGCCGGCCGGAGTGGCCGTGCGGTTCTAGGCGCTACAGTTTCGAACCAAGCAGCCGCTACGGTCGCAGGTTCGAAACCTGCCTCGGGCATGGATGTGTGTGATGTCCTTAGGTTAGTTAGGTTTAATTAGTTCTAAGTTCTAGGCGACTGATGACCTCAGAAGTCGCATGGTGCTCAGAGCCAGGCTACTCCATTACATGTGCAAACATTTCTAGACGTCTTTCTAGCTTTCACAGCGTCAGACTTACACCTTGTGCCCAAAAGCTGAACTACACTACTGGCCATTAAAATTGCTACACCAAGAAGAAATGCAGATGATAAACGGGTATTCATTGGACAAATATATTATACTAGAACTGACATGTGATTACATTTTCACGCAATTTGGATGCATAGATCCTGAGAAATCAGTACCCTGAACAACCACCTCTGGCCGTAATAACGGCCTTGATACGCCTGGGAATTTAGTCAAACAGAGCTTGGATGGCGTGTACAGGTACAGGGTTTCTGAGGGATCGAATGAAGGGTGGAGCCACGGGTCGTAACACATATGAAATGTAACGTCCACTGTTCAAAGTGCCGTCAATCCGAACAAGAGGTGACCGAGATGTGTAACCAATGACACCCCATACCATCACGCTGGGTGATACACCAGTATGGCGATGATGAATACACGCTTCCAATGTGCGTTCACCGCGATGTCGCCAAACACGGATGCGACCATCATGATGCTGTAAACAGAACCTGGATTCATCCGAAAAAATGATCTTTTTCCATTCGTGCACCCAGGTTCGTCGTTGAGTGCACCATCGCAGGCGCTCCTGTCTGTGATGCAGCGTCAAGGGTAACCGCAGCCACGGTCTGCGAGCTGATAGTCCATGCTGCTGCAAATGGCGTAGAACTGTTCGTGCATGTGGTTGTTTTCTTGCAAACGTCCCCATCTGTTGACTCAGGGATCGAGACGTGGCTGCACGAACCGTTACAGCCACACAGTTTAAGATGCCTGTTAAATGGTTCAAATGGCTCTGAGCACTATGGGACTTAACTGCTGTGGTGATCCGTCCCCTAGAACTTAGAACTACTTAAACCTGACTGACCTAAGGACATTACAAACGAGGCAGGATTCGAACCTGCGACCGTAGCGGTCTCGCGGTTCCAGACTGTAGCGCCTAGAGCCGCACGGCCTGTCATCTCGACTGCTAGTGATATGAGTCCGTTGGGATCCAGCACGGCGTTCCGTATTACCCTCATGAACCCACCGATTCCATATTCTGCTAACAGTCATTGGATCTCGACTAACGCGAGCAGCAATGTCGCGATACGATAAACCGCAATCACGATAGGCTACAATCCGACATTTATCAAAGTCGGAAACGTGTTGGTACGCATTTCTCCTCCTTACACGAGGCACCACAACAACGTTTGACCAGGCAACGCCGGCAATTGCTATTCGTGTATCAGAAATCGGTTGGAAACTTCCCTCATGTCAGCACGTTGTAGGTGTCGCCACCGGCGCCAACCTTGTGTGATTGCTATGAAAAGCTAACCATTTGCAGTATAGTAGCATCTTCTTCCTGTCGGATAAATTTCGCGTCTGTAGCACGTCATCTTCGTGGTGTAGCAATTCGGCCAGTAGTGTATTTTTTTCCAGCGTAAATCGGATCCGCATTGACTCATTAGAATACCTACCTAAGTGTCGCTGCCGTACGGTAAGTACAGGTGACGTTGGACCTCTGTGGATAGCGACACTGTAATTATTAAAAAAAAATGGTTCAAATGGCTGTGAGCAGTATGGGACTTGAGTTTTGTGGTCATCAGTCCCCTAGAACTTAGAACTGCTTGAACCAAACTACCCAAAGGACATCACACACATCGATGCCCAAGGCAGGATTCTAACCTGCGACCGTAGCGGTCGCGCGGTTCCAGACTGTAGCGCCTAGAACCGCTCGGCCACTCCGGCCGGCTGTAATTACAAGCAGCCTATCCTCGGGCTAGCCGTGCGGAAACATGGCGGGTAGCTAGTCCCATATGACAGAAATTTCGGTTGTGTTATATTGTGAAGTGTATGAGTGAATGTACGGACTTGGCTGAAAATCCTAGGAAGTTCTGGTCTTACGTTAAATCAGTAAGTGGATCGAAACAACATATCCAGACACTCCGGGATGATGAAGGTATTGAAACAGAGGATGACACGCGTAAAGGTGAAATACTAAACACCTTTTTCCAAAGCTGTTTCACAGAGGAAGACCGCACTGCAGTTCCTTCTCTAAATCCTCGCACAAACGAAAAAATGGCTGACATCGAAATAAGTGTCCAAGGAATAAAAAAGCAACTGGAATCACTCAACAGAGGAAAGTCCACTGGGCCTGACGGGATACCAATTCGTTTCTACACAGAGTACGCGAAAGAACTTGCCCCCCTTCTAACAGCCGTGTGCCGCAAGTCTCTAGAGGAACGGAAGGTTCCAAATGATTGGAAAAGAGCACAGGTAGTCTCAGTCTTCAAGAAGGGTCATCGAGCAGATGCGCAAAACTATAGGCCTATATCTCTGATGTCGATCTGTTGTAGAATTTTAGAACATGTTTTTTGCTCGAGTATCATGTCGTTTTTGGAAACCCAGAATCTACTATGTAGGAATCAACATGGATTCCGGAAACAGCGATCGTGTGAGACCCAACTCGCTTTATTTGTTCATGAGACCCAGAAAATATTAGATTCAGGCTCCCAGGTAGATGCTATTTTCCTTGACTTCCGGAAGGCGTTCGATACAGTTCCGCACTGTCGCCTGATAAACAAAGTAAGAGCCTAGGGAATATCAGACCAGCTATGTGGCTGGATTGAAGAGTTTTTAGCAAACAGAAGACAGCATGTTGTTATCAATAGAGAGACGTCTACAGACGTTGAAGTAACTTCTGGCGTGCCACAGGGGAGTGTTATGGGACCATTGCTTTTCACAATATATATAAATGACCTAGTAGATAGTGTCGGAAGTTCCATGCGGCTTTTCGCGGATGACGCTGTAGTATACAGAGAAGTAGCAGCATTAGAAAATTGTAGCGAAATGCAGGAAGATCTGCAGCGGATAGGCACTTGGTGCAGGGAGTGGCAACTGATCCTTAACATAGACAAATGTAGTGTATTGCGAATACATAGAAAGAAGGATCCTTTATTCTATGGTTATATGATAGCAGAACAAACACTGGTAGCAGTTACTTCTGTAAAATATCTGGGAGTATGCATGCGGAACGATTTGAAGTGGAATGATCATATAAAATTAATTGTTGGTAAGGCGGGTACCAGGTTGAGATTCATTGGGAGAGTCCTTAGAAAATGTAGTCCATCAACAAAAGAGGTGGCTTACAAAACACTCGTTCGACCTATACTTGAGTATTGCGCATCAGTGTGGGATCCGTACCAGATCGGGTTGACGGAGGAGATAGAGAAGATCCAAAGAAGAGCGGCGCGTTTCGTCACAGGGTTATTTGGTAACCGTGATAGCGTTACGGAGATGTTTAACAAACTCAAGTGGCAGACTCTGCAAGAGAGGCGCTCTGCATCGCGGTGTAGCTTGCTCGCCAGGTTTCGAGAGGGTGCGTTTCTGGATGAGGTATCGAATATATTGCTTCCCCCTACTTATACCTCCCGAGAAGATCACGAATGTAAAATTAGAGAGATTAGAGCGCGCACGGAGGCTTTCAGACAGTCGTTCTTCCCGCGAACCATACGCGACTGGAACAGGAAAGGGAGGTAATGACAATGGCACGTAAAGTGCCCTCCGCCACACACCGTTGGGTGGCTTGCGGAGTATAAATGTAGATGTAGATGTAGAACTGGTGGTTTCGTCCGTCACGTCAGCCTGGACGTTAAGTGTGGGCGAACCGCCGCGTCCGCCAGTCTGCTACGTCCCCCCGCGACGCAGCGACTGCCCCGCTCACCCCTCGGGCGGCGTCACAGCGGCGCACGGAGACACCACTTGCGGCCGCGTGGAGTGGCCGGCGGCGCGGGGCGACAGAAATCAGTTTGGCGCGCGATTGTGCGCCCCACAATGGTGTCGGAAGCGCGCCGTGTATTGATTGTTGGCCCGCGGTGACCATATGGCGACCAGTCGCGACCCCGCCCGCGCCGCCACGCACCTCGCCGGCGCCGCGCTGCGCATGCGCGGGTCCCGCTGGCGTCTGTCCGCGGCGCCGAGCCGAGCCGGCCTCACAGCCTCGCTTCCTTTTTTTCCCTCCCCCCCCTCCCCCTCCCCCTCCCTGTGCCCCCTTCCCACCGTTGCGTACACTGCAACAGCCGCGATCGATGCCCCAAACCGATGCTCTCCATAACACGCACGCTGAATTTCTGTCTCCTGCAGACTTGATTCAAATAGTGTTGCAACAGAGCGGAAGCCTACGTTCTTAACGTATAAGCGTGTTTCTTGGCGCATCGGAACCATCTGAAAACACCCGACCGTAGTACATCAACAATGATTCAATCTGCTCTCCCGTGTTCCTCGTTCCATGTGTACTGTCGATTGCCGTGAGATCCTGTGCCGATTTGAGGGATTTCAGTTGCTTCGTCCTCAAATTTATTTAATTCCTTTCCTTCTTTAATTTTTTCAAGTTAAGTCCTTTACTTTCATCAGACCAGAGATGTATACTTAAGTGTCTTTTACGAGGGCAGTTCAATAAGTAATGCAACACATTTTTTTTCTCGGCCAATTTTGGTTGAAAAAACCGTAAATTTCTTGTGGAATATTTTCAAATATTCCCGCTTCGTCTCGTATAGTTTCATTGACTTCCGACAGGTGGCAGCGCTGTACGGAGCTGTTAAAATGGCGTCTGTAACTGATGTGCGTTGCAAACAACGGGCAGTGATCGAGTTTCTTTTGGCGGAAAACCAGGGCATCTCAGATATTCATAGGCGCTTGCAGAATGTCTACGGTGATCTGGCAGTGGACTAAAGCACGGTGAGTCGTTGGGCAAAGCGTGTGTCATCATCGCCGCAAGGTCAAGCAAGACTGTCTGATCTCCCGCGTGCGGGCCGGCCGTGCACAGCTGTGACTCCTGCAATGGCAGAGCGTGCGAACACACTGGTTCGAGATGATCGACGGATCACCATCAAACAACTCAGTGCTCAACTTGACATCTCTGTTGGTAGTGCTGTCACAATTGTTCACCAGTTGGGATATTCAGAGGTTTGTTCCCGAACTTCTCCTTCTTCATGACAACGCAAGACCTCACACAAGTCTTCGCACCCGAGAGGAGCTCACAAAACTTCAGTGGACTGTTCTTCCTCATGCATCCTACAGCCCCGATCTTGCACCGTCGGATTTCCATATGTTTGGCCCAATGAAGGACGCAATCCGTGGGAGGCACTACGCGGATGATGAAGAAGTTATTGATGCAGTGCGACGTTGGCTCCGACATCGACCAGTGGAATGGTACTGTGCAGGCATACAGGCCCTCATTTCAAGGTGGCGTAAGTCCGTAGCATTGAATGGAGATTACGTTGAAAAATAGTGTTGTGTAGCTAAAAGATTGGGGAATAACCTGGTGTATTTCAATGCTGAATAAAACAACCCCTGTTTCAGAAAAAAAAATGTGTTGCATTACTTATTGAACTGCCCTCGTACATAGTTTCAGTTAAGAAGTGACAGTAATTTTTATGCGATAACTGAGACATATGTTTCTAATAGCTATTCTGAACTCGTTTAGTTCGTTCCTACATACTGAGTTTGTCGCTAGATTCAATATATTATATATATATATTAATAATTACGGTTCATCCTGGAGAGGGTAAACGTCTCATAGCTTCGGCTTGAGCATCACACATGGAGACCACATACTCAGGGCACTACGAATCACCACCACACATTGCTGATTGTCAGTTTCTTCTGGTGCGGAAATATTCTGTATATTGCTATGATTTTGTCATAAAATAAACTCTAGCTTTACATGTTAATGGAGAGGCTGAGACATTTGTAGTCTCTTTCTCATGTTCAGGTGGAACGCGACAACTTGGCATCTTGTACTTCCACTGATGCAATTTGCGCCTTGCCTTAGCATCTGGCGCCCGTGCTACTGTTGTGATCCCGCCCCGGCAAAGAGCACCGCTGGTGACTGCAAAATCAAGGGACGCAGCTCCACGTTGAGGCAAGGAGAGGCGAAGAGTGACAGTGAGGAAGTGGTCTGTGGTGGAACAGGGAAGAGGGAGTAACGTGGAGCCGTCGCAAATGGCGATGGACAATAACAGGGCAAGACTGTGCGTGTGGAGCCGCACCGCGGTTGACACACCGGCCGCGTTGCTGGCTCTGGGAACTGGCCGGCGAGCGGTGGCACTCCGGAGAACAGGTGGCAGTCGGTTACTGGAAGCCAATGGTATTGGCCCCATGTTTTTGGAGGACGAGGTGCCAGCTCTTAGGCCGGTATTACACTATCAAATTTCTTTGTCCAATATCTTTGTCCAATATCTTTGTCAAAGATATTTGATAGTGTAATAGGGACTTCGTCAAATGTCGTCCAATATTTGATCAAATCTAGGGCCTCGCTGTTTATTTGATCAAAGAAACCGCTTGTCTTCTGTTCACTGCAATGTGACATGTTACCACATGGAGCGCTAGCATCGCTGCAGCGTACTGTCGTCTGTGGTGTTTTTATAACCATTGCCGGTAAATACAATTGGTGTGTGCCGACAACTACAAAATTAATAGAGATGTCTGAAGCTGATGAGGCGCTTTACAACGTGAGGCACCCTGAATACAAAAATAGATTGAGAAGATTAGAGACCTAACCTGACCTAACCTAACAAAACCCTCTCCTGTAGCAAGGAATCGGAGTGTTATAGTGAGCCTGTCTTCTGAAGATGTAGCAGTTCTTAAGTGAATATTGTGCTTTGTGATATGAGGATACACTTCATTGAGCACATACAGAAATGTATGCTCATCCATTCTTAAGTAATTGATGTACGACTTGACGTCTTCCACTGTAAGCTCACGTAACAAGTTTTGTTGAATGCTTTTTTCGTGTCGTCGTAAAACCCACGGCTTCACCCAAATTAGATTACTTTTTCGTTCCAGAGATCCGTGCTGAGGAGAGCCTCGTGGATGTGGAACATGTCGATTTTTTTAAAGCTGAAATAACAATACTAATAGTATGAATAAATACAATACATCATTTGTTTCTATTAAAAATTTCGCCAATGGAGTAGAAGGAGTTAGCCAGTAGTAAGTCTTTCAGGCTCCTTTTAAACTGATCTTTATTTCTAACTAAATTTTTTATGTTTCCTGGCAAATTATTGAAGATGAGTGTTCCTGAGTAGTGGACCCCTTTTTGAACTAAAGTAAGTGCTTTTAAGTCCTTGTGCAGATCATTTTTGTTCCTGGTATTGTATGTATGAACTGAGTTGTTTGTTGGAAAAAGAGATATGTTATTTACGACAAATTTCATTAAGAAGTAAATATACTGAGAGGCAGTGGTTAGTATACCCAGTTCTTTGAAGAGGTTTCTGCAGGAGTTCCGTGAATTTACTCCACAAATAATACGTATTACACGCTTTTGGACCTTGAAAACTTGTTTGACTTCAAGATTTACCCCAAAATATTATCTCATATAACATTATGGAATGAAAGTATGCAAGCTTGTTCATTTTTATGTTGCCTATGTCTGCCAACACTCGAATTGCAAATACAGATTTGTTAAGGCCTTTCTGCAGTTCTGTGGTGTGCTTCTCCCAACTGAATTTATTATCAAGTTGTAATCCCAGGACTTTTAAGACTGTCAACCTCGTATGTACGGTTCCATTTTTTCCCCCACTTCGTTTCCGCATGTGCACACAATGCAATTGGAGTACGTAGAACTGCTGCGGTTAATAACAAGTTGTTGTCAGCCATCTTGAACTTTGACGAAAAATTTGACGACAGTGTAATACCCCCTCTAGCGCTACGTCAAAGATCTTTGTCAAATATATTGGACGGAATATTGGATCACATCTTTGATCAAATCTTTGACAAAGAAATTTGATAGTGTAATACCGGCCTTAGAATGAGGACGGCGAGAAGCCTGAGCGGGGATGTGGCACTACAATAAGCGTGTTTCTCAGGAGGCAGTTAGCTTCAAGAGGTGGCGTATGAAGTTCGTGCAGCCAAGAAGTGAAGGGAGCCTGGTGGAGACTGGGACGTCGGCCTGCAGCGGCTAGCTGTCAACGTGGGTCCTCTGTTCCTCTTTGGGTGAACAAACAGTGCTTAGTGAAGACAGTGCTGGTAGGATACACACTGGTATTAGCCGTGGCGTGTACTGAGCCATGACAGAACAAGTTGCACCAGTTGTGTTCGGTGCAAGACTTCTGTTACACAGATGCGTCCCCGGCTGGGCTTCCTTTTACAGGGTGTTTCAAAAATGACCGGTATATTTGAAACGGCAATAAAAACTAAACGAGCAGCGATAGAAATACACCGTTTGTTGCAATATGCTTGGGACAACAGTACATTTTCAGGCAGACAAACTTTCGAAATTACAGTAGTTACAATTGTCAACAACAGATGGCGCTGCGGTCTGGGAAACTCTATAGTACGATATTTTCCACATATCCACCATGCGTAGCAATAATATGGCGTAGTCTCTAAATGAAATTACCCGAAACCTTTGATAACGTGTCTGGCGGAATGGCTTCACATGCAGATGAGATGTACTGCTTCAGCTGTTCAATTGTTTCTGGATTCTCGCGGTCCACCTGGTCTTTCAAGTGTCCCCACAGAAAGAAGTCACAGGGGTTCATGTCTGGCGAATAGGGAGGCCAATCCACGCCGCCTCCTGTATGTTTCGGATAGCCCAAAGCAATCACACGATCATCGAAATATTCATTCAGGAAATTAAAGACGTCGGCCGTGCGATGTGGCCGGGCACCATCTTGCATAAACCACGAGGTGTTCGCAGTGTCGTCTAAGGCAGTTTGTACCGCCACAAATTCACGAAGAATGTCCAGATAGCGTGATGCAGTAATCGTTTCGGATCTGAAAAATGGGCCAGTGATTCCTTTGGAAGAAATGGCGGCCCAGACCAGTACTTTTTGAGGATGCAGGGACGATGGGCCTGCAACATGGGGCTTTTCGGTTCCCCATATGCGCCAGTTCTGTTTATTGACGAAGCCGTCCAGGTAAAAATAAGCTTCGTCAGTAAACCAAATGCTGCCCACATGCATATCGCCGTCATCAATCCTGTGCACTACATCGTTAGCGAATGTCTCTCGTGCAGCAGTGGTAGCGGCGCTGAGGAGTTGCCGTGTTTGAATTTTGTATGGATAGAGGTGTAAACTCTGGCGCATGAGACGATACGTGGACGTTGGCGTCATTTGGACCGCAGCTGCAACACGGCGAACGGAAACCCGAGGCCGCTGTCGGATCACCTGCTGCACTAGCTGCGCGTTGCCCTCTGTGGTTGCCGTACGCGGTCGCCCTACCTTTCCAGCACGTTCATCCGTCACGTTCCCAGTCTGTTGAAACTTTTCAAACAGATCCTTTATTGTATCTCTTTTCGGTCCTTTGGTTACATTAAACCTCCATTGAAAACTTCGTCTTGTTGCAACAACACTGTGTTGTAGGCGGTGGAATTCCAACACCAGAAAAATCCCCTGTTCTTAGGAATAAACCATGTTGTCCACAGCACACTTGCACGTTGTGAACAGCACACGCTTACAGCAGAAAGACGACGTACAGAATGGCGTACCCACAGACTGCGTTGTCTTCTATATCTTTCACATCACTTGCAACGCCATCTGTTGTTGAAAATTGTAACTACTGTAATTTCGAAAGTTTGTCCGCCTGAAAATGTACTGTTGTCCCAAGCATATTGCAACAAACGGTGTATTTCTATCGCTGCTCGTTTATTTTTTATTGCCGTTTCAAATATACCGGTCATTTTTGAAACACCCTGTAAGTTGCGCAGGTTATTATATTGCCATAAAATCGAGATCACTCCCAGGCCTAGTTTTTAAAACTATAATCGATGTTTAATATATTCTCAGCTGTTCTCAATAAAATAATCTGTTCTGTCCTTCACTGCTTATATTTGTTGGCTTCTCGATCTCAATTATTGTGTCCTTGGATCAGCAGTGGGTGGCCTGGTACGGTACATTTGAATTATCTGTTTACTGTTCCTCTTGTCGTCTGTGTAGGTACCAGTCTGGGGCCGAGTCAGCTCGTACTGGTGTATTTCTTGGACATCATGTCTTGAACCAACATTCATCGTCGTCATCGTCATCTCCTCCCAACGATTAGATGTTGTAATCACCCGTTCCGCTCTTTATCATCCATCCATTTCTTACGAGGTCTCGTTCTGTCTTTCCAGTCGACTGATATCTCATTATCTTTTTTGGCAATATGTTTTCTGTCGTCTTATCAACATGACCCTTCCGTTGCTTTCACCCTGTTTTGTTTGGTCATTATTTGAAAAGATTTTTAAATCTGATCTTTTTGTTTCATTCCTTATTTTATCCATTTCATGACAGCCTCTTACATATCTCGTGAACTTCATTTCTGCTACTTGTATACGCGAGTTTTTTATTTCTTATGATTCGGAACCGTATACTAGAGTACATACAGCCATAACTTTAAGATTTTGTGTGTGTTTCTTTTCTAGTTTTCCTTTCCATAGTTCTTACAATTGTTCCGCAGAGAGCTTGATAGTTACTAACCTTCTTCTCACTGTATTTGACATAGTTAAATTTAATATCACATCGTGGATAATTGTAGTAGGAAACTTGTTCTAATATTTTCTCATTCATTATTATTTCAGACCTGACCAGAGTCTTTCCTTTGAAAGGTATTACTTTTATACAGCCCGCATCTCGTGGTCGTGCGGTAGCGTTCTCGCTTCCCACGCCCGGGTTCCCGGGTTCGATTCCCGGCGGGGTCAGGGATTTTCTCTGCCTCGTGATGGCTGGGTGTTGTGTGCTGTCCTTAGGTTAGTTAGGTTTAAGTAGTTCTAAGTTCTAGGGGACTGATGACCATATATGTTAAGTCCCATAGTGCTCAGAGCCATTTGAACCATATTACTTTTATCTTCTTTTCAGTTACCGTTAAATTGTAATATATTGCGTTTTCGCTCTCAATCTATATCTTGCTCTTTATAAGTTATCTTCTGTTTGATGAATAATTATGTAGTCATTACCGCCGGCCGCTGTGTTCGAGCGGTTCTAGGTCCTTCAGTCCGGAACCACGCGACTGCTACGGTCGCCGGTTCGAATCCTGCCTCGGGCAGGGCTGTATGTGATGTCCTTAGGTTAGTTAGGTTTACGTAGTTCTAACTCTAGGGGACTGATGACCTCAGACGTTAAGTCCCGTAGTGCTTAGATCCGTTTGAACCATTTTTTGTGGTCATTAGCATAGAATATTTAATGGTATGCTAGGTCCTATTTTAATTCATAAAAGTATTTCATCTTTCCAATTCATAACGGGGTCTTCAATCCATATATTAAATAAAGTTTCTGATAGATTGCAGTGAGACAATGAGAACGGCTATATAACTGACCTTGGGGCAGACGGCATTCAGCTTCTCTTAGGGCAGCCACCACAAGCAGATCATCCTCAGACACGCTACCCTGTCTTCTTCTCACCGCAGCTGCCTCTGCACTAAGTACAACATCGCTTTGCTGGAAACCGCAAAATTCGTGGTCTCCTCCACCTGTAATGCCGTGGGACTTGCATTGTCATCAGTCTTCCACTAAAGATGTCAGACTGCGGAACATTTATTCAGCATACCTGTGCAACCGTGGCCTTTGTCGCCGGAGCCTTTTGGACTTTATTGTCAAACTATTTACGGGATGCTGTGACAGACGCTGAACTTCTGGAACTTGGAATATGTACATCGTTTATTTCCTAATGCGTCTTAATTTTTCCCATATACAAGGATCCGGCGATGTAGGTTGTAGTAACATTTGAAGTTCAGTAATTACTTTGATCATAAAAGTGTTTGTTTATTTACTGTGGTTCACAGCAAGTTATCTCACTGAAATCAATACGGTCCAGCAAGCTACCTTACTTACATGATGGCAGAACCATCACTGCAAGCAGTTACTTCCATAAAATACCTACACTATGCGATCAAAAGTATCCCAACACCCACAGAAACATACGTTTTCCATATTAGGTGCATTGTGCTGCCACCTACTGCCAGTTAGCCCATATCACCGACGTCAGCAGTCATTAGACGCCGTGAGAGAGCAGAAGGGGCGCTCCGCGGAACTCACAGATGTCGAACGTGGTCAGGTGACTTGCGTCATACGTCTGTACGCGAGATTTCCACACTCGGAAACATCCCTAGGTCCACTGTTTCCGATGTGATAGTGAAGTGGAAACGTGAAGGGACACGTACAGCACGAAAGGGTACAGGCCGACCTCGGCTGTTGACTGACAGAGACCGCCGACAGTGGAAGAGGGTCGTAATGTGTAATAGGCAGACATCTATCCAGACCATCACACAGGAATTCCAAACTGCATCAAGATCCTTTGCAAGTACTATGATAGTTAGGTAGGAGGTGAGAAAACTTGGATTTCGTGGTCGAGCGGCTGCTCATAAACCACGCATCACGTCGGTAAATGCCAAGCGATGCCTCGCTTGGTGAATGGAGCGTAGACATTGAACGATTGATACAGTGGAAAAACCTTGTGTGGAGTGACGAATCACGGTATACAATGTGACAATCCGATGGCATGATGTGGGTATAGCGAATTCCCGGTGAACGTCATCTGTTAGCGAGTGTAGTGCCAACAATAAAATTCGAAGGCGGTGGTGTTGTGGTATGGTCGTACTTTTCAAAAAATGGTTCAAATGGCTCTGAGCACTATGGGACATAACATCTGAGGTCATCAGTCCCCTAGACTTAGAACTACTTAAACCTAACTAACCTAAGCACATCACACACATCGATGCCCGAGGCAGGATTTGAACCTGTGACCCTAGCAGCAGAGCTGTTCCGGACTGAAGCGCCTTGAACTGCTCGGCCACCGCGGGCGGCTCGTGTTTTTCATGGAGGGCGCTTGCACCCCTTGTTGTTTTACGTGGCACCATCACAGCACAGGCCTACATTGATGTTTTAAGCACTGTTTTGCTTCCCGCTGTTGAAGAGCAATTCGGTTATGCCGATTGCTCTTTCTTCACTAAAAGAGTCAACACGTTCATAATTCACGGCCTTTGGCGGGGTGATTACACGACGATAACATTGCTGTAATGGATTGGCCTGCACAGAGGCCTGACCTCAATCCTATAGAACACCTTTGGGTGTTTTGGAGCGCCGACTTCGTGCCAGATCTCAGCGATCGATATCGATACCTCTCCTCAGTGCAGTAGTCCGTGAAGAATGGGCTGTCATTCCCCAAGAAACCTTCGAGCACCTGATTGAAGGTAGGCCTGCGAGCATGGAAGCTGTCATCAAGGCTAAGGGTGGGCCAACACCGTACTGAATTCCAGCATTACCGATGGAGTGCGCCACGAACTTGTAAGGCATTTTCAGCCAGGTGTCTGGATACTTTTTATCAGATAGTGTAGCAATATGCCTACGAAGCAATTAACTGTGCGCAGGGCAGATGGCAAACTGAGATTAAGTGGAAAAATCCTCAGGAAATCTGGTCCATGTACAAAGGAAGTAGCTTACAAAACAGTCTTGCGACCACCATTTGAATACTACTCGTCACTCTGAGGTCTGTACCAGATAGGATTGGTGGATGAAACAGAGAAGATGCAAACAAGAGTAGCGTGTTCCGTTACAGGTCCGTTTCTCAAGCGCGGAAGAGTCACGGAGACGCTCGCCCAACTCCGCTGGCATGCTCTGCAAGAGAGGCAATCTGCATGACGGATTGGCTTACTACTAAAGCTGCGATAGTGTACATTACTACACTAGTCAAACAGTATATTGCGTTAACCTATTTATTTCTCGCGGGAAGATCAGGAAGACAAAAATCAGTGAGATTTTATGCCTGCTACCAATAGTTCCTCCTTAGAACCATTCGCGCCTGGAACAGAAAAAAGTGGAAGAGAGACCGGTGCAAAAACGATAAGGAAAAAGCGGAAGTGAGACCGGTACACAAAGAATGTTCCATCACACGCTGTAAGGTGGCTGAGCAAACACAGAAATTAAAAAAAAATTGAAAAATATGTATGTGACTGAATGCTAGCCTTTTACAGTTTTTTGTATGAAAATAACTATCTCTGTTGGAGAATTCCACTGCGGTATAGAAGGAGGCGTCAGAGAGGAATGTCTGGTTTACATTCGAAAACACTTCTCCTGTCAGATTGTCAAAGAGTTAACCCTTCTCTTCTCTTGCTGTCTTTCGCATTTCCCACCCCTCCAATGGCCGAGAGTTCGTTATATAAGCTTGTCTTGACTGTGAATGTAATCAAGGAATATTCGCTTCGAAAAGAAGTGCGTTAAACAGAGCGTTCGTTTGCAGTTATGAAATCGGGATGTCGCAAAGCGAGAGCCGTCAGTTGTAATCCGAGCGGTGTGACAATGCTGCATTTTCCGCGTCGGTCTTGCAGAGGGAAGACAATTTATCGGGGGATTAGCATCGCGTTACAGTGTAGCCACACACAACGCGCCGGAGAGTCTCGGAGCACTCGCCACAGTGGCAGTCAACGGGCTCCTTTCCTTTCCTTTTTTCTAATGTAAACCGGGAGCTAAAACCGACGCACTAGAGAAACAAGCACAGCGGCCAGAAACACGCAGAGCAGCGCGCCTCGCCGAGACAAAAGGCAAGACAGACGCGCTGCCGCTTTTTGAGTGATACACGCTACTCCGCTTGCGTAGATCGCCCCAGGCAGCGCGTCCGTACCGGAGGAATTCAGCGCTGTCACAGTACCACTTCACAGCAGCGTGCACAGTGAGTGGAATCTGGACCTACGGGATACGCACGACGCTTTTCTCCTGACGGATTTTTGAACACCACGAACGTATTGCACTGGAATAAGTCAACCAATTTTAATTCATCATCATCATCATCATCATCATTTAAGACTGAGTATGCCTTTCAGCGTTCAGTCTGGAGCATAGCCCCCCTTACACAGTTCCTCCATGATCCCCTATTCAGTGCTAACATTGGTGCCTCTTCTGATGTTAAACCTATTACTTCAAAATCATTCTTAACCGAATCCAGGTACCTTCTCCTTGGTCTACCCGGTCCTACCCTTTACTGCTGAACCCATGAGTCTCTTGGGTAACCTTGCTTCTCCCATGCGTGTAACATGACCCCACCATCTAAGCCTGTTCGCCCTGACTGCTACATCTATAGAGTTCATTCCCAGTTTTTCTTTGATTTCCTCATTGTGGACACCTTCCTGCCATTGTTCCCATCTACTAGTACCTTCAATCATCCTAGCTACTTTCATATCCGTAACCTCAACCTTGTCGATAAGGTACTCTGAATCCACCCAGCTTTCGCTCCAATACAACAAAGTTGGTCGAAAGATTGAACGGTGCACAGATAACTTAGTCTTGGTACTGACTTCCTTCTTGCAGAAGAGAGTAGATCGTAGCTGAGCGCTCACTGCATTAGCTTTGCTACACCTCGCTTCCAGTTCTTTCACTATGTTGCCATTCTGTGAGAATATGCATCCTAAGTACTTGAAACCGTCCACCTGTTCTAACTTTGTTCCTCCTTTTTGGCACTCAATCCGTTTATATTTCTTTCCCACTGACATTACTTTCGTTTTGGAGATGCTAATCTTCATACCATAGTCCTTACATTTCTGATCTAACTCTGAAATATTACTTTCAATCGAATCTGCCATCACAACTAAGTCATCCGCATATGCAAGACTGCTTATTTTGTGTTCACATATCTTAATCTCACCCAGCCAGTCTATTGTTTTCAACATATGATCCATAAATAATATGAACAACAGTGGAGACAGGTTGCAGCCTAATTTTAATTATCTCGAAAAATATTTACGTTACGAAAATTTATGTCTGTCTGCAGATACTGTAGAAGTTCGCTCATCTACTCACGTTAATCCACAATTCCATCCGAATCACTTTTACTATGCACTCTCATGTACAGAAAAAACAGAACACCTTGAACGAATAGAGATAAAAAAAATTGTTCAAATGACTCTGAGCACTCTGAGACTTAACTTCTGAGGTCATCAGTCATCTAGAATTTAGAACTACTTAAACCTAACTAACCTAACGACATCACACACATCCATGCCCGAGGCAGGATTCGAACCTGCGAACGAAGCGGTCGCGTGGTTCCAGACTGTAGCGCCTAGAACCGCTCGGCCACTCCGGCCGGCTGACTAGAGATAGGTCGTTCATATTCACAGGGCATGTACATCAGTATGGGAAATGCCTGGGCTAGGAGGACAGAGCGGATTACGTTGTAGAAAGGGGCCAAAATGAGTTCCTGTCAGTTGCACTCAACATACAAACTTTATTTATCAACACACAATATTACAAAAACTTTAATCGACCTCCTTTGATTAACTTTAGATCGGCTAAAGGCCACGTTCAAAATCTAAGACACAAGGCCTAAACAAAATTGAAATACACTTCTGGAAATGGAAAAAAGAACACATTGACACCGATGTGTCAGACCCACCATACTTGCTCCGGACACTGCGAGAGGGCTGTACAAGCAATGATCACACGCACGGCACAGCGGACACACCAGGAACCGCGGTGTTGGCCGTCGAATGGCGCTAGCTGCGCAGCATTTGTGCACCGCCGCCGTCAGTGTCAGCCAGTTTGCCGTGGCATACGGAGCTCCATCGCAGTCTTTAACACTGGTAGCATGCCGCGACAGCGTGGACGTGAACCGTATGTGCAATTGACGGACTTTGAGCGAGGGCGTATAGTGGGCATGCGGGAGGCCGGGTGGATGTACCGCCGAATTGCTCAACACGTGGGGCGTGAGGTCTCCACAGTACATCGATGTTGTCGCCAGTGGTCGGCGGAAGGTGCACGTGCCCGTCGACCTGGGACCGGACCGCAGCGACGCACGGATGCACGCCAAGACCGTAGGATCCTACGCAGTGCCGTAGGGGACCGCACCGCCACTTCCCAGCAAATTAGGGACGCTGTTGCTCCTGGGGTATCGGCGAGGACCATTCGCAACCGTCTCCATGAATCTGGGCTACGGTCCCGCACACCGTTAGGCCGTCTTCCGCTCACGCCCCAACATCGTGCAGCCCGCCTCCAGCGGTGTCGCGACAGGCGTGAATGGAGGGACGAATGGAGACGTGTCGTCTTCAGCGATGAGAGTCGCTTCTGCCTTGGTGCCAATGATGGTCGTATGCGTGTTTGGCGCCGTGCAGGTGAGCGCCACAATCAGGACTGCATACGACTGAGGCACACAGGGCCAACACCCGGCATCATGGTGTGGGGAGCGATCTCCTACACTGGCCGTACACCACTGGTGATCGTCGAGGGGACACTGAATAGTGCACGGTACATCCAAACCGTCATCGAACCCATCGTTCTACCATTCCTAGACCGGCAAGGGAACTTGCTGTTCCAACAGGACAATGCACGTCCGCATGTATCCCGTGCCACCCAACGTGCTCTAGAAGGTGGAAGTCAACTACCCTGGCCAGCAAGATCTCCGGATCTGTCCCCCATTGAGCATGTTTGGGACTGGATGAAGCGTCGTCTCACGCGGTCTGCACGTCCAGCACGAACGCAGGTCCAACTGAGGCGCCAGGTGGAAATGGCATGGCAAGCCGTTCCACAGGACTACATCCAGCATGTCTACGATCGTCTCCATGGGAGAATAGCAGCCTGCATTGCTGCGAAAGGTGGATATACACTGTACTAGTGCCGACATTGTGCATGCTCTGTTGTCTGTGTCTATGTGCCTGTGGTTCTGTCAGTGTGATCATGTGATGTATCTGACCCCAGGAATGTGTCAATAAAGTTTCCCCTTCCTGGGACAATGAATTCACGATGTTCTTATTTCAATTTCCAGGAGTGTACATGAACATCGCAACGGCTATGGAACTACACGCCGTGGCAGACAGCACCAACACGGTAAGAAAACACTCACTCGCTGGTCTGTCGCACCCGACCAGCTGACTACTGCAGTACGCAGACAGCATTTAAAGCATTGCTCAGTCGAACTGACACAGGGTGCACAGTGTTCCACGTAACACAGACACAAGAAACTCGAAAACTCGTAAAACGAAACACTGATGAACAACTAGAACAAATCACAGGCGGACACACACACACAAAGCCGAAGGACGGTCGGTGACGAAACACACGCCGTCTGACCAGACGGCCGACCAACAACCAACCAAGGTCGTTGGCACCCAAACCATGTGTGTCCGCTGTGCCTCGAGAACTGGGAGCCACGGCGATCCGGGCACACTGGCTCGGACCCAGTCATGCAGATCTACATCTACATCTACATTTATACTCGGCAAGCCACCCATCCGTGTGTGGCAGAGGGCACTTTACGTGCCACTGTCATTACCTTCCTTTCCCGTTCCAGTCGCGCACGGTTCGCGGGAAGAACGACTGCCGGAAAGCCTCCGTGCGCGCTCCAATCTCTCTAATTTTACATTCGTGATCTCCTCTGGAGGTATAAGTAGGGGGAAGCAATATATTCGATACCTCATCCAGAAACGCACCCTCTCGAAACCTGGACAGCAAGCTACACCGCGATGCAGAGCGCCTCTCTTGCAGAGTCTGCCACTCGAGTTTGTTAAACATCTCCGTAACGCTATCACGCTTACCAAATAACCCTGTGACGAAACGCGCCGCTCTTCTTTGGATCTTCTCTATCTCCTCCGTCAACCCGATCTGGTACGGATCCCACACTGATGAGCAATACTCATGTAAAGGCCGAACGAGTGTTTCGTAAGCTACCTCCTTTGTTGATGGACTACATTTTTTAAGGACTCTCCCAATGAATCTCAACCTGGTACCAGCCTTACCAACAATTAATTTTATATGATCATTCCACTTCAAATCGTTCCGCACGCATACTCCCAGATATTTTACAGAAGTAACTGCTACCAGTGTTTTTTCCGCTATCATATAATCATACAATAAAGGATCCTTCTTTCTATGTATTCGCAATACATTACATTTGTCTATGTTAAGGGTCAGTTGCCACTCCCTGCACCAAGTGCCTATCCGCTGCAGATCTTCCTGCATTTGGCTGCAATTTTCTAATGCTGCAACTTCTCTGTATACTACAGCATCATCCGTGAAAAGCCCCATGGAACTTCCGACACTATTTTTTTTCTTTATTGTAATTTTAATCACCTCATACAGGCGGGCTGTCAGCAGCATATTACACTGCTCTTCAGCCTCAAGCGGTACAATAATATGACATATAGGTGACACAGACAATACAATAAAAATTGCGGGCAAAAAATGTAGATACAAAAAACAATAAACATGAAGCCGTTCACGCTGGACGAGAAAAAACACTAACACGTGTTGACACGGCGCACATAACATGGAAGACGGCGACGGGACACGTGAACAGTGGTGGTGTGACGGCGAAAGAACACAAACGAAGGCACACACACGAGACACTGATGACGATGATCTCCGGCGCGCGGAAGTCCACTGAGAGTGTACGAGTCCGGGGAGCTGCCAAGAGAGGTGGAGGAGGAAGGGGAGTGGGAGAGGGAGGGGGGGAAGCAGAGATGCCATGGGCAGGGGAGAGAGGGGGAAGGGAGGAAGGGGAGGGGAAGCCCAGGGGAAGAGGGGCGGAGGAAGGGGGATGGGGGAAAAGGAAAGAAAGGTGGGGAGGGTGCCTAAAGGAAAGGACACAGGAAGTGGGGGGGAGGATCAAAGTTGATAGAAGGGGTAGATGGAGGGGAGGAGGACATCATCAGGGAGGGGGAGCTGGCGGAAGCCCCCTTGGGAGAGGGTAAGGAGGGTGGAGAGATGGAGACCGGGTGGGACGTGGGAATACAGGCGCGGCAGCAGATGGGGGTGGGAGAGGACGGGTGAGACAAGCGGGTGAGGAGGATCGAGTTTGCGGGAGGTGTACAGGATCCATATCCTTTCAAGGAAAAGGAGGAGGTGGTGGAAGGGGATGAGATCTTACAGGATCCGCGTGGGGGAGGAGAGACGGATGCGATAGGCGAGGCGGAGAGCATGGCGTTCAAGGATTTGGAGGGATTTATAAAAGGTAGGGGGGGGGGTGGAGATCCATGCCGGATGGGCGTAACAAAGGATAGGGCAGATGAGGGATTTATAGGTGTGGAGGATGGTGGGGGGGTCCAGACCCCACGTACGGCCGGAAAGGAGCTTGAGGAGACGGAGTCGGGAGCATGCCTTGGCTTGGATTGTCCGGAAATAAAGAGTCCAGGAGAGGCGACGGTCGAGGGTGACGCCAAGGTACTTAAGAATGGGAGTGAGGGCGATAGGACGGCCATAGATGGTTAGATATACTCCTGGAAATGGAAAAAAGAACACATTGACACCGGTGTGTCAGACCCACCATACTTGCTCCGGACACTGCGAGAGGGCTGTACAAGCAATTATCACACGTAAAGGCACAGCGGACACACCAGGAACCGCGGTGTTGGCCGTCGAATGGCGCTAGCTGCGCAGCATTTGTGCACCGCCGCCGTCAGTGTCAGCCAGTTTGCCGTGGCATACGGAGCTCCATCGCAGTCTTTAACACTGGTAGCATGCCGCGACAGCGTGGACGTGAACCGTATGTGCAGTTGACGGACTTTGAGCGAGGGCGTATAGTGGGCATGCGGGAGGCCGGGTGGACGTACCGCCGAATTGCTCAACACGTGGGGCGTGAGGTCTCCACAGTACATCGATGTTGTCGCCAGTGGTCGGCGGAAGGTGCACGTGCCCGTCGACCTGGGACCGGACCGCAGCGACGCACGGATGCACGCCAAGACCGTAGGATCCTACGCAGTGCCGTAGGGGACCGCACCGCCACTTCCCAGCAAATTAGGGACACTGTTGCTCCTGGGGTATCGGCGAGGACTATTCGCAACCGTCTCCATGAAGCTGGGCTACGGTCCCGCACACCTTTAGGCCGTCTTCCGCTCACGCCCCAACATCGTGCAGCCCGCCTCCAGTGGTGTCGCGACAGGCGTGAATGGAGGGACGAATGGAGACGTGTCGTCTTCAGCGATGAGAGTCGCTTCTGCCTTGGTGCCAATGATGGTCGTATGCGTGTTTGGCGCCGTGCAGGTGAGCGCCACAATCAGGACTGCATACGACCGAGGCACACAGGGCCAACACCCGGCATCATGGTGTGGGGAGCGATCTCCTACACTGGCCGTACACCACTGGTGATCGTCGAGGGGACACTGAATAGTGCACGGTACATCCAAACCGTCATCGAACCCATCGTTCTACCATTCCTAGACCGGCAAGGGAACCTGCTGTTCCAACAGGAGAATGCACGTCCGCATGTATCCCGTGCCACCCAACGTGCTCTAGAAGGTGTAAGTCAACTACCCTGGCCAGCAAGATCTCCGGATCTGTCCCCCATTGAGCATGTTTGGGACTGGATGAAGCGTCGTCTCACGCGGTCTGCACGTCCAGCACGAACGCTGGTCCAACTGAGGCGCCAGGTGGAAATGGCATGGCAAGCCGTTCCACAGGACTACATCCAGCATCTCTACGATCGTCTCCATGGGAGAATAGCAGCCTGCATTGCTGCGAAAGGTGGATATACACTGTACTAGTGCCGACATTGTGCATGCTCTGTTGCCTGTGTCTATGTGCCTGTGGTTCTGTCAGTGTGATCATGTGATATATCTGACCCCAGGAATGTGTCAATAAAGTTTCCCCTTCCTGGGACATTGAATTCACGGTGTTCTTATTTCAATTTCCAGGAGTGTAGAAATCAAGGAGGCGGAAGGAAGGGATGGTTTTGCCTACAATGATCGCCTGGGTTTTGGTTCCGACACTATCTACTAGGTCATTTATATATACTGTGAACGGCAACTCTTGCCCATTGGCCACGACGTACCCGCACAAGAAGGAACCGAGCCACGTCCAGCAACATGATCCAGTGACGAGGCCCAGAAACGGTCAAAAGACCAAAACACACGTCGCCCAAAGGGGCGACCAACTGAACGACCCACCAAGGGTCGATCCTGCTGCCATCTCCGTCCGTCGGACAGTTCATCATCCTGTGACGCGAGCGGTCGGCGAGTACTGGCTGTCCGCGCCTCCCTAGCCCTCCCTCCCCGACTGCCGCTACGTCCCGACTACACTTCTGCCGCGTCCCAACTCCAATCGCTCCAGGTCCGATCTCTCTCACCATGACACACCACGACCGGGAAGTAATAGCCGTCCAGCAAAGAAAATACGGCAGGGCTAATATCGATACGCGCTGCTCCTGCTGCCACTCACGGGCAGGCAAGGCAGTACTTCAGTGACACCAGTAATTGAAATTTAAAATGACGAGGCGGCCGTACGGTAAAACAAGATGTTACACAATAGATGGCACGAACATGAGCCACGCACGGCTCAGTATGTTGTGCAGAAATAATTAGCATTTCAACTATGTTGGCACGCGGGTTCAACGTCAACATCGATATCATGACGCAACACCACCTACAGATAAAATGTGCCTGCAGCTCTCGCTGTCACTATAAACCGAAGATGGATGGATCAGTGTGATTTGAGCAGAGGTGCAGGGTGTCTCGCAGACGTACGCGCGAACCGGAGCGTCAAATCGGCGAGTTCGAAAGAGGGTGCGTTCTTGGGATCAGAGAATGTGATGTATCCATCCGGGAAACTGCAGCTCGTGTGGCACGAATTGTTTCGACAGTGCACGACTGTGTGCAGACTGGTTCACGGAAGGCCGTAGAACACGACGAGATGGGTCAGGTCACACCACCCAGACCACTCCACGAGAATATCAAATCCTCATCCGAATGGCATTCCAGGACAGATCCGCATCCTTCTCGGCTCTAGCGCGTCAGTGAAACAGTGTGACACATCGTACGCTGTCGGAGTGACAGTCAGTCGCCGTTTGTTACGACATGGGTTACGTGTGCGTCGTCCACTTCTCCGCCTATTTTCCTGCTACGTTCAGAAACATGCTAGACACCAATGGTGTATGGAACGACATCATTGGGGACAGGAATGCCATCAGCTAGTGTTTTCGGACGAATCCAGGTTCCGTTTGTTTGAAAATGATGGCCGCATTTTGGTGCACCACAGACAGTGGGAGCAGCATCACAGTGACTGCATTTGCACAGGACAAACAGCGCCAATTCAAGGCCTTCTGGATAAAAACACGAATCACAGTTCGTATGTCTCCAGGGCACTGTGGGTAGTGTGACCTACGTCAATGACATCCTGGGACCCTTAGCCATAGCCTTTCTGCACAACTCTCCAGACACCATTTTTCAGCAAGACAATGCACGATCACATGTTGCTGCACAAACATGTGCCTTCTTGGTGTCACAGGATGTCAGCCTTTCGCCCTGGGCCGGCAGACCACCAAACTTTTCATCAATCGAAAGTGTGTAGAATATGGTGGAACGATGGGTGCAGAGCTGTGACCAAATGCCAACCACCACAGATGAACTTTGGAACCAGATGGATGCAGCATGGATGGCTACACCACAGGACGCCATTCTCGCCTTATACATGCTGATGCCATCACAAATGAAACATGTTATTAGACTCGATGGTGGACCCTTTTCGTACCAGGCAAAAGGACTCATACTGAACCGAGGTGACTGAAAAACATATCTTTTCTGCAGACCTTACTAATGTACTTATCCTATGAATATGAACGTCCTACGTTGTATTCACCAAAATAAGTCTGATTCCCAACATCGAAGGTAGTGGGATGCAAGCTCCCCACTACCGAATACTAGCTGCTATACAAGGTAGCTTGCTTGTATGCTAGCAGCAGATGTGCTCACGGGCCGTTATACCTAAGGCAAAGAAATGAAGCAATGAATAACACGCAGCACAGTGCAATACTGCAACAGTTCGCCTTGGGCGACTGGTGGAACGTACGTTTAATTCTCGTGCATGCCATAAAGATAAGAGTGTTTATAAGGCGATATTGCTGGGCGCCCAGGAGAAACTAAAAGTGATGCTAATGTTTGTGAAAACAGTTACAGAAAGCTACACGAGTCACGTCGTATCCAGATGCGTCAGGGAAGATGACACTACTCGGTACCCATCTGCGCGAGCACCGACCGACTGTAAGGCGACAATACCGGCAGCCAAAGAACGACGGGATGCCGTCGTTGCAGAACAAGAAACATTCAAAAATCAAAATAAGTGCATTAAATCGTTCTGTTGTATCCTTGACTGACTGACAACCATCACTCGCTTTGCACAAGGTCAGTTTAATTAAATTGATAATGCATAAGAAATACTTGTATTACCTAAATAATAACTATGAAGGTATGAGACTGAATACTTATATTGTTTTATAGACAGTATATTGGATTGAGTTGTTGTTGTGGTGTTCAGTACGAAGACGGGTTTCATGCAGTTCTCCAAGATACTCTCTCTTGTGCAAGCCTCTTCATCTCCAAATAACTACTGCAACATAAAGCCTTCTGAACATGCTTATTGGGTTCATCTGTTGGCCCTTTCTACAACTTTTACTCCACTCACTTCCCTCAAACACTAAACTAATGACCCCTTGATGCCTCCGATCGTGTCCTATCAACCAATCCCTTCTTTTAGTGAAGTTATGCCACAAATTTCTTTTCTCCCCACATCTGTTCAGTATCTCCTATTTAGCTATGTTATCTGGTCACCAAATCTTGTTGCCTTAAGTGAATAGTAAGACAATGATCGTTGAGTTTGACTAATGTGCACAAAGATAATACCAATACTGTGAGAACAACAACCTTAGGTGCGAAAGAGGTTATTTTTATTATTAGTTGGCCATCTAACCGAGGAAAACTTGTATGACAAGATTTTTTTAGAAAATCTTATAATTTGAATCAAATCTGAGCATAACAAGTTTTATTATTATGAGACACAGTACACAAGTAGTTAACAGAGAGCAATGTTTCCTCAAAAACTCGATTGAAGCCACACAAAATGACGCTAACTCTGTGGGAAGCTGCCAAACTATGTGAAAGACTGCACGGAGAAAATGCAACATCTTTATCCAACGTTAGTAAGACAAATCCTCAAATTATAATCAAATGGGTAGCTCAAGTTTGGATGCCATGACAAATACATAGCGGGCTGCTCGGAGTACACATCAAACTACCACAGAGTGTGAAATTTACATTTCCCCCAAAATGTGGAAAGCATGAGCCCATTAACAGTCGTCGCCAGCTACAGGCTAATCACGAATGCCGCAAAACACTCTTCTCTCTCTTCAACTTTCCAAAAAATCTCAAAAATCTCGGTGCTATTGAGAATGTGACAGATGAGAATATCCCTTATTTCGTGGAAAAAAAGAAAAAGTCACTTATACGCTGGGGATTACGCTCTTGGCACACAAAATGCACTTTACAAACACAATTTGTTACTGCACTAGTGTAGTGTGTCCTGCATTGGAATGCCTCTTTGCGCCAAGCAAGGTAGTGAGGTGACTCACAATGATTGGACAACCAGAACCTTGGAGCAAAAGCAACTTTCTCTGTCTAGCTGGGCAGTGCCACAGTGTTAACTCCTATGATGTTCATGCGGAAATGGCAAGAATGTCATACCCAATTACCCTCTGTGTATGGCAGTGTTGACAAAGCATCCCCTGCCTTCAACTAAGACGTGAAATAACACTGCCCTGGGAAGTAGACTGCAGCCTCACCCTCGTGAAAACTGCCTGTCCCTCTAGGGAGGCCTCTCTCTTCTAAGGAGGTTCACTGACTGCCTTCTACTGACAACAGAATCCTGATATCATAACGGAAGTGCACCTTGCAGCGCGAATAATGCAAAGCCTTTTACCCTAGCAAACATGTCTAGCACTATCAATAAAATAAACACCAAACAGTGGCATAAAATTACACAACTACCACTTAGCATTATGTGAGAGTAATGTACATGGGCGAAACACATGAAATGCATCAGAAATATGTTTTCCATCTAGAGCATGCCTTCATAAGGAAGCGTTGCATCTTCTGGCATCTGACTGGCTAGCCTTCGAGAACAGAGACTCTAGAACACACCGACATGAAGGGGATGGCTTTCGGCTGAGAGAGAACTTTCGTGGAGGAAGATGTACATAGCGTGAGACTATGTTCTCAGTAGTACAGATTTCATTATAGTCCAGTTGTGTGTGATTATTATCCAAAGCGATTATGATTACGAGTGGTACACTTTGCACAATGATAGTTCTCATGATACATAAAATGTACATTAAAATATCTAAAAATTGTTTCAATTTTTTTTCCAAGATCCAAGACGCTTATCAATCATTTACAGTAATCATCATTCAAGACAAGTTGAATGCTATCAGTGGACCTATGGCCATATAATATGTGCTGCTTAAGGGAAACATGTATAGAAGACGCGTGCTGAGTAGATAGACGTATGCCTGAAGTATACATGACCTCCTACAATTTCTAAGTGAAATGTCTGACTGTTAAGAGCAAGACAATATCACGCTTTCAGCAGTAATGACTCGTCTGCGCTACCACCTTATGTATAGCCTGGCAAAGTATCAGTTAATAAGTTTACAACGTGTTGTACAATAATGTACTTCCACCTTTGCTGTGAATGCAAAATGGAACTGTAACTTTCGCGCAGCGAGGTTGTAAGTATAACCAGAAAAAACTGAAGACTTTTGTTCCAAAATAATAAGATAATAAAATCTGGACCGCCGTGGGACTACATAGAATCGAAGAACGACTCGCTAGATGACTGCCTTTTCAAGTGCTTTAGTACCAACAGAGAGAGTTTGGTTTCGATATGAAGCTCAATATTACAGGAAAAAGCGATGAACTGTAACAATTAATAATGGCAATTCTAACTTCATAGCTAGCCAGGGTTGGTTACAAAGCTGGAAACATCAACATGGAATACATCAGGTGTTAATGACTAGTGCAAGGCTTTGATGGGATGCTGCAGCTGCTGAAAATTTCGAAACGGAATTCGGCAATCTTATTTCCTTTGACAAGCTGACTTTAGATCAAATTTAAAACACGAATAAATCTGTTTTTTAATCATATTGTACCTGAGATACGTTATAAAAAGAATTTGCAGTCAGCAAAATTTTTTTGATCGTTGTTTGTCAGATTTTGTCTCTATCGTTACATATGGCATCTAGATCTCTTATACAGTATTTGGGTTGAATGTGTCCAGGCTAGAGGTTATCCAGATGTGGCCTCAGCTTTAATATCAATTTTTTAAACAAGCAAAGTATCAATATACAAAACACTTATCACTCTGGCAAAATAATCAAATTTTTCGTAGCCCGAAAAATCCTCAATAGTGCTCGAATAATAACACAGAGTATCCTCTTTAAAACAAAAATATCGAATACAGAAATAATAATCTTGCTCTGTAACTACTAGTTACATCCAGTCAGCAAGACATCAACTACTAATATTACTATCCAACTAACCATGATTTAGTCTAAATATAATCGATGATCCAGCTCGACATGTGATGAACAATATAAAGATTTTTAATATACTTAGTGAACCTCTGGATTGATAGCAACAAAATCAGAATAACTCGAAATCATGGCTTAGCGAACAGAACAATTATTATGAGAGAAACAATTTAAACTCTGATTTAATCAGCATAGTCGTATGTCCTGCTTACACTGATTTCGCAGGCTTGTTCACTGACATAACATTCAGTACCACACGTCCCACAGGCAATAAAAGCTAACGTTATACCTCTGCGAGGAATTTTTGAAAGTTGTGACCGTGAGATAACATAATGGAAACAGAACAATCACACTGGGATTCAGTTCCGAAACACTCCGGCAGAGTATAAGTACCAGTAAAGAAGTGGGTCAGGGAACATACGTTCTACCACAACAAAAGCATTACAAACTAAAACAGGTCGCCAGCCTAATTAGGCATTCTTGTGTCAAGCAAAATGGTAATGCAGAAGGCAGTGCTAAGGCTAACCTAACCTTCCTTGACACACACACACACACACACACACACACACACACACACACACTACTTTCCTTTTATCTGTTCATACTACAACACAGTAACCTAACTTCGCAGAGAAATGTGCTACTAACAAACAAATGGCCAACGAGATAGGAAACAGTAACATATGCCTCTCAACAACACGTTCCTTAAATGAACTAGATGTAACAGTTTATAAAACCAATTACTGACACACATGAAAGTAGTAGCAATACTGAATGGGAAGAAGCTTGAAATGATTCTGAATTTAATTCATGGGGTCTGCTAGTGATCATAATCTATAACTTCACTGCATAGTACAGGGTCTCTGTGCCTGTGCACTAACCGACTTGCATTAGAATAGATAACACAGCAAATAGCTCTTTCTTAAACTCAGTTTAATGGAACCAAATAGAATGCAAATCTAACTACACTGGCTCTGAAGGAGCCTTTGCATTGCTTCATTAACTGACTAACCTAGTACATGAGAACCGATAAACTTACATGGTTTGAATAATCATGCTCATTAACAAAACTACAACAATATCTATGAGAAATGGTAAGTACTCTTATCACTAATTATTAATTAAATAAAGCACAACAAATTATATCTCATCAAATGAAAAATGGGCTTTCATAAGCAGTCTTTTGACCTACTCAGAAGTTATAATTGGCTATGCAAATGATAACACAACATTAAATTCAAGTTCAACCACCCGGAATTAAATTCACTAGGATAGGATTCCTGTCTAGGTTTGTGATTTGGGATAATCACAGTTGTAAGATAGTTCTTAGCAACTCCACGATTATTATTAAAATCAACCAAATTTCACAAATACCTGGTCCATTTACACAGTGCCAAATACAAACAATTTAGTGGAAGGCTGGTGCCACTGGTGGCGCAATTTGCAGTGGCTGTTAACATGGCGTCGATGTTGTCATAGCAATACTGTTGGCTTTGGCCCCGTTACATATCTTCTTGCCGTCGAAATTATAGTTTTATAGGGCCAAAAACCATGCTATGATAACGGCGGCATCTGAGGCCCTAAATACTGCCCTCAAATTCTTCTGACCTCAAAACTCCAGGAATATGAGCCACAATTAGTCGCTACTGCTAACGAGATTTTAACCACAGCACTGCTCAGTCCAGACTCCTTACCAATGACAAAGGAGGAGTTGCCACCCGTGCACCAACCACACCTTTTCCACTCCGCCAGACTACTTTCGTAGCTTCATGCCTTCCCCACATCTCTTACATTCAACCGTATGTTCCCTAACTATGGACCAAGTCATTTACAGTACATTGCATCACAATCATTCCATTAGTTATTTAAATCCACAAGCATAACTTAAACAACATCGTTCAAAAGTTCCACTTAACTGAAACATGTATACATAGTCAAAGAATTTCTATGGCAGATGCAGCAGTATACATAAGCATTACTACAAACTGACATTGAAATATCGATACAGATACAAAATAGGTCAAAATCAGGTGTTACAAGTGCTCAAAAATTTTTGTACCATGATAAATAACAATTATCAGTACTTAATGTGCCTTCAAGCAGTTGTACATAACACTGTGCCTCGACATGAATCCAAGATCATCAGAATACCAAAATCAACTCCAAAACTGATTGTGATCTTTACAGTCTGCTGAAGCTATTCCCCATCTCCACTGTGGTGTTGTGCCCATAACCAATGAAGACAGCACTTGCTTCCTCAGGTTACTGACCAAATGATCACCATCTGTGCTGACAGTTGTCCATGTGGTAAAGGTTTGCACCATCTCTGTGAGGCCCCTTGGATTTGGCTCCTCACTGAATACCCTTATTTGTGTCTCTCCAGAAACTGACTCTTACCCACAGAAGATATAATTGAACCAGACAACGCCAAAGTGGACAGTGCACCATGCACCATCCATTGGCCCACAAATTGTCAGCCACTACCTGCAGCGGCCTCTAGGGCTTGTTCAAGTTGAAGTCTGCGCTTTCTCTCCACACAGCAGACTTCTACTCAGTTCACCATCTCCAGTCTCAGCCTGCCGATCAGGTAATCTGGATCGTCACAGCAAAACCTGGAGCCCACCGATGCACCACAGGTCTGCCAGCTGCTTCCGCATCTTTCCAATCTTATGTACACAACTTGTGTCAGTATTTTGCAGCCATGACTTAATAAACTGATAGTTCGATTACATTCACATTTCTCAGCATCACGCATCTTTGGAATGGAAATTTTTATTTGCTTCTTTAAGTTTCAGGGTGTTTCACCTGTTGCATATGCAGGGTGTAATGGGTATAAGTTTACATATTGCTGTTGGTGACTAGGGATGGAATACTGAACAACACTTTCAGACTAAAATTAGTTACCATAAGCTGTATGTTTTTAGGTTGGTTAGTACCACAAATTGTGGCAAGAGAAAGCCATCAACACTTATTTTTCCCTGAGAAAGAAATCAGGTGTTGAAGCGTGGATGGATGGACACAAAATGTTTGTATTGACATAGTCCACTTAGTGGTGTGGTTATGGTCATGTGGAAAACATCAGGTTGTAAGGTTTTCTGCCTGTTCGTGGGAAGACTCCAAAGCAGAGAAAAAAAATCAACCCACTAATATAAGTACATATTAAGATACTACACTGAAAAGTATCAACATTTATACTCTTTATGCCATGTAGTCTGTGGACCAGATCGAACTTAGTTTCGTCATGCCTTGCTCTCTCACAGATCTAAAAAGCTGTGAGGGAAAATCGTCTATTGGGGCCCTGTTTCGACTTGGTTCTTTCAGTGTTCTATCACATTTATCTCCCATCAGGGTCTATGATATCTTCTATTTCATTTTCATCTACTATCTCTTCCATTTCTAAAATATTGTCTAGTTCATTTGCCCCGTATACATCTTTTATATGTTCATTCCACTTTTCAAATTTCCCCTCTTTGTTTAATAATGGCTTGCCCTCTTAGCTCTTGGTTTTCACACAGTTGCTTTTATTTTCTCCAAAAGTCTCTTTCATGTTCCTACAGAGAGCGTCAGTCTAACCTATAGTCTTGCATGATTCTACAACCATTCCTTTTTGCACTTAACTTGCGAAAATCATTTTTTAGATGGCTGTTTTCATATTCGTCTGCTTCATTTACTGAAATTTATATTTTCTCTTTTAGCAATGAAATACAGCATTCCCTGTATCATCCAAGGTTTTCTAACAGACCTTGTCTACATGAATATTTGTTTCCACTATTTCATCTCTCAAAAGTACTAGTTCGTCTCCTTGTGTGTTTTTTTATCTGTTTCTGACAAGGGCTCCCTAACACTTATTTGAAACCCCCCCCAGCAACTTCTCATTCTTTCACTTTTGTTAAGTCCTGACACCACAGTGCACTTTCGCTGTAACTCATCGTTTCCTCTGACGTCTCCTAAGAGTATGGATGTAGTGTTTATACAGCAAATGCCAAAAATGTGAAGCACCCAGAAGAAATGATCAAGTGTCAATGTAACTTGGTACACAAATGTACCTTCGGTGGGTACGTAAATGAGTAGAGTTACAGTTCTCTGTGAGATGTAGAACTGCCACCAGGTTGGATTAGTTTTGGTAGTGTTTAGTGTGGTTACCAGGCATGGTAGTGCATGTAGGGGTGTGGACAACATCATATGTTGCGTGATTCCGCTTACTTCTATGAAACATCGCTATCGGCTACTTACAGCGTTTGAAAGGGCACCACTGTCCATCACCGTTTGACCAGAGGGTCTAATCATGCAATATCCAAATCTGGATGTGAAAGTGGCCCAATGCTGAACAGCATCGTTAAAGCTCTGGTCGACCACCTCTACCACCACATGAGAGGTTCACCATATTAACCTCTTCGCTTCAGCACTTGGTATCCTACACCAAGTAATGAACTCTATTCTAAATTCTGTGTCAACGAACATCGTTGTCCAGAGATAAGCAGCAGCCAGGCCAGCAAATTACCACCCCATACGTAGGTTGCTGTTAACACAACAACACAAATATCATCATTTGACGTGGTACTGTGAATGGAAAGCATGGCCTGCTATGAATGACGTTGCATTCTCTTTAGCTATGAATCGTCTTTCTGTACTACCACAGATGACCACCATTGGAATATCTGGCAGTGACGTGTCGAGAGGTCCCACACTTCCAATGTATGGAGGGGCACAGCAGTGTTACTCCCGGCATCATGAAGCGGGTGCCATGGGGTATGACTTCAGGTCACATTTGGTAGTGTTTGGGGGAACTCCAACTCCAAAACGGTTGTTACAGGTTTCAACAGGATAATGCTCGTGACAATGGCATGTATCTCTATGAGATGTCTGCATGATGCAGAGGTACTCCTGTGGCCACGAAGATCCCCAGATCTGTCCCTGATAGAACCTCTGGGACCACCTTGCATGTAAACTTCACCCCAGTAGCAGCATCCAGGACATCAAAGACAAATTATGAAAGTTGTGGGCGTGTCTGCCCAATGAGAAGATCCAACGGTTTTAGGGGACCACACGCTGCCTATCTAACCCACGTTAATTTAGGCAAGTATTTGACCTATATCTGAAAAAAACTATTTGTTGCAGGACCTTAATATTTTTACTGTATGTTACATGATGCTAATGGAGTCAACGGTAGTAAAATCTACATTATCGTTTTTATAGTTTTTAAGAAATACTTTTTTAAATTTATTAACAAAAATATTAACTTTTTCTGCAGAAAATATTTTTTGTGAACTTCCTAATGAGGAAATATTAATGAATGTAGTACCAGAGGTGGCTTTTTATATAATGCAGAGTATCTGAAAATTTCATTCATTTATCTATGATAGTTTCTGATACAATGGGGCATATGTACTAAAAATTTTAGTTTGCAGAAAATTGACTTTAAAGAAAAAACTTTTGAAATTTGTGACTTGCAGTTAATTAAAACTCTTCTGCTACATATGACTGCCCTTCTTAGGCCTCTAGCAGGTCTTCAGCTTCTTTTTCACCTTCCTGGATGTTTGTCTTGCTTTCTTGACCATATTAGATGCAGACCTGTCTGCATCGGCTATCCTCATTTTATGGCAATGTTGCAGCCCAGTGACCATATTTTCTCCAGTATTAATTTGCAGCTTTTTCAGTATCCAACACTTTCCAATATTACCACAACTGAATGTAATAACAGTATTATGAATCCTAGTTTTATTGTGTGCTTGGTTACAAATACAGTTTAGGAAGGCGTTTCCAAATTATGCTGTTCAAACATTCATTTGGGTTCTGTGTCTGCCCATGCAGAAATTTCCTTAGAAGGTCAGGAAGAGACAAGTCTCTGAAAATAGGTTTAATTGCTGTAATAACAGCAGCAGTAAGAGAATGCTGGTGAGAACAAGATTCTCCAGTTACCCGCACCCTATTGTATTTGCACCATGAATTTTCTCGTGATGGACGCAATCCATGACATGGCTTATCAGCAGTAGAGGACTTATGGAAGTATATGGCCCAAATATCACTCTTCATTGCCTCCAGATTTTCTGTATTTCTCCTAATTGCCTGCCCATATTATACCTGCAAGTTTTCTGTAACAACTAATCGCAATCATACTTGAACAAAACTAACCGCGTGTTTGAAAACGTGTTGTTTACAAACAGCAGAAACAATAGATCACCGACCGTTGCATTCCAACGATAGCCAACACACTCGGGAGTAAAAAAAAATCTCTAACGTGCAATGTAGGGGATATGATCTAAAATATATGCAGAAAAGTAAGTAACGGAAAAGTGGGCGTGGCACAAAAACAGACGTGGTAGGAAAATGCTCTTTAAATGCACGAAAAATTTTTTTCAGCAAAATCCTTTTCAGAGTACTTAAATAAAGCCTTAATCTATCGAAATATGATGAAACCAAAAATCGATTTTTTTCGATCTGAACCAGGGGGTGGTCCCCTTAATGTCGCGCATCAGTGTATAGATCCAGGCCAGAGGGTGCAACCTCCCGCTGATAAATGGGTTGAAACTGCCAAGATCGTTGTAAATATGTCTAGAGTTTGTAATCACTGAAATAACATCATATCCCTCATAACCCCTGAAGTTTCAGTTTGTTCTTGCTCCTGTTCTGGGTGCTTCAGACTTTGGTCAGTTAATGTATTTGTGAGAATATTGTCTGTCGTACTTTTACTGTTGCTCCGTGTAAAGAGCGTTCAACAACTTCACTGCCAGAACAGTCCGAGCCTGTGGAACTCCGCAAGATGCGCGGCCGAGTTCCTTGCGCACTATGTCACTCTCTGCTGCCCTGCCCCTGTCTTCTGACTAGCGTCTCGATGCCAGACACGCGCCACCGCTGTGACCACATCTGGGACGGCGGCCGCCGGCACTTTCCGTGCTGGCGCCGCTCCCACATACTTCTCCGTCTTACGCGCACATCCTTGGGCAGATTGTGACATTCCTAGCGGCCAAGACGGCCAATCCCGGGGACAGTCCTAAGGCGTGACGTGTTGTTGGGTGTGTAAAACTTTGCTTCTCTTGTTCTTCTCTTTACATTTCAGATGAGGTGGTTACTCATCGTTATTTGTCGTATTGGGTCAAAGGTCGATTGACTGCACCCAGATATATGCAGTGGGGCCGAAGTTAAGTGATCTTTTGGGAGCAGGGGAAGGGACGAAGAAACACCATCATGTGCGAGGAAAATTTTCGAATGTATTGTAAACAGTTCGAGAACTTTGGTACTGTGGATTAACTTCATTTATTTATATGCTACCTGACAAACCCGACATTGCCCGGGTATTCATTTCGCCAATATTCTATTAAAAGTTAGAACAAAAAATACTAACTGTTTTTGTAGTGCAATATCGAAAAAAATTCATTTCCTTACATTCGTTGAAACACCTCTGGAATTATGGAACACCTTCTGTTCGCAGGGCGCAGCTGCTTGGCGTGTCTACAAAGTGATTTTGTGAATGTATGGCCACGCCTCTTCATAGCTCTGCAGGTGGCTATTGTTTTGACGTATAGCCATTTGCGATTCGCAGTTGAAACCTGTCAAAAGCGCTGTCTGGTGCTAGGGATTTCCGTAAGTTCTCTCAACTGAAGGTGTGTCTCAGCAGTAAAGAGTAAATATATAAGAACTTCATGAATGACGCGGGAATTTTCTCACGCATCTCTTGATCTAAGTGTCATACAATGATGTGTTTGCATCTCATTGTTCACGACGTCATATCTCCGGAATTATTTGTGATACTATAATAAAAGTTTGTAGGTGCATTTTGTGGCATATGTGGATACTAATATAATTCTAATAGAATTAGTAGCATAGAAGTAATAAATTTAAACGTCATGCATTACGAAACAGTTTCTCACAAATTTCATTCATAGTGACGCCTTATCTCCGAAACTGTGGCAGGTAGGTGGTTCTTACTCTCACAGCCATTGTTGCATGATAACAAGAGGTTTGTATACCATGTTCATTTGCAATCTGTCCATTGGTTTAGGAGCAGATGTGGAACAAACACACATACATACATCCATTTTCATAATATGTATGGATTTTCGCAACTAGATTAGTGACTTAAGTTCGCGCTTTCAAACTGTTATAAGAAATAAAATACAGATAGCAAAAAGTTTTCTCCATGAACCATTCTACGGTTCTAAGAGTCAAAGGAGACGAAATGCAGGCAATAGCTGGAAAATATTTTATACCTTTACCCACATTTCTTAATTTGCACTTTGCACAGCCAGTAAGGAAAGCTACGAAAAACTTGGAAAAGTAATTAAAGTTCAGGGAAAAGACATAAAAGGTTTGTGTTTTTACGATGACATTACTAATTCTGACAGAGTAGGTAAAGAAAGTCAAAGATAGAATGAAAACATCTTGAAAAGAGGTGATAGATGGGGAGGAGAAATTTGCAGTTTCTGACTCTTTTGTTTTAAGAAAAAATGACCTAAATCAAAATGTCCCTTCAGAATTTTCTGGTCTAGATCATTTACTGTATAGAAAAGATAATGGTACACTTACAAATTTACCCTGCTGACCTACTTTCTTTCAACTCATTCACGTAAAAGAGAAAGAGTAGATGAGCTGGAAAATGACCAATTTTAGGTATTATATAAATGATATATATATATATATATATATATATATATATATATATATATGTATGTATGTATGTATGTATTTTAATCATATGTATTTTTATGTATCAGTAGGGAGTGGACATGCTGAGTGCATTAGGAGAGAGAAAAATGTGCAGTGCAGTGGCAAATAAGAGTATTAAATTTAAAAAAAGTTAGTTACCTTAAAAATTTCAAATCATTAAATTCATTAGTATTATTCATTATTATCTTTAATCCATTCTATCTCAGTGAAATTTGTCCATGTTCAAAAAATTAATAATCCCAATTACTTATTAAATTCAAATATCTATCTGGTATCAGAATCTTAAACTTCTTATGACACTCTATACAATTTTTTCCCAAATCCCATTTTAAACTATTTCTGTGTTTTAATATTATACAAAAAATTTACCTCACTGATATTTTAGGCAGATCAGAATTGCTTGCATCATTGAGTTTCTTGAATAGGGGCTCCATGTATACAGAAAAGCTTTTAACGTCATTTAAACTTAGTCTTTTAATTTTTAATTGTTGTTATTAAATTTTATCTACATAAATGGATAATAGAGGAAATGACAAAGAAAAACCTCTAAGGGTTTATACTGTTCAAGAGCTAGCAAGAAACGATATGTAACAAAACCTGAGTAATATTATTCACCTTTTAAAGATAACGAAATAAAGGGATTCCAGATTTTGCTTTCAATAATGTAGAAGATGAAAGTAAAAGCTGATAATATCCATATAGCAAGATATCTACTTTATTTTCCAATCATAGCTTTTAGCAGCGTGAGGACTCAACTTTTTTTTTATTTACTTCAACTAACACTTTGTACTAATTCACAGTTCTGTATTGTTCAATATTATTACACAAACAACCTTCATGATCTTCTAACCTTATTTTATTTTTCACAACATTTCACTCAACTCCTTTTGATCTTTCTCCTCCTTGTTGCCAGCTTTATAAGTGTACATTTTTGCTCTCAAACCACAATATTCTTCCATTATCTTTCCTTTACAATCATTTTTCATGTTTGCAAAACTTTCTTGTTTACTTGTGGAATATTGTATATATTATTAGTTGGATCATCATTAGTATCAAATTTATCGATTATTGATTTCATATCTTCATTTAAATCTTTAATCTGCACATATAAGTGTCAGCATCTCTATAACAAACTCAATATTTTCACTGTATTTTACTTTCACAGCTGCATAGTGAAAATCATACATCAGTTCTTGGGATAAATCAAGTATAATACCAACGTAAATTTGTTTATTAAACATAAGTTTAGCTTTCTTCATGTAACATGCAGCAACATTTTTACTAAACATTGTTCATCCTTTGAAGTTTGGATTTGATACAATTTCCTCACGTTTGTCTCCATCTGAAACCAATTTTACTGTATTTCCACTTTGTTTCTAATATTTTCCATCATTTTTCCAAATAGTGAACTATTTATCAAATTGTAGAAATCTTTATCAAAATCATTCATTCCTTTCATCCTAACTTCTGTATGCAAACCTATATAACTTTTCAACTGATCAAATTATTTAAATTTTAAAGCTCTGTACTTTTGTTGTCTTCATTGCTAGAGACAGATAGTGTTTAAGATATCTGTAGTGAACTACATAGTTATTTTTATCTTTTGAAGCTGTCAACAACCTACCTTCTTTCATTCAAGGCACAACTTTATTTTTAGGAACTAATGGTGTATCTCCATGTAAATCATACAGTTCTGTACCATATTCTATATCTACTTCAAATAAACAGTGAACTGCCAAAGAAACAGCTATAGGCATTCGTTTTAAAATACTGATATATGTCAACAGGCAGAATACAGTGCTGCAGTTGGCATTGCCTATATAAGACAACAAGTGTTTGGCTCAGTTGTTAGATCAGCTATTGCTGCTACAATGATGGGTTACCAAGATCTAAGTGAGTTTGGTGTTACAGCTGGTGCCCGAGCAATGGGACACAGCATCTCTGAGGTAGCAATGAAGTGGAGATTTTCCCATAGGCTCAATTCATGAGTGTACCATGAATATCAGGACTCTAGTATAACATCAAATCTCTGACATCACTGCGACTGGAAAAAGATCCTGCAAGAATGGGACCAACGGCGACAGAAGAGAATCCTTCAAAGTGACAGAAGTGCAACCCTTTTGCAAATTGCTACAGATTTCAATGATGGGACAACAACAAGTGTCAGCACATGAACCATTAAATGGAACATCATCGACATGGCCTTTTGGAGTTGAAGGTCCACTCATGTACCCTTGAAGACTGCATGACACACAGCTTTATGCATCACCTGCACCCGTCAACACTGACAGTGGGCTGTTGATGGTTGGAAACATGTAATTCGGTCAGATGAGTCTCTTTTCAAAATGTATGAATCAGATTGACATGTATGGGTATGGAGACAACTTCATGAATCCATGCACCCTACATGTCAGAAGGGAACTGTTCAAGTTTTTCGAGGCTCTATAATGGTGTGGCACACATGCAGTTGGAGTGATATAGACTGCTGACATGTCTAGATACGACTCTGACAGGTCACATGTATGAACTCATTCTGTTTGATCATCCTGTCTGATCACCTGCATCCATTCATGTCCAAGGTGCATTTCGATGGACTTGGGAAATTCCAGCAGCAAAATGCGACACCCTATTGGTCCAGATTGCTACACAGTGGCTTCAGGAACACACTGGCCACCAAAGCCCCCCACAGATGAGCATCACTGAGCATATGTGGGATGCCTTGCAACATGTTGTTAAGAAGAGATCTTTACCCCCTCTCACTCTTACAGATTTATGGACAGTCTGCTGGATTCATTGTGTCACTTCACTCCAGCACTAATTCATACATTAATCGAGTCCATGCCATGTTGTGCTGCAGCATTTCTGCATGCTTACCGAGGCACTACATGATAAAAGGCAAGTGTACCAGTTTCTTTGGCTCTTCAGTGTATATCCAGCTTTAGAAGTGTCTAACACCTCACATATTTTTAGAATCAAACAATCCTGGATCATCCCATTTAAAATCCAGCACACAGTAAGTATTGACTCATAGTACAACCATGCAGACTGCTTGCATGTAAATATGCTATCGAACTTGATATCTCTTTAGAAAATAATCTTTCATGTATTTATTATTCTCTTTGACATATATTCTACAACTTTAGAATATAACATCTGTTATTCCACTTTCTACCAATAGCATCAAATCCTTACCATGTAATAATTCATGTGGTTCTCCATTCTTTTTAGCATACCAGCGAAGATAAACCTGTTCAAGTAAAATACCAAGCTGGATTTAATCATATATATTTATACAAGGTTTTCTGAAACTTTCATAAACATCAATCAGTGACAAACCATTAGTTTGAGGTATAGATGACATTCACCAACATTTTTATATTAAATTTTTGCCAAACTAATGTTGCATGGTTGTAATCTTCCTCACTTACTTACAGTCATTCCATTTACTCTAAAATTATTATGTTAATGAAAGCTGTCTTTCTTCAAATTTCTTCCAATTATCTATTTAATCATAAATATAATCACCTTTATTGATTTCTAAACTGACTAGATTTTATGGAAAAAACTTTTTAATGTAGGTAATTTAATTGCTTTTCAAATTTGATGAATGACTGTCAAGAGTTGAATATAAGTGTATCAATACACCTCATCTACAAGTTTTCTGTATTCTTGGCTAAAGTAATACTTCTTTCTTCAAGGTATCAGTGTATGTTTTTATGATAACCATGTTCTTTTATGAACAAATGAGAATCATATACTGAGAGATTATGCAAAGCAATTGATACTAAATTAGGAGGGTTCAATTGAAGATTACATTGACTGTAAAGTGGACATACACATTTTCTAGTCAAATGATCATGGTGATGATCTTTTGTATTATTTTTTATATAATGATATCTACATAATGAGCATGAGGTTGATATTGCATCTCTTGATTTTTCTTCAGGTCTTAATGGCCTCATTGCTTCAATTACAGAATAAATTCTTTCAATTTCTGCAACTTATATTTTATGCCTGTAATGAGCTTTTTAAGGCAATTTGGTTGTATGTATACCATTTGATCTTTATAGTCTCCACTGATGTACTTCATAAATTTATAAATTAACATTGTTTATGTTTGTGATATTTCTTAGTGTAATATTTGTGAATTAATTTTAATTCTATTAGATTAACTTTTGATTGTTAAGGTTACATCTGTCTTAATATTTCCTTATACAACCGTTATGATTATCACTCTATGTTGATACTGGATAGTTTTAAATTAGTTTAAATTCTTTGTCACTTATGAATTTGGTTGACAGTTAGGCATTTTCAATCAAAAGCTCTCAAAATCTGCATAAACAACAAAAGGAGATTTCTCTGTATGTTGATAATTTTTAAGACTTACACAGAAGCATATCTCTTGTAATCCTAGTTTTAACTGTTTGTTAATTAAGCAGTTCAGTGTGTGACTTATTTTTCCCCACTGTCCATAAACACATATCAGGAACAAATTTTGCTCTTCATATTCTGTAACTTGACTTGAAACAAGCCTAGACAGTTTTTTTTGTATAAAAATTGGATGTTTCCACCATTTCCAATAAACCTAAGTTACATGTTTCTCTTTCTTATGCTTTGTATCTTTTAATGAACGCCCTTGTAATGTTTCATAAGATGAATAAACATTAATAGATGTGTAAATCTTAGTCTCAATTATTGGAGTATTGTCCACCACAATAGGAAATCCAAAATTTTTGTTTCTGATAAGTATCAAGATCAACATTTCTATATTTTGTGGTTCTATCCACATTTTTATCTCAAGGAAAAGCAGCAGATTTTATCGCTATTAGAAAACATTTTTGCTAATTATTTTTACATCAACATAAGCTTTCATATATTTCATTGATTCTGGCAAGGCAATGAAACATGAGTATCTCAATGAAAAATATATATTAATTACTAACTGCAAGCTCATAAACGTATTAAATGGGTAACCTGACCATTGTGCTTCATAATTAGATGTTTCCTATAAAATATTTTGTTTACCACAGTCAAATGTTTTAACTAACTCACACTCTCTCTGGCGATTCTACAGTTTTTTGTTCGACATCTAAATTACATAAAACTTGCACTTATTTGCAGTCTGCACTCACATAGAAGTTTAAAATTTACTTTTGGACCTTGACGAATTTTTAGATAATATTTCACTATTTTCATGACTTTCAGCTTTGATGCATTCAAGAAAAACTTAGACTCAGTTAAGTTTACATTATTTTCATGATATATAGTCTGTGATCTGTTAGCAAATGCTTTGTCAACTAGATAAACTGTAACTGTTCTTCCTTCTCTTGATTTTTCAAATATATTCTTAGGAAAAGGAAATATATTTCTTTCAATGGCTTTCCATCATTATTTTGAAAGAAAATCATCTTCATTCAATTTTAGAATAAGGTAACCTTTTCCAAAGAGGTATATTAATAGATGGAGTTACACCAGATTTATTTAAGTTATTACATCCAGTCAAATTATTTCTTCTTCAGTAAACACTATGTGGAACAGTTGTAAACTGCTCTATTTTTGTATCTTATTTAATAGAAATAAAAATTTAAAATGCTAAAATAAAACCAATTGAGACCATGATCATCCTGATGTTCCATACTGCCCTCAGATTTGTTATTTTTGAAGTTTGCAGAGTACATTTCTTACATATTTTTGAAATTTCGTTTTTGCATGATAGTTTTGACTAAAAACCCTCCAAATCTTTAATTTTTCGACTACTGATACTTTTTTCCTTATGTTATCACAATCAGCTATGTTGTTCGTCAGTTTCTATTGATGACAATATCTTCTAATCTTCATCACTTAGAATTTATTTCAAGTAATTAACAGAATAGCATATAGAAAAGTTCTTTCCACATACCCAAGGTATTTATTTGCTATTACACATTCCTGTATGATATTGATTTGAACATTGTCCAGATATCGTTCTATAACAGTATTTGGTATATTTTGGTTATATAAACTTTTAATTGACTTCACAGTTTTGCTGTACTTACACGTTTTGTATTTGATGTCTTCCATTAAGTATAAAATAATTTAATAATGAACTATAAAATTTATATAGGTGCAAAATTTTCTGATTTTTCCTTATATTGTTCAATACATTTATTACCTCTGTAATTAATGCTAACGATTCATTTCAGTCAATACCAAACAAAGATAAATAAGATGTACCAGCTCTGTTTACTTTTGTGTGACTTGATTATATTGATAGGATACACTATCCTTGGAAAGTACATCACATTAATACATCTGAATGGAGAATTTATTACTGTTGGCAATCCAGCAATTACATTAATGTTAAAAATAAAATTTATGGTACTATAATAGTACAAATCATTACAGAATATATGTGTTCCACCTAAATATATGTTTACTGTACCATTTAATTTTACATCTTGACCTTATCCTGTACGAGATAGTAGCCTTGGACATTCTGGGATTAGCTATGAACAATGTGAATTTATCATGTATATCATATTGTCAACAAGTGACACTGCTTTGCTTTATTTTTTGTAAATCATATAGCAATAATGTTAACCAAATATTAATAAATTGCAATCTCATATGATTACCTATCCACACACACCTCTGATAAAAAAGATATATAACATTCCCTTCACAAATAAGAAATGATCGAATTTCTTAATTTGACCTAATGAAACAACTGTTTCAGATAACACAATTGGTATACTTTTTGGTAAAGATGGCTGTGTTGTTGGTACAGATTGTTTTTTACCATACAAGTTTTGAATAGCATCAGTATCACCTTGATATAACTCCAAATATGAGCCATTGTAGTAAGCACACATTATTGATGCATAAGTGTTTCAATGCAGGTAACGTAATGCATGACCAGTTATATAAACTAAACCTTCAGATATGTTGGTGTGGTTGTTTTGTAGATCCCCATGAATATCCAACTATCATATCTCATCTTTATCCATATGTATCTCTACTGGATCATTATTCATATTTTGAGAAAAAGCATGACCTAACCCATTGCCTCTTCTGTCTAGAACTTTTGAACAACTTTAATTTCTCTTATGAAATTTTCAGTTAAGTTTGATGTGATATACTATCCTAATTTATATTGTCTTGAAAGTCTCTTAGAAAAATCTGCAGATAAATTTTGTGTAGTTAATTTTATCCTGAATGCTCATGAAAGCTTCAGACACTGAAAATCTCCTGATGCAAACATCAATCCAGCTTCATTAAATAGGTCATTGGTTTTAATATAATCAGCAACTTTATTAATATATGTTTCTATTCTTAAATAAAATTTGTATAATTCTTCAAAACAAGGTATGAGCATACTGGTTAAAATATTAATAATAATAAATGATCTCTAATATAAATACTTAAAAATCACAATTCCAGATGCACAGAAACAAAATGCACTTCTTGGTTTAGAATATGAATACATTCAAATTTTTTGTAATAAATAGCATCAATACAAATCACTTCTAACGCCATTTACATCTTCATGAATATATTTAAGTTTATTCAAAAGAATTAGCAACTAAATTTAGGTACTTGGTTCAAAGATATTTAGTGTCCATTTTTTGAAGAGACAAATGTATTGATTACTAATGATATTTTGTATTTTTATATGAAATTCCAGGGATTAGAAACTTAATCCCTGAAGGTTTTAAACGAAAGAAGATTAATTATGTTCAATTTCTGAATGATAGTGAAATTATGTTCACAAACATAGATTATGATTCCAGAATGAGATTTTCACTCTGCAGTGTAGTGTGTGCTGATATTAAACTTCCTGACAGATTAAAACTGTGTGCCGGATCAAGACTAGAACTCGGGACCTTTGCCTTTCGGGGGCAAGTGCTCTACCAACTGAGCTACCCAAGCACGACTCATGACCGATCCTCACAGCTTCAATTCTGCCAGTACCTCGTCTCCTACCTTCCAAACATCACAGAAGCTCTTCTGCGAACCTTGCAGAACTAGCACTACTGGCTTAGCCACAGCTTAGGGGATGTTTCCGGAATAAGATTTTCACTCTGCAGCGGAGTGTGCGCTGATATGAAACTTCCTGACGGATTAAAACTGTGTGCCAGGCCGAGATTCGAACTCGGGACCGTTGCCCGTGAAAGGCTGCTGTCTATTTACCCGACACACACTTCCTAAATTTAGTCCTATGTTCATTGTTTCATTCGTAGTTCACTGCTCCCTCTCCTAGCTTTATAGAACATGTCCACAATTCTAATGGCTTCTATAGCGTCTAGCACAGTAGAGATGGGCACTTTATTTCTTTCTACTTTCTCTTCTTCTTCATCTCCCTCGCTCACTTCATCGTCGCTTTGGGCCAGCTTCTTTACTTCGTCTTCAGTTTGCGCATCAGTTGTAAAAAATTTATCACCTATTATTGAGCAGATTTTATAGTCACACTGATTGAAAATAACACATTTGTAGGGCGGCGGATAAATAAACAAAATTGTCGATACTTTGTTTTTAGGCTTGTGAAAAGACACTTAAATCGTCTGTTCGTGCTTTAGAGCTAACTTCTCCGTTTACAAGAGTCTCCAAACTATTTTTGCGGTCGTCCAGGGAGCGATGGAGAACAAACTAACCATAATTCCAAGTCTGCAAGAAAATGTTTCTACATGTTGTCTACTCAGCGGGATGAGGAACTATAACCATACAATGGTTCAAATGTCTCTGAACACTGCAGGACTTAACAGCTGAGGTCATCAGTCCCCTAGAACTTAGAACTACTTAAAGCTAAGTAACCTAAGGACATCACACACATCCATGCCCGAGGCAGGATTAGAACCTGCGACCGTAGCAGTCGCGCGATTCCGGACTGAAGCGCCTAGAACCGCTCCGCCACCAAGGCCGACTAACTATAACAACAAATAGTAGTTTTCAGTTTTAAATGATTGATATATTCGGTAAAGGTACACATGCCCATAATATAATAATATCCCCAATTATAATAATATTATCCCTATCGGAAGTAGCACTGTTTACAGTTGACAGGCTACCTCTAAGGGAAGTCCAAAGTAAAATGGTCTGTCTCCCTGACTTATAATCACTAAAAGTTATCCAATGTCGCCACCTGCCACACAGTTTTGTGAATATTTCTGCTGACACACAAACAGATACTTCCGTGCAATCGAAGAGATGCAGGACGGTGTACAGTCCTCGCAACTTCACTTCCGACTTCAACGGAATACTCATTCAAGTTTGCCCAGCTCTGACGTCATCCAAGGTACACTGCAAGCAGGCGTTAGACTGACGCGAAGAGATTGATATCGCTGCGGGAAGTGTCTCTCTGGTCGTATTTATACACTGAAGAGCCAAAGAAACTGGTACACCTGCCTAATATCGTGCAGGGCCCCCGCGAGCACGCAGAAGTGCCGCAGCACGACGTGGAATGGACTCTTCTAATGTAGAACTGGAGGGAACTGACACTATCAATCCTGCAGGTCTGTCCATAAATCCGTAAGAATACGACGGGGTGGAGATCTCTTCTGAACAGCACATTGCAAGGCATCCCATACACACTCCTGGAAATGGAAAAAAGAACACATTGACACCGGTGTGTCAGACCCACCATACTTGCTCCGGACACTGCGAGAGGGCTGTACAGGCAATGATCACACGCACGGCACAGCGGGCACACCAGGAACCGCGGTTTTGGCCGTCGAATGGCGCTAGCTGCGCAGCATTTGTGCACCGCCGCCGTAAGTGTCAGCCAGTTTACCGTGGCATACGGAGCTCCATCGCAGTCTTTAACACTGGTAGCATGCCGCGACAGCGTGGACGTGAACCGTATGTGCAGTTGACGGACTTTGAGCGAGGGCGTATAGTGGGGATGCGGGGGGCCGGATTGCTCAACACGTGGGGCGTGAGGCCTCCACAGTACATCGATGTTGTCGCCAGCGGTCGGCGGAAGGTGCACGTGCCCGTCGACCTGGGACCGGACCGCAGCGACGCACGGATGCACGCCAAGACCGTAGGATCCTACGCAGTGCCGTAGGGGACCGCACCGCCACTTCCCAGCAAATTAGGGACACTGTTGCTCCTGGGGTATCGGCGAGGACCATTCGCAACCGTCTCCATGAAGCTGGGCTACGGTCCCGCACACCGTTAGGCCGTCTTCCGCTCACGACCCAACATCGTGCAGCCCGCCTCCAGTGGTGTCGCGACAGGTGTGAATGGAGGGACGAATGGAGACGTGTCGTCTTCAGCGATGAGAGTCGCTTCTGCCTTGGTGCCAATGATGGTCGTATGCGTGTTTGGCGCCGTGCAGGTGAGCGCCACAATCAGGACTGCATACGACCGAGGCAGACAGGGCCAACACCCGGCATCATGGGGGAGCGATCTCCTACACTGGCCGTACACCACTGGTGATCGTCGAGGGGACACTGAATAGTGCACGGTACATCCAAACCGTCATCGAACCCATTGTTCTACCATTCCTAGACCGGCAAGGGAACTTGCTGTTCCAACAGGACAATGCACGTCCGCGTGTATCCCGTGCCACCCAATGTGCTCTAGAAGGTGTAAGTCAACTACCCTGGCCAGCAAGATCTCCGGATCTGTCCCCATTGAGCATGTTTGGGACTGGATGAAGCGTCGTCTCACGCGGTCTGCACGTCCAGCACGAACGCTGGTCCAACTGAGGCGCCAGGTTGAAATGGCATGGCAAGCCGTTCCACAGGACTACATCCAGCATCTCTACGATCGTCTCCATGGGAGAATAGCAGCCTGCATTGCTGCGAAAGGTGGATATACACTGTACTAGTGCCGACATTGTGCATGCTCTGTTGCCTGTGTCTATGTGCCTATGGTTCTGTCAGTGCGATCATGTGATGTATCTGACCCCAGGAATGTGTCAATAAAGTTTCCCCTTCCTGGGACAATGAATTCACGGTGTTCTTATTTCAATTTCCAGGAGTGTATGCTCAATAATGTTCATGTCTGGGGAGTTTGGTGGAGTGTTTCTGGAGCCACTCTGTAGCAGTTCTGGTCGTGTGGGGTGTCGCATTCTCCTGCTGAAATTGCCCAAGTCCGTCGGAATGCACAATGGACATCAATGAATGCAGGTGATCAGACAGGATGCTTAGGTACGCGTCATTTGTCAGAGTCGTATCTAGTCGTATCATGGGTCCATATCACTACAACTGCACACACACCACACTATTACAGATCCTCCACTGGCTTGAACAGCCCCTGCTGACATGCAGGTAAATGAATTCATGAGATTGTCTCCATACCCGCACACGTCCATCCACTCCGTATGATTTGTAACACTCGTTCGACCAGGTAACATGTTTCCAGCCATCAACAGTCCAATTTCGGTGCTGACGGACTCAAGCGAGGCGTAAGGCTTTGTGTTGGACGATCATCAGGGGTACAAGAGTGGGCCTTCGGCTCCGAAAGCCCATATCGACGGCGTTCCGTTGAATGGTTCGCCCTCTGACACTTGTTGATGGCCCAGCATCGACATCTGCAACAATTTGAGGAAAGGTTGCACTTCTGTCACGTTGTACGATTCTCTTCAGTTGTCCTTGGTCCCGTTCTTGGAGTATACTTCTCCCGGCCCAATGATATGGGAGATTTGATGTTTTACCGGTTTCGTGATATTCACGGTACACTCATGAAATGGTCGTACTGGACAATCCCCACGTCATCGCTACCTCGGAGATGCTGTGTCCCATCGCTCGTGCGCCGACTACAGCACCACGTTCAGCCTCACTTAAATCTTGATAACCTGCGATTGTACCACCAGCAACCGATCTAACAAATGCGCCAGATACTTGTCATGTACAGGCGTTGCCGACCTCCAGCCCCGTAGTATGCTTGTTTACATATCTTTGTTTTTGAATACGCGTGCCTGTAGCAGTTTGTTTGGCGCTTCAGTATATATGGAGGTAGCAGACTGCCAAATGGAATATATGCTATTAGCATTCCCAGGCAGATGTAGCAGCATCTAAATGGCCCCTTTCTTGGACATAATATCTCTGTCGTTTAAGATTTTACTGTTTTCTTAATTTTTATACACTACCGGCTATTAAAATTACTACACCACGAAGACGACGTGCTACAGACGCCCAATTTAACCGACAGGAAGAAGATGCTGTGATATGCAACTGATTAGCTGTTCAGAGAATTCACACAAGGTTGGCGCCGGTGCCGACACCTGCAACGTGCTGCCATGAGGAAAGTTTCCAACCGATTTCTTATACAAAAACAGCGGTTGACTGGCGTTGCCTGGTGAAATGTTGTTGTGATGCCTCGTGTAAGGAGGAGAAATGCGTACCATCACGTTTCCGACTTTGATAAAGGTCGGATTGTAGCCTATCGCGATTGCTCTTTATCGTATCGCGACATTGCTGCTCGCGTTGGTCGAGATCCAATGACTGTTAGCACAATATGGAATCGGTGGGTTCAGGAGCGTAATACGGAACGCCGTGCTGGATCCCAACGGCCTCGTATCACTAACAGTCGAGATGACAGGCATCTTATCCGCATGGCTGTAACGAATCGTGCAACCTCCTCTCGATCCCTGAGTCAACAGATGGGGACGTTTGCAAGACAATAACCATCTGCACGAACAGTTCGACGACGTTTGCAGCTCGGAGAACATGGCTGCGGTTACCCTTGACGCTGCATCACAGACAGGAGCGCCTGCGATGGTGTACTCAACGACGAACGTGGGTGCACGAATGGCAAACCGTCATTTTTTCGGATGAATCCAGGTTCTGTTTACAGCATCATGATGGCTGCATCTGTGTTTGGCGACATCGCGGTGAACGCACATTGGAAGCGTGTGTCCGTCATCGCCATACTGGCGTATAACAGCGTGATGGTATGGGGTGCCATTGGTTACACGTCTCGGTCACCTCTTGTTCGCACTGACGGCACTTTGAACAGTGGACGTTACATTTCAGATGTGTTACGACCCGTGGCTCTACCCTTCATTCGATCCCCCAGAAATCCTACATTTCAGCAAGATAATGCACGGCCGCATGTTGCAAGTCCTGTACGGGCCTTTCTGGATACAGAAAATGTTCAACTGCTGCCCTGGCTAGCACATTCTCCAGATCTCTCACCAATTGAAAACATCTGGTCAATGGTGGCCGATCAACTGGCTCCTCACAATACGCCAGTCACTACTCTTGATGAATTGTGGTATCGTGTTGTAGCTGCATGGGCAGCTGTACCTGTACACGCCATCCAAGCTCTGATTCAATGCCGAGGCGTATCAAGGCCGTTATTACTGTCAGAGGTGGTTGTTCTGGGTACTGATTTCTCAGGATCTATGCACCCAAACTGCGTGAAAATGTAATCACATGTCCATTCTAGTATAATATATTTGTCCAATGAATACCCGTTTATCATCTGCATTTATTATTGGTGTAGAAATTTTAATGGCCAGAGTTAAGTTTTCTTTAGTTACTGAAAAACGTTTTCGTTCAACTGCATTAAACTCTGGTAGCTGAAAGTTTTAGAATGGAACTGACACTAGAACATGACCTCTGAACTCCCACTTAAGGATTTCTTGTAATTATTAGTACTGTCGACCCAGTCCTGGAATTTCACAACACTGTATTAGTTAATGAATCGTGTGCTCCAAGTAGTACCTCCTATCACAAATACAAATGATATTTAATCTACCATGAATAAACACATTTTCGTTCCAAATTTGGTTTTTAGTAAATAACTTAAAAAGTAATAGAGGCAACTTATTGGTGCCTGATATGTAAGATTTTTACATGTATCTGAGGCTATATGCTAATTTTCGTTTTCTGAGTCTAATATTTGGGCTATCAATTTTTCGTAAAAACGCCGATTTAGGCCAAAATATTGTCCTGATGAAGTTGAGACTTGTAACTTCTAATTGTGACATCCATTTGCATATTCTGAATCGTTTTCAGCTTTTAAGTCTTACTATTCAGCACCACCTTTTTTCTTATTTACTTTGTCTAACAATCATTTGATCATTCTGAGGCTTTACAGTGGTAACATTAATATGCAGGAGCACAGCCTGACGAAGTTTGTAAAAGTAATTTCAATTTTTAATATCACTCTTGGATTAATGGTGCAGTCCTTTGTATGCTAAGCAGAAGCGTGTTGTGATGACGTGGCGCTGGTTGTAGTGGACTGGGGTAAACCTTACATGCCTCTGCAGCTTATTGTTTACAGCGCTCGGTTCGCCGCAATTTGTGATTCCCGCACGACAGAAACAATTCTTGATGGCATGGCCTGTGACCTGACTCCAAGCCTCGGTAACCGCTTCTCTATCCGCCTCGATAGTTGAGTGGTCAGCGCGACGGAAAGCCTTGCTAACAGGCCCGGGTTCGATTCCCGGCTGGATTTGAGATTTTCTCCGCTGAGGGACTGGGTGTTGTGTTCTCTTCCTCATCATCATCTCATTCACATCGTCGCGCCATTCGCCGAAGTGGCGCCATCTAAAAGACTTGCACTAGGCGACCGGTCTACCCGACTGGAGGCCCAGCCACACGACATTTCATTAATATGAGCTTACGATAGTGGAGTTTAAGACTCCTTATTACTTCTTGGTCCGTCGAATGCAATAATCTTGTCTATTCTGCAAGAAGAAAAACAAGCTTAATATTCTCCAGACGAGAGAGTGCAAGATGTGCTGAACAATTGTGGATAAGAACCAGTATCCTTTCTGACTTCTAAGCTCTCGATTCCAACGCGTTATTTCAATTTCAACGGGTTCGGAGGTCATTCACAACATTTTGCACTGGCAGATTTTTTACATGCTTAAAACATGTACGATTTTTGAATTGCCTATCACAAGCATTTTCTTCTTCTCAGTCCCATCTTCGTTAGCACGGACCAGAAGTGTTACTCTTTCCTTAGATAACTTGCCACGAACCAAAAAACACACGTACACATAGGACAAATTTTTCGTTCTTGAATCTCAGGGTTTTGTCAGGTGTCATTTTAAAAATGCCAGTGTCTGTCTCATCTGCTTTAATGATGTCAGTCTTCATATCCTTCACAGACTGTAGGCAGTGAGCCATTGTTGGATTGTTTCAGTAGTCACACTGCTAGCTTAACTGCTCACTTTTCCAAAAGTAATGCCGTGACTTGCTTCAGTCTGTCAGTCCAGTCACTGCTGCACACAAATTATACATTTTTTAATTTATTGGCAAGTTCTTCTGTTTTCGTCATAGGGAGAGGGCCACTAATGGGTACATTAATGCTCTTTTGTTGCTTAAACCACTTAAGGAGCGCTTCATCCACGTCTCTCTATTCAGCTTTTCGTAACCACTTCGTTTTAGATTCATTTTGTTCAAACGCATAAATAATTTTATCCCTGTTCTTCCAAATTGTTTTGACAGTGGAATTTACGAGGCCAGACTGACGACATTCTCGATTTCAAGAATCACTTTTTCTTCCACCATTAAATTATTTGTTTTATTGGCCATCAAGTTCTAAAATGCGTGCACTCCCTAACAAATTGTTATGAAAACTGACATCGCTTGCACTATTGGCCAGTTCTGTGGTTGTCACCACTATTGTATTCTGAATGCGCTCCGTAACAACGAGGCGAGAAGTCGGTACCACAGCTATTACTGACAGATGGGCAGTGAGATGAAACTGCCAGGTAGCTATATTTCAACAAAAGATTTCCTTCTACAGTACATTGATCCTTAGAAAATCTTGCTACTAACTGTGGCTAAAAATGACGTTATGTACGACGTTCACCCGTATGCTCTTGTTGTATTAAGAAAGGACGTGAATACAGGGCTATTACAAATAATTGAAGCGATTTCATAAATTCACTGTAGCTCCATTCATTGACATATGGTCACGACACACTACAGATACGTAGAAAAACTCATAAAGTTTTGTTCGGCTGAAGCCGCACTTCAGGTTTCTGCCGCCAGAGCACTCGAGAGCGCAGTGAGACAAAATGGCGACAGGAGCCGAGAAAGTGTATGTCGTGCTTGAAATGCACTCACATCAGTCAGTCATAACAGTGCAACGACACTTCAGGACGAAGTTCAACAAAGATCCACCAACTGCTAACTCCATTCGGCGATGGTATGAGCAGTTTAAAGCTTCTGGATGCCTCTGTAAGGGGAAATCAACGGGTCGGCCTGCAGTGAGCGAAGAAACGGTTGAACGCGTGCGGGCAAGTTTCACGAGTAGCCCGCGGAAGTCGACGAATAAAGCAAGCAGGGAGCTAAACGAACCACAGCCGACGGTTTGGAAAATCTTGCGAAAAAGGCTAAAGCAGAAGCCTTACCGTTTACAATTGCTACAAGCCCTGACACCCGATGACAAAGTCAAACGCTTTGAATTTTCGGCGCGGTTGCAACAGCTCATGGAAGAGGATGCGTTCAGTGCGAAACTTGTTTTCAGTGATGAAGCAACATTATTTCTTAATGGTGAAGTGAACAGACACAATGTGCGAATCTGGGCGGTAGAGACTCCTCACGCATTCGTGCAGCAAATTCGCAATTCACCAAAAGTTAACGTGTTTTGTGCAATCTCACGGTTTAAAGTTTACGGCCCCTTTTTCTTCTGCGAAAAAAACGTTACAGGACACGTGTATCTGGACATGCTGGAAAATTGGCTCATGCCACAACTGGAGACCGACAGCGCCGACTTCATCTTTCAACAGGATGGTGCTCCACCGCACTTCCATCATGATGTTCGGCATTTCTTAAACAGGAGATTGGAAAACCGATGGATCGGTCGTGGAGGAGATCATGATCAGCAATTCATGTCATGGCCTCCACGCTCTCCTGACTTAACCCCATGCGATTTCTTTCTGTGGGGTTATGTGAAAGATTCAGCGTTTAAACCTCCTCTACCAAGAAAGGTGCCAGAACTGCGAGCTCGCAGCAACGATGCTTTTGAACTCATTGATGGGGACATGCTGCGCCGAGTGTGGGAGGAACTTGATTATCGGCTTGATGTCTGCCAAATCACTAAAGGGGCACATATCGAACATTTGTGAATGCCTAAAAAAACTTTTTGAGTTTTTGTATGTGTGTGCAAAGCATTGTGAAAATATCTCAAATAATAAAGTTATTGTAGAGCTGTGAAATCGCTTCAATCATTTGTAATAGCCCTGTATATTGCTTATGGGGAAGTGGCCGTACCACAAAAATCGCGACGTTATAGCCGAGTTGTCGTTGTAACCGATGTCGTTATAAGAAAGTTCAGCTGTACTGCACGGCATAAACGTTGAAGAAGAGAAGAAAATTTCGGCACTACTCATACGTCGACATTGCTGCGAGCGAAATATTTGCCGCTGTCTCTATTTAGACTTCCGCTTGCGTAATTCGATACACAGGCGCGTGGGACTATCTCAGCCGCAAGCACGTGGAGCTGGAAGAACGGTCAGCGCATGTGCACCTCTGCAGTTTCGCAGGTCCCGTGTGTTGTGTTAACTCTCTCCACTATTCGAAATTTCTAAGTGAGAGTAAGCTAATATTACGGGACAAAAAACTATATTTGCATAATTAGGGCAGTCTTGTATATCACCTCTGTTGTTGTGTATCGGCACAATTGTACTGTCTCTCCATTCATTTGGAATCCTCTCTTCTTTACAGACCTGTCTCATCAAATCCCATAGTATATCTACTCCTATCATACACAGACACTTGCAAGATTCTATGGGGCTTTCATATGGCCCAGCTGTCTACCCAGTTTTGGTTTTCTTCACTACTGACACTACGTCTTCCATGGTATATCCCATGTCACGATTTGGCTGATGTCACGCTCTCCTGAGATGCTTCCTTATACACAAGTTCCTCAGAGTACTTTTCCCATAGTTCCTTAATCTTAACCTCATCTTGGAGTAAAGAACCCACTTCATTCTTTACGTGAGCAATGTGTGTCAAATCCTTACTTGCTTGTATCCGGCCTTAGCTATGCTGAAAATGTTTGTTGCTTCCTCTTTTCTTCCCAGTTTTTCATAGACTTTTTTCCATGCAACCATCTTCGCTTTTTCTACTGCTCGTTTTGCCTTCTTGATTGACTGCTTGTGCAATTGTTCGTCCTCAGTTACCCCACTTTCCTGCCGCATCATGTAAGCATTTCGTCACGTTTCTGCAGCCTTCTGTACTTCACTGCTCCACCGCTAGGCTTCACTGTCAGTGGCACCACCCTTCCCTGAGGTTTTCCCTAAAAAATTTTCACTGACACATTTACGAGGGCAGTTCAATAAGTAATGCAACACATTTTTTTTCTCGGCCAATTTTGGTTGAAAAGCCGGAAATTTCTTGTGGAATATTTTCAAATATTCCCGCTTCGTCTCGTATAGTTTCATTGACTTCCGACAGGTGGCAGCGCTGTACGGAGCTGTTAAAATGGCGTCTGTAACGGATGTGCGTTGCAAACAACGGGCAGTGATCGAGTTTCCTTTGGCGGAAAACCAGGGCATCTCAGATATTCATAGGCGCTTGCAGAATGTCTACGGTGATCTGGCAGTGGACAAAAGCACGGTGAGTCGTTGGGCAAAGCTTGTGTTACCATCGCTGCAAGGTCAAGCAAGACTGTCTGATCTCCTGCGTGCGGGCCGGCCGTGCACAGCTGTGACTCCTGCAATGGCGTAGCGTGCGAACACACTCGTTCGAGATGATCGACGGATGACCATCAAACAACTCAGTGCTCAACTTGACATCTCTGTTGGTAGTGCTGTCACAATTGTTCACCAGTTGGGATATTCAAAGGTTTGTTCCCGCTGGGTCCCTCGTTGTCTAACCGAACACCATAAAGAGCAAAGGAGTACCATCTGTGCGGAATTGCTTGCTCGTCATGTGGCTGAGGGTGACAATTTCTTGTCAAAGATTGTTACAGGCGATGAAACATGGGTTCATCACTTCGAACCTGAAACAAAACGGCAATCAATGGAGTTGGCTCCGACATCGACCAGTGGAATGGTACCGTGCAGGCATACAGACCCTCATTTCAAGGTCGCGTAAGGCCGTAGCATTGAATGGAGATTACGTTGAAAAATAGTGTTGTGTAGCTAAAAGATTGGGGAATAACCTGGTGTATTTCAATGCTGAATAAAGCAACCCCTGTTTCAGAAAAAAAATGTGTTTCATTACTTATTGAACTGCCCTCGTAATTACACTCTTGATGATAACTGCGTCCCTACGACACTGACCATGAGTGTTCATCACAGTATTACGACGTTTTTGTGTCTTACAACGATGGTAAAATATCAGTCTGATGATGATCGTAATAATCAAAATCGGTAATTGAATTAAATAAAGAAATTTTGCTGTCAAAGATGGTTTTAGTTTCTACGATTTCCTAAATAACGGATTGCTGTTGTCTTAAAGGCGATCGTGTCGTCCCTCATCAAAAATCAAATTCTTGTTGCACCCGTCATGAGTGAAGTATGAGATGTTATATTTGTATGGGATAACCGAAAACTTCAGACCATAAAACCTATGAGGAATGTGCGGATCCATGACTGACCTGTAGGCTAAGCTGATATGTCACCTATATATCATGTCTGGCATGTTATAGGAAGTCTTATACTTTCATGTCAGTCTCCAGACAGATATCTGCACGAACTGACACAGCATGTATTGCAGACGAAGTAACAAATTAATTCACATGTCATTCGGAGGCTGTTTGCTTCCAAGTAACAACGAATGCAATAGCGTAGTCGTGCCTGTAGGGTTCACACGTCATACTGATGTTGATGACAGACGGGAGTTGCGAATGTAATGGGAGTTTCATCCTTTTGTGGTGATCATTTCATAGTTCTGTATTTCCAGACAGCGTTTGACGCAGTGACCCCATTAGACTGTTAAAGAAGGTCTGAACCTATGTAATAAGTTCGCAGATACGTGAGTAGCTTGAAGATTTTTAAAATAATGGAATACAGTATTCCGTCGTAGCCCCAGAGAAGGGTATAGGACTGCTCATGTTCTCTGTACACGAGAGACATTCAATAAGTACAACACTTTTTTTCTCGGCCAATTTCTGTGGAAAAAATGCGAAATTTGTTCAGTGACATCGTGGAATGTTCCTGCTTCGCCTCCTATAGCTTCACGAAGTTTCGATAGGTGGCGGTCCTATAAGTAACCTTCAAAGAGGCATCTGTGACGGAGGTGCGTTAGCTATCACTGACAAGGGGGCCGTACGATGTGCCCTCAACGGTTTGATTCATGTTGACAGGGTGTGTAGAGCATGGCTATGACTTCAACGTACGTAAAGCCGAAGGCGCCACTCTCAAGCGTTTTTGAGAAGATCGTGATTGAAAGCTTTAGGTACATGTGTATATACTAGCGTGTAGTCACTAACAAGCAGCGAGTCCATGGCAAAGTGATTAAGAGCTTATTTTCATAAGCGTAAGGTCTCTGGATTTAACCTAGCTGCTGGTGCTTTTTCTTCATTCCTACGTACCTATAACCACAGATTTATTATGACTGTCCAAATTATCAGTATTTAGTGATTTATTTATTACTTGCATAATATTTATCCAGAAAAATAGGAAAACAAGATATGTTTGTAAGGATATGGGAAGTGAAAAAGGTTACACGACCATTATCAATCAAATCAGCATAGTGTTTACATTTCCACACGTAATGAACGCCGAGTTCTGCATGAGTGTAGTGTTTTAATTGTTTTTACTGCAAAACAAACTTGCTTTACGTTCATAAACGGTTTCGCAGCGTACCACGCATGAATTTTTATGCAGTCTTCTCTTGTATCTATCTCTGTATTGTGCTCGTTGATGTTCAAAAATGTTCAAATGTGTGTGAAAGCCGGTCAGTGTGGCCGTGCGGTTCTAGGCGCTACAGTCTGGAACCGCGTGACCGCTACGGTCGCAGGTTCGAATCCTGCCTCGAGCATGGATGTTTGTGATGTTCTTAGGTTAGTTAGGTTTAAGTAGTTCTAAGTTCTAGGGGACTGATGACCATAGATGTTAAGTCCCATAGTGCTCAGAGCCATTTGAACCATTTTTGTGTGTGAAATCTTGTGAGACTTAACTGCTAAGGTCATCAGTCCCTAAGCTTACACACTACTTAACCTAAATTATCCTAAGGACAAACACACACACCAATGCCCGAGGGAGGACTCGAACCTCCGCCCGGATCAGCCGCACAGTCCATGACTGCGGCGCCCAAGACCGCTCGGCTAATCCCGCGCGGCTGCTCGTTGATGTATTAGCAATTTTTTTTTATCGTTTTATACAGTTTTTCACCTGCCTGTACAAATAAAAGTTGCAAGGCTACACCAAGGGAAAACGTTTATGAGGAATTACTTTAGTACTGCATGTTGGCAGACCCTCTCTATCTTGAAAACTTTCGTCATCCAAAACTCGTTTCGTCTGCCCTCCCCACGAATCGAGGAGCAAATGAAGATGTTATCGGAATGTTATTGTGTTTGTGTGAGTACTCATCAGCTTCTGTTTGCACCCTTGGTCCAAATGAGCCAGTGGTCTGTTGCAAGCAAACGAAAACCGTTGGTAGTAGTTTTCCAGATAAGATGACAACATATTGCGTAGTGTACGTATGTGTCATTTAGTGCACATACTTTCGCGACGCGATAACCATCTCTGTTTCGCGTTCGGCGAGAGTTCGGTCAAAAGTTGACTAATTTTGGTATCCTAGCACTAACACTCACAAATCAGCATCGTATTATCTATAAAAATAGCATTGGAATTGATGCAAATGAATCAGGTACTTTTACGTATAATACCAGTTTGGTCAGGAAATCGGCTGGCAGGTTTCTCGTCGTCACCCGTTGATTACATTTTGAAGCTTATATGAGACGACCATAGGTCCACGAACCAATTGTCTGAAGTTGTTCATGCGTTGTTTTACTTTGTTTTATATATTCTTCCCATCATTCCAAGCCTTTCATGCTTCTGAGGCGTGAAGCTCCCCTTCTATGAAGAGGGCCAAACTCCATATTGGACGCTCCTTCGCTAGACTGACGATCCTAGTCTTGTAATACTGCTGAACCTGATCGCTGTCCATTTTCGACTGCTTGTCTTATGCCTCGTAATCGTCTGATGAAGATGAAGCGATTTCCTCAGTTTCTTCAAACACATCCTCTTCATCGACGTCTTGGTGGGAATATAGTTCCTCTTTACCACTAGTTCTTTCTCCGCTAGCATTTTGAAAATTCTGCGAAATATTTCTTCTCCAATTTCCATGTGTTCTTGTGTTATTACTGCAGAGGGTTTTATTACTGCAGAGGGTTTCGAATCGATGAAATTGTTTCGGAGAAGGAGCTGTTCATTGTATACAAGTGCCGTTTCTATTTCCTGCTTTGAAACTTCACTGTAAAGCGATTCGGCTTCACAGTCAGTTTCATATTTTCTTGCTGTCTCAGTACCAGACGCATCAATGCACTTACTCATAAACTCAGACATTCTGTAACGTGTAGCTGACGTGTAGCTATCTCGGGGGTTAACATACCTGTGAAGTACTCTTCGTGTTTGTAAACGCTGTTTCCCTTCTCCCTCCATCAACTGAAAGTTGTTCGTGCACAAGCAGCTGTTTCTTGTGGGTCAAAACTAACTTCAGTTTACCTAGAAAATGCATTCATAAGGTTAGACGTACCGTATCTGTACCTACAGCGGGAAAATGGGCTCATGGTTGGTTGAAACGTCTCTACAGGAATAAGTTCATGTAACGGTGAACTATCTCCAAAATATTAGTGAAAAACGCGAATTTTCAGCATGAAGATTATGTTTCCGATAAATGATTCCTTAGATGCTGATGATGTGCACAATCATAATAAACCTTGTAAGAGAATTAGCTGCCGACGGAGAAACAACAACAGTAGCAGGAGCGATATTCAATCCAGCACCCTCCATCTCATGAAACCAAGCACTTACTCGATCGGCCACGGAACCCTTGCCTACCAGCGAGCACTCAAATATTATATCACTCATGCTCATAAATTAAGAATAATTGCAAAACATGGTGCCACATAACCTGGCGGTAATAGCATAGGCACATAGGGAACACACACGACACAGATCTGTAAGCTCGCGGTATTGGTGATAACTTGAGAAAACAGTCCCGAAACACATGTGCTACAAAACGCCACTGTTTCCTCCTCATGTACCCCGACACCACGCACAACGGATTGGCATACTCTGGATCAGGTGGTCGAGCAGCTGCTGGGGTATAGCATCCCATTCTTGCACCAGTGCCTGTCGGAGCTCGTGAAGTGTCCTAGGGGTTTGAAGACGTGCAGCGATACGTCGACCGAGAGCATCCCAGACGTGCTCGATGGGGTTTAGGTCTGGAGAACAGGCAGGCCATTCCATTCGCCTGATATATTCTGTTTCAATACACTCCTCCACGATGGCAGTTCATTGGAGCCGTGCTTTATCATCCATGAGGAGGAAGGTGGGACCCACTGCACCCCTGGAAAGGCTGACGCACTGGTGCAAAATGGCGTCCCGATACACTTGACCTGTTACAGTTCCCCTGCAAAGACATGCAGGGGTGTACGTGCACCAATCGTAATCCCTCCCCACACCATCAAACCTCGACCTCCATACAGCTCCCTTTCAAGGACATTAATTGGTTGGTATCTGGTTCCTGTTTCACGCCAGATGAAAACTCGGCGTGAATCACTGTTCAGACTATACCTGGACTCGTCCGTGAACATAACCTGGGACCACTATTCAATGACGATGTACTGTGTTCTTGACACCAGGATTTATGGGCTCTCCTGCGACCAGGGGTCAGTGGAATGCACCTTATAGGTCCCCGGGCGAATAAACCATGTCTGTTCAGTCATCGGCAGACTGTGTGTCTGGAGACAACTGTTCCGGTGGCTGTGGTAAGGTACCGAGCAAGACTACCTGCTGTATTCCGTGGCCGTCTGCGGGCACTGATGGTGAGATATCGGTCTTCTTGTGGTCTTGTAAACTGTGGACGTCCCGTATTGAAGCGCCTGGACACGTTGCTTGTCTGCTGGAATCATTGCCATAATCTTGAGATCACACTTTGTGGCACACGGAGGGCACATGTTACGTCCTTCTATGTTTGACCAGCCTCAAGTCGCCCTTGTATTCTTCCCCTCATAACGTCATCAATATGTGTTCTTTGAGCCCTTTTCAACCCTCAGTCACCATTAGCACGTCTGAAAACATCTGCACTAGCTGCACCTTACTCTGACATGCTCGAACACACATCTGCGTTTGTGGAGTGCTGCCAGCGCCACCGTGCGACGACCGCAGGACAAATGCACAGCATGGTCATACCTCGAGGTGATTTAAACCCGCAAACCGCCCACCAGAGCGTTTTTTCACCGTGTGTCAGCATTATCCTTAATTTATGAGCACACACACACACACAAATATATATATATATATATATATATATATATATATATATATATATATATATATATATACTCCTGGAAATGGAAAAAAGAACACATTGACACCGGTGTGTCAGACCCACCATACTTGCTCCGGACACTGCGAGAGGGCTGTACAAGCAATGATCACACGCACGGCACAGCGGACACACCAGGAACCGCGGTCTTGGCCGTCGAATGGCGCTAGCTGCGCAGCATTTGTGCACCGCCGCCGTCAGTGTCAGCCAGTTTGCCGTGGCATACGGAGCTCCATCGCAGTCTTTAACACTGGTAGCATGCCGCGACAGCGTGGACGTGAACCGTATGTGCAGTTGACGGACTTTGAGCGAGGGCGTATAGTGGGCATGCGGGGGGCCGGGTGGACGTACCGCCGAATTGCTCAACACGTGGGGCGTGAGGTCTCCACAGTACATCGATGTTGTCGCCAGTGGTCGGCGGAAGGTGCACGTGCCCGTCGACCTGGGACCGGACCGCAGCAACGCACGGATGCACGCCAAGACCGTAGGATCCTACGCAGTGCCGTAGGGGACCGCACCGCCACTTCCCAGCAAATTAGGGACACTGTTGCTCCTGGGGTATCGGCGAGGACCATTCGCAACCGTCTCCATGACGCTGGGCTACGGTCCCGCATACCGTTACGCCGTCTTCCGCTCACGCCCCAACATCGTGCAGCCCGCCTCCAGTGGTGTCGCGACAGGCGTGAATGGAAGGACGAATGGAGACGTGTCGTCTTCAGCGATGAGAGTCGCTTCTGCCTTGGTGCCAATGATGGTCGTATGCGTGTTTGGCGCCGTGCAGGTGAGCGCCACAATCAGGACTGCATACGACCGAGGCACACAGGGCCAACACCCGGCATCATGGTGTGGGGAGCGATCTCCTACACTGGCCGTACACCACTGGTGATCGTCGAGGGGACACTGAATAGTGCACGGTACATCCAAACCGTCATCGAACCCATCGTTCTACCATTCCTAGACCGGCAAGGGAACTTGCTGTTCCAACAGGACAATGCACGTCCGCATGTATCCCGTGCCACCCAACGTGCTCTAGAAGGTGTAAGTCAACTACCCTGGCCAGCAAGATCTCCGGATCTGTCGCCCATTGAGCATGTTTGGGACTGGATGAAGCGTCGTCTCACGCGGTCTGCACGTCCAGCACGAACGCTGGTCCAACTGAGGCGCCAGGTGGAAATGGCATGGCAAGCCGTTCCACAGGACTACATCCAGCATCTCTACGATCGTCTCCATGGGAGAATAGCAGCGTGCATTGCTGCGAAAGGTGGATATACACTGTACTAGTGCCGACATTGTGCATGCTCTGTTGCCTGTGTCTATGTGCCTGTGGTTCTGTCAGTGTGATCATGTGATGTATCTGACCCCAGGAATGTGTCAATAAAGTTTCCCCTTCCTGGGACAATGAATTCACGGTGTTCTTATTTCAATTTCCAGGAGTGTATATATATATATATATATATATATATATATATATATATATATATAGAGAGAGAGAGAGAGAGAGAGAGAGAGAGAGAGAGTTACAAAAAGGTACGGCTAAACTTTCAGGAAACATTCCTCAGACACAAAGAAAGAAAATATGTTATGTGGACATGTGTCCGGAAATGCTTACTTTCCATGTTAGAGCTCATTTTATTACTTCTCTTCAAATCACATTAATCATGGAATGTAAACTCACAGCAACAGAACGTACCAGCGTGACTTCAAACACTTTGTTACAGGAAATGTTCAAAATGTCCTCCGTTAGCGAGCATACATGCATCCACCCTCCGTCGCATGGAATCCCTGATGCGCTGATGCAGCCCTGGAGAATGGCGTATTGTATCACAGCCGTCCACAATACGAGCACGAAGAGTCTCTACATTTGGTACCGGGGTTGCGTAGACAAGAGCTTTCAAATGCCCCCATAAATGAAAGTCAAGAGGGTTGAGGTCAGGAGAGCTTGGAGGCCATGGAATTGGTCCATCGGTCACCGAATCTGTTGTTGAGAAGCGTACGAACACTTCGACTGAAATGTTGAGGAGCTCCATCGTGCATGAACCACATGTTGTGTCGTACTTGTAAAGGCACATGTTCTAGCAGCACACGTAGAGTATCCCGTATGAAATCATGATAACGTGCTCCATTGAGAGTAGGTGGAATAACACGGGGCCCAATCAAGACATCACCAACAATGCCTGCCCAGACGCTCGCAGAAAATCTGTGTTGATGACGTGATTGCACAATTGCGTGCGGATTCTCGTCAGCCCACACACGTTGATTGTGAAGATTTACAATTTCATCACGTTGGAATGAAGCCTCATCCGTAAAGAGAACATTTGCACTGAAACGAGGATTGACACATTGTTGGATGAACCATTCGCAGAAGTAAACCCGTGGAGATCAGTCAGCTGCTGATAGTGCCTGCACACGCTGTACATGGTACGGAAACAACTGGTTCTCCCGTAGCACTCTCCATACAATGACGTGGTCAACGTTACCTTGTACAGCAGCAACTTCTCTGACGCTGACATTAGGGTTATCGTCAACTGCACGAAGAATTGCCTCGTCCATTGCAGGTGTCCTCGTCGTTCTAGGTCTTCCCCAGTCGCGATTCATAGGCTGGAATGTTCCGTGCTCCCTAAGACGCCGATCAATTGCTTCGAACGTCTTCCCGTCGGGACACCTTCGTTCTGGAAATCTGTCTCGATACAAACGTACCACGCCACGGCTATTGCCCCGTGCTAATCCATACATCAAATGGGCATCTGACAACTCCGCGTTTGTAAACATTGCACTGACTGCAAAAGCATGTTCGTGATGAACGCTAACCTGTTGATGCTACGTACTGATGTGCTTGATGCTAGTACTGTAGAGCAATGAGTCGCATGTCAACACAAGCACCGAAGTCAACATTACCTTCCTTCAATTGGGCCAACTGGCGGTGAATCGAGGAAGTACAGTACATACTGACGAAACTAAAATGAGCTCCAACATGGAAATGAAGCGTTTCCGGACACATGTCCATATAGCATCTTTTCTTTATTTGTGTGTGAGGAATGTTTCCTGAAAGTTTGGCCGTACCTTTTTGTAACAACTTTCAATGTCGATTTTCTCGGAAACGGTTGAGAGTTGCGCTTTACTTTCACTTACGCTGAAGTTCTAGCAATGATCTACACACACTATCAATTTGAATCGAATCAGTGAAGTACGTACCGTCCTCTTGTGAGTTTCTTTTGTCGGAAAACCAGAGCATCGTAGATATTCGTAGGCGCTTGCAGAATGTCGAAGGAGACTTGGAAGTGAACAAAAGCACAGTGAGTCGTTGGGCGAGGCGTGTCTCATCATCGCAACAACATCGCGCAAACCTATCCGATCTCCCAAGTGTCGGCCGACCGCACACAGCTGTCATTCTAGTAATGCTGGAATGTGACGACACTCTGATTCGAGGTGATCGACGGTTCACAATCAAACAGCTCACTGTTGACCAGGACGTCTCCGTTGATAGTGCTGACGTGCACGTCCATTCAGAGCTGTGTACCTAATGGCTTCCTCGTCGCCTAACCGTAAGACCATTGAAACGCGTACGTTTCATAGGCAGCGATGGCGAGCCATGACAATCTCTGACCAGAGAACATCTAGTCAGTTCAGTTGCGAGAGAGTAATAGCGCGCGAGAGTACAGTGCAGTTGCATGTAGGGAGTCGGTAGTACAGTTGCGAGTTAGCTGTTGTGTGTGAGGAGTCGGCGGGCGTCGACATGGCATTCCGGTCGAGATTCAGGACGAGGTATATTTTTAAATAAGGTAATGAAGCAGCTTTGCGCTCAGCTAATAATGTATTGTAATGGATCTTAAGTGTAATTACACTCCTGGAAATGGAAAAAAGAACACATTGACACCGGTGTGCCAGACCCACCATACTTGCTCCGGACACTGCGAGAGGGCTGTACAAGCAATGATCACACGCACGGCACAGCGGACACACCAGGAACCGCGGTGTTGGCCGTCGAATGGCGCTAGCTGCGCAGCATTGGTGCACCGCCGCCGTCAGTGTCAGCCAGTTTGCCGTGGCATACGGAGCTCCATCGCAGTCTTTAACACTGGTAGCATGCCGCGACAGCGTGGACGTGAACCGTATGTGCAGTTGACGGACTTTGAGCGAGGGCGTATAGTGGGCATGCGGGAGGCCGGGTGGACGTACCGCCGAATTGCTCAACACGTGGGGCGTGAGGTCTCCACAGTACATCGATGTTGTCGCCAGTGGTCGGCGGAAGGTGCACGTGCCCGTCGACCTGGGACCGGACCGCAGCGACGCACGGATGCACGCCAAGACCGTAGGATCCTACGCAGTGCCGTAGGGGACCGCACCGCCACTTCCCAGCAAATTAGGGACACTGTTGCTCCTGGGGTATCGGCGAGGACCATTCGCAACCGTCTCCATGAAGCTGGGCTACGGTCCCGCACACCGTTACGCCGTCTTCCGCTCACGCCCCAACATCGTGTAGCCCGCCTCCAGTGGTGTCTCGACAGGCGTGAATGGAGGGACGAATGGAGACGTGTCGTCTTCAGCGATGAGAGTCGCTTCTGCCTTGGTGCCAATGATGGTCGTATGCGTGTTTGGCGCCGTGCAGGTGAGCGCCACAATCAGGACTGCATACGACCGAGGCACACAGGGCCAACACCCGGCATCATGGTGTGGGGAGCGATCTCCTACACTGGCCGTACACCACTGGTGATCGTCGAGGGGACACTGAATAGTGCACGGTACATCCAAACCGTCATCGAACCCATCGTTCTACCATTCCTAGACCGGCAAGGGAACTTGCTGTTCCAACAGGACAATGCACGTCCGCATGTATCCCGTGCCACCCAACGTGCTCTAGAAGGTGTAAGTCAACTACCCTGGCCAGCAAGATCTCCGGATCTGTCCCCCATTGAGCATGTTTGGGACTGGATGAAGCGTCGTCTCACGCGGTCTGCACGCCCAGCACGAACGCTGGTCCAACTGAGGCGCCAGGTGGAAATGGCATGGCAAGCCGTTCCACAGGACTACATCCAGCATCTCTACGATCGTCTCCATGGGAGAATAGCAGCCTGCATTGCTGCGAAAGGTGGATATACACTGTACTAGTGCCGACATTGTGCATGCTCTGTTGCCTGTGTCTATGTGCCTGTGGTTCTGTCAGTGTGATCATGTGATGTATCTGACCCCAGGAATGTGTCAATAAAGTTTCCCCTTCCTGGAACAATGAATTCACGGTGTTCTTATTTCAATTACCAGGAGTGTAATTTGTTCAAGAATCGCCCCAATAATAATTTTGTTTTCAAACCAAGTATTTTAACAGAACAAACATTTTATTGAAAGAAAATTTCCCTTGCATTTCCGTAAAGAAAAAATTTACTTAAGTTCAAAGAATTTTTGCGATGCATTTCCTCCAAGCTATGGCGAAAAAATAAGAGCAGATGCAATTTTACTAAGGTAAGAACAGGGCCTAAGATCGACATTTCGGTCAATTTGCGTTTTCATTGTCACTGAGATTTCATTTTTTATTGAATTCATTGTCACTGAGATTTCATTCATTTCTTATTAAATTGACTTTCATTTTTGTGGGGAGGTTACACATGGCTCAGATTGCTACTTCTCATTTAATTGTCATTGTCAATAAATTATTTTATTTGCTGGTAGGTTACAATAGGTTCTATTCTCGTTAACATTTAAATAATTGTCTTTCAAAATTTTCCGGGGAGGTTACACTATAAAGAGCTACGGTGGACCATCTGTGCGGAATTGCACGCGCGTTACGAGACTAATCGTAACAAATTTTTAAAGGCGATTGAATACGGGTTCGTCACTTCGAACCGGAAACAAAACGACAATCTACTGAGTGATGCCACACCACATGACCTGCGAAAAGAAGTTCAAGTCGCACTGTCTGCTGGTAAAGTCATGGCAACGATCTTGTGCGACCCTGCAGCTCTTATTCTGTTCTATGTCTTCCCTCATGGTGCAAACAACAACTCTCAAGTGCACTGCGCTGCCCCCTGCGAATTGGAGAAACGACTTCGACGTGCAGGTCCTCCCAGAAAGTTGGCATTGGAAATTATGTAGAAAAATAGAGTAGAGGTTGAAAATACCGCTTCAGTTGTAAATTACTTTATTTTCACACGACCGGTTTCGAACTGTTATAAGCCCTTCCTTAGGTGTCGCAGCTGTGCTGTGCTCCCCCAGCGCCGCGTGTAATAGGTGCGGTGTGCTGCCTATGAGCGCAGAACAGGGACACGCTCGGGGACCACAGTACAGCTACGACACCTGAGGAAGGGCTTATAACAGTCCGAAACCAGTCGTGTGAAAATAAAGTAATTTACAACTGAAGCGGTATTTTCTACCTCTACTACACTATTGGCCATTGAAATTGCTGCAACACGAAGATGACGTGCTACAGACTCGAAATTTAACAGACAGGAAGAAGATGCTGTGATATGCAAATGATTAGCTTTTCAGAACAGTCACACGAGGTTCCTGCCGCTGGCGACACCTACAACATGCTGACATGAGGAACGTTTCCAACCGATTTCTCAAACACAAACAGCAGTTCTCCAGCATTTCCTGGTGAAACGTTGTTGTGATGCCTCGTGTAAGGAGGACAAATGCGTACCATCACGTTTCCGACTTTCATAAAGGTCGGACTGTAGCCTATCGCTATTGCGGTTTATCGTATCGCGACTTTGCTACTCTCGCTGCTCGAGACCCAATGACTGTTAGCAGAATATGGAATCGGTCGGTTCAGGAGGATAATACGGAATGCCGTGCTGGATCCCAACGGCCTCGTATCACTAGCAGTCGAGATGACAGGCATACTATCCGAATGGCTGTAAAGGATCGTACAGCCACATCTCGATCTCAGAGTCAACATATGGGGACGTTTGCAAGATAACAACCATCTGCACGAATAGTCGGCGACGTCTGCAGCAGCATGAACTATCAGCTCGGAGACCATGGCTGCGGTTACCCTTGACGCTGCATCTCACACAGGAGCGCCTGTGATGGTGTACTCAACGACGAAGCTGAGTGCACGAACGCTAAAACGTCATTTTTTCGGATGAATCCTGGTTCTGTTTACAGCATTATGATGGGCGCATCCGTGTTTAGCGACATCGCGGTGAACGCACATTGCAAGCGTGTATTCGTCATCGCCATACTGGCGTATCACACGGCGTGATGGTATGGGTTGCAATTGGTTACACGTCTCGGTCACCTCTTGTTCGCATTGACGGCACTTTGAACAGTGGACGTTACGTTTCAGAAGTTGTAAGTAGGCTGTTTATATTTTCTTATTGGCAACGTTACGTAGCGCTCTGTATGAATATCACTGGCTGTGCTGTGTGCAGCCTGTGGCTAGTTTGCATTGTGGTCTGCCATTGTAGTGTTGGGCAGCGGCAGCTGGATGTGAACAGCGCGTAGCGTTGCGCAGTTGGAGGTGAGCCGCCAGCAGTGGTGGATGTGGGGAGAGAGATGGCGGAGTTTTGAAATTTGTAATACTGGATATTATGAACTGCTATATATATTATGACTATTAAGGTAAATACATTGTTTGTTCTCTATTAATATCTTTCATTTGCTAACTATCCTTATCAGTAGTTAGTGACTTCCGTAGTTTGAATCTTTTATTTAGCTGGCAGTAGTGGCGCTCGCTGTATTGCAGTAGTTCGAGTAACGAAGATTTTTGTGAGGTAAGTGATTTGTGAAAGGTATAGGTTAATGTTAGTCAGGGCCATTCTTTTGTAGGGATTTTTGATAGTCAGATTGCGTTAAGCTAAAAATATTGTGTGTCAGTTTAAGCACAGTCTTGTAAAATTGTTCTAAGGGGACGTTTCAAAGTGTTACGACCCGTGGCTCTACCTTTCATTCTATTCCTGCGAAACCCTACATTTCAGCAGGATAATGCACGACCGCATGTTGCAGGTCCTCTACGGGCCTTTCTGGATACAGAAAATGTTCGACTGCTGCCCTGGCCAGCACACAGCACATTCTCCAAATCTCTCACGAACTGAAAACGTCTGGTCAATGGTTGCCGAGCAACTGGCTCGTCACAATACGCTAGTCACTACTCTTGATGAACTGTGGTATCGTGTTGAAGCTGCATGGGCAGCTGTACCTCTACACGTCATCCAAGCTCTGTTTGAATCTATGCCTGTGCGTATCAAGGCCGTTATTACGGCCAGAGGTGGTTGTTCTGGGTACTGATTTTACAGGATCTATGTACCCTAATTGCGTGAGAATGTTATCACATATCAGTTGTAGTATAATATATTTGTGCAATGAATATCCGTTTATCATCTGTATTTCTTCTTGGTGTAGCAATTTTAATGGCCTGTAGTGTATTATTTGTAATCATTAACTTGGTTTCACCTAGTCCACAAGATTGTTTCTCTGCTATTTGCTATTTGCTAACCGAGCTTGGGAGATTGACTCCTTCCCAACCAACTTTATTGGCTTTACTCCCTTTTGTCTTGTATCTTATGTTAACCTATACCGTAATCTTAGCGCGTTTAGCTCTGTGATCTGTGAATGTGGGGTTCATGGAAGTGCACGTGGGATCGCAAAATCAGTTCATATTTCTCGGTACCTTTTTTACACGTGTGGGAACGTCTGTTGAATTGTAATTCTCAAAGCTGCCTCGCGGCATGACTGGATCTGAGGCATTTTGTCCCAGCTTTTTAAAAGAACATTTTGCAGTTGGTCAATCAGAGGACGTTGCAGATTGTGAATGTTTCCACTGACCTCTTGTTCGAAATTTTGTTCGGTAAAGTTAGAGTTTTTAGCTTCCACCTGATTCCTGTGACGATTTTCTAGCGGCCATTCACTCTCTTGGAGGCTGCACGAAAGCTCAGCGTCTGTGACGCTTTAAAAAGGGGTCGGTTACGGGAAGTAAGGGTCTGACGCTGTGGTGAGTAACACGTGCTGCTTCCGTGCACGCTTAGGATAAATCATTTCGGTTATGAATCCAGTCCGTCGTTTTCGTTTTGTAGTGTATGGAAATGGTTCAAATGGCTCTGAGAACTATGGGACTTAACTCCTGAGGTCATCATTCCCTAGAACTTAGAACTACTTAAACCTAACTAACCTAAGGACATCACACACATCCATGCCCGAGGTAGGATTCGAACCTGTGACCGTAGCGGTCGCGCGGCTCCAGATTGTGGGGCCTAGAACCGCTCGGCCACTCTGGCCGGCCGTAGTGTACGGAATCCGTGCACTAATTAAACTGATTGATCAAGGGAGTCATGTAACTAAATTCTGTACGTGTAAATTTTATCGGTTGAACTTACTCTTTGGAATGGCGACGTGGTTTATTCGTTAGGCACTATACTCTGCACATTTTTATTAAGAAAAATGAATGGTCACAAACCACACTGACCAGCCACAGCACTCGGTTCATATGAATTATTGGTGAACTTATCCTCCAGCGGCGTTTTTCTACGCTGCTGTAACCAGTGCTTCATTTTTAGTGTATTCCCAAAGAACAATTGTTTCCTAATACTTTTCTGGCATAATCCTTTACTGACAGAATAATGTCCATAGTATTTGTTAAGAAATCAAACCTCTTAAGGAACCGTAATATTAAGTTGAATCTTGCTTGTTAAATGATCGATAAACTTCCAGAATACCTCGATTTAACAAATTTCCTTTTTTCGAGTTTTATTCTCTGGCCTTTTCTCTTATGTGCATACCATCGCTGATTTCCACTCCCGTGATTCTTTTGAATGGCTGTCTCTTAAAATTATCAATCAAACTTATTCCCAGACGAGTCGTACTGTAGTCGTTTAGTCAGATTCCGTTGTCGATTTTCAGATAAATCGTAGGCTCAAATATGATGTTTTCTTGCCAACGACAGACGAAACTGCACGCAATGGACTTTACCAGTATAGAGGCCTGATTGCTCTTGATAGGAAGCACAACCGATCCATCAGTCCATCTGATACGATGAAAGGTGTATCCCACATTTAGAATACAGCTGAAGATCGTAATTAAGGCTAAATCCAATCAAACAATTGAGAGAAAAGCCAGTGGACATCTTTTAACTGTTATGAACGGTAAAGTGTCTTCGTGCAGAGACTATACTATGGTATTACATCACAGAATTTCTGGTTGGTGAGATGAATGTAAGCTTACTCTAAAAGCAGAAAAATGTGAGTTGATAAAGATGCTTAGGAAAAATTAACCTGAAGGTTTCGGTTACAGTATTAGTGGCGTGCTGCTTGACACAATCACGTCTATGAAATGTCTAGGGTGCTGCTGCAGAGCGATATGAAATGTAACGAGCACGTGAGTTCGGTTGTAGGGAAGAGGAATAGGCGACTTCCGTTTATTTCTGGGGAAGTGAAGCTCACCTGTAAGGCAGCCGTGCACAGAAGACTCGAGCGAGCGATTCTTTTGTACTGCTCGAGTGTTTGGAGACCCCAGCAGGTCGAATTAAAGGAATACATCGAAACAATCCAGAGGCGTGGTGCTAGGTTTGTTGACGGTAGATTTGAACAGCACATCTGCTGGCAACAATGCTCAGTGAACTCCCTGCACGGAAGACAACGTTTCTTTAGCGAAACATACTGAGAAAGGTTTCAACCAGGCCGCATAACCGCACTTGTTAGCACGCCGCTTCCAGTCCCAAGCTGAATAAGCCCGAACGATCAACAGCAAGGAGTGCCGGTCAGTTTGGATATGGCTTTTAGGCGGTTTCCCCAAACCTGAATGGGTAAATAGCGGGCTGGCAGCTACGACCCGCCTCAGTTACACGATTCACACACATTTAGGTAACACTCGCACGCATTCATATACGATGACATTAGACGCAGATACTAATTCCGTCCCGGCAGACGGAAGAGGGTGGTCCGGGAGCGGGATATGGGACGCTCCGAGGGCAGTGGCGGCAAGTCGTCCTCTACCATATTACCTGTAAAGCCGGTATTACACGACATGCGTCATGTGTAAAAGTCAGGTGTAGACGACTTACCACCTAATAGAGGTATACGCACGCATGCGCAGAATGCAGCATTTCGAACGGGCATTTTGCTTGTTATCTTCGCATGAGGTCAGCAGACGAGAATTTCATGAGCTCTTGTGAACTTTTCGGCTATTGCGCGAGATATTCTACACATTTTTCAGTGACAAATTTTTTATAAATACAGTAGTAAAGCAAATGAAAAGTCTCTTTTTTGGTCTATCTTTGAGAAAAGTTTTATATCTATTGATAGCTGATTACCGCAGAAATGGAATGAAACACGGAACACTGATAGTAGTAGCGTGCTTTTTGAGGAATACAGTAAGGAAAGCTGACCACCTAGATACGCTGTACCATAATAACTTACTTCTACAACCCTTTAATTTTGAGTTTACATGTTTTACATAAATATGGACATTATTTTTACTTTCGATATGTGTTTGTGCGTGTGCGTGTGAGTGCGTGTGTGTGTGTGTGTGTGTGTGTGTGTGTGTGTGTGTTCGCCGACCGGAGTGGCCGTGCGGTTCTAGGCGCTACATTCTGGCACCGAGCGTCCGCTACGGTCGCAGGTTCGAATCCTGCCTCGGGCATGGATATGTGTTATGTCCTTAGGTTAGTTAGGTTTAATTAGTTCTAAGTTCTAGGCGACTGATGACCTCAGAAGTTAAGTCGCATAGTGCTCAGAGCCATTTGAACCATTTTTTGTGTGTGTTCGTATAGCCTTAACCGTGAAAGTAGCACATTTATTTGATTTAATTGCATCTTGTGCACTATTTCAGCATGCTAGGGCCACGCGGGCTTGCCGCGCGGTCTGTAGCGTCTTGCCACGGCCCGGGCGGCTCTCCCCGTCGGTGGTTCGAGTCCTCCCTCGGGCATTGGTGTGTGTGTGTGTTGTCCATGGCGTAAGCTAGTTTAAGTTAGATTAAGTAGCTTAGGGACCGATGAAGCCAGCAGTTTTGCCCCATAAGACCTTACCACAAATTTCAAAAATTTCCAGCATACTAGGAAGGACAGCGTTAACAGGCCTATCCACAAGAGTTAGAACTGTTGTGCTGGTCGCGACCACTGAGGGCAGTAACAACCGTTTTGCATCTTTGCTCTGTCACTATCGTGAAATAGCTTACCTCATTACTGCGTCCCTTGCGCGATTCCCGTCATGTACGAGCGACAAGGCACATCAATTCTAAAAATGTTCCTAAATACCTATGGATATTCGGGCTTCCGGTCTTTCATTAACAGGGAATATACGTATCTCTCTGCCTTCACTTCTTCTTCCCTGCCACCGTGCAGCCTAATTCCTGCTCTTGGCACTACGTCGTCTTTCTGTCCGTCTCGTAACGCCTAAGGCTGACAATGAGACGGCATGTGTTGCATAGATAATTGCGTCCTCCATCTAAAATCCGTAAACGTAGGTATTCATTTGCTTGTATCAGCGTCACAAAAAAGAACACAGCAGTCCATAATTCTGTATAATCATAACGTAATTTCATTATAGCCACCCAAGATAACAATTACTGCTCAGTAAATGAGAAGCTAGCTCTCTCAAAACTTGCAGTATGAATAAACAGCAGCTTTAAAAAATAACAACTTCATATTCAACGACTTAAACAAGTCTGTGGTTTCGATTACGTACCCTTGGGGCGCTGGTGCAGTCCTGTATACGATAGTTAGGTGTATCGTGCAACAAGGCTTAAGAAAGTTATGGTGATTCCCGAATAAGACGCTTGGGGCGCTGGGGCAGATTTGTGTACGATAGATGTTTTCTGTAATACCGTGTGAGCACTGTGAAATCGAGCAATTACCAGGACGACCTCGTGCAGATAAGGGACGATGGCCACGAAAAAGAAAGAAGAAGAGTGTTGAGAAAATTTGAGAGCCGGCATTTGTGACAGCCTGCAAAACACTTCTACTGCCGACGAATCACGTCTCGTGTAAGGACAGCGAATACAAGATAAGAGAAATTAGGGCTCGTAGGCTGGATTTTTTCCTCCCTCCATTTTTAGTAGGGACAAGAATGAAGAATGTCACTGCCTGGCGGTGGTGCAAGGCACCCTCCGACATGCATCATGTGGTGGCCTACGCAGTATGTGTGTTGAGTTTAACACTTCAGTGCCTTTCATACAGTTCGAAATACACAGCCTAATATCGTATTGGGCACCCTCGAGAACGCAGAAGTGCCGCAACACGAGGTGGCATTGACTCGACTTATGTCTGAAGCACTGCTGTGAGTAATTGACACTATGAATCCTGCAGGTTGTCCAGAAATCCGTAACAGTACCAGGGCGTGGGGATCTATTCTGAACAGCACGTTACAAGGCATCCCAGATATGTTCAACAACGTTCATGTCTGGGCAGTATTGCGGATAGCAGAAGTGTATAAATTCAGAAGATTGTTCTTGTAACCACCCTGTAGCAATTCTGGACGTGTGAGCTGCCACATTTTCCTGCTGGAATTGCCCAAGTACATCGGAGTGCGTAATCGACAGGTGATCAGACAGAATGATTACGAACGTGTCACCTATCAGAGTCATATCTAGACATATCAGCGGTCCCATGTCACTCCAACTGCACACGCCCCACACCGTTAAAGAGGCTCCACCAGCTTCAACAGTCGACTGCTGACATGCAGGATCAATCGATTCATGAGGTTGCAGCATTAGAAAATTGTAGCGAAATGCAGGAAGATCTGCAGCGGATAGGCACTTGGTGCAGGGAGAGCCAACTGACCCTTAACATAGACAAATGTAATGTATTGCGAATACATAGAAAGGAGGATCCTTTATTGTATGATTATATGATAGCGGAACAAACACTGGTAGCAGTTACTTCTGTAAAATATCTGGGAGTATGCGTGCGGAACGATTTGAAGTGGAATGATCATATAAAATTAATTGTTGGTAAGGCGGGTACCAGGTTGAGATTCATTGGGAGAGTCCTTAGAAAATGTAGTCCATCAACAAAGGAGGTGGCTTAATAAACACTCGTTCGACCTATACTTGAGTATTGCTCATCAGTGTGGGATCCGTACCAGATCGGGTTGACGGAGGAGATAGAGAAGATTCAAAGAAGAGCGGCGCGTTTCGTCACAGGGTTATTTGGTAACCGTGATAGCGTTACGGAGATGTTTAACAAACTCAAGTGGCGGACTCTGCAAGAGAGGCGCTCTGCATCGCGGTGTAGCTTGCTCGCCAGGTTTCGAGAGGGTGCGTTTCTGGATGAGGTATCGAATATATTGCTTCCCCCTACTTATACCTCCCGAGGAGATCACGAATGTAAAATTAGAGAGATTAGAGCGCGCACAGAGGCTTTCAGACAGTCGTTCTTCCCGCGAACCATACGCGACTGGAACAGGAAAGGGAGGTAATGACAGTGGCACGTAAAGTGCCCTCCGCCACACACCGTTGGGTGGCTTGCGGAGTATAAATGTAGATGTAGATGTAGATGTAGGTGGTCTCCATACCCGTACACTACCATCCGCTAGATATAATTTCAAACAACACTCGTTCGACCAGGCAACATGTTTCCAGTCATCAACAGTCCAGCGTCGGTGTTGACGGGCCCAGGTTAGGCTTAAAGCTTTATGTCGTGTGGTCATCAAGGGAACACGAGTGGGTCTTCGGCTCTGAAAACTCTTATCGAGGATGTTTCGTTGAGTGGTTCCCGGGTTGACACTTGCTGATGGCGCAGCATTTAAATCTGCAGCAATTTGTGGAAAATTTGCACTACTGCTACATTGTCGTCGTTGGTTCCGCTCTTGCAGGATCTTTTTCCGGCCGCGATATCGGTGATTTGATGTTTTATCGAATTCCTGATATTCACGGATCACTCTTGAAATGGTCGCACAGGAAAAGCCCCACGCTACATCGGACATACTATCAGCCATCGCTCTTGCGCCGTGTATAACATCACAATCAAATTCACTGACATGTTGATAAGCTGTCATTGTAGCAGTAGTAAGCGAGCCAACCGTAATAATGGCCTTGATACGCCTGGGCATTGAGTCAAACAGAGCTTGGATGGCGTGTACAGGTACAGCTGCCCATGCAGCTTCAACACGATACCACAGTTCATCAAGAGTAGTGACTGGCGTATTGTGACGAGCCAGTTGCTCGGCCACCATTGACCAGACGTTTTCAGTCGGCGAGAGATCTGGAGAATGTGCTGGCCAGGGCAGCAGTCGAACATTTTCTGTATCCAGAAAGGCCCGTACAAGACCTGCAACATGCGGTCGCTCAAATGTAGGGTTCCGCAGGAATCAAATGAAGGGTAGATCCACGGGTCGTAACACATCTGAAATGTAACGTCCACTGTTCAAAGTGTCGTCAATGCGAACAAGAGGTCACCGAGACGTGTAACCAATAGCACCACATACCATCACGCCCGGTGATACGCCAGTTTGGAGACGACGAATACACGCTTCCAATGTGCGTTCACCGCGATGTCGACAAACACGGATGCGACCATCATGATAATGTAAACAGAACCTGGATTCATCCGAAAAAAGGACGATTTGCCATTCGTGCACCCAGGTTCGTCGTTGAGTACACCATCGCTGCGCTCCTGTCTCTGATGCAGCGACAAGGGTAACTGCAGCCATGGTCTCCGAGCTGGTAGTCCATGCTGCTGCAAACGTCGTCGAACACTTCGTGCAGATGGTTGTTGTCTTGCAAACGACGCCATATGTTGACTCAGGGATCGAGACGTGGCTGCACGATCCGTTACAGCCATTCGGATAGTATGCCTGTCATCTCGACTGCTAGTGATACGAGGCCGTTGGGATCCAGCACGGCGTTCCGTATTACCCTACCGAACTAACCGATTCCATATTCTGCTAACAGTCATTGGATGTCGACCAGCGCGAGCAGAAATGTCGCAATACGATAAACCGCAATCGCGATACGCTACAATCCGACCTTTATCAAAGTCGGAAACGTGATGGTACGCATTTCTCCTCCTTACACGAGGCATCACAACAACGTTTCACCAGGCAGCGCCGGTCAACTGCTGTTTGTGTATGAGAAATCGGTTGGAAACTATCCTCACGTTGCACGTCGTAGGTGTCGCCACCGACGCCAACGTTGTGTGAATGCTCTGAGAAGCTAAACATTTGCATATCACAGCATCTTCTTCCTGTCGGTTAAATCTGGCGTCTGCAGCACGTCATCTTCGTGGTGTAGCAATTTTAATGCCCAGTAGTATAGAAAAGTGTGATGTTCTCAGTGGCATTGAACGTCCATCCAGAGAGAGTCGGCACAGTGGTTGAAAGTTGGCGTCTCGTCCCGAATGAACCAGTCCGGCTGGCTGTTTGAGCCGCGACGACAGGTAGATCTTACGATGTCCGCCTTGTGCCGTGAACAGGAATGCAATACTTGTAGTAGGCGGGCGGTGTCTGGAGTGTGACCACGGCGTCTGGTCGTGCGCCCGTGTGTGTGTGTGCGTGCGTGTGTGTGTGTGTCTGGGTCGCTGAGCCCTGCAGGCGGCCTTGGGCGTCGCGTGGGAGTCGCAGCCAGAGCCAGCCGGCCTTTGTTGTCGCGCCGGGTCGCTTCTTCTGCTCCGGTCTGCTCCCACTTACGGCCCCTCACTGCTACGCTGGTGAGCTGTGAAACGTTCAGCCGTGGATACAGAATACTTTGACCTAGTGAGGTGGCGCAGTGGTTAACACACTGGACTCCCATTCGGGAGGTCGACGGTTCAATCCCGCGTCCAGCCATCCTGATTTAGGTTTTCCGTGATTTCCCTAAATCGCTCCAAACAAATGCCGGGATGGTTTCTTTGAAAGGGCACGGCCGACTTTCTTCCCTAATCCGATGAGACCGATGACCTCGCAGTTTGGTCTCTTCCCCCCAAAAAACCCAACCTAACAGAATACGTTGCTGGTGGAGGGAATGGGAGGAAGGCGGGCGAGCTTTGTTTCTGTGTCTTTCTTCCCGTTCCACACCCCTCCAACGCACTCTCACCCCAACACAGGATGTGTAAGTAGGCTGTTTATGTTTTCTTATTGGCAACGTTACGTAGCGCTCTGTATGAAAATCACTGGCTGTGCTGTGTGCAGTCTGTGGCTAGTTTGCATTGTTGTCTGCCATTGTAGTGTTGGGAAGCGGCAGCTGGATGTGAACAGCGTGCAGCGTTGCGCAGTTGGAGGTGAACCGCCAGCAGTGGTGGATGTGGGGAGAGAAATGGCGGAGTTTTGATATTTGTAAGAATGGATGTTATGAACTGCAATATATATTATGACTATTAAGGTAAATACAATGTTTGTTCTCTATTAAAATCTTTCATTTGCTAACTACGCCTACTAGTAGTTAGTGCCTTCAGTAGTTTGAATCTGTTGTTTAGCTGGCAGTAGTGGCGCTCTCTGTATTGCAGTAGTTCGAGTGACGGAGATTTTTGGTGAGGTAAGTGATTTGTGAAAGGTATAGATTAATGTTAGTCAGGGCCATTCTTTTGTAGGGATTTTTGAAAGTCAGATTGCGTTGTGCTAAAAAAAAATTGTGTGTCAGTTTAAGCACAGTCGTGTATAAATTTTTCAAAGGGGACGTTTCAGATGAAACCGAACTCCACCGGAAAATTCTCTAGATTGTGCAGTGATATTTTCTGAGTATTCTAGGAGAATGTACTCTTGGTCTCTGGTGGCTCATTATTTGCTTTCATTCCTTACCCTCATTTCTTTGTAAGTGCATTGCGCCGGTAATATATGCACGACAGTGAAAATCATAGGGTGAAACTCTTAGAGGGACTCCTGGTAAAACGCTCTTGGTTCTCTGCCACACCACTTTGAGCGCTGCAAGTTTATCAGTCCTAGAGAGCCTGTATACAGAGAGAGTGGCCATAGGTGAAGTTGCCCGTGATTGGTTGATTAGCTTTGGCGCCATTTTTCTGCCAAACGTCTCTCGCGCTTCCTATGTTCGCCGTGCTTTTGAGTTGAATTTGAAGTTCAGAGGACTTTTGGAAAACGATTAAAAGGTATTTGAATTATTGAGAGACTTGTTATGCGTTGTGCATGCATGTTCGATTTAGTTGTATATCGGTTTTAGTACGCAATTAGCGTTTCCGATCTTAAACAGGCGTTGAAATAATGGAGCGTTTTGTGATGAAGTCGGTAGGCCTTCACGTTTGAAGTAAACACGTCAGTAATTGTACAGTATTGTTTTTGACATCTGTAATTCGTTCTGCAGACGTTCGCAAACGATGCCAGGTTGTGCTGCATTTGGATGTTCCACTAGAAGCGAAGGTAGATTTCGCATGTTAGCATTTCCACGCAATGAAGAAAGACGAAAGCAGTGGGCAGTCGCAGTCAACAGAGCTGTCATAAATCAAACAGGAGCCTTGTGGAAACCAACCAAGTACTCTTATCTATGCGAAGTAAGTCTTTATTACATTAGCCTACATTTAACATTACCTGATTTTTGTAATGTTTTTCGTTTGTTATCTACGAGAGGTATTCAATATATATACAAATCTTTATCGTTATGCACTGCCGATACAAAACAAATGCTATACACTAAATTTTTTTATTTACGATACTTTCATTGCAATATGTCTAGTAAACGAACTTCAAAGGAGATAAATGCAAGTAACGAATAATTTTTACAGCCACGGTATCAAATTTTCCTGTGTTGTACGTAGTAGGGTACTATGAGTATATTATAGCTGTAAAGAAAGGCATTTAACGAATGATTGCGCCACATTGTCTTGTGCTTTCGATTCGGTTAGTATGTACTCCACTACTCCACTACTGGCCATTCAAAAGTCCCGCCCGCAGTTTGGCTGAGAAATGGCCGCCGTATCGTCTGGTTGGCCACTCTCTCCCTATACAGGCTCTCTAATCAGTCCTGTTGTTGTTGTTGTTGTGGTCTTCAGTCCTGAGACTGGTTTGATGCAGCTCTCCATGCTACTCTATCCTGTGCAACCTTCTTCATCTCCCAATACCTACTGCAACATACATCCTTCTGAGTCTGCTTAGTGTATTCATCTCTTGGTCTCCCCCTACGATTTTTACCCTCCACGCTGCCCTCCAATACTAAACTGGTGATCCCTTGATGCCTCAGAACATGTCCTACCAACCGATCGCTTCTTCTGGTCAAGTTGTGCCACAAACTTCTCTTCTCCCCAATCCTATTCAATACTTCCTCATTAGTTATGTGATCTACCCATCTAATCTTCAGCATTCTTCTGTAGCACCACATTTCGAAAGCTTCTATTCTCTTCTTGTCCAAACTATTTACCGTCCATGTTTCACTTCCATACATGGCTACACTCCATACAAATACTTTCAGAAATGACTTCCTGACACTTAAATCTATACTCGATGTTAACAAATTTCTCTTCTTCAGAAACGCTTTCCTTGCCATTGCCAGTCTACATTTTATATCCTCTCTACTTCGACCATCATCAGTTATTTTACTCCCCAAATAGCAAAACTCCTTTACTACTTTAAGTGTCTCATTTCCTAATCTAATACCCTCAACATCACCCGACTTAATTCGACTACTTTCCATTATCCTCGCTTTGCTTTTGTTGATGTTCATCTTATATCCTCCCTTCAAGACACCATCCATTCCGTTCAACTGCTCTTCCAAGTCCTTTGCTGTCTCTGACAGAATTACAATGTCATCGGCGAACCTCAACGTTTTTATTTCTTCTCCATGGATTTTAATACCTACTCCGAATTTTTCTTTTGTTTCCTTTACTGCTTGCTCAATATACAGACTGAATAACATCGGGGAGAGGCTACAACCCTGTCTTACTCCCTTCCCAACCACTGCTTCCCTTTCATGTCCCTCGGCTCTTATAACTGCCATCTGGTTTCTGTACAAATTGTAAATAGCCTTTCGCTCCCTGTATTTTACCCCTGCCACCTTTAGAATTTGAAAGAGAGTATTCCAGTCAACATTGTCAAAAGCTTTCTCTAAGTCTACAAATGCTAGAAACGTAGGTTTGCCTTTCCTTAATCTTTCTTCTAAGATAAGTCGTAGGGTCAGTATTGCCTCACGTGTTCCAGTATTTCTACGGAATCCAAACTGATCTTCCCCGAGGTCGGCTTCTACTAGTTTTTCCATTCGTCTGTAAAGAATTCGTGTTAGTATTTTGCAGCTGTGGCTTATTAAACTGATTGTTCGGTAATTTTCACATCTGTCAACACCTGCTTTCTTTGGGATTGGAATTATTATATTCTTCTTGAAGTCTGAGGGTATTTCGCCTGTTTCATACATCTTGCTCACCAGATGGTAGAGTTTTGTCAGGACTGGCTCTCCCAATGCCGTCAGTAGTTCCAATGGAATGTTGTCTACTCCGGGGGCCTTGTTTCGACTCAGATCTTTCAGTGCTCTGTCAAACTCTTCACACAGTATCGTATCTCCCATTTCATCTTCATCTACATCCTACATCATACAGTCCTAGAGAGCCTATATAGGGAGAGAGTGGCCAATCGTCCCGCGGCCGCCATGTTTTTACCAGATTGCGTGCGGGACGTGCAATTTGGTAGTGATGCAAGCAGAAAGCTAGCCACTTCACGAGTAAAATAAAGCATGCGTTTGACGCATGAGACCAAAGCAGATCTTCTACTTTAGTACTTGGTATACAATTAAAACAAATGCCATTCGTCTATGTTTATATAGCCCTAATAAACGTGTGAGCAAATGGAAGTATTGTGAAGCAGTGTGTATGTATGCCGAATTTCAACAGCTGCATTTCATGATGCTATATAAACATTGACAACTGATTGATAAGAAAATGAAGTTTAATTTAATGTATCTTAGAGTACATGATATGTATGGAAGTGAAACATGGACGGTAAATAGTTTGGACAAGAAGAGAATAGAAGCTTTCGAAATGTGGTGCTACAGAAGAATGCTGAAGATTAGATGGGTAGATCACATAACTAATGAGGAGGTATTTAATAGAATTGGGGAGGAGTTTGTGGCACAACTTGACAAGAAGAAGGGACCGGTTGGTAGGACATGTTCTGAGGCATCAAGATATCACAAATTTAGCGTTGGAGGGCAGCGTGGAGGGTAAAAATCGTAGAGGGAGACCAAGAGATGAATACACTAAGCAGATTCAGAAGGATGTAGGTTGCAGTAGGTACTGGGAGATGAAGAAGCTTGCACAGGATAGAGTAGCATGGAGAGCTGCATCAAACAAGTCTCAGGACTGAAGACAACAACAACAACAGAGTACATGATGCTATTTCAGATTTTTCCTTGCGGATATTCATCGTTGAAATTGGTAAACTCTTGTCTCTTTCCGTTCCCACATAATGCATTTTAAGTGTGTGTCGATCTTATAACATTGTCTTATGCCAGCAAAACACGTCATTCTGTACACACTTTTAGGAAATCTGTACCACAGAAAATCGGAAAAATATCAGTACTTAGGTACTCTACTGAAACAGCAGAAAGTAATTTAAAATAGGCAACTGAATATCCACACGATAATTATAATTTACAGGAATGTGAGTAGCCAAGACTACAGAGCCAAGTGCGAGTTGCCAGTCGGAAGTACGTAGAGTTAGGGTTTCGTATACATGTTGAAACACATCGTGTAGCATGAATTGCCACTCTAGAACCATTAAAAGTCCGGAAAATAACGTTTAAAAAAACCTGGATGGAGCAGGATTCGAACTCACGACCTTTGGATTACAAAGATTAAAACTCTATCCCCTTTTTTTTCTTTATTTTGCATTTTGTTCGTTATTGATCGTTGTGTTTGGTCGTTGCAGACTGGCTTGGAGAGGATGGCTTGGAGAGGATGTATCAGTAAAAACATTATTCTGTAATTTTTTAAATTTCGTTTTGTAGGCATTCTAAGCATATAGAAAGAAATTGATTGTTCGATACACAAAGAAAACAAACGAGCTTCCTAGCAGGTTCTTCATTTCTTGGGAAAACAAGCATCATATATCCCTCTTCACTTCGGTTTTTGCACCCAACAGGGGAGCAACCAGGCATTCCTCTTGACTGTCCTTGATGATTTTGTAATTGATATTATCAGTGACGCTCAGTAAATCACTTTAAATTAAAATTTTGCTTCTATAATTGCTATGAAGTTTTAAAGTATCGTCGTAAATCCGATCAACAGAGTGACTGTAAGGTAATTTACGTAAATAGAACCGACAGAAAACATACAAAAGTCCTTCAATACCTAACGTATTACAACCTGTACGGAATTGTACAATGGAATTGGCGTTCGAAGCGTTGAAGAGAACCAGTAGTACAGAATCACACACAGTGTATATCTATACTCGTGCCAAGTCAGCGCCAGTTTGATAAGAACATGGCGTCCTCGGCCCCTCTGCGAATCAGCGATGCTATTACCATTGGCCACTCTCTCCCTGCATATAGGCTCTCTAATAAGTCCATCATCTCGCTTTCTTACTGGCTGACGTTTGTCTTCACGTCTGTTTTCGCTTCATAGTTAAGAAAAGTTGGTTTAATCGCAGTGTTACTTGCATTCTGACTGCGTTCTTACCGCTTACGTAATATTTGGTGGACTAATTATTCCAAATTTCAGTCCGTTTCATAAAAGAGTTGCTTTCGTTGCACGGTGTTACTTGATACGAATCAGAGTGTGAACTGCTCGATTTAAATACGTTGTAAGCCTATTACTCGTATTCTATTTTTTTCTTTTTTTTTGCATCCGTTTTCCGTACGTTCACAGATTTAATGGAGAACTCCATGTTAGCAGGCTTCGACAGTGTTAGTACACAGGTTTATTATACACTGAAGAGCCAAAGAAAGTGGTACACCTGAATAATATCGTGTAGGGCCCCCGCGAGCATGCAGAAGTGGCACAATACGACGCGCCATGGACTCGACTAATATCTGGAGGGAATTGGCACGATGAATTCCGCGGACCTGTCCGTAAATCCGTGAGAGTACGAGTGGGTCCAAGTCTCTTCTGAACAACACATTGCAAGGCATCCTAGATATTCTTAACAATGTTCGTGTCTTGGGAATTTAGAGACCACAGTGGAAGTGTTTAAACTCAGAAGAGTGTTCGTGTTCCTGGAACCACTATGTAGCAATTCTGGACTTTTGGGGTATCGCATTGTCCTGCTAGAATTGCCCAAGTCAGTCGGAATGCACAATGGACATCAATGAATGCAGATGATCAGACAGGATTCTCACACACGTGTCACTTGTCAGAATCGTATGCAGACGTATCAGGCGCCCCAGGTCACTCCAATTCACACGCCCATTACACAGTCAGCCAGCTTGAGCAGTCCCCTGCCGACACGCACGTTCCATCGAGTCATGAGGCTGTCTCCATACGCGTACACGTCCATCCGCTAGACACAATTTGAAATGTCATGTCCATTATAATTATCCGGGCTGTTATGCCGTGGTCGGTTGATGAATTCTGTGGTGATTCCCAACGTTTCGTCTCCGACTGCGGGAGACATCTTCAGGGGGGTCCGTAGCTTGATGGAAGGTCCAACACACACACTGCCTCGCTACTGACTGCCGCTAAATTCCGTGTCCGCGCGCCCCCGCGCCGCGGCGTGACGTCACGTCGCAGTCGGAGACGAAACGTTGGGAATCACCACAGAATTCATCAATCGACCACGGCATAACAGCCCGGATAATTATAATGGACATGATATTTCCGGCCGTGAAAGTTTACATTTTAGTAACAATTTGAAATGACACTCGTCCGACCAGGCAACGTGTTTCCAGTCATCAACAGTCCAATGTCAGTGTTGACGGGATCAGCCAAGGCGGAAATCTGTGTTTCGTGCAGTCACCAAGGGTACACGAGTGGGTCTTCGGCTCGGAAAGCCCATGTCGTTGATGTTGCATTAAATGGTTCGCACGTTGACACTTATTGATCGTCCAGCACTGAAATCTGCAGCAATTTGCGGAAGGGCTGTACTTCTGTCACGTTGAACGACTCTCTTCAGTCGACGCTAGTCCTGTTTTTGCAGGATCTTTTTCCGTCCGTAGCGATGTCGGAGATTTGATATTTTACCGGATTGCTGATAATCATGGTCGTACAGGAAAATCCCCACTTTATCACTACCTCTGAGATGCTGTGTTCCGTCGCTCGTGCGCCGACTGTAACACCACGTTCAAACTCAGTTAAATCTTGATAACCTGCCATGGTAACAGCAGTAACAGATCTAACAACTGTGCCAGAAACTTAATGTTTTATATAGGTATTGCCGACTGCAGCGCCGTATCCTCCCTGTTTACGTATCTCTGTATGAATACGTATGCCTATACCAGCTTTTTTGGTGCTTCAGTGTATCTCGCCACGGAATGAGTACCGGTGTGCAATTCTCCTTTGAATGATGCTTCTCGCCAAAGAGTGTCGTGAATTTGACAGAGTATGGATGTAGATGAGTAGCCTCTATGCTTTTCAGTCTTGGTGACTAGAGCATTATTCCTTGCAAATGCTAAAACTGCGACAGCAATTGCGCAGATGTTTTCACACGTTATTTACGGGTACTAAAACAGTACATTTTAGCAAAAGTCAAAGAAAATTTCTGTGGCCTCCATGCGAGAGTACGAAATACAGATAGTAACAAAAATAAGCTAGTATACGAACTATGTACTTACGGTGCTGTTCACAAGTGGATTCGTAAGCAGTAACAAATACGAGTAGCGTGAGTCCACAGAATTCCATTTCACGTAACTAACTGCAATATTGTTTTTGCAAATAAATATACTTTACCACGAGACTCCCAGACCCACTCATGAACCATGAATGAAAATATTATCATCTAGTACTAGTATTTCTAAAGCAATAATACGTATTCAAAGTTCACTGCCACGGCACTTGGAGTGGTGCTGTCGTTCTGTTTCGGCGTCGTAAAACAGGCACAAGTGTAAGTACATCTGATTCTCTGGTGTCCTGTGGTGCAAATGACGGCGTTATTTGCTATTCGTCTTGTTTTGAAACAAATGTGCTCCATACACTCACGATACTGACTGTTGACAACAGTACAGCCTATTTTAAAATTCGCCCTTAAATTATATTCAGTCGTGCTCGGTCCCGTCTCGGGTTTGTTACTCCGGCAGCGTTAGTTTTACGTAAACAGCGATGCACAGCAGTATTGATAGGTTTAGAAGTGAATTCTTTCCCGGCATAGACCTCTCGTATGATAATTATGTTTCCGTGTGGCTCAATGGCCGGATGTATTTCATTTGGACCTACATCGGCGACTTGCGTGTCGTTATTTTACCCCATTTTTCCGACCAGGGAAAGGGAATGTACAGTTCAGAGTTTGATGTGGACTCTGAACCACGTGTCGCTCCTCGCGGCTTATAACATCGGTGTGAGGTGAAGGCTCGATTTAAAAAAATTCCATTGGTCCGGCCGAGATTCAGTGCTTTAAATTATCGGAATCCAAGCACGCGCTCTTTGCCCTCAGACCACCAGATCCGACAGCTCGCGTAGGAATGTAATGGACGAGTAACGAAAGGCCGCTAGCTATTCAAGCAGCGACGGCAACTACATCAAAGTTCTTCCGTATCTGTACATAGGCTCCTTCGAGAAATTGGTTTGTTCCATGTTAGAGCGGAAGGCACTAGCCGTGTGAGGTCTGCCAGAACACCCGATCTGGAAGAGAATGTGTTACACGAGAATTCGCCAGTTGCGTCATTAGAAGTCTGCGCGTTGCTTCCGTATGATCAACGCATTACGAGAACTGCTGCTTGATTCTGCAAACGATGACTTGTTTCTTCGAAAGGTAGGTGTGTACCAGATACTTTGTGGGAGCTGTGGCAGTTCATATACTGGTTAAGCAACACTGTTCGGGAGGGATGCACGAATATTAACCACCAGCTTGCTACAGCCAAACATTTCGTTAGTGGCGGAATATCGTATAGATACCAGCAACTATATGGAATACAGCGGCCTAAAATTTATAGTTTCTCCGCGCGGAGTAGCCGCGCGGTGTCTGACGCCTTGTCACGGTGCGAGGTGCCGGGGCAAGCAGTGTATTTAACACTAAATTCTTCTGGAATCTACATATGTAAACGATGCTCTAAGCCCTCCCCCCCTATTCTAACTCCGACTTTTGCTGTTGCACAAGGATTAAAAGAAATACACGAACTGACTCTAATCAACCTTGCCAGTGGAGTAGAAGAGAGTTTGGCACCTGCAATAATTTAATTTGATAAATAAGTTAAATAAACGAAGGTTTCATTAACATAGGAATGATAGGGTTGCTCTACCGATTAACAGAATGAAAGTTCTGTCCAAAATAAAAATATGATTTATTAAGACTAAACACAAAATAATAAACAAAAACACATGAAACATTTACACTACATCAAATTGGCTCAAATTGGATACTCAAACAGACGCTGTGAATGTGAAGTTGTCCCTAACTAGATTGTGAGGATTATGACGAAGTGGTATGTGCAGCCAATTCCTTGCAACTCAAATCTTAGAGAAAACACATAGCCAACCCAACATTAATTGCTGCTACCCAAGACAGAACAAAGTTAGAAAAAAACGAACAGGCGCGCTCTGCTGAGCTCTGATTATCACCTAGGAAAATCCCTGTCTGCCGGTGCTGCAGACATACCTTACCAAACCGTCTTCTTAACTGCCAGAACACGATCTGGCGTACCGGAGGCAATGGCTGGTTGCTTCGACGTCCTCGACCGAAAGGCGAGAGCCGACTACTCACAAGAGCACCCGTACAAAACCGAACACAGAACATTCCCGCCCCCACGACAGTGGCCGTGGTTAAACGTTCCAATCAGCAACTCGAAAACCGGCGGAAAATTCCATTCCATTGCCGGAACACTACCATTCCACCAATGGAGATTCTTGGCGCCAATTTCTGCGCCGATTTTGCTACGTCACGGACCTATGCCCTGAGCAAGCCAATCACAGCTACGATTTTGCAGAAAGCGAAGTTTCTGCGAAGTAACGGAACCTCTAGCCCAGCCGCTACTTCGGACCCCTCCGGGCGTGTCTTTTGACAATGTCGGCGTCTGCAAAGCATTCACTCGACTTCCTCACACCCGTCGGCTTAACGCTTTCCAGATCAGCAGAGCCCGCCTGTCACCGGACCACCCGGGTGACGAGAGAAGCTGCGTGGGAAGTCTGCGTGTGAAGGAATAGCGACTTTCCACCGCATGCAATTAGAGAGGAGAATCGTAAGATAGAAATATGAGAGGGGGCTCATGCCACCTCTCAACGGTTCGCGCGGCTCCTCCCGTTGGACGTTCGAGTCCTCCCTCGGGCATGTGTCTGTTTGTGTTGTACTTAGCGTAAGTTAGATTAAGTAGTGTGTAAGCTTAGGGGCCGATGACCTCAGCCGTTTGGTTCCACAGGATCTTACCACAGACTTCCAAACTTCATCGTTTTGTCATAATTTTCGTATTCATTGCTTAAGAAAGCCGTGGAGATCCGATTACAATAACATTTAGGCTATTTTGCATCCATCATCAAACATATAAATATGGCACCCGAAGTAGGTGCTTTTACGAGGTGGTTGGATTGCACGCAGCAATTGTACTGTTTACTTCCGTCGCAGGGCTGTTCGGGGTTTGTAAAGAACTACGGCAAAAATAAATGGCAACACAGGCCAGCAACAGCTTACAACGGTTTTGTTCACTTGAGCTGATCGCCTTTAACCACTGGTTGTAGTACTAAACTGAGTGAACTATAACATGATTTGCATAATCTCAATTTGGCCTTCTTGCAGGCGACTGCAGATGAGTCTATAACAACCCTTTACACTTCCGCTTAGAATTTAAATGAACCGTGTACCTTAAAAAGTTTCCTGCTGCGCGGGAAAGGCATCTGCTACGAAAAATAAATAAAGTCTGCAAAATGTAAGTGCTGCTAGAACCGAATAGCAAATCTCACTGCTTGTAATAGTGACGATAAGAAAGTAAATTTAGGTGAAAGGAAAATGAAAGAAAAGAATTGAATCCCAGTAGATAGCACAATATGGATTAGTTAATGAATAAAGAAAATTAATCGTCGCGAGCTCACTACCTGAGTGAAATTACTGCACCTGTAGTTATTGATTTGTATTACTGGTAAATTTATCCAAGAATACTTGATTTGTTATCAGGCGAAAATAGCACGAGAATCTTAAATATTACGTGAGCACAGCTTCAGATGGTTGTCTCACAACGATTAAATACTTTCCAATTAAATTGTAAAACAAGGGAACAATTTAGTAATGAACAGGAAGCAACAAAATTTCATTAGCTGTGAATGGTTACGTAAAATGCAAAAGTCAGTACGTCGTATCGTAGATGCATGCGGGAATGTCTCGGTATGAACGCCTGAAACACTGTGAACCACTGTGGCACTGCTTAAAACGACTACCTATTAAACAGAAGATCCGCACGGCTGCTACGGTCGCAGGTTCGAATCCTGCCTCGGGAATGGATGTGTGTGATCTCCTTAGGTTAGTTAGGTTTAAGTAGTTCTGAGTTCTAGGGGACTGATGACGTCAGCTGTTAAGTCCCATAGTGCTCAGAGCCATTTGAACCATTTATAAACTGAAAAGCAACGTTCCGACCGTACTACATTAGTCATCCTCAGAGCAAGAAAGGGTTTTGTGGAAGGAAGTTGGCTATATTTATTGTAGACGATCTGTATCAATGTGATAGGTTTCAAATGCTCCTTTTCCAATGTACTGGGTTTCGGGACGTGCCCATTCAGTCAACTCAAGAGTGATGTCACTTATGAAGATACGAAAGTAAGGACAACAAAACACCCAGTCCCGGAGCGGAGGAAATTTCCTCCACGGACGGCAATTGAACTTGGGCAGCTAGCGAGACGGATTTTGGTACTTGATTGGCCCTAGCATACAATAGGCTAGCCATGGCGGATTGGGGTAGGTTAGGAAAGAAGCTATTCATAGGCTAGATGGGTTGTCAGTGACAGCTGAAAGTCTGCAAATCAGCGCTTGGATTCTGGTGGGCATGTTTTCTTCCTGGTGTGCACGGAAATGGGCTGACATTTGAGGCTGTTGTACCCGTGCCCAGTGAGGGTTTTGCCCTGTGACCGCTTGCTCCCCTTTTGGACAGCGATGCCTGGTAGCCAGGACACCGGAAACTTTTATCTGTCCGCCCTATTGATGTTGCCTGGCTGACTAACGATTTCAGTCACCTCTCGAATTTTGCGTTGCCTCGTCCACTACTCTTTCACCAGCACTCGGGCTTCATGGAACAAGACGGGCTGTCCACAGTAACGATAATGTTATACACTACTGGCTATTAAAACTGCTACACCACGAAGATGACGTGCTACAAACGCGAAATTTAACCGACAGGAAGAACATGCTGTGATATACAAACTATTGGCTTCTCAGAGCATTCACACAAGGTTGCCGCCGGTGGCTACACCTACAACGTGCTGACATGAGGAACGTTTCCAACAGATTTCTCATACAAAAACAGCAGTTCACGGGCGTTGCCTGGTGAAAGGTCGTTGTGATGCCTCGTGTAAGGAGCAGAAATGCGTACCATCACGTTTCCGACTTTGACAAAGGTCGGATTGTAGCCTATCGCGATTGCGGTTTATCGTATCGCGACATTCCTGCTCGCGTTATTCGAGATCCAATGACTGTTAGCAGAATATGGAATCAGTGGGTCCAGGAGGGTAATACGGAACGCCGTGCTGGATCCCAACGGCCTCGTATCACTAGTAGTCGAGATGACAGGCATCTTATCTGAATGTCTGTAACGGATCGTGCAGCCACGTCTCGATCCCTGAGTCAACAGATGGGGTCGTTTGCAAGACAACAACCATCTGCACGAACATTTCGACGACGTTTGAAGCAGCATGGCCTATCAGCTCGGAGACCATTGCTGCGGTTACCATTGACGCTGCATCACAGACAGGAGCGCCTGCGATGCTGTACTCAACGACGAACCTGGGTGCACGAATGGCAAATCGTCCTTTTTTCGCACGAATCCACGTTCTGTTTACATTATCATGATGGTCGCATCCGTGTTTGGCGACATCGCGGTGAACGCACATTGGAAGCGTGTATTCGTCGCCTCCAAACTGGCGTATCACCGGGCGTGATGGTATGTGGTGCTATTGGTTACACGCCTCGGTCACCTCTTGTTCGCACTGGCGGCACTTTAAACAGTGGACGTTACATTTCAGATGTGTTACGACCCGTGGCTCTACCCTTTATTCGATCCCTGCGAAACCCCACATTTCAGCAGGATATTGCACGACCGCATGTTGCAGGTTCTGTACGGGCGTTTCTGGGTACAGAAAATGTTCGATTGCTGCCCTGGCCAGGACATTGTCCAGATCTCTCACCAATTGAAAACGTCTGGTCAATGGTGGCCGAGGAACTGGCTCGTCACTACTGGCGTATTGAACTGTGGTATCGTGTTGAAGCTGCATGGGCAGCTGTACCTCTACACGCCATCCAAGCTTTGACGTAATGCCCAGGCGTATCAAGGCCGTTATTACGGCTAGAGGTGGTTGTTCTGGGTACTGATTTCTCAGGATTTATGCACCCAAATTGCGTGAAAATGTAATCACATGTCAGTTCTAGTATAATATATTTGTCCAATGAATACCCATTTATCATCTGCATTTCTTCTTGGTGCAGCAATTTTAATCGCCCGTAGTGTAGCAACATCGATATGTTGGAAGTGTCTGGATGAGTCATTTTTCCTGCCAGTAGATAGTGGTGTCGACGATAATACCTGTCATATAGCGAAGTGTATCTCCTTTACACATAGTGCCCAAGTCACATCACATACGACCGCCGAAATAACGGAAGGCTTAGCGAGACGTGTCGTGTGGCAGCAACCGCCGCCGCCGCCGCCAATGAGGTCGGCAGCGATGCGTTGCGCAGAGGCGCCGCCCCCGTTCCACGAGCCACGAAACGCTTTTAGCGCCAGCGGTGGCGGCGACGGCGGCACGATAAGCGCGGGGCGAACCGGGTCGCGCCCCCGCAGCGGCGCCACCCCCGCCACCCCACCACCTCCTCTCCGCCAGCACTTCGCTGTCGGCAGGCTGTTGGTTGCTTGGCGGAAGGTGTGCTACATGCTGAGCCCCAACCTCCGCTCACCTGCTCTGTTGTGCTAAGCGTTTACATCGCTGAATACTGAGCGAAGTGGCCGAAAGCCAAGACAGCGGTCTAAATTTTGGGAGTATCGTAGCTGAATCCGAGTCAGGTCATTTTGAGTTTTCTGTGGCTGCCTTTTGATGCTCTGGTGGTTTCTTCCCTAAGGCCGCTGACGACGCATCTCGATGTCCTTGTTCGATGTGAGTTAGAGAACGCCCTCTAGTATCTTTGAATCACGTGGTGTACGTGATGTATCGATAAAATGCTTTTAGCTGAAATTTAATAATAGACTAAGTTAAGGCAGAATTTATTTACATAGGTGCGTGTTCGAAATGTCACTCTTTCCTGCTACGGTCGCAGGTTCGAATCCTGCTTCGGGCATGGATGTGTGTGATGTCCTTAGGTTAGTTAGGTTTAAGTAGTTCTAAGTTATAGGGGACTGGTGACCACAGCAGTTAAGTCCTATAGTGCTCAGAGCCATTTTTGTCAGTCTTTCCTCCGAGCTATAAACATAGTTTATTTAGTTGTCCTCCAGAGAATTACAGCAACGAGTTATGCTAGAGGATAATGTTCTCCTACCAAGTAGCTGATGTGCCTAAGAATGGCGAAATCACTCAGGCTCCAAGAATAATATTGAGCATCTTTCATTGGAATTTAAAGGTATTGCCCACCATCTGCTAGAGAAGTAGGTGCCTAGCAAAAAGATAGGGGAGGGAAAGGATCCATCTTGGTACAACAAACATATTAGGAAGTTTCTGAGAAAACAGAGAATTTTGCACAGTCGTTTTAAACGTAGTCACTGCCCCGCTGACAAACAGAAATTATGTAAAATGAGATTCTTTTAACGAATTTTAAACCAATATTTTATCTGCAGATTCTAAAGATAACCCCAAAAATGTTGGTCGTACGTAAAATCTATGAACACTACATATAATTCAATACTTCCTCTTGCTGGTAGTACAGGTACTCTAACTGATGATGGTAAACAGAAGGCCGAAATTCTAAACCTAGCTTTCAGAAACTTTTTCACTGTAGAGGACTGCAGCACCATTCCCCCTTTCAATTATCAAATAAACGCAAGAATGGCTGACAGAGTGTTTAGTATATCTGCGATTGTAAAACAATTAAGATCCTTAGACGCGAGGGAGACATCTGGCCCAGACGGTATCCCCGTAAAATTATATGTTGACTATGCTACAAATATAGCACCATTCTTATCCATCGTCTATCAGAGATCATTGGAACAGCGGAAAGTTACACGGGACTGGAAGAAGGCCCAGGTCATAGCAATGTATAAAATGGTCAGAAAATGGGATGCACATAATTACCGCCCAATTTCACTGACATCGATTTGTTGTGATCATGGAACATTTTGTGTTCAGACATAATGACCTTCTGGACTCTGATAAGCTCATCTGCAGAAACCAGCACGGTTTTAGGAAACAGCGGTCATGCAAGACACAGCTGGCCCTTTTTGTGCATTACATACAACAGGCTATAGATGCTCTAGATACCGACTCCTAGGTTGATGCCATATTTCTCGACTTTCGAAACGAATTCGACTCAGTTCCTCACTGTCGCTAGCTCCAAAAAGTGCGCACTTACGGTCTATCCGGTGACATGTGCGGTTGGCTTGAAAATTTTCTAACCGACAGGGAGCAGTATGTCATCCTGAACGGAGTGACTTCAACAGAAACGAGCATAACTTCAGGTGTTCCCCAGGGCAGCGTAATAGGTCCGCTGCTTTTTACGATTTACATAAAAGATCCGGTTGATGGTATTGACAGCGGCATTAGGCTGTTTGCTGATGGTGCTGCAGTCTTACAGGACAGTAGTATCACACAAAAGTTGTGAACAGATCAATGAGGATTTGCACAAAATAAATGAATGATGTAATGGCTGGCAGTTATCTCTCAATATTAGTGAGTGTAACTTACGGCGTATAACAAGGCGAAAATCCCCATTAATGTATGGGTACAAAATAAATGATCAGTCTTTGGAAGCGGTAACATCAGTCAAGTATCTGCGTGTGACTATTCGAAATGATGTCAAATGGAATGATCAGATTACACAAGTAACGGGCAAGGCGAACTCTAGATTGCGGTTTATTGGTAGAATCCTGAAGCGATGCAGTCCATCAACAAAGGAAATTACTTTCAATACGTTAGTTCTTCCAGTCTTAGAGTATTGTTCGTCTGTTTGGGACCCTTACCTGTTGGGTCTGATTCAAGGGATTAAGAAGGTCCAAAGAAGAGCGGCAAGATTCGTGACTGGTACATTTAGCCATCGCGAGATCGTTACAAATCTGATAGAAAGTTTGAAGTGGGACACACTTGCAGATAGACGGCGCGCTAAACGGAAGGGGCTGTTCACTAAATTCGAAAATCCGATCTTCACCAAGGAAGTAAAGCATATATTGTTACCACCAACTTCCAAATCGCGCAATGATCAGCATTCAAAGAGAAGGGAAATTAGAGCTTGTACTGACGCGTTCAGATAGTCGTTTTTCCCTCGCGCTATCCGCGAGTGTAAGAGAGAGGGGGGGGGGGGAATATGACTTTGGCGCCAATTGTGCCCTCCGCCACGCTGCTTGGTGTCTAGCGCAGTATATATGTAGATGTAGGTGGATAATGCAGTAAACACAGTGCCAAAAAAAGCAGGTGCCGACAGGAGTGGGAATTACCGAACCATTAGATTAACACTAGGTTGTTTGTTGTTGTTGCCTTCAGTCCTGAGACTGGTTTGATGCAGCTCTCCATGCTACTCTATCCTGTGCAAGATTCTTCATCTCCAAGAACCTACTGCAACCTACATCCTTCTGAATCTGCTTAGTGTATTCATCTCTTGGTCTCCCCCTACGATTTTTACCCTCCACGCTGCCTTCCAATACTAAATTGGTGATCCCTTGATGCCTCAAAACATGTCCTACCAACCGATCCCTTCTTCTGGTCAAGTTGTGCCACAAACTTCTCTTCTCCCCAATCCTATTCAATACTTCCTCATTAGTTATGTGATCTACCCATCTAATCTTCAGCATTCTTCTGTAGCACAACATTTCAAAAGCTTCTATTCTCTTCTTGTCCAAACTATTTACCGTCCATGTTTCACTTCCATACATGGCTACACTCCATACAAATACTTTCAGAAATGACTTCCTGACACTTAAATCTATACTCGATAAATTTCTCTTCTTCAGAAAAGCTTTCCTTGCCATTGCCAGTCTACATTTTATATCCTCTCTACTTCGACCATATCAGTTATTTTGCTCCCCAAACAGCAAAACTCCTTTACTACTTTAAGTGTCTCATTTCCTAATCTAATACCCTCAGCATCACCTGACTTAATTCGACTACATTCCATTATCCTCGTTTTGCTTTTGTTGATGTTCATCTTATATCCTCCCTTCAAGACACCATCCATTCCGTTCAACTGCTATTCCAAGTCCTTTGCTGTCTCTGACAGAATTACAATGTCATCGGCGAACCTCAAAGTTTTTATTTCTTCTCCATGGATTTTAATACCTACTCCAAATTTTTCTTTTGTTTCCTTTACTGCTTGCTCAATATACAGATTGAATAACATTGGGGAGAGGCTACAACCCTGTCTCACTCCCTTCCCAACCGCTGCTCCCCTCTCATGCCCCTCGACTCTTATAACTGCCATCTGGTTTCTGTACAAATTGTAAATAGCCTTTCGCTCCCTGTATTTTACCCCTGCCACCTTTAGAATTTGAAAGAGAGTATTCCAGTCAACATTGTCAAAAGCTTTCTCTAAGTCTACAAATGCTAGAAACGCAGGTTTGCCTTTCCTTAATGTTTCTTCTAAGAAAAGTCGTAAGGTCAGTATTGCCTCACGTGTTCCAGTATTTCTACGGAATCCAAACTGATCTTCCCCGAGGTCGGCTTCTACTAGTTTTTCCATTCGTCTGTAAAGAATTCGTGTTAGTATTTTGCAGCTGTGGCTTATTAAACTGATTGTTCGGTAATTTTCACATCTGTCAACACCTGCTTTACACTAGGTAGGAACATCTTTTTAGAGTGCATTCTCCGGAAGATCCGCCTGGGAGGCGGATAGGGAGTTGGAACATCTGCCTTGACATATATTACGTCCCGGCGTAAGGACAAGCGCCAGCACGAAGACGAAGAACGCAAGACCAGAGAAGTCTGAGAGACGACGTCAGCCAATAGTACACTGTCTAGGTCTGAACCAGGACAGCAGCGGCCTCCATTCGAAGAGAATACAAGTTCCGTCCCTGCCAGTCTCGGCCGGAGAGTAGGAGACGCGGACTAGCAGACCGGCAATACCAGACCCGGACTAAAAACCTCACACTAGAAGAGAGGCACTAGAAGAGCTGTTACTTGTTATCCATATGAACCTGTGTGATGTACGAGGTGCATTCAAGTTCTAAGGCCTCCGATTTTTTTTTTCTAATTAACTACTCACCCGAAATCGATGAAACTGGCGTTACTCTCGACGCAATCGCCCTGCAGACGTACACATTTTTCACAACGCTGACGGCATGATTCCATGGCAGCGGCGAAGGCTTCTTTGGGAGTCTGTTTTGACCACTGGAAAATCGCTGAGGCAATAGCAGCACGGCTGGTGAATGTGCGGCCACGGAGAGTGTCTTTCATTGTTGGAAAAAGCCAAAAGTCACTAGGAGCCAGGTCAGGTGAGTAGGGAGCATGAGGAATCACTTCAAAATTGTTATCACGAAGAAACTGTTGCGTAACGTTAGCTCGATGTGCGGGTGCGTTGTCTTGGTGAAACAGCACACGCGCAGCCCTTCCCGGACTTTTTGTTGCAGTGCAGGAAGGAATTTGTTCTTCAAAACATTTTCATAGGATGCACCTGTTACCGTAGTGCCCTTTGGAACGCAATGGGCAAGGATTACGCCCTCGCTGTCCCAGAACATGGACACCATCATTTTTTCAGCACTGGCGGTTAACCGAAATTTTTTTGGTGCCGGTGAATCTGTGTGCTTCCATTGAGCTGACTGGCGCTTTGTTTCTGGATTGAAAAATGGCATCCACGTCACATCCATTGTCACAACCGACGAAAAGAAAGTCCCATTCGTGCTGTCGTTGCGCGTCAACATTGCTCGGCAACATGCCACACGGGCAGCCATGTAGTCGTCCGTCAGCATTCGTGGCACCCACCTGGATGACACTTTTCGCATTTTCAGGTCGTCATGCAGGATTGTGTGCGCAGAACCGACAGAAATGCCAACTCTGGAGGCGATCTGTTCAACAGTCATTCGGCGATCCCCCAAAACAATTCTCTCCACTTTCTCGATCATGTCGTCAGACCGGCTTGTGCGAGCCCGAGGTTGTTTCGGTTTGTTGTCACACGATGTTCTGCCTTCATTAAACTGTCGCACCCACGAACGCACTTTTGACACATCCATAACTCCATCACCACATGTCTCCTTCAACTGTCGATGAATTTCAATTGGTTTCACACCATGCCAATTCAGAAAACGAATGATTGCACGCTGTAAGTAAGGAAAACGTCGCCATTTTAAGTATTTAAAATAGTTCTCATTCTCGCCGCTGGCGGTAAAATTCCATCTGCCGTACGTTGCTGCCATCTGGGACGTATTGACAATGAACGCGGCCTCATTTTAAAACAATGCGCATGTTTATATCTGTTTCCAGTCCGGAGAAAAAAAATCGGAGGCCTTAGATCTTGAATGCACCTCGTACATGCATGGACATTGAACATAGCGAAGGACATTGACTCATATCACCATTTGCTTGCGACCCAAAGTATTGCCAGTCTACTTTATTGTAATAAAAACCATCAATGCGATTTGCTTGAACTGTTGTTTAGCTATCCGAGAAAGCAGCATCCTTTACGCACCCTGTAGGACACGAGTGGGTTTATCAGTCTTGTACGATATTTTATCTACAAAGAAGTAATGAACACAGTCAGTTCGGTAGTCATGAGATAAACTAACAGATGAATTTGGAAACATGGTGGATCTGGAGGGTCACATTCCGAGTTTATCTGCCTCTTTATCATAAGAAATTAGACTGCTCACTTTTTTTTGAGTGGTGCCTATCGGCTTTTGTAGTAGTAGTTGCAGTCTCTCCATATGACAATTTCTGAGCTTGTGTCGTGTTCTTCCCTTGACAGATCGTTATCGTCAGAAACATGTAAATCACCGGAGTCAGCTTCAGTATCAGGGTCTTCAGGGAACTTCAGCTCCGACATCCGCAAAATTTGTCTGCATCTGTTAGATATACACTATGTGATCAAAAGTATCCGGACACCTGGCTGAAAATGACTTACAAGTTCGTGGCACCCTCCACCGGTAATGCTGGAATTCAGTAAGATGTTGCCCCACCCTTAGCCTTGATGACAGCCTCCACTCTCGCAGGCATACGTTCAGTCAGGTGCTGGAATGTGTCTTGGGGAATGGCACCCCATTCTTCATGGGGTGCTGCACTGAGGGGAGGTATCGATGTCGACCGGTGAGACATGGCACCAAGTCGGTGACGCAAAACATCCCAAAGGTTTTCTATAGGATACAGGTCAGTACTCTGTGCAGGCCGGTCCATTACTGGGATGTTATTATCGTGTAACCACTCTGCCACAGGCCGTGCATTATGAACGGGTGCTCGATCGTGTTGAAAGATGAAATCACCATCCCCGAATTGCTCTTCAACAGTGGGAAGCAAGATGCTGCTTAAAACATCAGTGTAGGCCTGTGCTGTGATAGCTTCACGCAAAACAACAAGGGATGGAAGTCCTCTCCATGAAAAACACGATCACACCATAACACCATCAGCTCCGAATTTTACTGTTGGCTCTTCACACGCTGTCAGATGACTTTCACCGGGCATTCGTCATACCCACACCCTCCCGTCGGATCGTCGCATTGTGTTCTGTGATTCGTCACGCAACACAACGATTTTCCACTATTCAATCGTCCAATGTTTACGCTCCTTACACCAAGAGAGGCGTCGTTTGGCATTTAACGGCGTGTGTGTACCTTATGAGCGGCCGCTCGACCATGAAATCCAAGTTTTCTCACCTCCCGTGTAATTGTCATAGTACTTGCAGTGGATCCTGATGCAGTTTGGAATTCCTGTGTGACGGTCTGGATAGATGTCTCCCTATTACACATTACGATCCTCTTCAATTGTCGGCGGTCTCTGTCAGTCAACAGACGAGGTCGGCCTGCACACTTTTGTGCTGTACGTTCACTATCACATCGGCAACAATGGACCTAGGGATGTTTAGGAATGTGGAATTCTCGCGTACAGACGTATGACACAAGTGACACCCAATCACCTGACCACGTTCGAAGTCCGTGAGTTCTGCGGATCGCCCCATCCTGCTCTCTCACGATCGCTGATGACTACTAAGATCGTTGATATGGCGTAAACGACAGTAGGTGGCAGCACAATGCACCTAGTGTGAAAAATGTTTATTTTTGAGGATGTCTGGATACATTTGATCACATTATATATATATATATATATATATATATATATATATATATATATATATATATACGGCTATACTTATCATCGGATCTTGTGCTTTAAAATATCATCCAATACCAACGATCGCCCCACACTGACAATATTAGGAATGTATTATTATTAAATGAGTGAGCCAAAGCCTTAGTATGCAAAACGCCCCCAAAACATCACAGAACCACCACTGCCGGGACTACACCCTCCACACACTGCGAGCTCAGCGCAAAATTCGTCCGACGTCTCACTCAGTGCCGTGCATCATTTTTAAAGTGGTCTGGTCATGATTGCACTCTGCTAAGGTCCGGTGAGTATGCTTTTTGACCCATCAAAGACGTGCCGTCTTAGGTGCTGCTGTGAACAACGGCCTTCTTCGAAACACCCGACTACAGGAGGCCTTTTTATGTTCTTATATTTTGCCACACGTTGCTCGGGAATTAGTTGTGCTGGATCTGCTTTCACTGATCGGTGCAGTTCGGAATTCCTGTGTAACGGTCTGGATAGATGTCTGCCTATTACACATTACGACGTTCTTCAACTGACGACGGTCTTTGTCAGTCAACAGACGAGAACGTCCTGTACGATCTTTTGCTGTACGTGTCCCTTCACGTTTCCATTTCACTATCACATCGGAAACAGTGGACCTAGGGATGTTTAGAAGTGTGGAAATCTCGCGTACAGCCGTATGACACAAGTGACATCCAATCACCTGACCACGTCCGAAGTCCGTGAGGTCTGTGAAGCGTCCCATTCTGCTCTCTCGCGATGTCTAACGACTACTGAGGTCGCTGATATAGAGTACTCTGCCAGGTAGGTGGCAGCACAATTCACCTAATATGAAAGACGTATGTTTTGATCACATAGTGTATTTGCAGATATTCTTCCAGTCATTGCATTAAAAAAGAAAGTCTGCGTTAGGACTTATTATTGCTCGGATGTCCTTATTGAAAGTAATTAATGAAAAGAGTAGCTAACAAACAACCAAGAAACAATGGTACAGTGAATGAGCCATAGTAACTCGAATCAGCGTCGATACTGTGTAAAGTAGGTACCTATGAATAGAAAATATTTCGAACTAGTAGAATTATACTTTGTAAAGAAAGAGAAGCACACTAAACCGAACTGAATCCGCGATTAAAAGTAAGTAATTTGGTAGCTGTGATTTTACGAACAAAGTTATTGACTCAAAGTCCCTCTAAGCAAGCTCAGTAAAACATAAATTTAGCTGTAGCTTAGTACTTAACAAATTAAGTCATGAAAAAAACTTAAAAAATTAGTTGGGTTATCTGCCTGTGAGGCACATTAGTGCGAGTTCAGGGACAATAGGCTGTGAGGCTGGTGGACACCTGCCCTTACCTGGAAGATCTGCCTGTGAGGCGGTGTGGGCCTGGAATGGAAGTAAGTTTTGCTGGGTAAATCGACAAGACGAGGCACGTGACCTTCCTTTCTCTACGACTAAATACCAAAGGGGACTATTGTTGACGTATAGAGCACTAGGATGATTTTCAACACTTCTAGCGGAACGAACTTAAACCATATCCGCCTGTCAGACGGATGTTCCATTCTGAGTGCTAATAAGTCATGCCTACAAAATTGTGATACGAATTATTTACAGAAGATTGGGAAACCTAGAGACGACTTCGGCGAGGATCAGTTTGGTTTCCGGAAAAACGTAAGTTCGTCTGAGACAATAATTGTCTTTCTCAAAAGTAGGACACACCTTCGTTTATAGCTTTTGCAGATTTAGAGCTTTTGACAATATTGACTGAAGTTCACTGTTTGAAAGGCAGAAAACACAGGGAGCGAAAATTTATTTACAGCTGATACGGGAATCAGATGGCAGTTGTCAGCGTCGAAGGACACGAAAGGGAAGCATTGACTGATATGGAAGTGAGACAAGGTGTTATTAGATCGGTACATTGATCATACAGTAGAATAAACGGAGAACATATTTGAAGAGTAAATCAATTTTCAGGAGGAAGATACACAAACCTCATGATTCGCCGGAAAGAGAACTTCTGTATCTCCAGCATGCTGTGGTTCAACAGGTCTGCAACTGTTCTCTGATTACAACAACTGATAAAGAAACCATCTTCAATTACGTGGGAATTTTTATTTATTCACTGATGACTAGTGTGTGCCGGATCGTCCATTATTAATTCATTCATGTACATAACTCTTGCGTTACATCAAAACGTGCATTCAGGCTACGAAACATGTAAACGTTGAAACGTCCCCTTAGAACAATTTATACATGACTGTGCTTAAACTGACACACAATATTTTTAGCGCAACGCAATCTGACTTTCAAAAATCCCTACAAAAGAATGGCCCTTACTAACATTAACCTATACCTTTCACTAATCATTTACCTCACCAAAAATCTTCGTTCCTCGAACTACTGCAATACAGCGAGCGCCACTACTGCCAGCTAAATAAAAGATTCAAACTATGGAAGGCACTAACTACTGATAGGCATAGTTAGCAAATGAAAGATTTTAATAGAGAACAAACAATGTATTTACCTTAATAGTGTTGAAAAAGCATAATATACATAACAGTTCATAATATCCTTTCTGTACTCAAAAATCCGCCATCTCATTTCCCACACATCCACCACTGCTGGCGGCTCACCTCCAACTGCGCAACGTTACGCGCTGTTCACATCCAGCTGCCGCTGCCCAACACTACAATGGCAGACAACAATGCAAACTAGCCACAGACTGCACACAGCACAGCCAGTGATTTTCACACAGAGCGCTACGTGGCGTTACCAATAAGAAAACCTAAACAGCCTACTTACATAGCCCCCATGCTCCCCACAAAAAATTTTACAAATTGTTTTTGGCAGTGGCCAATAATGATTTGATAAAATTTTTCATAATTACAATAACAAAGAAATCAAATGCACACACTTATTGATACAATGTTGGTCAAAAGCTAAAATTTTCTCACAGTCCATAAAGACAGTCCTGATCATTCATCATAATAGTAATTACAGCTTTTTTCACAAAGTCTCATTAGTAAAAGAATTGCACACAGAAGTAGTGGATTTCCATGCAGTCTTGAAGAAGTACTGTTGTCCTTCCAACGGAAAGACAGTGCTGACTCTTGACATGCTGACAGGTAATGGTCCACAACAGAGCAAACCCACAGCAGAGTCAGTCGAAGTTTTGAAGAATATTGGTAGGTAGGTCATCACACAGTAGACCCACTGTAGTCCTGGTAGAGACTGTGGTATTGGTGGGCCACCAGAGGCGCATACCCACTGCAGTCCTTGTAGAAATAATTATATTGGTGGGCCATCGAAGGTGCAGACCCACTGCAGTCCTTGTAGAGATGGCCAGCAGCCATCTGTTGTGACTGTGCAGGTGCACAATCACCATCGAAGAGTCTTGCAGATAATATAGCAAGTCCATAACCACCACTTGCGCACTCACAAATTTTTTGGAATTGTCCTTAGAACCAGCAATGCTGTTATCCAGTCCCTAGCTGAATTATCAACACACGTGCAAACACTAACAGTCCCTACTTCTCACATATTGTCCATATACTATGACCAACAGAAACGTGTGCAGTGAAATGTAACTTACAAGTTACTAATATGATGAACTGGTGTCAATTACAATTTTATAACATAAGAATACAATTAAAAAGGTACAAAATACATCATTAAAGAACATAACAATACAGATAACATTTGTAGTACAAGCTTTACAAAAGAATAGAAATAACATATACATCAGTGTTACAGGAATTATGACATGAGTAAATACATAAAAGGTCAGAATAATTATTGAAACATCAACTTTACACATGAGCATTAAAACAGAACAGAATAAATAATGTCTAAACATCTTTACAAAGTAAATAACATATTATTAATGCAAAGTATATTTGAGGATAACAGTATTCCTCATCATAGTTCATGTAGCTGAGTATTAGAAGAAGAAAAAATTCTATGAAACTACACAGAGACAGGAAGAAAACAAATACACAAGGGTACACAAATACATAGTGGGATAACACAAAAGGAAAGGACAGGGTTTGTTTCAGTGTAACATTTGGTACTGCAGTCCAACCCAAAACTTCATTCCATATATCGTCCCTCTTATTTCAACATTTTCTCCAGCCAAAAAAACATCCTATCCAAGCATGCTTTCTGTATTCTGTTCACATCCTCTTTCAAAAATAGTTTTTCTCCACTGTGCACTACTTTTTTGGCCAAACTATTTTCTTATAGCTTCTTAATCCATTTCTTCCAATTCATCATAGTTAGTTTCTTATAGAGTCTACCCCCTCTTAAGCTAACTTAAATATACTGAGCTCAGATATATATACCAAGGGACAAGGCAATGCAGCAGCATAAAACAATTAATACAAACAGCAATGACAAAAAATTCAAATTGGCAAAGCAATTGCAATATTACAACTAATATAAGGCACTGTGCAGCAAACAAGAAAAATAAATCCGTAGTAAAACAGGCTTAACAGAGTAATACAAAGTCAAATTCAGTAACACTATGCCTGGCAAACAGCGGTAACTTATACCTAAACATGACATAGCTCAAGCAGAAAAAATATTACAGTAAAAACAACAATGCAGATAAGGGAAATGTATATTCACATCTTAATGTCTATGTAATTAAAGTGGTGCACCACAACAACTTATTGTAAAAAAAATATTACCACGTACTTGAAAAGAAAATTATGTGTGCAGTTACTGTTACTAGTCCCTTCTTATTGTTATTTCCTTTCCAAGTGCTCCTTTTTTTTAAGAATGTGGATTACAAAATTATTGTTTAATAGATCTGTTGACAGAAAGTGTTCACATTAGCAAATGCATTTTATTTTATAAAAGCAATGCTGCAACACAGCTGGAAAACAGATATCAAATGAAATAAGCAATTACGCAAACCAAAGCATAAAAACATCATTCAATAGCTATGTGGCATTTCGTAAGTCAGTAGCTCTCAACTCTCATAGAAAGACACTTGTCATAATCAGGTTTGCAGATGTAAGAATATTTCCCATCAATTCATAAGCATTTCAGTAAGTAGCACAAAGTACGATACATTATTTTTCCAAGTAATGAGCGTGTCGTATTTGTGATGCTTTCTGCAAAGGATTGGCCATAGCGAGGATAATGGCCCCCTTTTTTTTCTCTACCTGTGCCTCTGAAAGGCTTTTTTTCCGGGCGTCTGTCGCACAGCTGGGTGCCCACGACGCACGTGCAGGTGGTCACTTAACTTTCTTACGGAAATATTTATGACAGCAGTTTCTGCTACAGTGACAGTCTCATATAAAAATATTTCACAGGTCAAGAATTTGCGTTACAAATCTGTAGAAACAAAATGCTATTGATATAACAGAGTCCAAAAAACTTTCGTCGGCATTGTAATACATTCACGCATTTCCATACATTTCATAACTCTGAAAGTATGATTCTTGGTTTCCAACAACCTTTTTCACAAACCAGAGTCCCTAACCACTACTCATTATTCCTTACCTTATTCGTCGACACTTCTTCAATATTTCAACATAACAGATACGTAGCATAATCAAATAACTCATATAGCATCAGCTTATTGATCATAAACATACCGCAACAGCATAATACACATAGTCATCGTAATAATAACATCATAACACCTCAGTCAACTCTCAAAATCGTCGTAGCTTCCTCCAATAATTAAAAAAAAATTCTCCGCTCATGTCAAAAGTGTCATCTGCCTCAAACGTACTTCAAAAATCATGATCCCATACCAAATACATCATTCAAAGCTCTCGTAGTATCACAATGGGTCCGAAAAAATATGAACAGTTCACAAAGTACAGACAAAATACAATTTCGTAAGTGTGAAGTTACCCAATTGTGTAATTGCGTAAACATGTGTCACTGATGTAAAAAAAGTTTATCTCTCAGTTAAATGGTCAGATAGCTGTGTAATTTATGTGTTAGAGAAATATGGTACCGATGTGTAAAGCTGCATAAGCAAATACCATATTAGCTAGGGCTCCTTGTGCTTGCCAAACACACAAAGCAAGCGTGTACCCCCCTGAGGATTAATGTAATTATACCCTCAGGTGTTACAGATTACAGCAATGGAATGAAATGTATCACGGAAAACCTTTGTATCATAGTAATTCAAAAATCTTTAAAAATAAATGTTATAAGTACAAAATTAATCACTCAAATACGTGTACTGTAGCGCTAAACTGTGCGTCTTGCTGTAAGATAATACTGTGGAAGTGTCGTAATTTTCGTCCTCCGAAAGCTAAGTTCTGCAGAAGTCAATGTACTTACCTCATGATAAACAAAAGTGAAATGCTTTGCGTATAGATTTCTTAGTTATTACGCTTATTGTTGTGATGATGAAAGTACTGTGCTGTAACGTATTGTTGTGCTGCGGAAAAGGCTGTCTCCTTGTAGCTATACCACAAAAGTTACTACTAAAACATGTTTTATTGTACAGAAGAATTCAGAAAAACTGTGCAGATATAAAACAGATACATCGCAAAAGCAACATTGTAAATTGTCACTCATTAGTGACGTCGTGATATAATCGTGTAGCTGTCACATAAACTAACCACTGTGTCATCTGGTATCTCACAGAAAGTACCTTAAATCCAGAATAAACCAAAATGTTGCATTAGAATCTCATTAACAGTACCAGTATATGTTCTAAGTATGTGAGCCTTATAGTCGTTACGTAATCGTGCAACTAACAAGCAAGAATGTACTCACACAATAACACTGTGTCGTCTGTTTGCAATAACAATGCATTCGTAATTTCTGTTTAAATAAGTTCTCTTTTTTCTTGACTGGATATTTAACTTCAAACATTGTTGCATCTTAACAATTTCTAAAGCATACTAGTAACGTGAAGTGAAACGTTTTATGGCAAAGACAAAGTTAAAAAGCAGATTATCGTTCAATAAACGGTTGTACATGTGAAATGTGGTGTAAACCTTTACTCTTCCTAGTACGCAGAGTTTCAACTTTAACGCAATTATCATGCAGTATACGTCGGTGAGGAATGCTAAAATATTTCTCAAGGTTAGCGTCTATGTTATTTTTCTCTGAGCCAGCCGGCGCACGCGGCAGCCTGCGGTGCGAATCATTGTCTGTTCCTTTGTTGGCGCGCATCGTTATTGGGATTAGGAGACCTAACTTCTACAAATTCACGGTGTCGAAAGTGCCCTGCTCTGTTTAAATTCCGCCAGTTCTGATGCAGTTCAGGTCTGTCGTTACGATGATATCATCTGTCGTCATGTCGGTAGATTCCATAGTTTCTTTCTTGTCGGTCACGTGGTGGAGAATTTCTCCCTGAATCGTAACTGCGCACTGGACCATTGCGTCTAAAGTTATACTGTCTCCCTTGATAATAATTATTTTGGTTCCCATATTGTCTGTTTCTCTGATTGTCTCTGTGATAGTCATTACCGCGGAGAGGTGATCTTTCCCTGTAATTATTACTACTCTGTCAACGGTTGTCATACGGGTGGTGCCTGTTTCGGTCACGATTTACATTGAAAGAATAGCCTTGTCGTATATTATTTCTGTCATCGCGGAATTGTGACGGATGTGATCTGTAATTGTTGTGCTCCTGTTTTCGCGTTCCGCGATTGTCAGTGTCAATTTCCAGTTCTTGTAACAGTCCCTGAAAAGCTTCAA